>NC_092726.1:91794052-92472802 GCF_047496885.1 Scyliorhinus torazame | reverse complement strand
TGGTGACATAAAAATCAAAGCCAAAGGCTCAGCAATCTCTTCCCTGGCTTCTCAGAGAATCCTAGGATTAATCCCATCAGGCCCCGGGGACTTATCTATTTTCAGCCTGTCCAGAATTGCCAACACCTCTTCCCTCCTTACCTCAATGCCATCAATTCTAATAGCCTGGGTCTCAGCATTCTCCTGCACAACATTAGCATTTTCCTGAGTGAATACTGACGAAAAATATTCATTTAGTATCTCGCCTATCTCTTCAGACTCCACACACAACTTCCCACCCCTGTCCTTGACTGGCCCTACTCTTACCCTAGTCATTCTTTTATTCCTGACATACCTATAGAAAGCTTTTGGGTTTTCCTTGATCCTACCTGCCAAATACTTCTCATGTCCCCTCCTTGCTCGTCTTAGCTCTCTCTTTAGATCTTTCCTCGCTACCTTGTAACTATCCATCGCCCCAACTGAAACTTCATACCTCATCTTCACATAGGCTTCCTTCTTCCTCTTAACAAGAGATTCCACTTCTTTGGTAAACCACGGTTCTCTTGCTCTAAGCCTTCCTCAATGCCTGACCGGTACGTACTTATCAAGAACACGCAGTAGCTGTTCCTTGAACAAGCTCCACTTATCCAGTGTGCCCAACACTTGCAGCCTACTTCGCCAACCTATCCCCCCCAAGTCATGTCTAATGGCATCATAATTGCCCTTCCCCCAGCAATAACTCTTGCCCTGCGGTGTATACTTATCTCTTTCCATCACTAACGTAAACGTCACCGAATTGTGGTCACTGTCCCCAAACTGCTCGCCTACCTCCAAATCGAACAACTGGCCTGGTTCATTACCCAAAACCAAATCCAATGTGGCCTCGCCTTTTGTTGGCCTGTCAACATATTGTGTCAGGAAACCCTCCTGCACACATTGTACAAAAAACGACCCATCTAATGTACTCGAACTATATCTTTTCCAGCCAATATTTGGAAAGTTAAAATCTCCTATAATAACTACCCTGTTACTTTCGCTCTTATCCAGAATCATCTTCGCCATCCTTTCCTCTACATACCTAGAACTATTGGGAGGCCGATAGAAAACTCCCAACAGGGTGACCTCTCCTTTTCTGTTTCTAACCTCAGCCCATAGTACCTCGGAAGAAGAGTCCCCATCTAGCACCCTCTCCGCCACCGTAATACTGCTCTTGACTAGCAGCGCCACACCTCCCCCTCTTTTGCCTCCTTCTCTGAGCTTACTAAAACACCTAAACCCCGGAACCTGCATCATCCATTCCTGTCCGTGCACTATCCAGGTCTCTGAAATGGCCACAACATCGAAGTCCCAGAGACCAACCCATGCTGCCAGTTCCCCTAACTTATTTTGTATACTCCTTGCATTGATGTAGACACACTTCAAACCACCTACCTGAACACTGGCCCCCTCCTGCGACGTCAAATCTGTGTTCCTGACCTCTATAATCTCATTCCCCCGTACCCTAAATCTACAATCCAGGTTCCCATGCCCCTGTTGCATTAGTTTAAACACCCCCCAAAGAGCACTAACAAATCTCCCCCCCAGGATATTTGTGCCCCTCAGGTTCAGATATAGAGCATCCTGTCTGTAGAGGACCCACCTTCCCCAGAAAGAGCCCCAGTTATCCAGAAATGTGAATCCCTCCCGCCTGCACCATCCCTGTAGCCACGTGTTTATTTGCTCTCTCTCCCTATTCCTCATCTCATTATCACGTGGCATGGGCAACAACCCAGAGATAACAACTCTGTTTGTTCTAGTTCTGAGCTTCCATCCTAGCTCCCTGAAAGCCTGCCTGACATCCCTGTCCCCTTTCCTACCTATGTCGTTAGTGCCAATGTGGACCACGACTTGGGGCTGCTCCCCTCCCCCTTAAGGAATTGGAAAACACGATTCGAGACATCACGTACCCTTGCACGTGGGAGGCAACATACCAAACGTGAGTCTCTCTCCCTCCCACAAAATCACCTATCTGTGCCCCTGACTATCGAGTCACCAATTACTAATGCTCTACTCCTCTCCCCCCTTGTATTTCGTTAACCATTTACTGCTCAATAATCCCTGGGAGCAGGGGACAGGCAGTGTGGCCTCGGGAGCCCACAATTGAAAATTTGTTTCAGAGAACTCTGTGCTGTATATAATTAACCATTTACTGCTCAATAATCCCTGGGAGCAGGGGACAGGCAATGTGGCCTCGGGAGCCCCCAATTAAAAATCTGTGTCAGAGACATCTGTGCCTGTAGATAGTTAACCATTTACTTCTCAATAATCATTGGGAGTAGGGGACAGGCAGTATGGCATCGGGAGCCCGCATTTAAAAAGCTGTTTCAGTGACCTCTGTGCCGTATATAGTTAACCATTTACTGCTCAATAATCCCTGGGAGCAGGGGCCAGGCAATGTGGCCTCGGGAGCCCCCAATTAAAAAGCTGTGTCAGAGACATCTGTGCCTCTAGATAGTTAACCATTTACTTCTCAATAATCATTGGGAATAGGGGACAGGCAGTTTGGCATCGGGAGCAATTAAAAAGCTGTTTCAGTGACCTCTGTGCCGCATATACTTAACCACTTACTGCTCAATAATCCCTGGGAGCAGGGGCCAGGCAGATTGGCCTCCAGAGCCCCTAATTAAAAAGCAGTTTCAGAGACCTCTGTGCCTGTATATAGTTAACCATTTACTGCTCAATAATTCCTGGGAGCAGGGGACAGGCAGTGTGGCCTCGGGAGGGCCAATTAAAAAGATGTGTCAGAGACCTCTGTGCCTGTATATAGTTCACCATTTACTTTTCAATATTGCCTGGAAGCAGGGGACAGGCAGTATGGCCTCGGGAGCCCGCAATTAAAAAGTTGTTTCAGTGACATCTGTGCTGTATATAGTTAACCATTTACTGCTCAATAATTCCTGGGAGGAGGGGACAGGCAGTGTGGCGTCGGGAGCCCCCAATAAAAAAGCTGTTTCAGAGATCACTGTGCTGTATATAGTTAACCATTTACTGCTCATTAATCCCTGGGAGGAGGGGACAGGCAGTGTGGCCTCGGGAGCCCCCAATGAAAAAGCTGTTTGAGAGATCACTGTGCTGTATATAGTTAACCATTTACTGCTCATTAATTCGTGGGAGCAGGGGACAGGCAGTGCGGCACGCGAGCCACCAAATAAAAAGCTGTATCAGTGAACTCTGTGCTGTATGTAGTTAACCATTTACTGCTCAATAATCCCTGGGAGCAGGGGACAGGCAGTGTGGCCTCGGGAGCCCCCAATTAAAAAGCTATTTCAGCGATCTCTGTGCTGGATATAGTTAACCATTTAATGTTCAATAATCCCTGGGAGCAGGGGACAGGCAGTGTGGCCTCGGGAGCCCCCAGTTAAAAAGCTATTTCAGTGACCTCTGTGCCTGTATATAGTTAACGATTTACTGCACAATTATCCCTGGTAGCAGGGGACTGGCAGTGTGGCCTCGGGAGACCACATTTAAAAAGCTGTTTCAGATACCTCTGTGCTGGATATAGTTAACCATTTACTGCTCAATAATTCCTGGGAGCAGGGGACAGGCAGTGTGGCCTCGGGAGCCCCCAATTAAAAAGCTATTTCAGCGATCTCTTTGCTGGATATAGTTAACAATTTACTGCTCAATAACCCCTGCGAGCAGGGGACAGGCAGTGCGGTCCCGGGTCCCACAATTAAAAAGCTGTTTCAGCGATCTCTGTGCTGGATATTGTTAACCATTTACTGCTCAATAATCCCTGGGAGCAGGGGACACACAGTGTGGTCCGGGGTCCCACAATTATAAAGCTGTTTCAGAGACCTCTGTGCTGTTTATAGTTAACCATTTACTTCTCAATAATCCTTGAGAGTAGCGGACAGGCAGTATGGCATCGGGAGCCCGCAATTAAAAAGCAGTTTCAGTGACCTCTATGCTGTATATAGTTAGCCATTTACTGCTCAATAATTCCTGGGAGCAGGGGACAGGCAGTGTGGTCTGGGAGCCCCCAATTAAAAAGCTGTTTCAGTGACCTCTGTGCCTGTATATAGTTGACGATTTACTCCTCCATAATCCATGGGAGCAGGGGACAGGCAGTGTGGCCTCGGGAGACCCCAATTAAAAAGCTGTTTCAGAGACCTCTGTGCTGTATAGAGTTAACCATTTACTGCTCAATAATTCCTGGGAGCAGGGGACGGGCAGTGTGGCCTCGGACGACCCCTACTAAAAAGCTGTATCAGAGACCTCTGGGCTGTATGTAGTTACCCATTTACTGCTCAATAATCCCTGGGAGCAGGGGACAGGCAGTGTGGCTCCGGGAGCCCCCAATTAAAAAGCTGTTTCAGAGGCCTCTGGGCCAGAATATAGTTAACCATTTACTTCTCAATAATCCCTGGGAGCAGGGATCAGGCAGTGTGGTCTGCGAGCGCCTAATTAAAAAACGCTAACTGTGACCTGTGTGCCTGTACATAGTTCACCATTTACTGCTCAATAATCCCAGGGAGCAGGGGACAGGCAGTGTGGCTCCGGGAGCCCCCAATTAAAAAGCTGTTTCAGTGACTTCTGTGCCTGTAAATAGTTAACGATTTACTTCTGAATAATCCCTGGGAGCAGGGGACAGGCAGTGTGGTCTCGGGAGCCACCAATTAAAAAGGTGTGTCAGAGACCTCTGTGCTGTATATAGTTAACCATTTACTGCTCATTAATCCCTGGGAGCAGGGGACAGGCAATGTAGTCTCAGAGACCCGCAATTATAAAGCTGTTTCAGAGATCTCTGTGCTGGATGTAGTTAACCATTTACTGCTCAATAATCCTTGGGAGCAGGGGACAGGCAAAGTGGCCTCGGGAGCCCCCAATTATAAAGCTGTGTCAGAGACCTCTGTGCCTCTATATAATTAACCATTTACTGGTCAATAATCCCTGGGAGCGGGGGACAGGCAGTGTTGTCCGGGAGCCCCCAATTTAACACATGTTTCAGAGATATCTCTGCTGTATATAGTTAACCATTTACTGCTCAATAATCCCTGGGAGCAGGGGACAGGCAGTGTGGTCTGGGAGCCCCCATTTAATAAGCTGTTTCAGAGACATCTGCGCCTGTATATAGTTAACCATTTACTGCTGAATAATCCCTTGGAGCAGGGGACAGGCCGTGTGGCCTCGGGAGCCCACAATTAAAAAGCTGTTTCAGAGACCTCTGTGCCTGTAGATAGTTAACCATTTACTGCTCAATAATCCCTGGGAGCAGGGGACAGGCAATGTGGCCTCGGGAGCCCCCAATTAAAAAGCTGTGTCAGAAACCTCTGTGCCTGGATATTGTTAACCATTTACTGCTCAATAATCCCAGGGAGCAGGGGACAGGTACTTTAGCCACGGGAGCCCGCAATTTACACGCTGTGTCAGTGACCTCTGATCTGTACATAGTTAACCATTTACTTCTAAATAATCCCTGGGAGCAGGGGACAGGCAGTGTGGCCGCGGGTGTCCCCTTTTAAAAAGCTGTTTCAGTGACCTCTGTGCTGCATCTAGTTAAACATTTATTGATCAATAATCCGTGGGAGCAGTGGACAGGCAGTGTGGCTCTCGTGAGACCCCAATTAAAAAGCTGTTTCAGAGACCTCTGTGCTGTCTATAGTTAAACATTTACTGCACAGTTATCCCTGGGAGCAGGGGACAGGCAGTGTGGCCTCGGGAGCCCACAAGTAAAAAGCTGTTTCACAGACCTCTGTGCCTGTATGTAGTTAACCATTTACTGATCAATAATCCCTGGAAGCAGGGGACAGGCAGTATGGTCCGGGAGCCCCCAATTATAAAGCTGTTTCAGAGACCTCTGTGCCTGTATATAGTTAACCATTTACTGATCAATAATTTCTGGGAGCAGAGGACAGGCAGTATGTCCTCGTGAGCCCGCAATTAAAATGCTGTTTCAGTGACCTCTGTGCTGGGTATAGTTAACCATTTACTTCTCAATAATCCCTGGGAGCAGGGGACAGGCAGTGTGATCCGGGAGCCCCCAATTTAAAACCTGTTTCAGAGATATCTGTGCTGTATATAGTTAACCATTTACTGTTCATAATCCCTGGGAGCAGGGGACAGGCAGTGTGGCCTCAGGAGCCCCCAATTAAAAAGCTGTATCAGAGACCTCTGGGCCTGTATATAGTTAACCATTTACTGCTCAATATTCCCTGGGAGCAGGGGACAGGCAGTGTGGTCCGGGAGCCACCAATTAATTCGCTGTTTCAGAGACCTCTGTGCCTGTATATAGTTAAACATTTACTGATCAATAATCCCTGGGCGCAGGGGACAGGCAGTGTGACTCCAGGAGATCCCAATTAAAAAGCTGTTTCAGAGACCTCTGTACCTGTATATAGTTAATCAGTTACTGATCAATAATCCCTGTGAGCAGGGGACAGGCAGTGTGCTCCGGGACACACCAATTAAAACGCTGTTTCAGAGACCTCTGGGCCTGTATATAGTTAACCATTTACTGATTAATAATCCCTGGGAGCAGGTGACAGGCAGTGTGGCTCCGGGAGCCCCCAATTAAAAAGCTGGTTCAGAGACCTCTGTCCCTGTATACAGTTAACCATTTGCTACTCAATAATCCCTGGGAGCAGGCGACAGACAGTGTGGTCAGGGAGCCCCCAATTAAAAAGCTCTAACTGTGACCTCTGGTCCTGTATATAGTTAACCATTTACTGCTCAATAATCCTTGGGAGCAGGGGACAAGCAGTATAGCCACGGGAGTCCCCAATTAAAAAGCTGTTTCAGAGATCTCTGTGTCTGTATATAGTTAACCATTATCTTCTCAATAATCCCTGGGAGCAGAGGTCAGTCAGTGTGGCCACGGGAGCCCCCAATTAAAAAGCTGTTTCAGTGACCTCTGTGCTGTATACAGTTACTTAGAACATAGAACAATACAGCGCAGCACAGGCCCTTGGGCCCACGATGTTGCACCGAAACAAAAGCCACCTAACTTCCACTATGCCATTATCATCCATATGCTTATCCAATAAACTTTTTAATGCCCTCAATGTTGGCGAGTTCACTACTGTAGCAGGTAGGGCATTCCACGTCCTCACCACTCTTTGCGTAAAGAACCTACCTCTGACCTCTGTCCGATATCTATTACTCCTCAGTTTAAAGCTATGTCCCCTCGTGCTAGCCATTTCCATCCGCGGGAGAAGACTCTCACTGTCCACCCTATCTAACCCTCTGATCATTTTGTATGCCTCTATTAAGTCTCCTCTTAACCTTCTTCTTTCTAACGAAAACAACCTCAAGTCCATCAGCCTTTCCACATAAGATTTTCCGTCCATACCAGGCAACATCCTGGTAAATCTCCTCTGCACCCGCTCCAAAGCTACCACGTCCTTCCTATAATGTGGTGACCAGAACTGTACGCAATACTCCAAATGCGGCCGTACCAGAGTTTTGTACACCTGCAACATGACCTCATGACTCCCGAACTCAATCCCTCTCCCAATAAAGGCCAACACTCTATAGGCCTTCTTCACAACCCTATCAACCTGGGTGGCAACTTTCAGGGATCTATGTATATGGACACCTAGATCCCTCTGCTCATCCACACTTCCAAGAACTTTACCATGAGCCAAATATTCCGCATTCCTGTTATTCGTTCCAAAGTGAATCACCTCACACATCTCTACATTAAACTCCATTTGCCATCTCTCAGCCCAGCTCTGCAGCTTATCTATGTCCCTCTGTAACCTGCTACATCCTTCCACACTATCGACAACACCACCGACTTTCGTATCGTCTGCAAATTTACTCACCCACACTTCTGCGCCATCCTCTATGTTGTTGATAAAAATGAAAAACAGCAATGGCCCCAGAACAGATCCTTGTGGTAGGGCACTTGTAACTGAACTCCATTCTGAACATTTCCCACCAACCACCACCCTCTGTCTTCTTTCAGCTAGCCAATTTCTGATCCACATTTCTAAATCACCCTCAATCCCCAGCCTCCGTATTTTCTGCAATAGCCTACCGTGGGGAACCTTATCAAACGCTTTACTGAAATCCATATACACCACATCAAATGCTCTACTCTTGGCTACCTGTTCAGTCACTTTCTCAAAGAACTCGATAAGGTTTGTGAGGCAAGACCTAGCCTTCACAAAGCCATGTTGACTATCCCTGATCATATTATTCCTATCTAGATGATTATAAATCGTGTCTCTTATAATCCCCTCCAAGACTTTACCCACAACAGACGTGAGGCTCACCGGTCTATAGTTGCCGGGGTTGTCTCTACTCCCCTTTTTGAACAAAGGGACCACATTTGCTATCCTCCAGTCCTCTGGCACTATTCCTGTAGCCAATGATGACATAAAAATCAAAGCCAAAGGCCCA
Source organism: Scyliorhinus torazame (assembly GCF_047496885.1). NCBI lineage: Eukaryota > Metazoa > Chordata > Chondrichthyes > Carcharhiniformes > Scyliorhinidae > Scyliorhinus > Scyliorhinus torazame. The sequence goes on along the minus strand of NC_092726.1, from coordinate 92,464,438 downwards.
GCAATCTCTTCCCTGGCTTCCCAGAGAATCCTAGGATAAATCTCATCAGACCCCGGGGACTTATCTATTTTCAGCCTGTCCAGAATTTCCAACACCTCTTCCCTACGTGCCTCAATGCCATCTATTCTAATAGCTTGGGACTCAGCATTCTCCTCCACAACATTCTCTTTTTCCTGAATGAATACTGACGAAAAATATTCATTTAGTATCTCGCCTATCTCTTCAGACTCCACACACAACTTCCCATCCCTGTCCTTGACTGGCCCTACTCTTACCCTAGTCATTCTTTTATTCCTGACATACCTATAGAAAGCTTTTGGGTTTTCCTTGATCCTACCTGCCAAATACTTCTCATGTCCCCTCCTTGCTCGTCTTAGCTCTCTCTTTAGATCCTTCCTCGCTACCTTGTACCTATCAATCGCCCCAACTGAAACTTCACACCTCATCTTCACATAGGCCTCCTTCTTTCACTTATCAAGAGATTCCACTTCTTTGGCAAACCACGGTTCCCTCGCTCGACGCCTTCCTCCCTGCCTGACCGGTATGTACTTATCAAGAACACGCAGTAGCTGTTCCTTGAACAAGCTCCACTTATCCAGTGTGCCCAACACTTGCAGCCTACTTCTCCAACCTATCCCCCCACCCCAAGTCACGTCTAATGGCATCATAATTGCCCTTCCCCCAGCTATAACTCTTGCCCTGCGGTGTATACTTATCCCTTTCCATCACTAACGTAAACGTCACTGAATTGTGGTCACTGTCCCCAAAGTGCTCTCCTACCTCCAAATCCAACACCTGGCTTGGTTCATAACCCAAAACCAATTCCAAAGTGGCCTCGCCTCTTGTTGGCCTGTCAACATATTGTTTCAGGAAACCCTCCTGCACACATTGTACAAAAAACGACCCATCTAATGTACTCGAACTATATCTTTTCTAGTAAATATTTGGAAAGTTAAAGTCTCCCATAATAACTACCCTGTTACTTTCGCTCATATCCAGAATCATCTTCACCATCCTTTCCTCTACATCCCTAGAACTATTTAGAGGCGTATAAAAAAACTCCCAACAGGGTGACCTCTCCTTTCCTGTTTCTAACTTCAGCCCATACTACCTCGGAAGAAGAGACCCCATCTAGCATCCTCTCCGCCACCGTAATACTGCTCTTGACTAGCAGCGCCACACCTCCCCCTCTTTTGCCTCCTACTCTGAGCTTACTGAAACGCCTAAACCCCGGAACCTGCAACATCCATTCCTGTCCCTGCTCTATCCAGGGGCGAAATTCTCCGTTATCGTCGCAAAGTCCGCCGATCGGCGCAAAAAACGGCGTACATTTAACTTGCGTCACGCCAGAAAAATCGTTGCAAAGTCTCCGGCCCGAAATGGGCGAGCAGCGACGTGACGGGATCCGCGCTTGTGCACGTGGTTGACGCCGTGCAGCGTCATACACGCCGCACGGCGTGACGGCTCATAAGTCCGCGCTGCTCCCCCCCACCCGACCGGAACACCCGACCGGAACACCTGAATGGATGGCCGCCCGCCGCTCAGCCCCGAGGATCCAGTCACGGTATGTGGAGGCGCTCCTGGACGCTGTGGAGCAGAGGAGGGAGGCCCTGTATCCCGGGCACAGCCGCAGCGTTGCCCCACGCCACAGCCAGCGTCTGTGGAGGGAGGTGGCAGAGGCCGTCACCACTGCAGCCCTGACACCACGGACAGGCACCCAGTGCCACAAGAATGTGAACGACCTCGTCAGAGCAGGCAGGGTGAGCCTCCCCCCCCCATGCCCGATATCCATATCCCCCTCCCCCATATCCCCCATATCCCCCCTCCCTCATATCCCCCCACCTCCATATCCCCCCTCCCCCATATCCCCCATATCCCCGCTCCCCCATATCCCCCTCCCCATATCCCCCCTCCCTCATATCCCCCTCCCCATATCCCCTACCCGTTATCCCCCCTCCCCCATATCCCCCCTCCCACAGGTCCCCCATATCCCCCTCCCCATATCCCCCCTCCCCCATATCCCCTCCCCCATACCCCCCACCCCCAGAACCCCCATATCCCCCCTCCCCCAGATCTCCCATATCCCCCTCCCCATATCCCCCTCCCCATATCCCCCCTCCCCATATCCCCCCTCCCCCATATCCCCCCTCCCCATATCCCCCCTCCCCATATCCCCCCTCCCCATATCCCCCCTCCCCCATATCCCCCTCCCACATATCCCCCTCCCCATATCCCCCTCCCCCATATCCCCCTCCACCATATCCCCCTCCCCATATCCCCCTCCCCATATCCCCCTCCCCCATTTCCCCCCTCCCCCATATCCCCCTCCCCCATATCCCCCTCCCCCATATCACCCATATCCCCCCTCCCCATACCCCCCTCCCCCATCCCCATATCCCCATATCCCCCCTACCCATATCCCCCCTCCCCCATATGCCCCCCGCCCCAATATCCCGCTCCCCATATCCCCCATATCCCCCATATCCCCCTCCCCCATATCCCCAAGTGAATCCAGCCCTAACCTTAACCTCTGCAATACACGCTCAACCGATGGCGTGCATTCATATACCTTCATAACACTGTTGCCTTTTACCCCTGCTACCACCCCCACCGACAGGAGAAGCGAGCACACAACACCAGGGAGCATGTGAGGACTGGAGGAGGCCCCGCTGATGAGAGGCCAATGACTGAACATGAGGAAAGGGCCCTGGAACTGGCTGGCGGACCTCAGGACCGGGAGGTTGCTGATGCAGAGGTCGGGGGCGTACTAGCAAGTGAGCCACCGACAGCCCGTCCCCATATCCCCCCTCCCATATATCCCCCTCCCCCGTATCACCTGATCACTGCCTGATGTCTAACCATGCATGCTTCATTGTGTATCGCAGGAGCAAACGTCCAGGCACCCAGCCCCGCAGATGCAGACCGCCCGCAGGATGCCCCTCGGAGGCCACAGGAGACGGAGAGACTCGGACCCTCCGGCATGCGACGCCCGCAGGATGCCCCTCGCACACCACGGGAGACGGAGAGACCCGGACCCACCAGCATTCGACGCCCGCAGGATGCCCCTCGGAGACCACGGGAGACGGAGAGACCCGGACCCTCCAGCATGCGACGCCCGCAGGATGCCCCTCGGAAACCACGGGAGACGGAGAGACCCGGACCCACCAGCATTCGACGCCCGCAGGATTCCCCTCGGAGACCACGGGAGACGGAGAGACCCGGACCCACCAGCATTCGACGCCCGCAGGATGCCCCTCGGAGACCACGGGAGACGGAGAGACCCGGACCCAACAGCATTCGACGCCCGCAGGATGCCCCTCGGAGACCACGGGAGACGGAGAGACCCGGACCCTCCAGCATGCGACGCCCGCAGGATGCCCCTCGGAGACCACGGGAGACGGAGAGACCCGGACCCTCCAGCATGCGACGCCCGCAGGATGCCCCTCGCACACCATGGGAGACGAGGAGACCCGGACCCTCCAGCATGCGACGCCCGCAGGATGCCCCTCGCACACCACGGGAGACGGAGAGACCCGGACCCACCAGCATTCGACGCCCGCAGGATGCCCCTCGGAGACCACGGGAGACGGAGAGACCCGGACCCTCCAGCATGCGACGCCCGCAGGATGCCCCTCGCACACCATGGGAGACGGAGAGACCCAGACCCTCCAGCATGCGACGCCCGCAGGATGCCCCTCGCACACCATGGGAGACGGACCCTCCTGCATGCGACACCCGCAGGATGCCCCTCGGAGGCCACGGGAGACAGAGAGACCCAGACCCTCCGGCATGCGACGCCCGCAGGATGTCCCTCGCACACCACGGGAGAAGGAGAGACCCGGACCCTCCGGCATGCGACGCCCGCAGGATGTCCCTCGGAGACCACGGGAGACGGAGAGACCTGGAGCAACAGGGAGACGACGCCCCCGTCACGTGCGGGTGCGACGACGCAGGCGTATGCCACCCAGCGACGAGAGGGGCAGCCATAGGCCCCCGTCACAGCCAAGCCAGGACCACTACCCAGGACACCACTAGCCAGGACACCCATACCCGGGACAGCACTACCCGGGACAGCACTACCCAGGAAGACGAAATACCAGACAGTGACTGAGAGTGGATGGGTGGAGACGAACCCCCACCCCAAAGTGCCATGGACTCAGAGTGGGACGAAGAGCATGACACAACGCCACTGCTGTCACCAACACCCCCCACCATCGCAGAAACACTCACCTCGGTTAGGCACTTTAGTGATGAGGCGTCTGGTATACTCACTGGTGCGCACAACACAGCCGTCCCGGTACAGCAGGTGGAGGTAGGAGCAGCAGAGGGGCCGGACGGTCGGAGGGCAGCCCAGCCCAAGCGAACATCTGCCGCCCAGATGGATCCCGGGTTCCTGGAGTTTCGACACCCACCCATAGATCCGATGCAACCACCGACCCGGAGACGAGCGAAGAGGGTGACGGCCGGCTTGCGGCGGCTGCAGTCGCAGGTGGAGGAGTCCACCCGCGTCCAGGAGCTGGGAGTGGTCCCGGTCATGCATGCCACCCAGGCCAACACCGCACGGGTGGCGTCCGCGGTGGGGGCAATGGGTGCGTTGGTGTCAGACATGGGGAACGGCTTGCGAGGCCTGGGGCTTTCCGTGCAGGCGGCGTCTGTGGCCCAGGACATGGCTGCCCTCTCACAGGAGGCCATGAGCCAATGCCAGCGCCAGATGGCAGAGGCGCTCAACACCATAGCCCAGTCTCAGCAGGCCATAGCCCAGTCTCAGCAGGCCATGGCCTAGTCTCAGCAGGCCATAGCCCAGTCTCTGCATGCCATGGCCCAGTCTCAGGAGGCCATAGCCCAGTCTCTGCAGGCCATGGCCCAGTCTCAGCAGTCCATGGCCCAGTCTCAGCAGGCCATAGCCCAGTCTCTGCAGGCCATATCCCAGTCTCTGCAGGCCATAGCCCAGTCTCAGCAGTCCAAGGCCCAGTCTCAGCAGGCCATAGCCCAGTCTCAGCAGGCCATAGCCCAGTCTCTGCAGGCCATCACTCAGGGCATCGGCGCCAGTGGCCATGTGCGAGCCGGTGTCGCACAGTCACAGACAGAGTTTGCCAACCCCCTGGGCTCCATGACTGAAAACCTGCAGACCCCTGTCGATACCAGCACGGGCCTCCATGACTGGCAGCTCCAGATGTCGGGGGGGCGTCGGATGGCCAGTCCGTTCGCATCCCCCACCCATGTAGAGGCCTGGGGGCCATCGGGCACCCCGAGGGAGGAGGAGGTGGTGTGGTCCGTCCCGGCTCCCCCTGTAGGGGAGGTCCCGGAACACCGCAACACCTCGGACTCCCCCCCTTCCGTCCCAGGTGCATCGGGTGGGCAACGGGCAGGACAGGCTGGCAGCTCGCCATCCCAGTCGCCGGGGCCGCAGCCTGGCGCATCTAGGCTAGGACGCCCCAGGAAACGGCTGCCAAAGGGATCCTGTGTCAGAGGGTAGGAATCACAGAAGTCCACCTCCAGTTCTGCTGTACCGTCTGGGGAACCACGTAGACGTAGTCAAAGGGCCCGTAAGGCCAAACAATTAGACACTGAGTACATTGGCACGGGTGCAGGGCACAGATGAGTTTTAGGGGTTAGGGCACGTGCATGAACTCCTTTGGTTATTAAAGTCAATGTTACACCTACAGAAGCTGTCTTTGTGCTCTGTCCAAAGCGTGCGGGGGTGTCATGTACGTTGACCGCAAATGTGTGTGTGAGGGGTGGTCTTACCTCAGCCCCAGGTGAGTCTGCCCCCTTCCCCCTGGGCCGCCATCAATCCCCCCGGGCAGAGGACGGGACCGTGCGCTGCAGTGTCACAGCCGCATGCAGTGATGGTCCGGGTGGATGGTGGTACTGTGGCCATGGGTCAGACATAGTCCAACGATGTGGAGCCAGGAGCTCACCGCAAGGCGGGTGGTCACCATCCTCCATGGCCTGCGATAGACACGTGTCCACCTGCAACTGTGTGAGCCCGGCCCGTTGTGCCGCAGGTGGTTCGGCAATGGGGGGGGGTGTGCATGCGGGTGGGGTGGGTGGGGTTGGGGAGGGGGGTGAGGGTGCTGGGTGGGTGGATGGGTGTGGGGTGTGGGTGCTCGGCTGTTGCCATGGTGTGCGGTCTGTGGCCATACTACCCGATTCCCACGCCCATCTAGTCAGTGAAGCGGGCGGCTATCAGCCTGTCCCGTGCCCGCTGGGCCAGCCAGTAACGGTGGACAGCCACCCGCCTGTGTCTAGCCCATCTGCCCTGACCATTGCCCCCATCCCCCTCATCTGGGGAGGACTGCGCATCTTCCTGCTGCTCCTCCACTCCGCCCTCCTCTGCCTGCGGCACATCGCCTCTCTGCTGGGCTATGTTGTGCAGGACGCAGCACACCACAATGATGCGGCCGACCCTATCTGACCGATACTGGATGGCGCACCCAGAGGGGTCCAGGCACCTGAACCACATCTTCAGCACGCCAAAGCACCTCTCTATCACTCCCCTTGTCGCTACATGGGCATCATTGTAGCGGTTCTCCGCCTCATTGCGTGGCCTCCGTATAGGCGTCATCAGCCACGATCGCAATGGGTAGCCCCTGTCGCCCAGCAACCAGCCCCTCAGCCGGGGATGGCGTCCCTCGTACATGCCGGGGATGGATGACCTCAACAACACGTATGAGTCGTGTACACTGCCTGGGTAACGGGCGCAGACGTGCAGGATCATCATGCGGTGGTCGCAGACCACCTGTATGTTCATCGAATAGGTCCCCTTCTTATTGGTGAACACGGCCCTATTATCTGCAGGTGGCCGCACGGCGACGTGCATCCCATCAATCGCGCCCTGGACCATGGGGAACCCAGCCACGGCAGAGAAGCCCACGGCCCAGGCATCTTGGCTGGCCCGGTCCACGGGGAAGCGGATGTAGCGGTGCACCATGGCATATAGGGCATCTGTCACTGCCCGGATGCACCGATGCACCGATGTCTGCGATATGCCGGACAGGTCCCCACTCGGTGCCTGGAATGACCCCGTTGCATAAAGGTTCAGGGCCACCGTAACCTTGACGGACACGGGGAGAGGGTGTCCCCCGCCAGTGCCACGCGGTGACAGGTGTGCCAGCAGGTGGCAGATGTGTGCCACGGTTTCCCGGCTCATCCGGAGTCTCCTCCTGCATTCCCGGTCCGTGAGGTCCTGGTATGACTGCCGCGGCCGGTACACACGGGGTGCCCTCGGGTACCTCCGTTGCCGTGGGGCCGCGACGTCCTCCTCCCCCTCCTCGTCCTGTCGGTCAGGTGTCCCTCCAACCTGGGCGGCTGCCGCCTGCCCCTCTGCGGCAGCCTGCGCCGCCTCTCTGGCACGCTCCTCCTCCTCCTCCTCAACCAGGGCAACATAGACATTAGCGGCTGCCGCCACGGCGGCCAACATCGCTGGATGATCGGAAAACATGGCGGCTGGTGGTGGGGGGGGGGGGGGAACGACGACATGTCATCATTGCCCATATCCCTTCCTCCCCCCAGCCAGGTGGCATGGACCGCATGAGTCCAACTGTTGGAGGCTGGCACCTGGCCAGGTGGACCAACTCACTTGCCCTCGCATCCCCCTCCCCGGCACGGACCCCCCCATCCTCCACCCCGGCACGGACCCCCCATCCTCCTCCCCGGCACGGACCCCCCTCCCCATCCTCTTCCCCGGCACGGACCCCCCAACCCCCTCCCCGGCACGGGCCCCCCTCTCCATACTCCTCCCCGGCACGGACCCCCCTCATCCCCCTCCCCGGCACGGACCCCCATCACCCTCCCCGGCACGGACCTCCCATCCTCCTCCCCGGCACGGACCGCCCCCCCATTCCCCTCCCCGGCACGGACCCCCCCATCCCCCTCCTCGGCACGGATCCCCACCCCCCCCCCCCTCCCCGGCACAGACCCCCCATCCCCATCCCCTGCACGGACCTCCCATCCTCCTCCCCGGCACGGACCCCCCTCCCGGCACTCCCCCGGAGCCCAGCCCACTCTAACCACCCCACCCCCCGCCACACACACACACACACACACAACCCGAGACACACCTCTCCCCACACATTCAGACTGCGGCCGCGCCATCGCCTGCCCAGAGCCAAACCCCCAGGCCGTCACTCACCTCCACGCTGGTCGCGTGAACCTGGAGCACCGGGTCACGCCGATGAAAAGGAGGTTTAATTTACGTTGACGTGAACGGTCATCATGTCGACGGGACATCGGCCCATCCGGAAGGGAGAATATCGGCAGTCCCAAAATCGGCTGCCTTGCGCCCACCCGTGCCAATCTCCGACGGCAGCGGCGCCATTAACGCCCCGCCGACTTTTCTCCCTTCGGAGACTTCGGCAACCGGCGGGGGCGGGATTCACGGCGGCCAACGGCCATTCTCCGACCCGCTGGGGGGTCGGAGAATGACGCCCCATGTCTCCGAAATGGCCACAACGTCGAAGTCCCAGGTACCAACCCATGCTGCCAGATCCCCTACCTTATTTCGTATACTCCTGGCATTGAAGTAGACACACTTCAAACCACCTACCTGAACACTGGCCCCCTCCTGCGAAGTCAAATCTGTGCTCCTGACCACTATAATCTCATTCTCCCGTACCCTAAAACTACAATCCACGTTCCCATGCCCCTGTTGCATTAGTTTAAACCCCCCCCCTAAACCCCCCCAAAGAGCACTAACAAATCTGCCCCCCAGGATATTTGTGCCCCTCAGGTTCAGATGTAGAGCATCCTGTCTGTAGAGGTCACACCTTCCCCAGAGAGAGCCCCAGTTATCCAGAAGTCTGAATCCCTCCCGCCTGCACCATCCCTGTAGCCACGTGTTTAAATGCTCTCTCTCCCTATTCCTCATCTCACTATCACGTGGCACGGGCAATAACCCAGAAATAACAACTCTGTTTGTTCTAGTTCTGAGCTTCCATCCTAGCTCCCTGAAAGCCTGCCCGACATCCTTGTCCCCTTTCCTACCTATGTCGTTAGTGCCAATGTGGACCACGACTTGGGGCTGCTCCCCCTCCCCCTAAAGGACCCGGAAAACACGATCCGAGACATCACGTACTCTTGCACCTGGGAGGCAACATACCAAACGTGAGTCTCTCTCCCTCCCACAAAATCACCTATCTGTGCCCCTGACTATCGAGTCCCCAATTAGTAATGCTCGACTCCTCTCCCCCCTTGTATATCGTTAACCATTTACTGCACAATAATCCCTGGGAGCAGGGGACAGGCAGTGTGGTCCGGGAGCCCCCAGTTAAAAAGCTGTTTCAGAGAACTCTGTGCTGTATATAGTTAACCATTTACTTCACAATAATCCCTGGGAGCAGGGGACAGGCAGTGTGGCCTCGGGAGCCACCAAATAAAATGCTGTTTCAGAGACCTCTGTGCTGTATATAGTTAACCATTTACTGCTCAATAATCCCTGGGAGCAGGGGACAGGTAGTGTGGACCGGGAACCCACAATTAAAAAGCTTTCTCAGAGACCTCTGTGCCTGAATATAGTTAACCATTTACTGATCAATAATCCCTGGGAGCAGGGGCCAGTCAGTGTGGCTTCGGAAGCACCCAATTAAAAAGATGTTTCAATGACATCTGTGCTAAATCTCGTTAACCATTTACTTCTCAATAATCCCTGAGAGCAGGGGACTGGCAGTGATGTCCGGGAGCCCCCAATTATAAAGCTGTGTCAGAGACCTCTGTGCCTGTATATAGTTAACCATTTACTTCTCAATAATCCCTGGGAGCAGGGACAGATGGTGTGGGCTCGGGGGGCCCCAAAGCAAAAAGCTGTTTCAGGGACTTCTGTGCAGTATATAGTTAACATTTACTTCCTCTCAATAATCCCTGGGCGCAGGGGACAGGCAGTGTGGCCTCGGGAGCCACCAATTAAAAATATGTTCCAGAGACCTCTGTGCTGTACATAGTTAACCATTTACAGCTCAGTAATCCCTGGGAGCAGGGGAGAGACAGTGTGGTCCGGGAGCACGTAATTAAAAAGTTGTTTCGGAGTCCTCTGTGCCTGCATATAGTTAACCATTTACTGCTCAATAATCCCTGGGAGCAGGGGACAGGCAGTGTTGTCCGGGAGCCCCCAATTAAAAAGCTGTCTCAGAGACCTCTGTGCCTGTATATAGTTAACCATTTACTGATCAATAATCCCTGGGAGCAAGGGCCAGTCTTAGTGGCCTCGGGAGCCCCCAATTAAAACGCTGTTTCAGAGACCTCTGTGCAGTAGAGAGTTAACATTTACTTCAGAATAATCCCTGGGAGCAGGGGACAGGCAATGTGGCATCGGAAGCCACCAATTAAAAATCTGTTTCAGAGACCACTGTGCCTGTATATAGTTAACCATTTACTGCTCAATAATCCCTGGGAACAGGGTACAGGCAGTGTGGTCCGGGAGCCCCCAATTAAAATCTGTTTCAGATATCTCTGTGCTGTATATAGTTAACCATTTACTTCTCATTAATCCCTGGGATCAGGGGACAGGCAGTGTGGTCCGGGAGACCCAATTAAAAAGCTGTTCCAGAGGTCTCTGTGCTGCATATAGTTAACCATTTACTTCTCATTAATCCCTGGGATCAGGGGACAGGCAGTGTGGCCTCGTGAGACCCCAATTAAAAAGATGTTTCAGAGACCTCTGTGCTGTATATAGTTAACCATTTTCTGCTCAATTATCCCTGGAAGCAGTGGACAGGCAATGCGGCCTCGGGATCCCCCAATTAAAAAGCTGTTTCAGAGACCACTGTGCCTGTATATAGTTAACCATTTACTGCTCAATAATCCCTGGGAGCAGGGGACAGACAGTGTGGTCTCGGGAGCCCCCAATTAAAAAGCTGCTTCAGAGACATCTGTGCTGTATATAGTTAACCATTTTCTGCTCAATAATCCTTGGGAGCAGGAGACAGGCAGTGTGGTCCGTGATCCCCCAATTAAAAAGCTGCTTCAGAGACATCTGTGCTGTATATTGTTAACCATTTTCTTCAGAATAATCCCTGGGAGCAGGGGACAGGCAGTGTGGCCTCGGAAGCCACCAATTAAAAAGCTGTCTCAGAGATCACTGTGCCAGTATATAGTTAACCATTTACTGCTCGATAATCCCTGGGAGCAGGGGACAGGCAGTGTGGCCTCGGGAGACCCCAATTAAAAAGCTGTTTCAGAGACTTCTGTGCTGTATATAGTTAACCATTAACTTGTCAATAATCCCTGGGAGCAGGGGACAGGCAGTGTGGTCCGGGAGCGCCCATTTAAAAAGCTGTTTCAGCGACCTCTGTGCTGTAGATAGTTAACCATTTACTTCTCACTAATCCCTGGAAGCAGGGGTCAGGCAGTGTGTTCCGGGAGCACCCAATTAAAAAGCTGTTTCAGAGACCTCTGAGCTGTATAGAGTTAACCATTTACTGCTCAATAATCCCTGGGAGCAGGGGACAGGCAGTGTGGTCCGGGAGCCCGAATTAAAAAGATGTTTCAGTGACCTCTGTGCTGTAGAGAGTTAACCATTTACTTCCTCTCAATAATACCTGGGTGCAGGTGACAGGCAGTGTGGCCTCGGGAGCACCCAATTAAAAAGCTGTTTCACAGACCTCTGAGCTGAATAGAGTTAACCATTCACTTCAGAATAATCCCTGGGAGCAGGGTCAGGCAATGCGGCCTCGGAAGCCACCAATTAAAAAGCTGTTTCAGAGACCACTGTGCCTGTATATAGTGAACCATTTACTGCTCAATAATCCCTGGGAGCAGGGGAAAGGCATTGTGGTCCGGGAGCCCCCAATTAAAAAGATGTTTCAGTGACCTCTGTGCTGTAGAGAGTTAACCATTTACTTCCTCTCAATAATTCCTGGGAGCAGGGGACAGGCAGTGTGGCCTCGGGAGCCCCCAATTAAAAAGCTGTTTCACAGACCTCTGAGCTGTATAGAGTTAATCATTTACTTCTCAATAATACCTGGGAGCAGGAGAGAGGCAGTGTGGTCGGGGAGCCCCCAATTAAAAAGCTGTTTCAGAGACCTCTGTGCTGTATATAGTTAACCTTTTACTGTTCAATAATCCCTGGGAGCAGGGGACAGGCAGTGTGGTCCGGGAGCACCCAATTAAAAAGCTGTTTCAGTGACCTCTGTGCCTGTATATAGGTAACCATTTACTGCTCAATAATCCCTGGGAGCAGGGGACCGGTAGTGTGGTCCGGGAGCCCCCATTAAAAAGCTGTTTAATCGACCTCTGTCCCTGTACACAGTTAACCATTTACTTCTCAATAATCCCTGGGAGCAGGGGAGAGGCAGTGTAGTCAGGGAGCCCCCAATTAAAAAGCTGTTCCAGAGACCTCTGTGCTGTATATAGTTAACCATTTACTTCTCAATTAACTCTGGGCGCAAGGGACAGGCAGTATGGCCTCGGGACCCCGCAATTAAAAAGATGTTTCAGAGACCTCTGTGCTGTATTTAGTTAACCATTTACTGCTCAATAATCCCTGGGAGCAGGGGACAGGCAGTGTGGCTTCGGGAGCCCCCAATTAAAAAGCTGTTTCACAGACCTCTGTGCTGTAGAGATTTAACCATTTACATCTCAATAATCCCTGGTAGCAGGGGTCAGGCAGTGTGGTCCGGGAGTCCACAATTAAAAAGCTGTTTCAGAGACCTCTGTGCAGTCGAGAGTTAACCATTTACTTCAGAATAATCCCTGGGAGCAGGGGACAGGCAGTGTGGCATCGGAAGCCACCAATTAAAAATCTGTTTCAGAGACCACTGTGCCTGTATATAGTTAACCATTTACTGCTCAATTAACCCTGGGAACAGGGTACAGGCAGTGTGGTCCGGGAGCCCCCAATTAAAATCTGTTTCAGATATCTCTGTGCTGTATATATTTAACCATTTACTTCTCAATAATCCCTGGGATCAGGGGACAGGCAGTGTGATCCGGGAGCCCCCAATTAAAAAGCTGTTCCAGAGACCTCTGTGCTGTTTATAGTTAACCAATAACTGCTCAATAATCCCTGGGAGCAGGGGACAGGCAGTGATGTCCGGGAGCCCCCAATTAAAAATCTGTTTCAGAGAGCTCTCTGCCTGTATATAGTTAACCATATACTGCTCAATAATCAGTGGGAGCAAGGGCCAGGAATTGTGGCCTCGGGAGCCCCCAATTAAAAAGATGTTTCAGAGACCTCTGTGCAGAATCTCGTTAACCATTTACTTCTCAATTATCCCTGGAAGCAGGGGACAGGCAATGCGGCCTCGGGATCTCCCAATTAAAAAGCTGTTTCAGAGACCACTGTGCCTGTATATAGTTAACCATTTACTTCTCAATAATCCCTGGGAGCTGGGAACAGGCAGTGTGGTCTAGGGAGCCCACAATTAAAAAGCTGTTCCAGAGACCTCTGTGCTGTATATAGTTAACCATTTGCTGCTCAATAGTCCCTGGGAGCAGGGGAGAGGCAGTGTGGTCCGGGGGCCCCAATTAAAGAGGTGTTCCAGAGACCTCTGTGCTGTATATAGTTAACCATTTACTTCTCAATTAACTCTGGGCGCAAGGGACATGCAGTGTGGCCTCGGGAGCCCCCAATTAAAAAGATGTTTCAGAGACTTCTGTGCTGTATATAGTCAACCATTTACTCCTCAATAATCCCTGGGAGCAGGGTACAGGCAGTGTGGTCCGGGAGCCCCCAAATAAAAAGCTGTTTCATAGACCTCTGTGCTGTAGAGAGTTAACAATTTACTTCTCAATAATCCCTGGGAGGTGGGTCAGGCAGTGTGGTCCGGGAGCCCCGAATTTAAAAGCTGTTTCAGAGACCTCTGTGCTGCATATAGTTAACCATTTACTGCTCAATAATCCCTGCGAGGGGGGGGTCAGGCAGTGTGGTCCGGGAGCCCCCAATTAAAAAGATGTTTCAGTGACCTCTGTGCTGTAGAGAGTTAACCATTTACTTCCTCTCAATAATACCTGAATGCAGGGGACAGGCAGTGTGGCCTCGGGAGCACCCAATTAAAACGCTGTTTCACAGACCTCTGAGCTGTATAGAGTTAACCATTTACTTCAGAATAATCCCTGGGAGCAGGGTCAGGCATTGCGGCCTCGGAAGCCACCAATTAAAAAGCTGTTTCAGAGACCACTGTGCCTGTATATAGTGAACCATTTACTGCTCAATAATCCCTGGGAGCAGGGGAAAGGCAGTGTGGGCTCGGGAGCCCCCAATTAAAAAGCTGTTTCAGAGACTTCTGTGCTGTATATAGTTAACCATTTACTGCTCAATAATCTCTGGGAGCAGGGGACTGGCAGTGTGGTCCGGGAGCCCCCAATTAAAAAGCTGTTTCAGAGACCTCTGTGCAGTAGATAGTTAACCATTTACTGCTCAATAATCCCTGGGAGCTGGGGACAGGCAGTGTGGCCTCGGGAGCCCCCAATTAAAAAGCTGTTTCACAGACCTCTGAGCTGTATAGAGTTAATCATTTACTTCTCAATAATCCCTGGGAGCAGGAGAGAGGCAGTGTGGTCCGGGGCCCCCCAGTAAAAAAGCTGTTTCACAGCCCTCTGTGCTGTAGAGAGTTAACTATTTACTTCAGAATAATCCCTGGGAGCAGGGGACAGGCAGTGTTGTCCGGTAGCCCGTCGTTAAAAAGTTGTTTCAGAGAACTCTGTGCCTGGATATAGTTATCCATTTACTGCTCAATAATCCCTGGGAGCAGGGGACCGGCAGTGTGGTCCGGGAGCTCCCAATTAAAAAGCTGTTTCTTCGACCTCTGTCCCTGTACTCAGTTAACCATTTACTTCTCTATAATCCCTGGGAGCAGGGGAGAGGCAGTGTGGTCCGGGAGCCCCCAATTAAAAAGCTGTTCCAGAGACCTCTGTGCTGTATATAGTTAACCATTTACTTCTCAATTAACTCTGGGCGCAAGGGACAGGCAGTATGGCCTCGGGAGCCCCCAATTAAAAAGATGTTTCAGAGACCACTGTGCCTGTATATAGTTAACCATTTACTGCTCAATAATCCCTGGGAGCAGGGGAAAGGTAGTGTGGGCTCGGGAGCCCCCAATTAAAACGCCGTTTCAGAGACTTCTGTGCTGTATATAGTTAACCATTTACTGCTCAATAATCCCTGGGAGCCGGGGACAGGCAGTGTGGTCCGTGAGCCCCCAATTAAAAAGCTGCTTCAGAGACATCTGTGCTGTATATAGTTAACCATTTACTGCTCAATAATCCCTGGGAGCACGGGTCAGGAAGTGTGGCCTCGGGAGCCCCCAATTAAAAAGCTGTTTCAGAGACCTCTGTGCTGTATACAGTTAACCATTTACTGCTCAATAATCCCTGGGAGCAGCGGACAGGCAGTGTGGTCCGGTAGCCCCCAATTAAAAAGCTGTTTCAGAGACCTCTGAGCTGTATATAATTAACCATTTACTTCTCACTAATCCCTGGGAGCAGCGGACAGGCAGTGTCGTCCGGGAGCATCCAATTAAAAAGCTGTTTAAGAGACCTCTGTGCTGTATATAGTTAACCATTTACTTCTCACTAATCCCTGGGAGCAGGGGTCAGGCAGTGTGGTCCGGGAGCACCCAATTAAAAAGCTGTTTCTGAGAACTCTGAGCTGTATAGAGTTAACCATTTACTTCAGAATAATCCCTGGGAGCAGGGGACAGGCAGTGTGGCCTCGGGTGCCCCAATTAAAAAGCTGTTTCAGAGACCTCTGTGCTGTAGATAGTTAACAATTTGCTGCACAATAATCCCTGGGAGCAGGGGTCAGGCAGTGTGGTCCGGGAGCACCCAATTAAAAAGATGTTTCAGAGACCTCTGAGCTGTATAGAGTTAACCATTTACTTCTTACTAATCCCTGGGAGCAGGGGTCACGCAGTGTGGTCCGGGAGCCCCGAATTAAAAATCTGTTTCAGAGACCTCTGTGCTGCATATAGTTAGCCATTTACTGCTCAATAAACCCTGGGAGGGGGGGTCAGGCACTGTGGTCCGGTAGCTCCCAATTAAAAAGATGTTTTAGTGACCTCTGTGCTGTAGAGAGTTAACCATTTACTTCCTCTCAATAATACCTGATCGCAGGGGACAGGCAGTGTGGCCTCGGGAGCCCCCAATTAAAAAGCTGTTTCAGAGACCACTGTGCCTGTATATAGTGAACCATTTACTGCTCAATAATCCCTGGGAGCAGGGGAAAGGCAGTGTGGGCTCGGGAGCCCCCAATTAAAAAGCTGTTTCAGAGACCACTGTGCCTGCATATAGTGTACCATTTACTGCTCAATAATACCTGGGCGCAGGGGACAGGCAGTGTGGCCTCGGGAGCACCCAATTAAAAAGCTGTTTCACAGACCTCTGAGCTGTATAGAGTTAACCATTTACTTCAGAATAATCCCTGGGAGCAGGGTCAGGCAATGCGGCCTCGGAAGCCACCAATTAAAAAGCAGTTTCAGAGACCACTGTGCCTGTATATAGTGAACCATTTACTGCTCAATAATCCCTGGGAGCAGGGGAAAGGCAGTGTGGGCTCGGGAGCCCCCAATTAAAAAGCCGTTTCAGAGACTTCTGTGCTGTATATAGTTAACCATTTACTGCTCAATAATACCTGGGAGCAGGGGACAGGCAGTGTGGTCCGGGAGCCCCCAATTAAAAAGCTGTTTCAGAGACCTCTGTGCAGTAGATAGTTAACCATTTACTGCTCAATAATCCCTGGTAGCAGGGGACAGGCAGTGTGGCCTCGGGAGCCTCCAATTAAAAAGCTGTTTCACAGACCTCTGAGCTGTATAGAGTTAATCATTTACTTCTCTATAATCCCTGGGAGCAGGAGAGAGGCAGTGTGGTCCGGGAGCCCCCTGTAAAAAAGCTGTTTCACAGCCCTCTGTGCTATAGAGAGTTAACCATTTACTTCAGAATAATCCCTGGGAGCAGGGGAGAGGCAGTGTGGTCCGGTTGCCCGTCATTAAAAAGTTGATTCAGAGACATCTTTGCCTGTATATAGTTAACCATTTACTGCTCAATAATCCCTGGGAGAAGGGGACAGACAGTGTTGTCCGGGAGCCCCCAATTAAAAAGCTGTTTCAGAGACCTCTGCGCCTGTACATAGTTAACCATTTACTTCTCAATAATCCCTGGGAGCTGGGAACAGGCACTGTGGTCTCGGGAGCCCACAATTAAAAAGCTGTTCCAGAGACCTCTGTGCTGTATATAGTTAACCATTTGCTGCTCAATAGTCCCTGGGAGCAGGGGAGAGGCAGTGTGGTCCGGGGGTCCAAATTAAAAAGCTGTTCCAGAGACCTCTGTGCTGTATTTGTTAACCATTTACTTCTCAATTAACTCTGGGCGCAAGGGACATGCAGTGTGGCCTCGGGAGCCCCCAATTAAAAAGATGTTTCAGAGACCTCTGTGCTGTATATAGTCAACCATTTACTCCTCAATAATCCCTGGGAGCAGGGTACAGGCAGTGTGGTCCGGGAGCCCCCAAATAAAAAGCTGTTTCATAGACCTCTGTGCTGTAGAGAGTTAACAATTTACTTCTCAATAATCCCTGGGAGGTGGGTCAGGCAGTGTGGTCCGGGAGCCCCGAATTAAAAAGCTGTTTCAGAGACCTCTGTGCTGCATATAGTTAACCATTTACTGCTCAATAATCCCTGGGAGGGGGGGGTCAGGCAGTGTGGTCCGGGAGCCCCCAATTAAAAAGATGTTTCAGTGACCTCTGTGCTGTAGAGAGTTAACCATTTACTTCCTCTCAATAATACCTGGACGCAGGGGACAGGCAGTGTGGCCTCGGGAGCACCCAATTAAAAAGCTGTTTCACAGACCTCTGAGCTGTATAGAGTTAACCATTTACTTCAGAATAATCCCTGGGAGCAGGGTCAGGCAATGCGGCCTCGGAAGCCACCAATTAAAAAGCTGTTTCAGAGACCACTGTGCCTGTATATAGTGAACCATTTACTGCTCAATAATCCCTGGGAGCAGGGGAAAGGCAGTGTGGGCTCGGGAGCCCCCAATTAAAAAGCTGTTTCAGAGACTTCTGTGCTGTATATAGTTAACCATTTACTGCTCAATAATCTCTGGGAGCAGGGGACTGGCAGTGTGGTCCGGGAGCCCCCAATTAAAAAGCTGTTTCAGAGACCTCTGTGCAGTAGATAGTTAACCATTTACTGCTCAATAATCCCTGGGAGCTGGGGACAGAAGTGTGGCCTCGGGAGCCCCCAATTAAAAAGCTGTTTCACAGACCTCTGAGCTGTATAGAGTTAATCATTTACTTCTCAATAATCCCTGGGAGCAGGAGAGAGGCAGTGTGGTCCGGGGGCCCCCAGTAAAAAAGCTGTTTCACAGCCCTCTGTGCTGTAGAGAGTTAACTATTTACTTCAGAATAATCCCTGGGAGCAGGGGACAGGCAGTGTTGTCCGGTAGCCCGTAAATAAAAAGTTGTTTCAGAGAACTCTGTGCCTGTATATAGTTAACCATTTACTGCTCAATAATCCCTGGGAGCAGGGGACCGGCAGTGTGGTCCGGGAGCTCCCAATTAAAAAGCTGTTTCTTCGACCTCTGTCCCTGTACTCAGTTAACCATTTACTTCTCAATAATCCCTGGGAGCAGGGGAGAGGCAGTGTGGTCCGGGAGCCCCCAATTAAAAAGCTGTTCCAGAGACCTCTGTGCTGTATATAGTTAACCATTTACTTCTCAATTAACTCTGGGCGCAAGGGACAGGCAGTAAGGCCTCGGGAGCCCCCAATTAAAAAGATGTTTCAGAGACCTCTGTGCTGTATCTAGTCAACCATTTAGAGCTCAATAATCCCTGGGAGCAGGGCACAGGCAGTGTGGCCTCAGGAGCCCACAAATAAAAAGCTGTTTCATAGACCTCTGTGCTGTAGAGAGTTAACCATTTATTTCTCAATAATCCCTGGGAGGGGGGTCAGGCAGTGTCGTCCGGGAGCCCCCAATTAAAAAGATGTTTCAGTGACCTCTGTGCGGGAGAGATTAAACCATTTACTTCTCAATAATCCCTGGGAGCAGGGGACAGACAGTGTAGGCTCGGGGGCCCCAAAGCAAAAAGATGTTTCAGAGACCTCTGTGCTGTATATAGTTAACCATTTACTGCTCAATAATCCCTGGGAGCAGGGGACAGGCAGTGTGGCTTTGGGAGCCCCCAATTAAAAAGCTGTTTCACAGACCTCTGAGCTGTATAGAGTTAATCATTTACTTCTAAATAATCCCTGGGAGCAGGGGACAGGCAGTGTGGTCTGGGGGCTCCCAGTAAAAAAGCTGTTTCAGAGCCCTCTGTGCTGTAGAGAGTTAACCATTTACTTCAGAATAAGTCCTGGGAGCAGGGGACAGGCAGTGTGGTCCGGGAGCACCACATTAAGAAGCTGCTTCAGAGACCTCTGTGCCTGTATACAGTGAACCATTTACTTCTCAATAATCCCTGGGAGCAAGGGTCAGGCAGTGTGGTCCGCGGGCCCCCAATTAAAAAGCTGTTTCAGAGACCTCTCTGCTGTATATAGTTAACCACTTACTGCGCAATAATCCCTGGGAGCAGGGTACAGGCAGTGTGCTCCGGGAGCCCCCAATTAAAAAGCTGTTTCAGAGACCACTGTGCCTGTATATAGTTAACCATTTACTGCTCAATAACCCCTGGGAGCAGTGGAAAGGCAGTGCGGGCTCGGGAGCCCCCAATTGAAAAGCTGTTTCAGAGACATCTGTGCTGTATATAGTTAACCATTTACTGCTCAATAATCCCTGGGAGCAGGGGACAGGCACTGTTGTCCGGGAGCCCCCAATTAAAAAGCTGTTTCAGAGACCTCTGTGCTGTAGATAGTTAACCATTTACTGCTCAATAATCCCTGGGAGCAGGGGACAGGCACTGTTGTCCGGGAGCCCCCAATTAAAAAGCTGTTCCAGAGACCTCTGTGCTGTATATAGTCAACCATTTACTTCTCAATAATCCCTGGGAGGGGGGTCAGGCAGTGTGGTCCGGGAGCCCCCAATTAAAAAGATGATTCAGTGACCTCTGTGCTGTAGAGAGTTAACCATTTACTTCTCAATAATCCCTGGGAGCAGGGGACAGACAGTGTGGGCTCGGGGGCCCCAAAGCAAAAAGATGTTTCAGAGACCTCTGTGCTCTATATAGTTAACCATTTACTGCTCAATAATCCCTGGGAGCAGGGGACAGGCAGTGTGGCTTCGGGAGCCCCCAATTAAAAAGCTGTTTCACAGACCTCTGAGCTGTACAGAGTTAATCATTTACTTCTCAATAATCCCTGGGAGCAGGGGACAGGCAGTGTGGTCCGGGAGCACCCAGTAAAAAAGCTGTTTCAGAGCCCTCTGTGCTGCAGAGAGTTAACCATTTACTTCAGAATAATTCCTGGGAGCAGGGGACAGGCAGTGTGGTCCGGGAGCACCCAATTTAGAAGCTGTTTCAGAGACCTCTGTGCTGCATATAGTTAACCATTTACTTCTCAATAATCCCTGGGAGTAGGGGAGAGACAGTGTGGTCCGGGAGCCCGTCATTAAAAAGTTGTTTCAGAGACCACTGTGCCTGTATCTAGTTAACCATTTACTGCTCAATAATCCCTGGGAGCAGAGGACAGGCAGTGTTGTCGGGGAGCCCCCAATTAAAAAGCTGTTTCATCGACCTCTGTCCCTTTACACAGTTAACCATTTACTTCTCAATAATCCTTGGGAGCAGGGGAGAGGCAGTGTGGCCTCGGCAGCCCCCAATTAAAAAGCTGTTTCAGAGACTTCTGTGCTGTATATAGTTAACCATTTACTTCCTCTCAATAATCCCTGGAAGCAGGGGACAGGCGGTGTGGTCCGTGAGCCCCCAATTAAACAGCTGTTCCAGAGACCTCTGTGCTGTATATAGTTAACCATTTACTGCTCAATAATCCCTGGGTGCAGGGGACAGGCAGTGTGGCCTTGGGAGCCCGCAAATAAAAAGCTGTTTCAGAGACCTCTGTGCTGTAGAGAGTTAACCATTTACTTCTCAATAATCCCTGGGAGCTGGGAACGGGCAGTGTGGCCTCAGGAGCACACAATTAAAAAGATGTTTCAGAGAACTTTGTGCTATATATAGATCACAATTTACTTCTCAATAAACCCTGGGAGCAGGGGACAGGCAGTGTGGACCGGGCACTCCAATTTAAAAGCTGTCAGAGACCTCTCTGCTGTATATAGTTAACCATTTACTGCTCAATAATCCCTGGGAGCAGGGTACAGGCAGTGTGGTCCGGGAGCCCCCAATTAAAAAGCTGTTTCAGAGACTTCTGTGCTGTATATAGTTAACCATTTACTGCTCAAAAATCCCTGGGAGCAGGGGACAGGCAGTGTGGTCCGGGAGCCCCCTATTAAAAAGCTGCTTCAGAGACATCTGTGCTTTATATAGTTAACCATTTACTTCAGAATAATCTCTGGGAGCAGGGGACAGACAGTGTGGTCCGGGAGCCCCCAATTAAAAAGCTGTTTCAGAGACCTCTGTGCTTTAGAGAGTTAACTATTTAATTCAGAATATTCCCTGGGAGCAGGGGTCAGGCAGTGTGGCCTCGGAATCCACCAATTTAAAAGCTGTTTCAGAGACCACTGTGCCTGTATATAGTTAACCATTTACTGCTCAATAATCACTGGGAGCAGCGGACAGGCAATGTGATAAGGGAGCCCCCAAATTAAAAAGCTGTTCCAGAGACCTCTTTGCTGTATATAGTTAACCATTTACTGCTCAATAATCCCTGGGAACAGGGAACAGGCAATGCGGCCTCGGGAGCCCCCAATTAAAAAGCTGTTTCAGAGACCTCTGTGCTGTATATAGTTAACCATTTACTTCAGAATAATCCCTGGGAGCAGGGGACAGGCAGTGTGGCCTCGGGAGCCCCCAATTAAAAAGCTGTTTCAGAGACCTCTGTGCAGTATATAGTTAACCATTTACTGCTCAATAATCCCTGGGAGCTGGGGACGGGCAGTGTGGCCTCAGGAGCACACAATTAAAAAGCTGTTTCAGAGAACTCTGTGCTATATATAGATCACAATTTACTTCTCAATAAACCCTTGGAGCAGGGGACAGGCAGTGTGGCCTCGGGAACCCCCAATTAAAAAGCTGTTTCCGAGACCTCTGAGCTGTATACAGTTAACCATTTACTGCTCAATAATCCCTGGGAGCAGGGGACAGGCAGTGTGGCCTCGGGAACCCTCAATTAAAAAGCTGTTTCAGAGATCTCTGAGCTGTATATAGTTAACCATTTACTTCACAATAATCTCTGGGAGCAGGGGTCATACAGTGTGGCCTCGGGAGCCCCCAATTAAAAAGCTGTTTCAGTGTCCTCTGTGCTGTATATAGTTAACCATTTACTTCTCAATAATCCCTGGGAGCAGGGAACAGACGGTGTGGTCCGGGAGCCCCCAATTAAAAAGCTGTTTCAAAGACCTCTGTGCTGTAAGGTGTTAACCATTTACTGCTCAATAGCCCCTGGGAGCAGGGGAGAGGCAGTGTGGTCCGGGATCCCGTAAGTAAAAAGCCTTTTCGGAGACCTCTGTGCCTGTATTTGGTTAGCCATTTACTGCTCAATAATCACTGGAGCAGGGGAAAGACAGTGTGGGTTCGGGATCCCCCAATTAAAAGCTGTTTCAGAGACTTCTGTGCAGTACATAGTTAACCATTTACTTCCTCTCAATAATACCTGGGAGAAGGGGTCATACAGTGTGGCCTCGGGAGCCCCCAATTAAAAAGCTGTTTCAGTGTCCTCTGTGCTGTATATAGTTAACCATTTACTGCTCAATAATACCTGGGAGCAGAGGAAAGGCAGTGTGGGCTCGGGAGCCCCCAATTAAAAAGCCGTTTCAGAGACTTCTGTGCTGCATATAGTTAACCATTTACTGCTCAATAATCCCTGGGAGCAGGGGACGGGCAGTTGTGCCTCGGTGGCCCCCAATTAAAAAGCTGTGTCAGAGACCTCTGAGCTGTATGTAGTTAACCATTTACTGCTCAATAATCCCTGGGCGCAGGGGACAGGCAGTGTGGCCTCGGGAACACCTAATTAAAAAGCTGTTTCCGAGACCTCTGAGCTGTATATAGTTAACCATTTACTTCTCAATAATCCCTGGGAGCAGGGGAGAGGCAGTGTGGCCTCGGGGGCCCCCAATTAAAAAGCTGTTTCAGAGACTTCTGTGCTGTATATAGTTAACCATTTACTTCCTCTCAATAATCCCTGGAAGCAGGGGACAGGCAGTGTGGTCCGTGAGCCCCCAATTAAACAGCTGTTCCAGAGACCTCTGTGCTGTATATAGTTAACCATTTACTGCTCAATAATCCCTGGGTGCAGGGGACAGGCAGTGTGGCCTCGGGAGCCCTGAAATCAAAAGCTGGTTCAGAGACCTCTGTGCTGTAGAGAGTTAACCATTTACTTCTCAATAATCCCTGGGAGCTGGGGACGGGCATTGTGGCCTCAGGAGCACACAATTAAAAAGCTGTTTCAGAGAACTCTGTGCTATATATAGATCACAATTTACTTCTCAATAAACCCTTGGAGCAGGGGACAGGCAGTGTGGCCTCGGGAACCCCCAATTAAAAAGCTGTTTCCGAGACCTCTGAGCTGTATACAGTTAACCATTTACTGCTCAATAATCCCTGGGAGCAGGGGACAGGCAGTGTGGCCTCGGGAACCCTCAATTAAAAAGCTGTTTCAGAGATCTCTGAGCTGTATATAGTTAACCATTTACTTCACAATAATCTCTGGGAGCAGGGGTCATACAGTGTGGCCTCGGGAGCCCCCAATTAAAAAGCTGTTTCAGTGTCCTCTGTGCTGTATATAGTTAACCATTTACTTCTCAATAATCCCTGGGAGCAGGGAACAGACGGTGTGGTCCGGGAGCCCCCAATTAAAAAGCTGTTTCAAAGACCTCTGTGCTGTAAGGTGTTAACCATTTACTGCTCAATAACCCCTGGGAGCAGGGGAGAGGCAGTGTGGTCCGGGATCCCGTAAGTAAAAAGCCTTTTCGGAGACCTCTGTGCCTGTATTTGGTTAGCCATTTACTGCTCAATAATCACTGGAGCAGGGGAAAGACAGTGTGGGTTCGGGATCCCCCAATTAAAAGCTGTTTCAGAGACTTCTGTGCAGTACATAGTTAACCATTTACTTCCTCTCAATAATACCTGGGAGCAGGGGACAGGCAGTGTGGCCTCGGGAGCCTCCAATTAAAAAACTGCTTCAGAGACCTCGGTGCCTGTATATAGTTAACCATTTACTTCTCAATAACCCTGGAAGCAGGGGACAGGCATTGTGGCCTTGGGAGCACCCAATTAAAAGCTGTATCTGTGACCTCTGACCTGTATATAGTTAACCATTTACTGCTCAATAATCCCT
The DNA here is from genome assembly GCF_047496885.1 of Scyliorhinus torazame. Taxonomy (NCBI): domain Eukaryota; kingdom Metazoa; phylum Chordata; class Chondrichthyes; order Carcharhiniformes; family Scyliorhinidae; genus Scyliorhinus; species Scyliorhinus torazame. Next base: position 92,440,124 of record NC_092726.1, on the reverse strand, counting down.
GGGAGCATGGGACAGGCAGTGTTGTCCGTGAGCCCCCAATTAAAAAGCTGTTTCAGAGACCTCTGTGCTGTATATCGTTAACCATTTCCTTCTCAATAATCCCTGGGAGCAGGGGACAGGCAGTGTGGCTTGGGAGCCCCCAATTAAAATGCTGTTTCAGTGACGTCTGTGCAGTATATAGTTAACCATTTACTGTTCAATAATACCTCGGAGCAGGTGGTAGGCAGTGTGGTCCGGGAGCACCAAATTAAAAAGCTGTTTCAGAGACCTCTGTGCTGTATATAGTTAACCATTTACTGCTCAATAATCCCTGGGAGCAGGGAACAGGCAGTGTGGCCTCGGGAGCCCCCAATTAAAAAGCTGTTTCAGAGACCTCGGCGCCTGTATATAGTTAACTATTTACTGATCAATAATCCCTGGAAACAGGCGACAGGCAGTGTGGTCCGGGAGCCCACAATTAAAACCCTGTTTCAGAGACCTCTGTGCTGTATATAGTTAACCATTTACTTCTCAATAATCCCTGGGAGCAGGGGACAGGCAGTGTGGTCCGGGAGCCCCCAGTATAAAAGCTGATTCAGAGTTCTCTGTGCTGTAGAGAGTTAATCATTTACTTCAGAATAATCCCTGGGAGCAGGGGACAGGCAGTGTGGTCATTAAGCACCCAATTTAGAAGCTGTTTCACAGACCTCTGAGCTGTATAGAGTTATCCATTTACTTCTCAATAATCCCTGGGAGCAGGGGACGGGCAGTGTGGCCTCGGTGGCCCCCAATTAAAAAGCTGTGTCAGAGCCCTCTGTGCTGTATATAGTTAACCATTTACTTCTCAATAATCCCTGGGAGCAGGGGACAGACAGTGTGGGCTCGGGGGCCCCAAAGCAAAAAGATGTTTCAGAGACCTCTGTGCTCTATATAGTTAACCATTTACTGCTCAATAATCCCTGGGAGCAGGGGACAGGCAGTGTGGCTTCGGGAGCCCCCAATTAAAAAGCTGTTTCACAGACCTCTGAGCTGTATAGAGTTAATCATTTACTTCTCAATAATCCCTGGAAGCAGGGGACAGGCAGTGTGGTCCGTGAGCCCCCAATTAAACAGCTGTTCCAGAGACCTCTGTGCTGTATATAGTTAACCATTTACTGCTCAATAATCCCTGGTTGCAGGGGACAGGCAGTGTGGCCTCGGGAGCACTGAAATCAAAAGCTGGTTCAGAGACCTCTGTGCTGTAGAGAGTTAACCATTTACTTCTCAATAATCCCTGGGAGCTGGGGACGGGCAGTGTGGCCTCAGGAGCACACAATTAAAAAGCTGTTTCAGAGAACTCTGTGCTATATATAGATCACAATTTACTTCTCAATAAACCCTTGGAGCAGGGGACAGGCAGTGTGGCCTCGGGAACCCCCAATTAAAAAGCTGTTTCCGAGACCTCTGAGCTGTATACAGTTAACCATTTACTGCTCAATAATCCCTGGGAGCAGGGGACAGGCAGTGTGGCCTCGGGAACCCTCAATTAAAAAGCTGTTTCAGAGATCTCTGAGCTGTATATAGTTAACCATTTACTTCACAATAATCTCTGGGAGCAGGGGTCATACAGTGTGGCCTCGGGAGCCCCCAATTAAAAAGCTGTTTCAGTGTCCTCTGTGCTGTATATAGTTAACCATTTACTTCTCAATAATCCCTGGGAGCAGGGAACAGACGGTGTGGTCCGGGAGCCCCCAATTAAAAAGCTGTTTCACAGACCTCTGTGCTGTAAGGTGTTAACCATTTACTGCTCAATAACCCCTGGGAGCAGGGGAGAGGCAGTGTGGTCCGGGATCCCGTAAGTAAAAAGCCTTTTCGGAGACCTCTGTGCCTGTATTTGGTTAGCCATTTACTGCTCAATAATCACTGGAGCAGGGGAAAGACAGTGTGGGTTCGGGATCCCCCAATTAAAAGCTGTTTCAGAGACTTCTGTGCAGTACATAGTTAACCATTTACTTCCTCTCAATAATACCTGGGAGCAGGGGACAGGCAGTGTGGCCTCGGGAGCCTCCAATTAAAAAACTGCTTCAGAGACCTCGGTGCCTGTATATAGTTAACCATTTACTTCTCAATAACCCTGGAAGCAGGGGACAGGCAGTGTGGCCTTGGGAGCACCCAATTAAAAGCTGTATCTGTGACCTCTCACCTGTATATAGTTAACCATTTACTGCTCAATAATCCCTGGGAGCATGGGACAGGCAGTGTTGTCCGTGAGCCCCCAATTAAAAAGCTGTTTCAGAGACCTCTGTGCTGTATATCGTTAACCATTTCGTTCTCAATAATCCCTGGGAGCAGGGGACAGGCAGTGTGGCTTGGGAGCCCCCAATTAAAATGCTGTTTCAGTGACGTCTGTGCAGTATATAGTTAACCATTTACTGCTCAATAATACCTCGGAGCAGGTGGTAGGCAGTGTGGTCCGGGAGCACCAAATTAAAAAGCTGTTTCAGAGACCTCTGTGCTGTATATAGTTAACCATTTACTGCTCAATAATCCCTGGGAGCAGGGAACAGGCAGTGTGGCCTCGGGAGCCCCCAATTAAAAAGCTGTTTCAGAGACCTCGGCGCCTGTATATAGTTAACTATTTACTGATCAATAATCCCTGGAAACAGGCGACAGGCAGTGTGGTCCGGGAGCCCACAATTAAAACCCTGTTTCAGAGACCTCTGTGCTGTATATAGTTAACCATTTACTTCTCAATAATCCCTGGGAGCAGGGGACAGGCAGTGTGGTCCGGGAGCCCCCAGTATAAAAGATGATTCAGAGTTCTCTGTGCTGTAGAGAGTTAATCATTTACTTCAGAATAATCCCTGGGAGCAGGGGACAGGCAGTGTGGTCATTAAGCACCCAATTTAGAAGCTGTTTCACAGACCTCTGAGCTGTATAGAGTTATCCATTTACTTCTCAATAATCCCTGGGAGCAGGGGACGGGCAGTGTGGCCTCGGTGGCCCCCAATTAAAAAGCTGTGTCAGAGCCCTCTGTGCTGTATATAGTTAACCATTTACTTCTCAATAATCCCTGGGAGCAGGGGACAGACAGTGTGGGCTCGGGGGCCCCAAAGCAAAAAGATGTTTCAGAGACCTCTGTGCTCTATATAGTTAACCATTTACTGCTCAATAATCCCTGGGAGCAGGGGACAGGCAGTGTGGCTTCGGGAGCCCCCAATTAAAAAGCTGTTTCAGAGACCTCTGAGCTGTATAGAGTTAATCATTTACTTCTCAATAATCCCTGGAAGCAGGGGACAGGCAGTGTGGTCCGTGAGCCCCCAATTAAACAGCTGTTCCAGAGACCTCTGTGCTGTATATAGTTAACCATTTACTGCTCAATAATCCCTGGGTGCAGGGGACAGGCAGTGTGGCCTCGGGAGCCCTGAAATCAAAAGCTGGTTCAGAGACCTCTGTGCTGTAGAGAGTTAACCATTTACTTCTCAATAATCCCTGGGAGCTGGGGACGGGCAGTGTGGCCTCAGGAGCACACAATTAAAAAGCTGTTTCAGAGAACTCTGTGCTATATATAGATCACAATTTACTTCTCAATAAACCCTTGGAGCAGGGGACAGGCAGTGTGGCCTCGGGAACCCCCAATTAAAAAGCTGTTTCCGAGACCTCTGAGCTGTATACAGTTAACCATTTACTGCTCAATAATCCCTGGGAGCAGGGGACAGGCAGTGTGGCCTCGGGAACCCTCAATTAAAAAGCTGTTTCAGAGATCTCTGAGCTGTATATAGTTAACCATTTACTTCACAATAATCTCTGGGAGCAGGGGTCATACAGTGTGGCCTCGGGAGCCCCCAATTAAAAAGCTGTTTCAGTGTCCTCTGTGCTGTATATAGTTAACCATTTACTTCTCAATAATCCCTGGGAGCAGGGAACAGACGGTGTGGTCCGGGAGCCCCCAATTAAAAAGCTGTTTCAAAGACCTCTGTGCTGTAAGGTGTTAACCATTTACTGCTCAATAACCCCTGGGACCAGGGGAGAGGCAGTGTGGTCCGGGATCCCGTAAGTAAAAAGCCTTTTCGGAGACCTCTGTGCCTGTATTTGGTTAGCCATTTACTGCTCAATAATCACTGGAGCAGGGGAAAGACAGTGTGGGTTCGGGATCCCCCAATTAAAAGCTGTTTCAGAGACTTCTGTGCAGTACATAGTTAACCATTTACTTCCTCTCAATAATACCTGGGAGCAGGGGACAGGCAGTGTGGCCTCGGGAGCGTCCAATTAAAAAACTGCTTCAGAGACCTCGGTGCCTGTATATAGTTAACCATTTACTTCTCAATAACCCTGGAAGCAGGGGACAGGCAGTGTGGCCTTGGGAGCACCCAATTAAAAGCTGTATCTGTGACCTCTGACCTGTATATAGTTAACCATTTACTGCTCAATAATCCCTGGGAGCATGGGACAGGCAGTGTTGTCCGTGAGCCCCCAATTAAAAAGCTGTTTCAGAGACCTCTGTGCTGTATATCGTTAACCATTTCCTTCTCAATAATCCCTGGGAGCAGGGGACAGGCAGTGTGGCTTGGGAGCCCCCAATTAAAATGCTGTTTCAGTGACGTCTGTGCAGTATATAGTTAACCATTTACTGCTCAATAATACCTCGGAGCAGGTGGTAGGCAGTGTGGTCCGGGAGCACCAAATTAAAAAGCTGTTTCAGAGACCTCTGTGCTGTATATAGTTAACCATTTACTGCTCAATAATCCCTGGGAGCAGGGAACAGGCAGTGTGGCCTCGGGAGCCCCCAATTAAAAAGCTGTTTCAGAGACCTCGGCGCCTGTATATAGTTAACTATTTACTGATCAATAATCCCTGGAAACAGGCGACAGGCAGTGTGGTCCGGGAGCCCACAATTAAAACCCTGTTTCAGAGACCTCTGTGCTGTATATAGTTAACCATTTACTTCTCAATAATCCATGGGAGCAGGGGACAGGCAGTGTGGTCCGGGAGCCCCCAGTATAAAAGCTGATTCAGAGTTCTCTGTGCTGTAGAGAGTTAATCATTTACTTCAGAATAATCCCTGGGAGCAGGGGACAGGCAGTGTGGTCATTAAGCACCCAATTTAGAAGCTGTTTCACAGACCTCTGAGCTGTATAGGGTTATCCATTTACTTCTCAATAATCCCTGGGAGCAGGGGACGGGCAGTGTGGCCTCGGTGGCCCCCAATTAAAAAGCTGTGTCAGAGCCCTCTGTGCTGTATATAGTTAACCATTTACTTCTCAATAATCCCTGGGAGCAGGGGACAGACAGTGTGGGCTCGGGGGCCCCAAAGCAAAAAGATGTTTCAGAGACCTCTGTGCTCTATATAGTTAACCATTTACTGCTCAATAATCCCTGGGAGCAGGGGCCAGGCAGTGTGGCTTCGGGAGCCCCCAATTAAAAAGCTGTTTCACAGACCTCTGAGCTGTATAGAGTTAATCATTTACTTCTCAATAATCCCTGGGAGCAGGGGACAGGCAGTGTGGTCCGGGAGCACCCAGTAAAAAAGCTGTTTCAGAGCCCTCTGTGCTGCAGAGAGTTAACCATTTACTTCAGAATAATTCCTGGGAGCAGGGGACAGGCAGTGTGGTCCGGGAGCACCCAATTTAGAAGCTGTTTCAGAGACCTCTGAGCTGTATAGGGTTAACCATTTACTTCTCAATAATCCCTGGGAGTAGGGGAGAGACAGTGTGGTCCGGGAGCCCGTCATTAAAAAGTTGTTTCAGAGACCACTGTGCCTGTACCTAGTTAACCATTTACTGCTCAATAATCCCTGGGAGCAGGGGACAGGCAGTGTTGTCCGGGAGCCCCCAATTAAAAAGCTGTTTCATCGACCTCTGTCCCTTTACACAGTTAACCATTTACTTCTCAATAATCCCTGGGAACAGGGAACAGGCAATGCGGCCTCGGGAGCCCCCAATTTAGAAGCTGTTTCAGAGACCTCTGTGCTGTATATAGATAACCATTTACTTCAGAATAATCCCTGGGAGCAGGGGACAGGCAGTGTGGCCTCGGGAGCCCCCAATTAAAAAGCTGTTTCAGAGACCTCTGTGCAGTATATAGTTAACCATTTACTGCTCAATAATCCCTGGGAGCAGGGGAAAGGCAGTGTGGGCTCGGGAGCCACCAATTAAAAAGCCGTTTCAGAGACTTCTGTGCTGCATATAGTTATCCATTTACTGCTCAATAATCCCTGGGAGCAGGGGACGGGCAGTGGTGCCTCGGTGGCCCCCAATTAAAAAGCTGTGTCAGAGACCTCTGAGCTGTATGTAGTTAACCATTTACTGCTCAATAATCCCTGGGCGCAGGGGACAGGCAGTGTGGCCTCGGGAACACCTAATTCAAAAGCTGTTTCCGAGACCTCTGAGCTGTATATAGTTAACCATTTACTTCTCAATAATCCCTGGGAGCAGGGGAGAGGCAGTGTGGCCTCGGGAGCCCCCATTTAAAAAGCTGTTTCAGAGACTTCTGTGCTGTATATAGTTAACCATTTACTTCCTCTCAATAATCCCTGGAAGCAGGGGACAGGCAGTGTGGTCCGTGAGCCCCCAATTAAACAGCTGTTCCAGAGACCTCTGTGCTGTATATAGTTAACCATTTACTGCTCAATAATCCCTGGGTGCAGGGGACAGGCAGTGTGGCCTCGGGAGCCCCCAAATCAAAAGCTGGTTCAGAGACCTCTGTGCTGTAGAGAGTTAACCATTTACTTCTGAATAATCCCTGGGAGATGGGGACGGGCAGTGTGGCCTCAGGAGCACACAATTAAAAAGCTGTTTCAGAGAACTCTGTGCTATATATAGATCACAATTTACTTCTCAATAAACCCTTGGAGCAGGGGACAGGCAGTGTGGCCTCGGGAACCCCCAATTAAAAAGCTGTTTCCGAGACCTCTGAGCTGTATATAGTTAACCATTTACTGCTCAATAATCCCTGGGAGCAGGGGACAGGCAGTGTGGCCTCGGGAACCCCCAATTAAAAAGCTGTTTCAGAGATCTCTGAGCTGTATATAGTTAACCATTTACTTCACAATAATCTCTGGGAGCAGGGGTCATACAGTGTGGCCTCGGGAGCCCCCAATTAAAAAGCTGTTTCAGTGTCCGCTGTGCTGTATATAGTTAACCATTTACTTCTCAATAATCACTGGGAGCAGGGAACAGACGGTGTGGTCCGGGAGCCCCCAATTAAAAAGCTGTTTCAAAGACCTCTGTGCTGTAAGGAGTTAACCATTTACTGCTCAATAACCCCTGGGAGCAGGGGAGAGGCAGTGTGGTCCGGGATCCCGTAAGTAAAAAGCCTTTTCGGAGACCTCTGTGCCTGTATTTGGTTAGCCATTTACTGCTCAATAATCACTGGAGCAGGGGAAAGACAGTGTGGGTTCGGGATCCCCCAATTAAAAGCTGTTTCAGAGACTTCTGTGCAGTACATAGTTAACCATTTACTTCCTCTCAATAATACCTGGGAGCAGGGGACAGGCAGTGTGGCCTCGGGAACCCCCAATTAAAAAGATGTTTCAGTGACCTCTGAGCTGTATATAGTTAACCATTTACTGCTCAATAATCATGGGCGCAGGGGACAGGCAGTGTGGCCTCGGGAACCCCCAATTAAAAAGCTGTTTCAGAGACCTCTGTGCCTGTATATAGTTAACTATTTACTGCTCTATAATCCCTGGGAGCAGGGGTCATACAGTATTGCCTCGGGGGCCCCCAATTAAAAAGCTGTTTCAGTGTCCTCTGTGCTGTATATAGTTAACGATTTACTTCTCAATAATCCCTGGGAGCAGGGGACAGACGGTGTGGTCCGGGAGCCCCCAATTAAAAAGCTGTTTCAAAGACCTCTGTGCTGTATGGAGTTAAACATTTACTGCTCAATAGTCCTTTGGAGCAGTGAACAGGCAGTGTGGCTCCGGGAGCCCCCAAATAAAAAGCTGTGTCCGAGACCTCTGTGCCTGTATATAGTTAACCATTTACTGCTCAATAATCCCTGTGAGCAGGGGACAGGCAGTGCGGCCTCGGGAGCCCCCAATTAAAAAGCTGATTCAGAGACTTCTGTGCTGTATATAGTTAACCATTTACTTCTCAATAATCCCTGGGAGCAGGGGACAGACGGTGTGGTCCGGGAGCATCCAATTAAAAAGCTGCTTCAGAGACCTCTGACCTGTATATAGTTAGCCATTTACTGCTCAATATTCACTGGAGCAGGGGAAAGACAGTGTGGGTTCGGGATCCCCCAATTAAAAGCTGTTTCACAGACTTCTGTGCAGTACATAGTTAACCATTTACTTCCTCTCAATAATCCCTGGGAGCAGGGGACAGGCAGTGTGGCCTCAGGAGCCTCCAATTAAAAAACTGCTTCAGAGATCTCGGTGCCTGTATATAGTTAACCATTTACTTCTCTATAACCCTGGAAGCAGGGGACAGGCAGTGTGGTCCGGGAGCCCGCAATTAAAAAGCAGCTTCAGAGACCTCTGACCTGTATATAGTTAACCATTTACTGCTCAATAATCCCTGGGAGCAGGGAACAGGCACTGTGGCCTCGGGAGCCCCCAATTATAAAGCTGTTTCAGAGACCTCGGCGCCTGTATATAGTTATCTATTTACTGATCAATAATCCCTGGGAGCAGGGGACAGGCAGTTTTGTCCGTGAGACCCCAATCAAAAAGCTGTTTCAGTGACCTCTGTGCTGTATATCGTTCACCATTTCCTTCTCAATAATCCCTGGGAGCAGGGGACAGGCAGTGTGGCTTGGGAGCCCCCAATTAAAAAGCTGTTTCAGTTACCTCTGTGCATTATATAGTTAACAATTCACTGCTCAATAATACCTCGGAGCAGGGAACAGGCACTGTGGCCTCGGGAGCCCCCAATTATAAAGCTGTTTCAGAGACCTCGGCGCCTGTATATAGTTATCTATTTACTGATCAATAATCCCTGGGAGCAGGGGACAGGCAGTGTGGCCTCGGGAGCCCCCAATTATAAAGCTGTTTCAGAGACCTCGGCGCCTGTATATAGTTATCTATTTACTGATCAATAATCCCTGGGAGCAAGCGACAGGCAGTGTGGTCCGGGAGCACCAAATTAAAAAGCTGTTTCAGAGACTTCTGTGCTGTATATAGTGAACCATTTACTGCTCAATAATCCCTGGGAGCAGGGGACAGGCAGTGTGGTCTCGGGATCCCCCAATTAAAAAACTGTTTCAATGACCTCTGTGCTGTATATAGTTAACCATTTACTGCTCAATAATCCATGGGAGAAGAGGACAGGCAATGTGGTCCAGGAACCCCCTGTTAGAAAGATGTTTCAGAGACCTCTGTGCCTGTATACAGTTAACCATTTACTGCTCAATCATCCCTGGGAGCAGGGGGCCAGCATTGTGGTCCGGGACCCCCCAATTAATAAGCTGTTTCAGCGACCTCTGTGCTGTATACACTTAACCATTTACTTCTAAATAATCCTTGGTAGCAGTGGACAGGCAGTGTTCTCCTGGAGCCCCAATTAAAAAACGTTTTCAGAGACCTCTCTGCTGTACATAGTTAACCATTTACTGGTGAATAATCCCTGGGAGCATGGGACAGGCAGTGTGTTCCGGGAGCCCCAATTAAAAAGCTCTTTCAGAGATCTCTGTGCTGTATATAGTTCACCATTTATTGCTCAATAGTCCCTGGGAGCAGGGGACAGGCAGTGTGGCCTCTGGAGCCCCCAATTAAAAAGCAGTTTGTGAGACCTCTGTGCCTGTATATAGTTAACGATTTACTTCTCAATAATCCCTGGGAGCAGGGGTCAGATAGTGTGGTCCGGGAGCCCCCAGTTAAAAAGCTGTTTCAGAGACCTCTGTGCCTGAATATAGTGAACCATTTACTGCTCAGTAATATCTGGGAGCTGGGGACAGGCCTTGTGGTCCGCGATCCCCCTATAAAAACGTGGTCCAGTGACCTCTGTGCTGTATATAGTTAACCATTTACCGTTCAATAATCCCTGTGAGCAGGGGACAGGCAGTGTGGCCTCGGGAGCCCCCAATTAAAAAGCTGTTTCAGAGACCTCTGTGCTGTATATAGTTAAGCATTTACTGCTCAATAATCCCTGGGAGCAGGGGACAAGCAGTGTGGCCTCGGGAGCCCCCAGTTAAAAAGCTGTTTTAGTGACCTCTGTGCTGTATATAGTTTTTTAATAAATATATATATTTATTAAAGTTTTTTAACACAATTTTTCTCCCTTACAAACAATAACCCCCCCCCCCCCCCCCCCCCGTAACAAAAAAAACGAGAAATCGCGCAGAGCATGATATACACATGGCAAAATTATATACTTACACAGCTTTGTAAACTTGGCCTCACCCGTACGTGCCAGTTTCCCCAACCCTTCATGTTATCTCTTGCTCATCCACCCTCCCAGGCAGTCCCCACTTTCCCCCCCTCGCTCCCCCCCTCCCAGGAAGTCCCCCTCCATCCCTCCCACACTCCCTCCCCTCCCAGGGTGTCCCCTCCACCCCCCCAAGGTTGCTGCTGCTGCTGACCGACCTTCCCCTAACGCTCCGCGAGATAGTCTAGGAACGGTTGCCACCACCTGTAGAACCCCTGCACAGACCCTCTCAAGGCGAACTTAATCCTCTCCAATTTTATGAACCCAGCCATGTCGTTTATCCAGGCCTCCAGGCTGGGGGGCTTCGCCTCCTTCCACATTAGCAAGATCCTTCGCCGGGCTACTAGGGATGCAAAGGCCAGAATGCAGTCCTCTTTCGCCTCCTGCACTCCCGGCTCGTCCAGTACTTCAAATAGTGCTAGCCCCCAGCTATGCTTGACCCGGACTTTCACCACCTGAAATATTGCTCCCGCCACCCCTCTCCAGAACCCCTCCAGTGCCGGGCATGACCAAAATATATGGACATGGTTCGCCGGGCTCCCTGAGCACCTTCTACATCTGTCCTCTACCCCAAAGAACCTACTCAACCTCGCCCCCGTCAAGTGCGCTCTGTGAACCACCTTAAATTGTATCAGGCTGAGCCTGGCACACGAGGAGGAGGAATTGACCCTACCCAGGGCATCCGCCCACAGCCCTTCCTCGATCTCCTCCACCAGCTCCTCCTCCCATTTACCCTTCAACTCTTCTACCAGCGCTTCCCCCTCTTCTTTCATCTCTTGGTGTATTTCCAACAACTTGCCTTCCCCGACCCATACCCCCGAGATCTCCCTATCTTGAACTTCTTGTGCCGGGGTCTGTGCTGTATATAGTTAACCATTTACTGCTCAATAATCCCTGGGAGCAGGGGACAGGCAGTGTGGCCTCGGGAGCCCCCAATTAAAAAGCTGTTTCAGAGAGCTCTGTGCTGTATATAGTTCAGCATTTACTGCTCAATAATCCCTGGGAGCAGGGGACAGGCAGTGTGGTCCGGGAGCCCCCAATTAAAAAGCTGTTTCAGAGACCACTATGTTGTATATAGTTAACCATTTACTTCCTCTTAATATTCCCTGGTAGCAGGGGTCAGGCAGTGTGGCCTCGGGAGCCCCCAATTAAAAAGCTGTTTCAGAGACCTCTGTGCTGTATATAGTTAACCATTTACTGCTCAATCATCCCTGGGAGCAGGGGACAGGCAGTGTGGTCTGGGAGCCCCCAATTAAAAATCTGTTTCAGAGACCTCTGTGCTGTATATAGTTAACCGTTTACTTCTCAATAATCCCTGCGAGCAGGGGACAGGCAGTGTGGCCTCGGGAGTCCCCAATTAAAAAGCTGTTTAAGAGTCCTCTGTGCTGTATATAGTTAACCATTTACTGCTCAATAATCCGTGGGAGCAGGGGACAGGCAGTGTGGACTTTGGAGCCCCAATTAAAAAGCTGTTTCAAAGACCTCTGTGTTGTATATAGTTAACCATTTACTTCCTCTCAATAATCCCTGGGAGCAGGGGACAGGCAGTGTGGTCTGGGAGCCCACAATGAAAAAGCATTGTGAATTTTGTCACCGTTTAGAAAATAGTCCACGCCTCTATTCTTTTTTTCCAAAGTGCAAGACCTCGCACTTGCCCACGTTGAATTTCATCAGCCATTTCTTGGACCACTCTCCTAAACTGTCCAAATCTTTCTGCAGCCTCCCCACCTCCCCCATACTACCTGCCCCTCCTCCTATCTTTGTATCATCGGCAAACTTAGCCAGAATGCCCCAGTCCCGTCATCTAGATTGTTAATATATAAAGAGGACAGCTGTGGCTCCAACACTGAACCCTGCGGGACACCACTCGTCACCGGTTGCCATTCCGAAAAAGAACCTTTTATCCCAACTCTCTGCCTTCTGCCTGACAGCCAATTGTCAATCCATGTTAGTACCTTGCCTCGAATACCATGGGCCCTTATTTTACTCAGCAGTCTCCCGTGGGGCACCTTATCAAAGGCCTTTTGGAAGTCAAGATATATAACATCCATTATTCTCCTTGGTCTAACCTATTTGGTATCTCTTCAAAGAACTCTAACAGGTTTGTCAGGCACGACCTCCCCTTACTAAATCCATGCTGACTTGTCCTAATCCGACCCTGCAATTCCAAGAACTTAGAAATCTCATCCTTAATGATGGATTCTAGAATCTTGCCAACGACCGAGGTTAGGCTAATTGGCCTATAATTTTCCTTCTTTTTTCTTGTTCCCTTCTTGAACAGGCGGGTTACAACAGCGAGTTTCCAATCCTCTGGGACTTTCCCTGACTCCAGTGACTTTTGAAAGATCATAACTAACGCCTCCACTATTTCTTCAGCTATCTCCTTTAGAACTCTAGGATGTAGCCCATCTGGGCCCGGAGATTTATCAATTTTTAGACCTCTTAGTTTCTCTAGCACTTTCTCCTTTGTGATATTCAACTCTGCCCCCTGACTCTCCTGAATTATTGGGATATTACGCATGTCTTGTACTGTGAAGACTGACGCAAAGTACTTATTTAGTTCCTCAGCTATTTCCTTGTCTCCCATCACTAGATTACCAGCGTAATTTTGGAGCGGCCCAATGTCTACTTTTGCCTCCCGTTTGTTTTTAATGTATTTAAAGAAACTTTTACTATCATTCCTAATGTTACTGGCTAGCCTACCTTCATATTTGATCCTCTCTTTCCTTATTTCTCTCTTTGTTATCCTCTGTTTGTTTTTGTAGCCTTCCCAATCTTCTGACTTCCCACTACTCTTTGCCAGATTATAGGCTTTCTCTTTTGCTTTGATGCATTCCCTGACTTCCTTTGTCAGCCATGGCTGCCTAATCCCCCCTCTGATAACCTTTCTTTTCTTTGGGATGAATCTCTGTACTGTGTCTTCAATTACTCCCAGAAACTCCTGCCATTGCTGTTCTACTGTCTTTCCCACTCGGCTCTGCTCTGAGTCGATTTTCGTCAGTTCCTCCCTCATGCCCCTGTAGTTACCTTTATTTAACTGTAACACCTTTACATCTGATTCTACCTTCTTTCTTTCAAATTGGAGATTGAATTCTACCATATTATGATCACTGCCTCCTAAGTGTTCCCTTACTTTAAGATCTTTAAACAAGTCTGGCTCATTACATAACACTAGGTCCAGAATGGCCTGTTCCCGCGTGGGCTCCATCACAAGCTGTTCCAAAAAGCCCTCCTGTAAACATTCAATGAATTCCCTTTCCTTGGGTCCACTGGCAGCATTATTTACCCAGTCCACCTGCATATTGAAGGCCCCCCTGTTCACTGTGACCTTGCCTTTCTGACATGCACTTTCTATTTCGTGGTGCATTTTGTGCCCCTGGTCCTGAGCACTGTTAGGAGGCCTGCACACAACTCCCATTAAGGTTTTTTTTCCCTTTGTGGTTCCTCAACTCTACCCACACAGACTCCACATCATCTGACGCTATGTTGCTTAGAGCCCTCAATTAAAAATCTGTTTCAGTGACCTCTGTGCTGTATATAGTTAACCATTTACTGCTCAATAATCCCTGGGAGCAGGGGACAGGCAGTGTGGCCTCGGGAGCCCCCAATTAAAAAGCTGTTTCAGTGACCCCTTTGTGGTGGTATGCATTAGGGGTATTAAGGTACCCTGTGATTCCGAGAGGCTATTGGTGGATAGACACTGGGTCCCGATTGGATCAGCCGCATACTGGCTCCACCCAGTAAGGCAGAGTATAAGAGCCCAGGTTCTCCCAGCAGCCGCATTCTGTAACTGTGCTGCTGGGGAATAAGTCTGCCTAATAAATCCATCGATTGACTCCTTCTCATCTCGCCTCGTGAGTGATTGATTGTGCTTCAACTTATTCCGCACACTTTAAAGGACATGGAGCTCCGAATCACTCCGGAGTGTCTGCGAATCAGCCCCCACGCGGCAAACTCAGTGGCCTCTTTTAAACATTGGGTAGCGTGTTTTCATGGATACTTCCGAACGGCCCCCGGCATACCTACAGAAGACCAGAAAATGCAGGTCCTGCATGCCAGGGTGAGCCCTGAAATCTACCCTCTCATACCAGGATGCGGACGATTTCCAGGCGACGCTCGCCATGCTGAGAGGAATCTACGTTCGGCCCGTCAACCAGATTTATGCACGCCACCAGCTCGCGCCGAGACGGCATATCCCCAGGGAATCGCTGGACAAATTCTACAGTGCGCTATTAATACTGGGGAGAAACTGCAACTGCCCATCGGTTTCGGCTAACGAACACACGGAGCTGCTGGTCCGAGTTGCGTTCGTGGCAGGTATGCATTCAACCCAAATTCGCCAGCGATTGCTGGAAAGAGACACACTAGGCCTCGCTGCCTCGCTCGATGTGGCATCGCAGAACGCCCGTGCCTACGCCCCCGACCGCACGGCAGCCCCTTGGGCACCGTGGACCCCCGCCGCGACCGAACCCCCGAGACCCCCCGCTCCCCCGCAGGCCTGCGCTATCAGAGCTGCATCACCCGGGGGGGGGGGGCCCACTGCTATTTTTGTGGGCAGGGGAAATACCCCCGAATGCGCTGCCCGGCCCGCTCAGGCCTCTGTAAAGGGTGCGGCAAAAAGGGGCACTTTTTAGCAGTGTGCCAGGCCCAGGGGGTCGCCGCAATCTCCGGGGGAGAACCCCAAAATCATCCCCCCTCCAGCAATCCATGTGCAGCAAACCGGCGCCGCCATCTTGGGTCCCGGACTCCAGACGGGAGGGATGGGCGCCGCCATTTTGTGCTCCTCCGGCCACGTGCGATCAATGGGCGGCGCCATCTTGTCCACCCCCGACCGTGTGCGACCTGTGGACGCCGCCATCTTGGCTGACGGCTATGGACCCCTGGATGGACGGCCCCACGGGACCTGAGGAAAACACCCCGATGCAGCAACAGCGACTGGCTTCTGTGACCCTGGACCAGTCGCGGCCCCGAACGCTCCAAACAGCAACAACGACGATATTTATAAACGGGTGCGAGACGCCCTGCCTGATCGACTCTGGGAGCACGGAGAGTTTTATACATCCCGATACGGTAAGGCGCTGTTCCCTTCCGATCCTCCCGAGTAATCAAAAAAAAATTCTGGCGGCAGGGCTCCATTTTACAGAGATAAAAGGGTTCTGTATCGCGAACCTCACGGTGCAGGGGTGGGAGTTCAATAACTACCGGCTTGACGTCCTTCCCCACCTATGCGCTGCCACACTCCTGGGATTGTATTTTCAGTGCAATCTCCAGAGCTTAACGTTTAAATTCGGCGGCCCTATACCCCCACTCACTATCTGCAGCCTCGCGACCCTCAAGGTCGATCCTTCTTCCTTGTTCGCGAACCTCACCCCGGATTACAAACCAGTCGCCGGTCAGAAGTCCAGTGGCTGCTGACGGAAGGCATCATCAAGGCCAGCAATAGTTCCTGGAAAGCTCAGGTGGTAGTTGTAAAGACCGGGGAGAAGCACAGGATGGTCATAGACTATAGTCAAACCATCAATAGGTACACAGCTGGATGCGTACCCTCTCCCCCGCATATCCGACATGGTCAATCGGATTGCACAGTACAAGGTCTTTTCCACGGTGGACCTTAAGTCCGCCAATCACCAGCTTCCCATCCGCCCGAGCGACCGAAAATACACTGCTTTTGAAGCAGACGGGCGGCTCTCTCACTTTTTAAGGGTTCCATTCAGCGTCACTAACGGGGTCTCGGTCTTCCAACGGGAGATGGACCGAATGGTTGACCGGTGCGGTTTGCGGGCCACGTTTCCGTACCTCGACAACGTCCCTATCTGCGGCCAGGACCAGCAGGACCACGAAGCCAACCTCCGCAAATTCCTCCAGACCGCAAACGCCCTGAATCTCACATACAACAGGGAGAAATGCGTGTTGAGCACCGACCGTCTATCCATCCTCGGCTACGTAGTGCGAAATGGAGTGATAGGCCCAGACCCCGAACGCATGCACCCCCTCATGGAGTTCCCCCTCCCTCACTGCTCCAAGGCCCTGAAACGCTGCCTGGCCTTTTTCTCTTATTACGCCCAGTGGGTCCCCAACTACGCGGACAAGGACATCCGCTAATCCACGGTTTTTCCCCTGTCGACAGAGGCCCGTCAGGCCTTCGGCCGCATCGAAGCGGATATCGCAAAGGCCACGATGCACGCGATCGACGAGTCCCTCCCCTTCCAGGTCGAGAGCGACGCATCGGATGTAGCTCTGGCGGCCACGCTCAACCAAGCGGGCAGACCCGTGGCCTTCTTCTCCCGAACCCTCCATGCTTCAGAAATCCACCACTCCTCAGTGGAAAAGGAGGCACAAGCAATAGTGGAAGTTGTGCGACACTGGAGGCATTACATGGCCGGTAGAAGATTTACTCTCCTCACGGACCAATGGTCGGTAGCCTTAGAACATAGAACATAGAACAATACAGCGCAGTACAGGCCCTTCGGCCCACGATGTTGCACCGAAACAAAAGCCATCTAACCTACACTATGCCATTATCATCCATATGTTTATCCAATAAACTTTTAAATGCCCTCAACGTTGGCGAGTTCACTACTGTAGCAGGTAGGGCATTCCACGGCCTCACTACTCTTTGCGAACTCTTCATGTTCGATAATGCACAGCTGGGCAAGATCAAGAACGACAAGATCTTGCGGTGGAGGATCAAACTCTCCACCAATAACTATGAGATCTTGTATCGTCCCAGAAAGCTGATTGAGCCTCCTGAAGCCCTATCCCACGGCACATGTGCCAACGCACAAGTGGGCGGTCTCCGAACCCTCCACGAGGACCTCTGCCACCCGGGGGTCACCCGGTTCTATCACTTCGTAAAGACCCGCAACCTGCCCTACTCCATCGAGGAGGTCAGGACAGCCACCAGAGAAAGCACACCTGATAAAGGCTTCCCGTCCCTTTGAGCGCCTCAGTCTGGACTTCATAGGCCCCCTCCCCTCCACCGACCACAACACGTACTTCCTGAATGTGATTGACGAGTACTCCCGTTTGACCCCAACATGTCCGCGGTCACCGTCATTAGAGCCCTCGGCACCATCTTTACACTGTTCGGCTTCCCCGCCTACATACATAGCGATAGGGGGACCTCCTTCATGAGCGACGAACTGCGCCCATTCCTGCTCAGCAAAAGCATTGCCTCGAGCAGGACGACCAGTTACAACCCACGTGTAAACGGTCAGGTAGAGAGGGGGAACGGAACGGTCTGGAAGACCGTCCTACTGGCGCTAAGCTCCAGAGGTCTCCCAGTTTCCCGTTGGCAGGAAGTCCTCCCGGACGCCCTCCACTCCATCCGGTCGCTGCTGTGGACAATAACGAATCAAACACCTCACCAACGCCTCCTTGTCTACCCTAGGAAGTCATCCTCCGGAACGTCACTTCCGACCTGGCTGGCAGCCCCGGGACCTATCCTGTTCCGAAAACATGTGCGGTCGCACAAATCGGACCCGTTGGTCGAGAGGGTTCATCTCCTCAACGCGAACCGTCAATACGCCTACGTGGCGTACCCCAACGGCCGACAGGACACGGTCTCCCTGCGGGGCCTGGCACACGCCGGAGCTCCAGACAACCCCTCCCTCCCACCAGCACACCCCACAGCCGACCCCTCCGGAGCTCCACACACCCCACAACACCAGTCACCCCTCCCTCCCACTGGCGCACCCCACAGCCGCCCCCTTCCCAGGTGGATCGGTCCTTCCCCCGGTCTCGCATAGGGATATTGGAGCGCGAAGAAGCATCGCGATGCTCCCAGAGACGATGGGGCCAGAACCAGCGCATGCATCACCACCGGGGCTGAGACGATCGGTGAGGATGACCAGGGCACCCATTCGACTCATCGAATCAGTACAGTAAAGCAAGAAATGTCTCTGTAAATAATTTTTTTTTGGTTGCCCAGTAAAAGCGGCATTGTAAATAGTACTGGTAGTTGATATCAGAGCATAGCCGCCGTGTTAACGGCATCCTAGGTACCGAATCTGTAAACCCCTACCACCATACGGCCCGCTACCCCGCCGGGTTCTTTTTTAACAAGGGGTGAATGTGGCGGTATGTTTTGTGGGGTTGTGAGGTACGCTGTGATGCCGAGAGGCTATTGGTGGATAGACACTGGGTCCCGATTGGATCAGCCGCCTACTGGCTCCACCCAGTAAGGCGGAGTATAAGAGCCCGGGTTCTCCCAGCAGCCGCAATCTGTAACTGTGCTCCTGGGGAACAAGTCTGCGTAATAAATACATCGATTGACTCCTTCTCATCTCGTCTCGTGAGTGATTGATTGTGCTACACTCTGTGCCTGTATACAGTTAATCATTTACTCAGCAATATTCCCTGGGAGCAGGAGACAGGCAGCGTGGTCCGGGAGCCCCCAATTAAAAAGCTGTTTCAGAGACCTCTGTGCTGCATATAGTTAACAATTACTTCTCAATAATCCCTGGGAGCAGGGGACAGGCAGTGTGGCCTCGGGAGCCCCCAATTAAAAAGCTGTTTCAGTGAGCTCTGTGCAGTATATAGTTCACCATTTACTGCTCAATCATAGAATTTACAATAATCCCTGGGAGCAGGGGACAGGCAGTGTGGCCTCGGGAGCCCCCAATTAAAAAGCTGTTTCAGTGACCTCTGTGCAGTATATAGTTAACCATTTACTGCTCAATCATAGAATTTACATGATGCTCCACTTCTCCAGCTTCCACCCTAAACACATTAAAGAAGCCATCCCCTATGGACAAGCGCTCCGTATACACAGGACCTGCTCAGACGAGGAGGAGCGTAACAGACATCTACAGACGTTGAAAGATGCCCTCGTACGAACGGGATATGGCACTCGACTGATCGATCGACAGTTCCAACGCGCCACAGCGAAAAACCGGACCGACCTCCTCAGAAGACAAACATGGTACACAACCGACAGAATACCCTTCGTCGTCCAGTACTTCCCGGAGCGGAGAAACTACGACATCTTCTTCACAGCCTTCAACACGTCATTGATGACGATGAACATCTTGCCAAGGTCATCCCCACACCCCCACTACTTGCCTTCAAACAACCGCGCAACCTCAAACAAACCATTGTTTGCAGCAAACTACCCAGTCTTCAGAACAGTGACCACGACACCACACAACCCTGTCATGGCAATCTCTGCAAGACGTGCCAGGTCATCGACATGGATACCACTATTACACGTGAGAACACCACCCACCAGGTACGCGGTACATACTCGTGCGACTCGGCCAACGTTGTCTACCTCATACGCTGCAGGAAAGGATGTCCCGAAGCGTGGTACATTGGCGAGACTATGCAGACGCTGCGACAACGAATGAACGGACATCGCGCAACAATCACCAGGCAGGAATGTTCCCTTCCAGTCGGGGAACACTTCAGCAGTCAAGGGCATTCAGCCTCTGATCTCCGGCTAAGCGTTCTCCAAGGCGGCCTTCAGGACCCGCGACAACGCAGAATCGCCGAGCAGAAACTTATAGCCAAGTTCCGCACACATGAGTGCGGCCTCAACCGGGACCTGGGCTTCATGTCACATTACATTCATCCCCCACCATCTGGCCTGCGAAATCCTACCAACTGTCCTGGCTTGATACAACTCACACCTCTTTAACCTGGGGTTACCCCATCTCTGGATCTGTAAAGATTTAATCACCTGCTAATGCTCGCATTCCTAGCATTGTTTGGCATCTTTGAATTTGTCTATATATGTGTTTCTGGAACAGACCTCTTCATTCACCTGAGGAAGGAGCAGCGCTCCGAAAGCTAGTGACATCGAAACAAACCTGTTGGACTTTAACCTGATGTTGTAAGACTTCGTACATAGAATTTACAGTGCAGAAGGAGGCCATTCGGCCCATCGAGTCTGCACCGGCTCTTGGAAAGAGCACGCAACCCAAGGTCATCACCTCCACCCCATTCCCATAACCCAGTAACCCCACCCAACACTAAGGGCAAATCTGGACACCAAGGGCAAATTATCATGGCCAATCCACCGAACCCGCACATCTTTGGACTGTGGGAGGTAACCGGAGCACCCGGAGGAAACCCACGCACACACGGGGAGGATGTGCAGACTCCGCACAGACAGTGACCCAAGCCGGAATCGAATCTGCGACCCTGGAGCTGTGAAGCAATTGTGCTACCCAAAATGCTACCGTTGTGTTTCATCGCTGGGAGCAGGGGACAGGCAGTGTGGTCCGGGAGCTCCCAATTAAAAAGCTGTTTCAGCGACCTCGGTGTCCATGTCCATAGATCCCTGAAAGTTGCCACCCAGGTTGAGAGTGTTGTTAAGAAGGCGTACGGTGTGTTAGCTTTTATTGGTAGAGGGATTGAGTTTCGGAGCCATGTGGTCATGTTGCAGCTATACAACACTCTGATACGGCCGCATTTGGAGTATTGCGTGCAATTCTGGTCGCCGCAGTATAGGAAGGATGTGGAAGCATTGGAAAGGGTGCAGAGGGGATTTACCAGAATGTTGCCTGGTATGGAGGGAAGATCTTATGAGGAAAGGCTGAGGGACTTGAGGCTGTTTTCGTTAGAGAGAAGAAGGGTAAGAGGTGACTTCATTGAGGCATACAAGATGATCAGAGGATTGGATAGGGTGGACATTAAGAGCCTTTTTCCTCGGATGGTGATGTCTAGCACGAGGGGACATAGCTTTAAATTGAGGGGAGATAGATATAAGACAGATGTCAGAGGTCGGTTCTTTACTCAGAGAGTAGTAAGGGCGTGGAATGCCCTGCCTGCAACAGTATTGGACTCGCCAACACTAAGGGCATTCAAATGGCCATTGGATAGACATATGGACGATAAGGGAATAGAGTTGATGGGCTTTAGAGTGGTTTCACAGGTCGGCGAAACATCGAGGGGTGAAGGGCCTGTACTGCGCTGTAATGTTCTATGTTCTATGCTCAAGAATTCTTGGGAGCTGGGAACAGACAGTGTGGCCTCGGGAGCCCCCAATTAAAAAGCTGTTTCAGAGACATTTGTGCTGTATATAGTTATTCATTTACTTCTCCATAATGCCTGTGAGCAGGGGTCAGGCAGTGTGGCCTCGGGAGTCCCCAATTAAAAAGCTGTTTCAGTGACCTTTGTGCTGTATATAGTTAACCATTTACTGCTCAATAATCCCTGGGAGCAGAGGTCAGGCAGTGTGGCCTCGGGAGCCCCCAATTAAAAAGTTGTCTGAGAGACCTCTGTGCTGTATGTAGTTAACCATTTACTTTTTCCTCAATAATCCCCTTTTGTGTGATACAAGGAGCCCCTACATTGAATCATAGAATAGAATCATAGAAGTTTACAGCATGGAAAAAGGCCCTTCGGCCCAACCAGTCCATGCCGCCCAGTTTTTGCCATTAAGCTAGTCCCAGTTGCCCGCACTTGGCCCATAACCCTCTATACCCATATTACACATGTAACTATCTAAATGTTTTTTAAAAGACACAATTGTACCCGCCTCTACTACTACCTCTGGCAGCCCATTCCAGAGACTCACTACCCTCTGAGTGAAGAAATTGCCCCTCTGGGCCCTTCTGAATCTCGCCCCTCTAACCTGCAGTGTTGCCTTAAAACACCACAGTTTCATGGTCACCATGACTGAGAAGGGTTTTTTAATTCCGGATACAGAAATGGACAAGGAACTGTGACGTTAACAGCCACTGACAGGACCATCCACAACCTGGTGTCAGGCTCCAGGCCGTGCTGAAGGAGGCGACACCGTTCTGTAACCAGCTCCTTGTTATATCAGATTTGACAGGACCATCCACAGCCTGGTGTCAGGCTCCAGGCCGTGCTGAAGGAGGCGACACCGTTCTGTAACCAGCTCCTTGTTGTATCAGATTTGACAGGACCACCCACAGCCTGGTGTCAGGCTCCAGGCCGTGCTGAAGGAGGCGACACCGTTCTGTAACCAGCTCCTTGTTATATCAGATTTGCCAGGACCACCCACAGCCTGGTGTCAGGCTCCAGGCCGTGCTGAAGGAGGCGACACCGTTCTGTAACGAGCTCCTTGTTATATCAGATTTGACAGGGCCATCCACAGCCTGGTGTCAGGCTCCAGGCCGTGCTGAAGGAGGCGACACCGTTCTGTAACCAGCTCCTTGTTATATCAGATTTGACAGGGCCATCCACAGCCTGGTGTCAGGCTCCAGGCCGTGCTGAAGGAGGCGACACCGTTCTGTAACCAGCTCCTTGTTATATCGGTTTGGACAGGATCATTCACAGACTCGTGTCAGGCTCCAGGCCGTGCTGAAGGAGGTGACACCGTTCTGTAACCAGAACCTTGTTATATCAGATTTGACAGGACCATACATAGCCTGGTGTCAGGCTCCAGGCCGTGCTGAAGGAGACGACACCGTTCTGTAACCAGCTCCTTGTTGTATCAGATTTGACAGGACCATCCACAGCCTGGTGTCAGGCTCCAGGCCGTGCTGAAGGAGGTGAAACCGTTCTGTAACCAGCTCCTTGTTATATCAGATTTGACAGGACCATCCACAGCCTGGTGTCAGGCTCCAGGCCGTGCTGAAGGAGACGACACCGTTCTGTAACCAGCTCCTTGTTATATCAGATTTGACAGGACCATCCACAGCCTGGTGTCAGGCTCCAGGCCGTGCTGAAGGAGGTGACACCGTTCTGTAACCAGCTCCTTGTTATATCAGATTTGACAGGACCATCCACAGCCTGGTGTCAGGCTCCAGGCCGTGCTGAAGGAGGTGACACCGTTCTGTAATCAGCACCGTGTTACATCAGATTTGAGAGGACCATCCACAGTCTGGTGTCAGGCTCCAGGCCGTGCTGAAGGAGGCGACAACGTTCTGTAACCAGCACCTTGTGATATCAGATTTGACAGGACCACCCACAGCCTGGTGTCAGGCTCCAGGCCGTGCTGAAGGAGGCGGCACCGTTCTGTAACCAGCTCCTTGTTGTATCAGATTTGAGAGGACCATCCACAGCCTGTTGTCAGGCTCCAGGCCGTGCTGAAGGAGGCGACACCGTTCTGTAACCAGCTCCTTGTTATCTCAGATTTGACAGGACCATCCACAGCCTGGTGTCAGGCTCCAGGCCGTGCTGAAGGAGGCGACACCGTTCTGTAACCAGCACCTTGTTATATCAGATTTGAGAGGACCATCCACAGCCTGGTGCCAGGCTCCAGGCGTGTGAAGGTGGTGACACCGTTCTGTAACCAGCTCCTTGTTGTATCAGATTTGACAGGACCATCCACAGCCTGGTGCCAGGCTTCAGGCGTGTGAAGGTGGTGACACCGTTCTGTAACCAGCACCTTGTTGTATCACATTTGACAGGACCATCCACAGCCTAGTGTCAGGCTCCAGGCCGTGCTGAAGGAGGCGACACCGTTCTGTAACCAGCTCCTTGTTTATCAGATTTGATAGGACCATCCACAGCCTGGTGTCAGACTCCAGGCCGTGCTGAAGGAGGCGACACAGTTCTGCAACTAGCACCTTGTTATATCAGATTTGACAGGACCATCCACAGTCTTTTGTCAGGCTCCAGGCCGTGCTGAAGGAGGCGACACCGTTCTGTAACCAGCTCCTTGTTATATCAGATATGACAGGACCATCCACAGCCTGGTGTCAGGCTCCAGGCCGTGCTGAAGGAGGCGACACCGTTCTGTAACCAGCTCCTTGTTATATCAGATTTGGCAGGACCATCCACAGTCTCGTGTCAGGCTCCAGGCCATGCTGAAGGAGGCGACACCGTTCTGTAACCAGCACCTTGTTATGTCTGACTTGACAGGACCATCCACAGCCTGGTGTCAGGCTCCAGACCGTGCTGAAGGAGGTGACACCGTTCTGTAACCAGCTCCTTGTTGTATCAGATTTGACAGGACCATCCACAGCCTGGTGTCAGGCTCCAGGCCGTGCTGAAGGAGGCGACACCGTTCTGCAACCAGCTCCTTGTTATATCAAATTTGACAGGACCATCCACAGCCTGGTGTCAGGCTCCAGGCGATGCTGAAGGAGGCGACACCGTTCTGTAACCAGCACCTTGTTATATCAGATTTGACAGGACCATCCACAGCCTGGTGTCAGGCTCCAGGCCGTGCTGAAGGAGGTGACACCATTCTGTAACCAGCTCCTTGTTATATCAGATTTGACAGGACCATCCACAGCCTGGTGTCAGGCTCCAGGCCGTGCTGAAGGAGACGACACCGTTCTGTAACCAGCTCCTTGTTATATCAGATTTGACAGTACCATCCACAGCCTGGTGTCAGGCTCCAGGCCGTGCTGAAGGAGGTGACACCGTTCTGTAACCAGCTCCTTGTTATATCAGATTTGACAGGACCATCCACAGCCTGGTGTCAGGCTCCAGGCCGTGCTGAAGGAGGTGACACCGTTCTGTAATCAGCACCGTGTTACATCAGATTTGAGAGGACCATCCACAGCCTGGTGTCAGGCTCCAGGCCGTGCAGAAGGAGGCGACAACGTTCTGTAACCAGCACCTTGTGATATCAGATTTGACAGGACCATCCACAGCCTGGTGTCAGGCTCCAGGCCGTGCTGAAGGAGGCGGCACCGTTCTGTAACCAGCTTCTTGTTGTATCAGATTTGAGAGGACCATCCACAGCCTGGTGTCAGGCTCCAGGCCGTGCTGAAGGAGGCGACACCGTTCTGTAACCAGCACCTTGTTATATCAGATTTGAGAGGACCATCCACAGCCTGGTGCCAGGCTCCAGGCGTGTGAAGGTGGTGACACCGTTCTGTAACCAGCTCCTTGTTGTATCAGATTTGACAGGACCATCCACAGCCTGGTGCCAGGCTTCAGGCGTGTGAAGGTGGTGACACCGTTCTATAACCAGCACCTTGTTATATCAGATTTGACAGGATCATCCACAGCCTGGTGTCTGGCTCCATACCGTGCTGAAGGAGACGACACCGTTCTGTAACCAGCACCTTGTTGTATCACATTTGACAGGACCATCCACAGCCTAGTGTCAGGCTCCAGGCCGTGCTGAAGGAGGCGACACCGTTCTGTAACCAGCTCCTTGTTTATCAGATTTGATAGGACCATCCACAGCCTGGTGTCAGACTCCAAGCCGTGCTGAAGGAGGCGACACAGTTCTGTAACTAGCACCTTGTTATATCAGTTTTGACAGGACCATCCACAGTCTTTTGTCAGGCTCCAGGCCGTGCTGAAGGAGGCGACACCGTTCTGTAACAAGCTCCTTGTTATATCAGATTTGACAGGACCATCCACAGCCTGGTGTCAGGCTCCAGGCCGTGCTGAAGGAGGCGACACCGTTCTGTAACCAGCTCCTTGTTATATCAGATTTGACAGGACCATCCACAGACTCGTGTCAGGCTCCAGGCCATGCTGAAGGAGGCGACACCGTTCTGTAACCAGCACCATGTTATGTCTGACTTGACAGGACCATCCTCAGCCTGGTGTCAGGCTCCAGACCGTGCTGAAGGAGGTGACACCGTTCTGTAACCTGCTCCTTGTTGTATCAGATTTGACAGGACCATCCACAGCCTGGTGTCAGGCTCCAGGCCGTGCTGAAGGAGGCGACACCGTTCTGCAACCAGCTCCTTGTTATATCAAATTTGACAGGACCATCCACAGCCTGGTGTCAGGCTCCAGGCGATGCTGAAGGAGGCGACACCGTTCTGTAACCAGCATCTTGTTATATCAGATTTGACAGGACCATCCACAGCCTGGTGTCAGGCTCCAGGCCGTGCTGAAGGAGGCGACATCGTTCTGTAACCAGCACCTTGTTATATCAGATTTGACAGGACCATCCACAGCCTGGTGTCAGGCTCCAGGCCGTGCTGAAGGAGGCGACACCATTCTGTAACCAGCTCCTTGTTATATCAGATTTGACAGGACCATCCACAGCCTGGTGTCAGGCTCCAGGCCGTGCTGAAGGAGGCGACACCATTCTGTAACCAGCTCCTTGTTATATCAGATTTGACAGGACCATCCACAGCCTGGTGTCAGGCTCCAGGCCGTGCTGAAGGAGGCGACACCATTCTGTAACCAGCTCCTTGGTATATCAGATTTGACAGGACCATCCACAGTCTGGTGTCAGGCTCCAGGCCGTGCTGAAGGTGGTGACACCGTTCTGTAACCAGCACCTTGTTATATCAGATTTGACAGGACCATCCACAGCCTGGTGTCAGGCTCCAGGCCGTGCTGAAGGAGGCGACACCGTTCTGTAACCAGCTCCTTGTTATATCAGATTTGACAGGCCAATATACAGTCTGGTGTCTGGCTTCAGGCCGTGCTGAAGGAGGAGACACCGTTCTGTAACCAGCTCCTTGTTGTATCAGATTTTACAGGACCATCCACAGCCTGGTGTCAGGCTCCAGGCCGTGCTGAAGGAGGCGACACCGTTCGGTAACCAGCTCGGTGTTATATCAGATTTGACAGGACCATCCACAGCCTGGTGTCAGGCTCCAGGCCGTGCTGAAGGAGGCGACACCGTTCTGTAACCAGCACCTTGTTATATTAGATTTGACAAGACCATCCACAGCCTGGTGTCAGGCTCCAGGCCGTGCTGAAGGAGGTGACACCGTTCTGTAACCAGCTCCTTGTTATATCAGATTTGACAGGACCATCCACAGCCTGGTGTCAGGCTCCAGGCCGTGCTGAAGGAGGCGACACCGTTCTGTAACCAGCTCCCTGTTATATCAGATATGACAGGACCATCCACAGCCTGGTGTCAGGCTCCAGGCCGTGCTGAAGGAGGCGACACAGTTCTGTACCCAGCACCTTGTTATATCAGATTTGACAGGACCATCCACAGCCTGGTGTCAGGCTCCAGGCCGTGCTGAAGGAGGCCACACAGTTCTGTACCCAGCACCTTGTTATATCAGATTTGACAGGACCATCCACAGCCTGGTGTCAGGCTCCAGGCCGTGCTGAAGGAGGCCACACCGTTCTGTAACCAGCTCCTTGTTATATCAGATTTGACAGGACCATCCACAGCCTGGTGTCAGGCTCCAGGCCGTGCTGAAGGAGGCGACACCGTTCTGTACCCAGCACCTTGTTGTATCAGATTGGACAGGACCATCCACAGCCTGGTGTCAGGCTCAAGGCCGTGCTTAAGGAGGCGACACCGTTCTGTAACCAGCACCTTGTTATATCAGATTTGACAGGACCATCCACAGCCTGGTGTCAGGCTCCAGGCCGTGCTGAAGGAGGCGACACCGTTCTGTAAACAGCTCCTTGTTATATCAGATTTGACAGGACCATCCACAGCCTGGTGTCAGGCTCCAGGCCGTGCTGAAGGAGGTGACACCGTTCTGTAAACAGCTCCTTGTTATATCAGATTTGACAGGACCATCCACAGCCTGGTGTCAGGCTCCAGGCCGTGCTGAAGGAGGCGACACCGTTCTGTAACCAGCTCCTGGTTATATTAGATTTGACAGGACCACCCACAGCCTGGTGTCAGGCTCCAGGCCGTGCTGAAGGAGGCGACACCGTTCTGTAACCAGCTCCTTGTTGTATCAGATTTGACAGGACCATCCACAGCCTGGTGTCAGGCTCCAGGCCGTGCTGAAGGAGCCGACACCGTTCTGTAACCAGCTCCTTGTTATATCAGATTTGACAGGACCATCCACAGCCTGGTGACAGGCTCCAGGCTGTGCTGAAGAAGGCGACAACGTTCTGTAACCAGCACCATGTTATATCAGATTTGACAGGACCATCCACAGCCTGGTGTCAGGCTCCAGGCCGTGCTGAAGGACGCGACACCGTTCTGTAACCAGCTCCTTGTTATATCAGATTTGACAGGACCATCCACAGCCTGGTGTCAGGCTCCAGGCCGTGCTGAATGAGGCGACACCGTTCTGTAACCAGCTCCTTGTTATATCAGATTTGACAGGACCATCCACAGCCTGGTGTCAGGCTCCAGGCCGTGCTGAAGGAGGCGAATCCGTTCTGTAACCAGCTCCTTGTTATATCAGATTTGACAGGACCATCCACAGCCTGGTGTCAAGCTCCAGGCCGTGCTGAAGGAGGCGACAAAGTTCTGTAACCAGAACTTTGTTATATCAGATTTGACAGGACCATCCACAGCCTGGTGTCAGGCTCCAGGCCGTGCTGAAGGAGGCGACACCGTTCTGTAAACAGCTCCTTGTTATATCAGATTTGACAGGACCATCCACAGCCTGTTGTCAGGCTCCAGGCCGTGCTGATGGAGGTGACACCGTTCTGTAAACAGCTCCTTGTTATATCAGATTTGACAGGACCATCCACAGCCTGGTGTCAGGCTCCAGGCCGTGCTGAAGGAGGCGACACCGTTCTGTAACCAGCTCCTGGTTATATTAGATTTGACAGGACCACCCACAGCCTGGTGTCAGGCTCCAGGCCGTGCTGAAGGAGGCGACACCGTTCTGTAACCAGCACCTTGTTGTATCAGATTTGACAGGACCATCCACAGCCTGGTGTCAGGCTCCAGGCCGTGCTGAAGGAGGCGACACCGTTCTGTAACCAGCACCTTGTTGTATCAGATTTGACAGGACCATCCACAGCCTGGTGACAGGCTCCAGGCCGTGCTGAAGGAGGCGACACCGTTCTGTAACCAGCTCCTTGTTATATCAGATTGGACAGGACCATCCACAGCCTGGTGTCAGGCTCCAGGCCGTGCTGAAGGAGCCGACACCGTTCTGTAACCAGCTCCTTGTTATATCAGATTTGACAGAACCATCCACAGCCTGGTGTCTGGCTCCAGGCCGTGCTGAAGGAGGCGAAACCGTTCTGTAACCAGCACCTTGTTGTATCAGATTTGACAGGACCATCCACAGCCTGGTGTCAGGCTCCAGGCCGTGATGAAGGAGGTGATACCGTTCTGTAACCAGCACCTTGTTATATCAGATTTGACAGGACCATCCACAGCCTGTTGTCAGGCTCCAGGCCGTGCTGAAGGAGCGACACCGTTCTGTAACCAGCACCGTGTTATATCAGATTTGACAGGACCATCCACAGCCTAGTGTCAGGCTCCAGGCCGTGCTGAAGGAGGTGTGACCGATCTGTAACCAGCTCCTTGTTATATCAGATTTGACAGGACCATCCACAGCCTGGTGTCAGGCTCCAGGCCGTGCTGAAGGAGGCGACACCGTTCTGTAACCAGCTCCTTGTTATATCAGATTTGACAGGACCATCCACAGCCTGCTGACAGGCTCCAGGCTGTGCTGAAGAAGGCGACAACGTTCTGTAACCAGCACCATGTTATATCAGATTTGACAGGACCATCCACAGCCTGGTGTCAGGCTCCAGGCCGTGCTGAAGGAGGCGACACCGTTCTGTAACCAGCTCCTTGTTATATCAGATTTGACAGGACCATCCACAGCCTGGTGTCAGGCTCCAGGCCGTGCTGAATGAGGCGACACTGTTCTGTAACCAGCTCCTTGTTATATCAGATTTGACAGGACCATCCACAGCCTGGTGTCAGGCTCCAGGCCGTGCTGAAGGAGGCGAATCCGTTCTGTAACCAGCTCCTTGTTATATCAGATTTGACAGGACCATCCACAGCCTGGTGTCAAGATCCAGGCGGTGCTGAAGGAGGCGACACCGTTCTGTAACCAGCTCCTTGTTATATCAGATTTGACAGGACCATCCACAGCCTGGTGTCAGGCTCCAGGCCGTGCTGAAGGAGGCGACACCGTTCTGTAACCAGAACTTTGTTATATCAGATTTGACAGGACCATCCACAGCCTGGTGTCAGGCTCCAGGCCGTGCTGAAGGAGGCGAATCCGTTCTGTAACCAGCTCCTTGTTATATCAGATTTGACAGGACCATCCACAGCCTGATGTCAGGCTCCAGGCCGTGCTGAAGGAGGCGACACCTTTCTGTACCCAGCAGCTTGTTGTATCAGAATTGACAGGACCATCCAAAGCCTGGTGTCAGGCTCCAGGCCGTGCTGAAGGAGGCGACACCGTTCTGTAACCAGCTCCTTGTTATATCAGATTTGACAGGACCATCCACAGCCTGGTGTCAGGCTCCAGGCCGTGCTGAAGGAGGCGACACCGTTCTGTAACCAGCTCCTTGTTATATCAGATTTGACAGGACTATCCACAGCCTGGTGTCAGGCTCCAGGCCGTGCTGAAGGAGGCGACACCGTTCTGTAACCAGCACCTTGTTGTATCAGATTTGACAGGACCATCCACAGCCTGGTGTCAGGCTCCAGGCCGTGCTGAAGGAGGCGACACCGTTCTGTAACCAGCACCTTGTTGTATCAGATTTGACAGGACCATCCACAGCCTGGTGACAGGCTCCAGGCCGTGCTGAAGGAGGCGACACCGTTCTGTAACCAGCTCCTTGTTATATCAGATTGGACAGGACCATCCACAGCCTGGTGTCAGGCTCCAGGCCGTGCTGAAGGAGCCGACACCGTTCTGTAACCAGCTCCTTGTTATATCAGATTTGACAGAACCATCCACAGCCTGGTGTCTGGCTCCAGGCCGTGCTGAAGGAGGCGAAACCGTTCTGTAACCAGCACCTTGTTGTATCAGATTTGACAGGACCATCCACAGCCTGGTGTCAGGCTCCAGGCCGTGATGAAGGAGGTGATACCGTTCTGTAACCAGCACCTTGTTATATCAGATTTGACAGGACCATCCACAGCCTGTTGTCAGGCTCCAGGCCGTGCTGAAGGAGCGACACCGTTCTGTAACCAGCACCGTGTTATATCAGATTTGACAGGACCATCCACAGCCTAGTGTCAGGCTCCAGGCCGTGCTGAAGGAGGTGTGACCGATCTGTAACCAGCTCCTTGTTATATCAGATTTGACAGGACCATCCACAGCCTGGTGTCAGGCTCCAGGCCGTGCTGAAGGAGGCGACACCGTTCTGTAACCAGCTCCTTGTTATATCAGATTTGACAGGACCATCCACAGCCTGCTGACAGGCTCCAGGCTGTGCTGAAGAAGGCGACAACGTTCTGTAACCAGCACCATGTTATATCAGATTTGACAGGACCATCCACAGCCTGGTGTCAGGCTCCAGGCCGTGCTGAAGGAGGCGACACCGTTCTGTAACCAGCTCCTTGTTATATCAGATTTGACAGGACCATCCACAGCCTGGTGTCAGGCTCCAGGCCGTGCTGAATGAGGCGACACTGTTCTGTAACCAGCTCCTTGTTATATCAGATTTGACAGGACCATCCACAGCCTGGTGTCAGGCTCCAGGCCGTGCTGAAGGAGGCGAATCCGTTCTGTAACCAGCTCCTTGTTATATCAGATTTGACAGGACCATCCACAGCCTGGTGTCAAGATCCAGGCGGTGCTGAAGGAGGCGACACCGTTCTGTAACCAGCTCCTTGTTATATCAGATTTGACAGGACCATCCACAGCCTGGTGTCAGGCTCCAGGCCGTGCTGAAGGAGGCGACACCGTTCTGTAACCAGAACTTTGTTATATCAGATTTGACAGGACCATCCACAGCCTGGTGTCAGGCTCCAGGCCGTGCTGAAGGAGGCGAATCCGTTCTGTAACCAGCTCCTTGTTATATCAGATTTGACAGGACCATCCACAGCCTGATGTCAGGCTCCAGGCCGTGCTGAAGGAGGCGACACCTTTCTGTACCCAGCAGCTTGTTGTATCAGAATTGACAGGACCATCCAAAGCCTGGTGTCAGGCTCCAGGCCGTGCTGAAGGAGGCGACACCGTTCTGTAACCAGCTCCTTGTTATATCAGATTTGACAGGACCATCCACAGCCTGGTGTCAGGCTCCAGGCCGTGCTGAAGGAGGCGACACCGTTCTGTAACCAGCTCCTTGTTATATCAGATTTGACAGGACTATCCACAGCCTGGTGTCAGGCTCCAGGCCGTGCTGAAGGAGGCGACAACGTTCTGTAACCAGCACCTTGTTATGTCTGACTTGACAGGACCATCCACAGCCTGGTGTCAGGCTCCAGGCCGTGCTGAAGGAGGCTACACCGTTCTGTACCCAGCTCCTTGTTATATCAGATTTGACAGGACCATCCACAGCCTGGTGTCAGGCTCCAGGCGGTGCTGAAGGAGGCCACACCGTTCTGTAACCAGCAGCTTGTTATATCAGATTTGACAGGACCATCCTCAGCCTGGTGTCAGGCTCCAGGCCGTGCTGAAGGAGGCGACAACGTTCTGTAACCAGCTCCTTGTTATATCAGATTTGTCAGGACCATCCACAGCCTGGTGTGAGGCTCCAGGCCGTGCTGAAGGAGGCGACACCGTTCTGTAACCAGCTCCTTGTTATATCAGATTTGACAGGACCATCCACAGCCTGGTGTCAGGCTCCAGGCCGTGCTGAAGGAGGCGACACCGTTCTGTAACCAGCTCCTGGTTATATTAGATTTGACAGGACCACCCACAGCCTGGTGTCAGGCTCCAGGCCGTGCTGAAGGAGGCGACACCGTTCTGTAACCAGCTCATTGTTGTATCAGATTTGACAGGACCATCCACAGCCTGGTGTCAGGCTCCAGGCCGTGCTGAAGGAGGCGACACCGTTCTGTAACCAGCTCCTTGTTATATCAGATTTGACAGGAGCATCCACAGCCTGGTGTCAGTCTCCAGGCCGTGCTGAAGGAGCCGACACCGTTCTGTACCCAGCTCCTTGTTACATCAGATTTGACAGGACCATCCACAGCCTGGTGTCAGGCTCCAGGCCGTGCTGAAGGAGGCGACACCGTTCGGTAACCAGCTCGGTGTTATATCAGATTTGACAGGACCATCCACATCCTGGTGTCAAGCTCCAGGTCGTGCTGAAGGAGGCGACACCGTTCTGTAACCAGCTCCTTGTTATATCAGATTGGACAGGACCATCCACAGCCTGGTGTCAGGCTCCAGGCCGTGCTGAAGGAGGCGACACCGTTCTGTAACCAGCTCCTTGTTATATCAGATTTGACAGGACCATCCACAGTCTGGTGTCAGGCTCCAGGCCGTGCTGATGGAGCCGACACCGTTCTGTAACCAGCTCCTTGTTATATCAGATTTGACAGGACCATCCACAGTCTGGTGTCTGGCTCCAGGCCGTGCTGAAGGAGGCGACACCGTTCTGTAACCAGCTCCTTGTTATATCAGATTTGACAGGACCATCCACAGCCTGGTGTCAGGCTCCAGGCCGTGCTGAAGGAGGTGACACCGTTCTGTAATCAGCACCGTGTTACATTACATTTGACAGGACCATCCACAGCCTGGTGTCAGGCTCCAGGCCGTGCTGAAGGAGGCGACACCGTTCTGTAACCAGCTCCTTGTTATATCAGATTTGACAGGACCATCCACAGCCTGGTGTTAGGCTCCAGGCCGTGCTGAAGGAGGCGACACCATTCTGTAACCAGCACCTTGTTATATCAGATTTGACAGGACCATCCACACCCTTGTGTCAGGCTCCAGACCGTGCTGAAGGAGGTGACACCGTTCTGTAACCAGCTCCTTGTTATATCAGATTTGACAGGACCATCCACAGCCTGGTGTCAGGCTCCAGGCCGTGCTGAAGGAGGCGACTCCGTTCTGTAAGCAGCTCCTTGTTATATCAGATTTGACAGGACCATCCACAGCCTGGTGTCAGGCTCCAGGCCGTGCTGAAGGAGGCGACACCGTTCTGTAACCAGCTCCTTGTTATATCAGATTTGACAGGACCATCCACAGCCTGGTGTCAGGCTCCAGGCCGTGCTGAAGGAGGCGACACCGTTCTGTGACCAGCTCCTTGTTATATCAGATTTGACAGGACCATCCACAGCCTGGTGTCAGGCTCCAGGCCGTGCTGAAGGAGGCGACATCGTTCTGTAACCAGCTCCTTGTTATATCAGTTTTGACCGGACCATCCACAGCCTGATGTCAGGCTCCAGGCCGTGCTGAAGGAGGCGACTCCGTTCTGTAACCAGCTCCTTGTTATATCAGATTTGACAGGACCATCCACAGCCTGGTGTCAGGCTCCAGGCATGGCTGAAGGAGGTGACACCGTTCTGTAAGCAGCTCCTTGTTATATCAGATTTGACAGGACCATCCACAGCCTGGTGTCAGGCTCCAGGCCGTGCTGAAGGAGGTGACACGGATCTGTAACCAGCTCCTTGTTATATCAGATTTGACAAGACCATCCACAGTCTGGTGTCGGGCTCCAGGCCGTGCTGAAGGAGGTGACACCGTTCTGTAACCAGCTCCTTGTTATATCAGATTTGACAGGACCATCCACAGCCTGGTGTCAGGCTCCAGGCCGCGCTGAAGGAGGCGACACCGTTCTGTAACCAGCACCTTGTTATATCAGATTTGACAGGACCATCCACAGCCTGGTGTCAGGCTCCAGGCCGTGCTGAAGGAGGCGGCACCGTTCTGTAACCAGCTCCTTGTTATATCAGATTTGACAGAGCCATCCACAGCCTGGTGTCAGGCTCCAAACCGTGCTGAAGGAGGTGACATCGCTCTGTAACCAGCACCTTGTTATATCAGATTTGACAGGCCCATCCACAGCCTGGTGTCAGGCTCCAGGCCGTGCTGAAGGAGGCGACACCGTTCTGTAACCAGCTCCTTGTTATATCAGATTTTTTCAGGACCATCCACAGCCTGGTGTCAGGCTCCAGGCCGTGCTGAAGGAGGTGAGACCGATCTGTAACCAGCTCCTTGTTATATCAGACTTGACAGGACCATCCACAGCCTGGTGTCAGGCTCCAGGCCGTGCTGAAGGAGGCGACACCGTTCTGGAACCAGCTCCTTGTTATATCAGATTTGACAGGACCATCCACATCCTGGTGTCAGGCTCCATGCCGTGCTGAAGGAGGCGACACCGTTCTGTAAGCAGCTCCTTGTTGTATCAGATTTGACAGGACCATCCACAGTCTGGTGTCAGGCTCCAGGCCGTGCTGAAGGAGGCGACACCGTTCTGTAAGCAGCTCCTTGTTGTATCAGATTTGACAGGACCATCCACAGCCTGGTGTCAGGCTCCAGGCCGTGCTGAAGGAGGTGACACCGTTCTGTAACCAGCTCCTTGTTATATCAGATTTTGACAGGACCATCCACAGCCTGGTGTCAGGCTCCAGGCCGTGCTGAAGGAGGCGACACCGTTCTGTAACCAGCTCCTTGTTGTATCAGATTTGACAGGACCATCCACAGCCTAGTGTCAGGCTCCAGGCCGTGCTGAAGGAGGTGTGACCGATCTGTAACCAGCTCCTTGTTATATCAGATTTGACAGGACCATCCACAGCCTGGTGTCAGGCTCCACGCCGTGCTGAAGGAGGCGACACCGTTCTGTAACCAGCTCCTTGTTATATCAGATTTGACAGGACCATCCACAGCCTGCTGACAGGCTCCAGGCTGTGCTGAAGAAGGCGACAACGTTCTGTAACCAGCACCATGTTATATCAGATTTGACAGGACCATCCACAGCCTGGTGTCAGGCTCCAGGCCGTGCTGAAGGAGGCGACACCGTTCTGTAACCAGCTCCTTGTTATATCAGATTTGACAGGACCATCCACAGCCTGGTGTCAGGCTCCAGGCCGTGCTGAATGAGGCGACACCGTTCTGTAACCAGCTCCTTGTTATATCAGATTTGACAGGACCATCCACAGCCTGGTGTCAGGCTCCAGGCCGTGCTGAAGGAGGCGAATCCGTTCTGTAACCAGCTCCTTGTTATATCAGATTTGACAGGATCATCCACAGCCTGGTGTCAAGATCCAGGCCGTGCTGAAGGAGGCGACACCGTTCTGTAACCAGCTCCTTGTTATATCAGATTTGACAGGACCATCCACAGCCTGGTGTCAGGCTCCAGGCCGTGCTGAAGGAGGCGACACCGTTCTGTAACCAGAACTTTGTTATATCAGATTTGACAGGACCATCCACAGCCTGGTGTCAGGCTCCAGGCCGTGCTGAAGGAGGCGAATCCGTTCTGTAACCAGCTCCTTGTTATATCAGATTTGACAGGACCATCCACAGCCTGATGTCAGGCTCCAGGCCGTGCTGAAGGAGGCGACACCTTTCTGTACCCAGCAGCTTGTTGTATCAGAATTGACAGGACCATCCAAAGCCTGGTGTCAGGCTCCAGGCCGTGCTGAAGGAGGCGACACCGTTCTGTAACCAGCTCCTTGTTATATCAGATTTGACAGGACCATCCACAGCCTGGTGTCAGGCTCCAGGCCGTGCTGAAGGAGGCCACACCGTTCTGTAACCAGCAGCTTGTTATATCAGATTTGACAGGACCATCCTCAGCCTGGTGTCAGGCTCCAGGCCGTGCTGAAGGAGGCTACACCGTTCTGTACCCAGCTCCTTGTTATATCAGATTTGACAGGACCATCCACAGCCTGGTGTCAGGCTCCAGGCGGTGCTGAAGGAGGCCACACCGTTCTGTAACCAGCAGCTTGTTATATCAGATTTGACAGGACCATCCTCAGCCTGGTGTCAGGCTCCAGGCCGTGCTGAAGGAGACGACAACGTTCTGTAACCAGCTCCTTGTTATATCAGATTTGTCAGGACCATCCACAGCCTGGTGTGAGGCTCCAGGCCGTGCTGAAGGAGGCGACACCGTTCTGTAACCAGCTCCTTGATATATCAGATTTGACAGGACCATCCACAGCCTGGTGTCAGGCTCCAGGCCGTGCTGAAGGAGGCGACGCCGTTCTGTAACCAGCTCCTGGTTATATTAGATTTGACAGGACCACCCACAGCCTGGTGTCAGGCTCCAGGCCGTGCTGAAGGAGGCGACACCGTTCTGTAACCAGCTCATTGTTGTATCAGATTTGACAGGACCATCCACAGCCTGGTGTCAGGCTCCAGGCCGTGCTGAAGGAGGCGACACCGTTCTGTAACCAGCTCCTTGTTATATCAGATTTGACAGGACCATCCACAGCCTGGTGTCAGGCTCCAGGCCGTGCTGAAGGAGCCGACACCGTTCTGTACCCAGCTCCTTGTTACATCAGATTTGACAGGACCATCCACAGCCTGGTGTCAGGCTCCAGGCCGTGCTGAAGGAGGCGACACCGTTCGGTAACCAGCTCGGTGTTATATCAGATTTGACAGGACCATCCACATCCTGGTGTCAAGCTCCAGGTCGTGCTGAAGGAGGCGACACCGTTCTGTAACCAGCTCCTTGTTATATCAGATTGGACAGGACCATCCACAGCCTGGTGTCAGGCTCCAGGCCGTGCTGAAGGAGGCGACACCGTTCTGTAACCAGCTCCTTGTTATATCAGATTTGACAGGACCATCCACAGTCTGGTGTCAGGCTCCAGGCCGTGCTGATGGAGCCGACACCGTTCTGTAACCAGCTCCTTGTTATATCAGATTTGACAGGACCATCCACAGTCTGGTGTCTGGCTCCAGGCCGTGCTGAAGGAGGCGACACCGTTCTGTAACCAGCTCCTTGTTATATCAGATTTGACAGGACCATCCACAGCCTGGTGTCAGGCTCCAGGCCGTGCTGAAGGAGGTGACACCGTTCTGTAATCAGCACCGTGTTACATCACATTTGACAGGACCATCCACAGCCTGGTGTCAGGCTCCAGGCCGTGCTGAAGGAGGCGACACCGTTCTGTAACCAGCTCCTTGTTATATCAGATTTGACAGGACCATCCACAGCCTGGTGTTAGGCTCCAGGCCGTGCTGAAGGAGGCGACACCATTCTGTAACCAGCACCTTGTTATATCAGATTTGACAGGACCATCCACACCCTTGTGTCAGGCTCCAGACCGTGCTGAAGGAGGTGACACCGTTCTGTAACCAGCTCCTTGTTATATCAGATTTGACAGGACCATCCACAGCCTGGTGTCAGGCTCCAGGCCGTGCTGAAGGAGGCGACTCCGTTCTGTAAGCAGCTCCTTGTTATATCAGATTTGACAGGACCATCCACAGCCTGGTGTCAGGCTCCAGGCCGTGCTGAAGGAGGCGACACCGTTCTGTAACCAGCTCCTTGTTATATCAGATTTGACAGGACCATCCACAGCCTGGTGTCAGGCTCCAGGCCGTGCTGAAGGAGGCGACACCGTTCTGTGACCAGCTCCTTGTTATATCAGATTTGACAGGACCATCCACAGCCTGGTGTCAGGCTCCAGGCCGTGCTGAAGGAGGCGACATCGTTCTGTAACCAGCTCCTTGTTATATCAGTTTTGACCGGACCATCCACAGCCTGATGTCAGGCTCCAGGCCGTGATGAAGGAGGCGACTCCGTTCTGTAACCAGCTCCTTGTTATATCAGATTTGACAGGACCATCCACAGCCTGGTGTCAGGCTCCAGGCTGTGCTGAAGGAGGTGACACCGTTCTGTAACCAGCTCCTTGTTATATCAGATTTGACAGGACCATCCACAGCCTGGTGTCAGGCTCCAGGCCGTGCTGAAGGAGGTGACACGGATCTGTAACCAGCTCCTTGTTATATCAGATTTGACAAGACCATCCACAGTCTGGTGTCGGGCTCCAGGCCGTGCTGAAGGAGGTGACACCGTTCTGTAACCAGCTCCTTGTTATATCAGATTTGACAGGACCATCCACAGCCTGGTGTCAGGCTCCAGGCCGCGCTGAAGGAGGCGACACCGTTCTGTAACCAGCACCTTGTTATATCAGATTTGACAGGACCATCCACAGCCTGGTTTCAGGCTCCAGGCCGTGCAGAAGGAGGCGGCACCGTTCTGTAACCAGCTCCTTGTTATATCAGATTTGACAGAGCCATCCACAGCCTGGTGTCAGGCTCCAAACCGTGCTGAAGGAGGTGACATCGCTCTGTAACCAGCACCTTGTTATATCAGATTTGACAGGCCCATCCACAGCCTGGTGTCAGGCTCCAGGCCGTGCTGAAGGAGGCGACACCGTTCTGTAACCAGCTCCTTGTTATATCAGATTTTTTCAGGACCATCCACAGCCTGGTGTCAGGCTCCAGGCCGTGCTGAAGGAGGTGAGACCGATCTGTAACCAGCTCCTTGTTATATCAGACTTGACAGGACCATCCACAGCCTGGTGTCAGGCTCCAGGCCGTGCTGAAGGAGGCGACACCGTTCTGTAACCAGCTCCTTGTTATATCAGATTTGACAGGACCATCCACATCCTGGTGTCAGGCTCCATGCCGTGCTGAAGGAGGCGACACCGTTCTGTAAGCAGCTCCTTGTTGTATCAGATTTGACAGGACCATCCACAGTCTGGTGTCAGGCTCCAGGCCGTGCTGAAGGAGGCGACACCGTTCTGTAAGCAGCTCCTTGTTGTATCAGATTTGACAGGACCATCCACAGCCTGGTGTCAGGCTCCAGGCCGTGCTGAAGGAGGTGACACCGTTCTGTAACCAGCTCCTTGTTATATCAGATTTTGACAGGACCATCCACAGCCTGGTGTCAGGCTCCAGGCCGTGCTGAAGGAGGCGACACCGTTCTGTAACCAGCTCCTTGTTGTATCAGATTTGACAGGACCATCCACAGCCTGGTGTCAGGCTCCAGGCCGTGCTGAAGGAGGCGACACCGTTCTGTAACCAGCTCCTTGTTATATCAGATTTGACAGGACCTTCCACAGCCTGGTGTCCGGCTCCAGGCCGTGCTGAAGGAGGCGACACCGTTCTGTAACCAGCTCCTTGTTATATCAGATTTGACAGGACCATCCACAGCCTGGTGTCAGGCTCCAGGCCGTGCTGAAGGAGGTGACACCGTTCTGTAATCAGCACCGTGTTACATCAGATTTGACAGGACCATCCACAGCCTGGTGTCAGGCTCCAGGCCGTGCTGAAGGAGGCGACACCGTTCTGTAACCAGCTCCTTGTTATATCAAATTTGACAGGACCATCCACAGCCTGGTGTCAGGCTCCAGGCCGTGCTGAAGGAGGCGACACCATTCTGTAACCAGCACCTTGTTATATCAGGTTTGACAGGACCATCCACAGCCTGGTGTCAGGCTCCAGACCGTGCTGAAGGAGGTGACACCGTTCTGTAACCAGCTCCTTGTTATATCAGATTTGACAGGACCATCCACAGCCTGGTGTCAGGCTCCAGGCCGTGCTGAAGGAGGCGACTCTGTTCTGTAAGCAGCTCCTTGTTATATCAGATTTGACAGGACCATCCACAGCCTGGTGTCAGGCTCCAGGCCGTGCTGAAGGAGCCGACACCGTTCTCTAACCAGCTCCTTGTTTTATCAGATTTGACAGGACCATCCACAGCCTGGTGTCAGGCTCCAGGCCGTGCTGAAGGAGCCGACACCGTTCTGAACCCAGCTCCTTGTTACATCAGATTTGACAGGACCATCCACAGCCTGGTGTCAGGCTCCAGGCCGTGCTGAAGGAGGCGACACCGTTCTGTAACCAGCTCCTTGTTATATCAGATTTGACAGGACCATCCACAGCCTGGTGTCAGGCTCCAGGCCGTGCTGAAGGAGGCGACTCTGTTCTGTAAGCAGCTCCTTGTTATATCAGATTTGACAGGACCATCCACAGCCTGGTGTCAGGCTCCAGGCCGTGCTGAAGGAGCCGACACCGTTCTCTAACCAGCTCCTTGTTTTATCAGATTTGACAGGACCATCCACAGCCTGGTGTCAGGCTCCAGGCCGTGCTGAAGGAGCCGACACCGTTCTGAACCCAGCTCCTTGTTACATCAGATTTGACAGGACCATCCACAGCCTGGTGTCAGGCTCCAGGCCGTGCTGAAGGAGGCGACACCGTTCTGTAACCAGCTCCTTGTTATATCAGATTTGACAGGACCATCCACAGCCTGGTGTCAGGCTCCAGGCCGTGCTGAAGGAGGTGACACCGTTCTGTAATCAGCACCGTGTTACATCACATTTGACAGGACCATCCACAGCCTGGTGTCAGGCTCCAGGCCGTGCTGAAGGAGGCGACACCGTTCTGTAACCAGCTCCTTGTTATATCAGATTTGACAGGACCATCCACAGCCTGGTGTTAGGCTCCAGGCCGTGCTGAAGGAGGCGACACCATTCTGTAACCAGCACCTTGTTATATCAGATTTGACAGGACCATCCACACCCTTGTGTCAGGCTCCAGACCGTGCTGAAGGAGGTGACACCGTTCTGTAACCAGCTCCTTGTTATATCAGATTTGACAGGACCATCCACAGCCTGGTGTCAGGCTCCAGGCCGTGCTGAAGGAGGCGACTCCGTTCTGTAAGCAGCTCCTTTTTATATCAGATTTGACAGGACCATCCACAGCCTGGTGTCAGGCTCCAGGCCGTGCTGAAGGAGGTGACACCGTTCTGTAATCAGCACCGTGTTACATCAGATTTGACAGGACCATCCACAGCCTGGTGTCAGGCTCCAGGCCGTGCTGAAGGAGGCGACACCGTTCTGTAACCAGCTCCTTGTTATATCAAATTTGACAGGACCATCCACAGCCTGGTGTCAGGCTCCAGGCCGTGCTGAAGGAGGCGACACCATTCTGTAACCAGCACCTTGTTATATCAGGTTTGACAGGACCATCCACAGCCTGGTGTCAGGCTCCAGACCGTGCTGAAGGAGGTGACACCGTTCTGTAACCAGCTCCTTGTTATATCAGATTTGACAGGACCATCCACAGCCTGGTGTCAGGCTCCAGGCCGTGCTGAAGGAGGCGACTCCGTTCTGTAAGCAGCTCCTTGTTATATCAGATTTGACAGGACCATCCACAGCCTTGTGTCAGGCTCCAGGCCGTGCTGAAGGAGCCGACACCGTTCTCTAACCAGCTCCTTGTTTTATCAGATTTGACAGGACCATCCACAGCCTGGTGTCAGGCTCCAGGCCGTGCTGAAGGAGCCGACACCGTTCTGTACCCAGCTCCTTGTTACATCAGATTTGACAGGACCATCCACAGCCTGGTGTCAGGCTCCAGGCCGTGCTGAAGGAGGCGACACCGTTCGGTAACCAGCTCGGTGTTATATCAGATTTGACAGGACCATCCACATCCTGGTGTCAAGCTCCAGGTCGTGCTGAAGGAGGCGACACCGTTCTGTAACCAGCTCCTTGTTATATCAGATTGGACAGGACCATCCACAGCCTGGTGTCAGGCTCCAGGCCGTGCTGAAGGAGGCGACACCGTTCTGTAACCAGCTCCTTGTTATATCAGATTTGACAGGACCATCCACAGTCTGGTGTCAGGCTCCAGGCCGTGCTGATGGAGCCGACACCGTTCTGTAACCAGCTCCTTGTTATATCAGATTTGACAGGACCATCCACAGTCTGGTGTCTGGCTCCAGGCCGTGCTGAAGGAGGCGACACCGTTCTGTAACCAGCTCCTTGTTATATCAGATTTGACAGGACCATCCACAGCCTGGTGTCAGGCTCCAGGCCGTGCTGAAGGAGGTGACACCGTTCTGTAATCAGCACCGTGTTACATCACATTTGACAGGACCATCCACAGCCTGGTGTCAGGCTCCAGGCCGTGCTGAAGGAGGCGACACCGTTCTGTAACCAGCTCCTTGTTATATCAGATTTGACAGGACCATCCACAGCCTGGTGTTAGGCTCCAGGCCGTGCTGAAGGAGGCGACACCATTCTGTAACCAGCACCTTGTTATATCAGATTTGACAGGACCATCCACACCCTTGTGTCAGGCTCCAGACCGTGCTGAAGGAGGTGACACCGTTCTGTAACCAGCTCCTTGTTATATCAGATTTGACAGGACCATCCACAGCCTGGTGTCAGGCTCCAGGCCGTGCTGAAGGAGGCGACTCCGTTCTGTAAGCAGCTCCTTGTTATATCAGATTTGACAGGACCATCCACAGCCTGGTGTCAGGCTCCAGGCCGTGCTGAAGGAGGCGACACCGTTCTGTAACCAGCTCCTTGTTATATCAGATTTGACAGGACCATCCACAGCCTGGTGTCAGGCTCCAGGCCGTGCTGAAGGAGGCGACACCGTTCTGTGACCAGCTCCTTGTTATATCAGATTTGACAGGACCATCCACAGCCTGGTGTCAGGCTCCAGGCCGTGCTGAAGGAGGCGACATCGTTCTGTAACCAGCTCCTTGTTATATCAGTTTTGACCGGACCATCCACAGCCTGATGTCAGGCTCCAGGCCGTGCTGAAGGAGGCGACTCCGTTCTGTAACCAGCTCCTTGTTATATCAGATTTGACAGGACCATCCACAGCATGGTGTCAGGCTCCAGGCTGTGCTGAAGGAGGTGACACCGTTCTGTAAGCAGCTCCTTGTTATATCAGATTTGACAGGACCATCCACAGCCTGGTGTCAGGCTCCAGGCCGTGCAGAAGGAGGTGACACGGATCTGTAACCAGCTCCTTGTTATATCAGATTTGACAAGACCATCCACAGTCTGGTGTCGGGCTCCAGGCCGTGCTGAAGGAGGTGACACCGTTCTGTAACCAGCTCCTTGTTATATCAGATTTGACAGGACCATCCACAGCCTGGTGTCAGGCTCCAGGCCGCGCTGAAGGAGGCGACACCGTTCTGTAACCAGCACCTTGTTATATCAGATTTGACAGGACCATCCACAGCCTGGTGTCAGGCTCCAGGCCGTGCTGAAGGAGGCGGCACCGTTCTGTAACCAGCTCCTTGTTATATCAGATTTGACAGAGCCATCCACAGCCTGGTGTCAGGCTCCAAACCGTGCTGAAGGAGGTGACATCGCTCTGTAACCAGCACCTTGTTATATCAGATTTGACAGGCCCATCCACAGCCTGGTGTCAGGCTCCAGGCCGTGCTGAAGGAGGCGACACCGTTCTGTAACC
The DNA here is from genome assembly GCF_047496885.1 of Scyliorhinus torazame. Taxonomy (NCBI): domain Eukaryota; kingdom Metazoa; phylum Chordata; class Chondrichthyes; order Carcharhiniformes; family Scyliorhinidae; genus Scyliorhinus; species Scyliorhinus torazame. Next base: position 92,396,206 of record NC_092726.1, on the reverse strand, counting down.
AGCTCCTTGTTATATCAGATTTTTTCAGGACCATCCACAGCCTGGTGTCAGGCTCCAGGCCGTGCTGAAGGAGGTGAGACCGATCTGTAACCAGCTCCTTGTTATATCAGACTTGACAGGACCATCCACAGCCTGGTGTCAGGCTCCAGGCCGTGCTGAAGGAGGCGACACCGTTCTGTAACCAGCTCCTTGTTATATCAGATTTGACAGGACCATCCACATCCTGGTGTCAGGCTCCATGCCGTGCTGAAGGAGGCGACACCGTTCTGTAAGCAGCTCCTTGTTGTATCAGATTTGACAGGCCCATCCACAGTCTGGTGTCAGGCTCCAGGCCGTGCTGAAGGAGGCGACACCGTTCTGTAAGCAGCTCCTTGTTGTATCAGATTTGACAGGACCATCCACAGCCTGGTGTCAGGCTCCAGGCCGTGCTGAAGGAGGTGACACCGTTCTGTAAACAGCTCCTTGTTATATCAGATTTTGACAGGACCATCCACAGCCTGGTGTCAGGCTCCAGGCCGTGCTGAAGGAGGCGACACCGTTCTGTAACCAGCTCCTTGTTGTATCAGATTTGACAGGACCATCCACAGCCTGGTGTCAGGCTCCAGGCCGTGCTGAAGGAGGCGACACCGTTCTGTAACCAGCTCCTTGTTATATCAGATTTGACAGGACCTTCCACAGCCTGGTGTCCGGCTCCAGGCCGTGCTGAAGGAGGCGACACCGTTCTGTAACCAGCTCCTTGTTATATCAGATTTGACAGGACCATCCACAGCCTGGTGTCAGGCTCCAGGCCGTGCTGAAGGAGGTGACACCGTTCTGTAATCAGCACCGTGTTACATCAGATTTGACAGGACCATCCACAGCCTGGTGTCAGGCTCCAGGCCGTGCTGAAGGAGGCGACACCGTTCTGTAACCAGCTCCTTGTTATATCAAATTTGACAGGACCATCCACAGCCTGGTGTCAGGCTCCAGGCCGTGCTGAAGGAGGCGACACCATTCTGTAACCAGCACCTTGTTATATCAGGTTTGACAGGACCATCCACAGCCTGGTGTCAGGCTCCAGACCGTGCTGAAGGAGGTGACACCGTTCTGTAACCAGCTCCTTGTTATATCAGATTTGACAGGACCATCCACAGCCTGGTGTCAGGCTCCAGGCCGTGCTGAAGGAGGCGACTCCGTTCTGTAAGCAGCTCCTTGTTATATCAGATTTGACAGGACCATCCACAGCCTGGTGTCAGGCTCCAGGCCGTGCTGAAGGAGCCGACACCGTTCTCTAACCAGCTCCTTGTTTTATCAGATTTGACAGGACCATCCACAGCCTGGTGTCAGGCTCCAGGCTGTGCTGAAGGAGGTGACACCGTTCTGTAACCAGCTCCTTGTTATATCAGATTTGACAGGACCATCCACAGCCTGGTGTCAGGCTCCAGGCCGTGCTGAAGGAGGCGACACCGTTCTGTAACCAGCTCCTTGTTTTATCAGATTTGACAGGACAATCCACAGCCTGGTGTCAGGCTCCAGGCTGTGCTGAAGGAGGTGACACCGTTCTGTAACCAGCTCCTTGTTATATCAGATTTGACAGGACCATCCACAGCCTGGTGTCAGGCTCCAGGCCGTGCTGAAGGAGGCGACAACGTTCTGTAACCAGCACCTTGTTATGTCTGACTTGACAGGACCATCCACAGCCTGGTGTCAGGCTCCAGGCCGTGCTGAAGGAGGCGACACCGTTCTGTAACCAGCTCTTTGTTATGTCAGATTTGACAGGACCATCCACAGCCTGGTGTCAGGCTCCAGGCCGTGCTGAAGGAGGCGACACCGTTCTGTAACCAGCTCCTTGTTATATCAGATTTGACAGGACCATCCACAGCCTGGTGTCAGGCTCCAGGCCGTGCTGAAGGAGGCGACACCGTTCTGTGACCAGCTCCTTGTTATATCAGATTTGACAGGACCATCCACAGCCTGGTGTCAGGCTCCAGGCCGTGCTGAAGGAGGCGACATCGTTCTGTAACCAGCTCCTTGTTATATCAGTTTTGACCGGACCATCCACAGCCTGATGTCAGGCTCCAGGCCGTGCTGAAGGAGGCGACTCCGTTCTGTAACCAGCTCCTTGTTATATCAGATTTGACAGGACCATCCACAGCCTGGTGTCAGGCTCCAGGCTGTGCTGAAGGAGGTGACACCGTTCTGTAAGCAGCTCCTTGTTATATCAGATTTGACAGGACCATCCACAGCCTGGTGTCAGGCTCCAGGCCGTGCTGAAGGAGGTGACACGGATCTGTAACCAGCTCCTTGTTATATCAGATTTGACAAGACCATCCACAGTCTGGTGTCGGGCTCCAGGCCGTGCTGAAGGAGGTGACACCGTTCTGTAACCAGCTCCTTGTTATATCAGATTTGACAGGACCATCCACAGCCTGGTGTCAGGCTCCAGGCCGCGCTGAAGGAGGCGACACCGTTCTGTAACCAGCACCTTGTTATATCAGATTTGACAGGACCATCCACAGCCTGGTGTCAGGCTCCAGGCCGTGCTGAAGGAGGCGGCACCGTTCTGTAACCAGCTCCTTGTTATATCAGATTTGACAGAGCCATCCACAGCCTGGTGTCAGGCTCCAAACCGTGCTGAAGGAGGTGACATCGCTCTGTAACCAGCACCTTGTTATATCAGATTTGACAGGCCCATCCACAGCCTGGTGTCAGGCTCCAGGCCGTGCTGAAGGAGGCGACACCGTTCTGTAACCAGCTCCTTGTTATATCAGATTTTTTCAGGACCATCCACAGCCTGGTGTCAGGCTCCAGGCCGTGCTGAAGGAGGTGAGACCGATCTGTAACCAGCTCCTTGTTATATCAGACTTGACAGGACCATCCACAGCCTGGTGTCAGGCTCCAGGCCGTGCTGAAGGAGGCGACACCGTTCTGTAACCAGCTCCTTGTTATATCAGATTTGACAGGACCATCCACATCCTGGTGTCAGGCTCCATGCCGTGCTGAAGGAGGCGACACCGTTCTGTAAGCAGCTCCTTGTTGTATCAGATTTGACAGGACCATCCACAGTCTGGTGTCAGGCTCCAGGCCGTGCTGAAGGAGGCGACACCGTTCTGTAAGCAGCTCCTTGTTGTATCAGATTTGACAGGACCATCCACAGCCTGGTGTCAGGCTCCAGGCCGTGCTGAAGGAGGTGACACCGTTCTGTAACCAGCTCCTTGTTATATCAGATTTTGACAGGACCATCCACAGCCTGGTGTCAGGCTCCAGGCCGTGCTGAAGGAGGCGACACCGTTCTGTAACCAGCTCCTTGTTGTATCAGATTTGACAGGACCATCCACAGCCTGGTGTCAGGCTCCAGGCCGTGCTGAAGGAGGCGACACCGTTCTGTAACCAGCTCCTTGTTATATCAGATTTGACAGGACCTTCCACAGCCTGGTGTCCGGCTCCAGGCCGTGCTGAAGGAGGCGACACCGTTCTGTAACCAGCTCCTTGTTATATCAGATTTGACAGGACCATCCACAGCCTGGTGTCAGGCTCCAGGCCGTGCTGAAGGAGGTGACACCGTTCTGTAATCAGCACCGTGTTACATCAGATTTGACAGGACCATCCACAGCCTGGTGTCAGGCTCCAGGCCGTGCTGAAGGAGGCGACACCGTTCTGTAACCAGCTCCTTGTTATATCAAATTTGACAGGACCATCCACAGCCTGGTGTCAGGCTCCAGGCCGTGCTGAAGGAGGCGACACCATTCTGTAACCAGCACCTTGTTATATCAGGTTTGACAGGACCATCCACAGCCTGGTGTCAGGCTCCAGACCGTGCTGAAGGAGGTGACACCGTTCTGTAACCAGCTCCTTGTTATATCAGATTTGACAGGACCATCCACAGCCTGGTGTCAGGCTCCAGGCCGTGCTGAAGGAGGCGACTCCGTTCTGTAAGCAGCTCCTTGTTATATCAGATTTGACAGGACCATCCACAGCCTGGTGTCAGGCTCCAGGCCGTGCTGAAGGAGCCGACACCGTTCTCTAACCAGCTCCTTGTTTTATCAGATTTGACAGGACCATCCACAGCCTGGTGTCAGGCTCCAGGCTGTGCTGAAGGAGGTGACACCGTTCTGTAACCAGCTCCTTGTTATATCAGATTTGACAGGACCATCCACAGCCTGGTGTCAGGCTCCAGGCCGTGCTGAAGGAGGCGACACCGTTCTGTAACCAGCTCCTTGTTTTATCAGATTTGACAGGACAATCCACAGCCTGGTGTCAGGCTCCAGGCTGTGCTGAAGGAGGTGACACCGTTCTGTAACCAGCTCCTTGTTATATCAGATTTGACAGGACCATCCACAGCCTGGTGTCAGGCTCCAGGCCGTGCTGAAGGAGGCGACAACGTTCTGTAACCAGCACCTTGTTATGTCTGACTTGACAGGACCATCCACAGCCTGGTGTCAGGCTCCAGGCCGTGCTGAAGGAGGCGACACCGTTCTGTAACCAGCTCTTTGTTATGTCAGATTTGACAGGACCATCCACAGCCTGGTGTCAGGCTCCAGGCCGTGCTGAAGGAGGCGACACCGTTCTGTAACCAGCTCCTTGTTATATTAGATTTCACAGGACCATCCACAGCCTGGTGTTAGGCTCCAGGCCGTGCTGAAGGAGGCGACACCGTTCTGTAACTAGCTCCTTGTTATATCAGATTTGACAGGACCACCCACAGCCTGGTGTCAGGCTCCAGGCCGTGCTGAAGGAGGCGACACCGTTCTGTAATCTGCACCGTGTTATTTCAGATTTGACAGGCCCATCCACAGCCTGGTGTCAGGCTCCAGGCCGTGCTGAAGGAGGCGACACCGTTCTGTAACCAGCTCCTTGTTATATCAGATTTGACAGGACCATCCACAGCCTGGTGTCAGGCTCCAGGCCGTGCTGAAGGAGGTGAGACCGATCTGTAACCAGCTCCTTGTTATATCAGATTTGACAGGACCATCCACAGCCTGGTGTCAAGCTCGAGGCCGTGCTGAAGGAGGCGACATCGTTCTGTAACCAGCTCCTTGTTATATCAGTTTTGACCGGACCATCCACAGCCTGATGTCAGGCTCCAGGCCGTGCTGAAGGAGGCGACACCGTTCTGTAACCAGCTCCTTGTTATATCAGATTTGACAGGACCATCCACATCCTGGTGTCAGGCTCCATGCCGTGCTGAAGGAGGCGACACCGTTCTGTAAGCAGCTCCTTGTTGTATCAGATTTGACAGGACCATCCACAGTCTGGTGTCAGGCTCCAGGCCGTGCTGAAGGAGGCGACATCGTTCTGTAAGCAGCTCCATGTTGTATCAGAATAGACAGGACCATCCACAGCCTGGTGTCAGGCTCCAGGCCGTGCTGAAGGAGGTGACACCGTTCTGTAACCAGCTACTTGTTATATCAGATTTGACAGGACCATCCACAGCCTGGTGTCAGGCTCCAGTCCGTGCTGAAGGAGGCGACACCGTCATGTAACCAGCTCCTTGTTGTATCAGATTTGACAGGACCATCCACAGCCTGGTGTCAGGCTCCAGGCCGTGCTGAAGGAGGCGACACCGTTCTGTAACCAGCTCCTTGTTATATCAGATTTGACAGGCCCATCCACAGCCTGGTGTCAGGCTCCAGGCCGTGCTGAAGGAGGTGACACCGTTCTGTAATCAGCACCGTGTTACATCAGATTTGACAGGACCATCCACAGCCTGGTGTCAGGCTCCAGGCCGTGCTGAAGGAGGCGACACCGTTCTGTAACCAGCTCCTTGTTATATCAGATTTGACAGGACCATCCACAGCCTGGTGTCAGGCTCCAGGCCGTGCTGAAGGAGGTGAGACCGATCTGTAACCAGCTCCTTGTTATATCAGATTTGACAGGACCATCCACAGCCTGGTGTCAAGCTCGAGGCCGTGCTGAAGGAGGCGACATCGTTCTGTAACCAGCTCCTTGTTATATCAGTTTTGACCGGACCATCCACAGCCTGATGTCAGGCTCCAGGCCGTGCTGAAGGAGGCGACACCGTTCTGTAACCAGCTCCTTGTTATATCAGATTTGACAGGACCATCCACATCCTGGTGTCAGGCTCCATGCCGTGCTGAAGGAGGCGACACCGTTCTGTAAGCAGCTCCTTGTTGTATCAGATTTGACAGGACCATCCACAGTCTGGTGTCAGGCTCCAGGCCGTGCTGAAGGAGGCGACACCGTTCTGTAAGCAGCTCCATGTTGTATCAGAATAGACAGGACCATCCACAGCCTGGTGTCAGGCTCCAGGCCGTGCTGAAGGAGGTGACACCGTTCTGTAACCAGCTACTTGTTATATCAGATTTGACAGGACCATCCACAGCCTGGTGTCAGGCTCCAGTCCGTGCTGAAGGAGGCGACACCGTCATGTAACCAGCTCCTTGTTGTATCAGATTTGACAGGACCATCCACAGCCTGGTGTCAGGCTCCAGGCCGTGCTGAAGGAGGCGACACCGTTCTGTAACCAGCTCCTTGTTATATCAGATTTGACAGGCCCATCCACAGCCTGGTGTCAGGCTCCAGGCCTAGCTGAAGGAGGTGACACCGTTCTGTAATCAGCACCGTGTTACATCAGATTTGACAGGACCATCCACAGCCTGGTGTCAGGCTCCAGGCCGTGCTGAAGGAGGCGACACCGTTCTGTAACCAGCTCCTTGTTATATCAGATTTGACAGGACCATCCACAGCCTGGTGTCAGGCTCCAGGCCGTGCTGAAGGAGGCGACACCATTCTGTAACCAGCACCTTGTTATATCAGATTTGACAGGACCATCCACAGCCTGGTGTCAGGCTCCAGACCGTGCTGAAGGAGGTGACACCGTTCGGTAACCAGCTCCTTGTTATATCAGATTTGACAGGACCATCCACAGCCTGGTGTCAGGCTCCAGGCCGTGCTGAAGGAGGCGACTCCGTTCTGTAAGCAGCTCCTTGTTATATCAGATATGACAGGACCATCCACAGCCTGGTGTCAGGCTCCAGGCCGTGCTGAAGGAGGCGACACCGTTCTGTAACTAGCTCCTTGTTATATCCGATTTGACGGGACCATCCACAGCCTGGTGTCAGGCTCCAGACCGTGCTGAAGGAGGCGACACCGTTCTGTGACCAGCTCCTTGTTATATCAGATTTGACAGGACCATCCACAGCCTGGTGTCAGGCTCCAGGCCGTGCTGAAGGAGGCGACATCGTTCTGTAACCAGCTCCTTGTTATATCAGTTTTGACCGGACCATCCACAGCCTGATGTCAGGCTCCAGGCCGTGCTGAAGGAGGCGACTCCGTTCTGTAACCAGCTCCTTGTTATATCAGATTTGACAGGACCATCCACAGCCTGGTGTCAGGCTCCAGGCTGTGCTGAAGGAGGTGACACCGTTCTGTAACCAGCTCCTTGTTATATCAGATTTGACAGGACCATCCACAGCCTGGTGTCAGGCTCCAGGCCGTGCTGAAGGAGGTGACACGGATCTGTAACCATCTCCTTGTTATATCAGATTTGACAAGACCATCCACAGTCTGGTGTCGGGCTCCAGGCCGTGCTGAAGGAGGTGACACCGTTCTGTAACCAGCTCCTTGTTATATCAGATTTGACAGGACCATCCACAGCCTGGTGTCAGGCTCCAGGCCGTGTTGAAGGAGGCGACACCGTTCTGTAACCAGCACCTTGTTATATCAGATTTGACAGGACCATCCACAGCCTGGTGTCAGGCTCCAGGCCGTGCTGAAGGAGGTGAGACCGATCTGTAACCAGCTCCTTGTTATATCAGATTTGACAGGACCATCCACAGCCTGGTGTCAGGCTCGAGGCCGTGCTGAAGGAGGCGACATCGTTCTGTAACCAGCTCCTTGTTATATCAGTTTTGACCGGACCATCCACAGCCTGATGTCAGGCTCCAGGCCGTGCTGAAGGAGGCGACACCGTTCTGTAACCAGCTCCTTGTTATATCAGATTTGACAGGACCATCCACATCCTGGTGTCAGGCTCCATGCCGTGCTGAAGGAGGCGACACCGTTCTGTAAGCAGCTCCTTTTTGTATCAGATTTGACAGGACCATCCACAGTCTGGTGTCAGGCTCCAGGCCGTGCTGAAGGAGGCGACACCGTTCTGTAAGCAGCTCCTTGTTGTATCAGATTTGACAGGACCATCCACAGCCTGGTGTCAGGCTCCAGGCCGTGCTGAAGGAGGCGACACCGTTCTGTAACCAGCTCCTTGTTATATTAGATTTGACAGGACCATCTACAGCCTGGTGTCAGGCTCCAGGCCGTGCTGAAGGAGGTGGCACCGTTCTGTAACCAGCTCCTTGTTATATCAGATTTGACAGGACCATCCACAGCCTGGTGTCAGGCTCCAGGCCGTGCTGAAGGAGGCGACACCGTTCTGTAACCAGCTCCTTGTTATATCAGATTTGACAGCACCATCCACAGCCTGGTGTCAGGCTCCAGGCCGTGCTGAAGGAGGTGACACCGTTCTGTAACCAGCTCCTTGTTATCGAACATAGAGCTTAGAAAATACAGCACAGAACAGGCCCTTCTGCCCACGATGTTGTGCCGAACCTTTGTCCTAGATTAATCAGAGATTATCATTGAATTTACAGTGCAGAAGGAGGCCATTCGGCCATTTGCTTATGCACCGGCTCTTGGAAAGAGCACCCCACCCAAGCACAACACCTCCACCCAACACCAAGGGCAATTTTGGACATTAACGGCAATTTTTCATTGGCCAATTCACCTAACCTGCACATCTTTGGACTGTGGGAGGAATCCGGAGCACCCGGAGGAAACCCTTGCTGACACGGGGAGGACGTGCAGACTCCGCACAGACAGTGACCCAAGCCGGAATTGAACCTGGGACCCTGGAGCTGTGAAGCAATTGTGCTATCCACAATGCTACCATGCTGCTCTTAAAACAAATAAAGCTACACTATATAATTTTACCGTAATCCATGTACCTATCCAATAGCTGCTTGAAGGTCCCTAATGTTTCCGACTCAACTACTTCCACAGGCAGTGCATTCCATGCCCCCACTACTCTCTGGGTAAAGAACCTACCTCTGATATCCCTCCTATATCTTCCACCTTTCACCTTAAATTTATGTCCCCTTGTAATGCTTTGTTCGACCCGGGGAAAAAGTCTCTGACTGTCTACTCTATCTATTCCCCTGATCATCTTATAAACCTCTATCAAGTCGCCCCTCATCCTTCTCCGTTCTAATGAGAAAAGGCCTAGCACCCTCAACGTTTCCTCGTAAGACCTACTCTCTATTCCAGGCAACATCCTGGTAAATCTTCTTTGCACCTTTTCCAAAGCTTCCACATCCTTCCTAAAATGAGGCGACCAGAACTGTACACAGTACTCCAAATGTGGCCTTACCAAAGTTTTGTACAGCTGCATCATCACCTCACGGCTCTTAAATTCAATCCCTCTGTTAATGAACTCGAGCACACCATAGGCCTTCTTCACAGCTCTATCCACTTGAGTGGCAACTTTCAAAGATGTATGAACATAGACCCCAAGATCTCTCTGCTCTTCCACATTGCCAAGAAATCTACCGTTAACCCTGTATTCCGCATTCATATTTGTCCTCCCAAAATGGACAACCTCACACTTTTCAGGGTTAAACTCCATCTGCCACATCTCAGCCCAGCTCTGCATCCTATCTATTTCTCTTTGCAGCCGACAACAGCCCTCCTTACTATCCACAACTCCACCAATCTCCCTATCGTCTGCAAATTTACTGACCCACCCTTCAACTCCCACATCCAAGTCATTAATGAAAATCACAAACAGCAGAGGACCCAGAACTGATCCCTGCGGTACGCCACTGGTAACTGGGATCCAGCCTGAAAATTTGCCATCCACCACCACTCTCTGACTTCCATCGGTTAGCCAGTTCATTATCCAACTGGCCAAATTTCCCACTATCCCATGCCTCCTTACTTTCTGCATAAGCCTACCATGGGGAACCTTATCAGATGCCTTACTAAAATCCATGTACACTACATGCACTGCTTTACATTCATCCACATGTTTGGTCATATCAGATTTGACAGGACCATCCACAGCCTGGTGTTAGGCTCCAGGCCGTGCTGAAGGAGGCGACACCGTTCTGTAACCAGCTCCTTGTTATATCAGATTTGACAGGACCATCCACAGCCTGGTGTCAGGCTCCAGGCCGTGCTGAAGGAGGCGACACCGTTCTGTAACCAGCTCCTTGTTATATCAGATTTGACAGGACGATCCACAGCCTGGTGTCAGGCTCCAGGCAGTGCTGAAAGAGGTGACACCGTTCTGTAACCAGCACCTTGTTATATCAGATTTGACAGGACCATCCACAGCCTGGTGTCAGGCTCCAGGCCGTGCTGAAGGAGACGACACCGTTCTGTAACCAGCACCTCGTTATATCAGATTTGCCTCACAATTTGCTACTGGGTTTGGAGAAGGTTGGTAAAGTGTTCTTGTTATTCCCCAAGATTCTGGTACCGTGAATATTTTCCTCTATCTGTTCGGCTCTTCCCTCTCTGCAGCCTTTGCTCCATTTGTTGGTCATGTTCCAGACCCAGATTCACGGTAACTACAGTCCCCAGACTTCGTTCAGAGCAGGGTCACCAAATTATCTGTTCTCCCTTAATGTCTGCAACAGCTCACAACATAACCTGCTGAAACCCATCCTCAGCATCTCCACTAACCTTCCAATAACACAACCTGCAGAAACCCATCCTCAGCATCTCCACTCACCATCCAATAACACAACCTGCAGAAACCCATCCTCAGCACCTCCACTCACCTCCCAATAACACAACCTGCAGAAACCCTTCCTCAGCATCTTCACTAACCTCCCAATAACACAACCTGCAGAAACCCATCCTCAGCATCTTCACTCACCTCCCAATAACACAACCTGCAGAAACCCATCCTCAGCATCTTCACTAACCTCCCAATAACACAACCTGCAGAAACCCATCCTCAGCATCTTCACTCACCTCCCAATAACACAACCTGCAGAAACCCATCCTCAGCATCTTCACTCACCTCCCAATAACACAACCTGCAGAAAGCCATCCTCAGCATCTCCACTAACCTTCCAACAACACAACCTGCAGAAACCCATCCTCAGCATAGAACATAGAACGATACAGCGCAGTACAGGCCCTTCGGCCCACGATGTTGCACCGAAACAAAAGACATCTAACCTACACTATGCCATTATCATCCAGATGCTTATCCAATAAACTTTTAAATGCCCTCAATGTTGGCGAGTTCACTACTGTTGCAGGTAGGGCATTCCACGGCCTCACCACTCTTTGCGTAAAGAACCTACCTCTGACATCTGTCCTATATCTATTACTCCTCAGTTTCAAGCTATGTCCCCTCGTGCCAGCCATTTCCATCCGCGGGAGAAGGCTCTCACTGTCCATCCTATCTAACACCCTGATCATTTGTATGCCTCTATTAAGTCTCTTCTTAACCTTCTTCTCTCCAACAAAAACAACCTCAAGTCCATCAGCCTTTCCTCATAAGATTTTCCCTCCATACCAGGCAACATCCTGGTAAATCACCCCTGCACCCGTTCCAAAGCTTCCACGTCCTTCCTTATAATGTGGTGAGCAGAACTGTACGCAATATTCCAAATGCGGCCGTACCAGAATTTTGACAGCTGCAACATGACCTCATGACTCCGGAACTCAATCCCTCTACCAATAAAGGCCAACACTCCATAGGCCTTATTCACAACCCTATCAACCTGGGTGGCAACTTTCAGGGATCGATGTACATGGACACCTAGATCCCTCTGCTCATCCACACTTCCAAGAAGTTTACCATTAGCCAAATACTCCGCATTCCTGTTATTCCTTCCAAAGTGAATCAACTCACACTTCTCTACATTAAACTCAATTTGCCACCTCTCAGCCCAGCTCTGCAGCTTATCTATGTCCCTCTGAAACCTGCTACATCCGTCCACACTGTCGATAACACCAGCGACTTTAGTGTCGTCTGCAAATTTACTCACCCACCCTTCTGCGCCTTCCTCTCGGTCATTGATAAAAATGACAAACAGCAACGGCCCCAGAACAGATCCTTGTGGTACGCCACTTGTAACTGAACTCCATTCTGAACATTTCCCATCAACCACCACCCTCTGTCTTCTTTCAGCTCGCCAATTTCTGATCCACATCTCTAAATCACCCTCAATCCCCAGCCTCCGTATTTTCTGCAATAGCCTACAGTGGGGAACCATTTCAAACGCTTTACTGAAATCCATATACACCACATCAACTGTTCTACCCTCAGCTAACTGTTCAGTCACCTTCTCAAAGAACTCGATAAAGTTTGTGAGGCATGACCTACCCTTCACAAAGCCATGCTGACTATCCCTGATCATATTATTTAGCATTTTCACTAACTTCCAATAACACAACATGCAGAAACCCACCCTCCGCATCTCCACTCACCTCCCAATAACACAACCTGCAGAAACCCATCCTCAGCATCTCCACTAACCTCCCAATAACACAACCTGCAGAATCCCATCCTCAGCACCTCCACTCAGCTCTCAACAACACAACCTGCATAAACCCATCCTCAGCATCTTCACTAAACTTCCAAAAACATAACCTGCATAAAACCATCCTCAGCAACTTCACTAACCTTCCAATAACACAACCTGCAGAAACCCATCCTCAGCATCTTCACTGAACTTCCAATAACACAACCTGCAGAAACCCATCCACAACAACTTCACTAACATTCCAATAACACACCCTGCAGAAACCCATCCTCAGCATCTCCAATCACCTCCCAAAAACACAACCTGCAGAAACCCATCCTCAGCATCTCCACTCACTTCCCAATACCACAACCTGCAGAAACCAATCCTCAGCATCTTCACTCACCTCCAAATAACACTAACTGCAGAAACCCATCCTCAGCATCTTCACTCACCTCCAATAACACATCTACTGAAACCCATCCTCAGCATCATGACTCAAGGCCCAATAACACAACATGCAGAAACCTATCCTCAGCATCTTCACAAACCTTCAATAACACAACCTGCAGAAACCCATCCACAGCATCTTCACTCACCTTCCAATAACACAACCTGCAGAAACCCATCCTCAGCGTCTTAACTCACCTTCCAATAACACGACATGCAGAAACCCATCCTCAGCATCTCCACTCACCTTAGAATAACACAACCTGCAGAAACCCATCCTCAGCATCTCCACTCACCTTAGAATAACACAACCTGCAGAAACCCATCCTCAGCATTTCCACTCACCTCCCAATAACACAACCTGCAGAAACACATCCTCAGCATTTTCACCAGCCTTCCAGTAACACAACCTGCAGAAACCCATCCTCAGCATTTCCACTCACCTACCAATAACACAAACTGTAGAAACCCATCCTCAGCATTTTCTCTCACGTCCCAATAACACAACCTGCAGAAACCCATCCTCAGCATCTCCACTCACCTTCCAATAACACAACCTGCAGAAACCCATCCTCAGCATCTCCACTCATCTCCCAAAAGCACAACCTGCAGAAACCAATCCTCAGTACCTTCATTAACCTTCCAATAACAGAACCTGCAGATACCCATCCTCAGCATCTCCACTCACCTCCCAATAACACAACCTGCAGAAACCCATCCTCAGCATCTTCACAAACCTTCAATAACACTACCTGCTGAAAACCATCCTCAGCATCGCCACTCACCTCCCACTAACACAACCAGCAGAAACCCATCCTCAGCCTTTTCACACACCTCTCAATATCACAACCTGCAGAAACCCATCCTCAGCATCTTCACGCACCTCCCAATAACACTACCTGCAGATACCCATCCTCAGCATCTTCACAAACCTTCAATAACACTACCTGCTGAAAACCATCCTCAGCATCGCCACTCACCTCCCACTAACACAACCAGCAGAAACCCATCCTCAGCCTTTTCACACACCTCTCAATATCACAACCTGCAGAAACCCATCCTCAGCATCTCCACTCACCTCTCAATATCACAACGTGCAGATACCCATCCTCTGCACCTTCATTAACCTTCCAATTACACAACCTGCAGAAACCCATCCACAGCATCTTCACTCACTTTCTAAGAAAACCACCTGCAGAAACCCATCCTCAGCATCTCCACTAACCTCCCAATAACACAACCTGCAGAAACCCATCCTCAGCATCTTCACTAACCTTCCAATAACACGCCCTGCCGAACCCCATCCTCAGCTACTGCACTCACTTCCCAATATTACAACCTGCAGAAACCCATCCTCAGCATTTCCACTCACGTTCCAATAACACAACCTGCAGAAACCCATCCTGAGCATCTCCAATCACCTCCCAAAAACGCAAGCTGCTGAAAACCATCCTCGGCATCTTGGCTCACCTCCCAATAACACAACATGCAGAAACCCATCCTCAGCATCTTCACTAACCTTCCAATAACACAACCTGCAGAAACCCATCCTCAGCATTTTCACTCAGCTACCACTAACACAACCTGCAGAAACCCATCCTCAGCACCTTCACAAACCTTCCAATAACACAACCTGCAGTAACCCATCCTCAGGATCTTCACTCACCTCCCAATAACACAACCTGCTCAAACCCATCCTCAGCATCATCACAAACCTTCCAATAACTCAACCGGCAGAAACACATCCTCAGCATCTCCACTCACCTCCCAATACCACAACCTGCTGAAACCCATCTTCAGCATCTTCACTCACCTTCCAATAACACAACCTGCAGAAACCCATCCACAACAACTTCACTAACATTCCAATAACACACCCTGCAGAAACCCATCCTCAGCATCTCCAATCACCTCCCAAAAACACAACCTGCAGAAACCCATCCTCAGCATCTCCACTCACCTCCCAATACCACAACCTGCAGAAACCAATCCTCAGCATCTTCACTCACCTCCAAATAACACTAACTGCAGAAACCCATCCTCAGCATCTTCACTCACCTCCAATAACACATCTACTGAAACCCATCCTCAGCATCATGACTCAAGGCCCAATAACACAACATGCAGAAACCTATCCTCAGCATCTTCACAAACCTTCAATAACACAACCTGCAGAAACCCATCCACAGCATCTTCACTCACCTTCCAATAACACAACCTGCAGAAACCCATCCTCAGCGTCTTAACTCACCTTCCAATAACACGACATGCAGAAACCCATCCTCAGCATCTCCACTCACCTTAGAATAACACAACCTGCAGAAACCCATCCTCAGCATCTCCACTCACCTTAGAATAACACAACCTGCAGAAACCCATCCTCAGCATTTCCACTCACCTCCCAATAACTCAACCTGCAGAAACACATCCTCAGCATTTTCACCAGCCTTCCAGTAACACAACCTGCAGAAACCCATCCTCAGCATTTCCACTCACCTACCAATAACACAAACTGTAGAAACCCATCCTCAGCATTTTCTCTCACGTCCCAATAACACAACCTGCAGAAACCCATCCTCAGCATCTCCACTCACCTTCCAATAACACAACCTGCAGAAACCCATCCTCAGCATCTCCACTCATCTCCCAAAAGCACAACCTGCAGAAACCAATCCTCAGTACCTTCATTAACCTTCCAATAACAGAACCTGCAGATACCCATCCTCAGCATCTCCACTCACCTCCCAATAACACAACCTGCAGAAACCCATCCTCAGCATCTTCACAAACCTTCAATAACAGTACCTGCTGAAAACCATCCTCAGCATCGCCACTCACCTCCCACTAACACAACCAGCAGAAACCCATCCTCAGCCTTTTCACACACCTCTCAATATCACAACCTGCAGAAACCCATCCTCAGCATCTTCACGCACCTCCCAATAACACTACCTGCAGATACCCATCCTCAGCATCTCCACTCACCTCCCAATAACACAACCTGCAGAAACTCATCCTCAGCATCTTCACAAACCTTCAATAACACTACCTGCTGAAAACCATCCTCAGCATCGCCACTCACCTCCCACTAACACAACCAGCAGAAACCCATCCTCAGCCTTTTCACACACCTCTCAATATCACAACCTGCAGAAACCCATCCCCAGCATCTCCACTCACCTCCCAATAACACAACCTGCAGAAACCCATCCTCAGCATCTTCACAAACCTTCAATAACACTACCTGCTGAAAACCATCCTCAGCATCGCCACTCACCTCCCACTAACACAACCAGCAGAAACCCATCCTCAGCCTTTTCACACACCTCTCAATATCACAACCTGCAGAAACCCATCCTCAGCATCTCCACTCACCTCTCAATATCACAACGTGCAGATACCCATCCTCTGCACCTTCATTAACCTTCCAATTACACAACCTGCAGAAACCCATCCACAGCATCTTCACTCACTTTCTAAGAAAACCACCTGCAGAAACCCATCCTCAGCATCTCCACTAACCTCCCAATAACACAACCTGCAGAAACCCATCCTCAGCATCTTCACTAACCTTCCAATAACACGCCCTGCCGAACCCCATCCTCAGCTACTGCACTCACTTCCCAATATTACAACCTGCAGAAACCCATCCTCAGCATTTCCACTCACGTTCCAATAACACAACCTGCAGAAACCCATCCTGAGCATCTCCAATCACCTCCCAAAAACGCAAGCTGCTGAAAACCATCCTCGGCATCTTGGCTCACCTCCCAATAACACAACATGCAGAAACCCATCCTCAGCATCTTCACTAACCTTCCAATAACACAACCTGCAGAAACCCATCCTCAGCATTTTCACTCAGCTACCACTAACACAACCTGCAGAAACCCATCCTCAGCACCTTCACAAACCTTCCAATAACACAACCTGCAGTAACCCATCCTCAGGATCTTCACTCACCTCCCAATAACACAACCTGCTCAAACCCATCCTCAGCATCATCACAAACCTTCCAATAACTCAACCGGCAGAAACACATCCTCAGCATCTCCACTCACCTCCCAATACCACAACCTGCTGAAACCCATCTTCAGCATCTTCACTCACCTTCCAATAACACAACCTGCAGAAACCCATCCTCAACATCTCCACTCACCTTCCAATAAAACAAGCTGCAGAAACCCATTCTCAGCGTCTTCACTCACTTCCCAGTAACACAACCTGCAGAAACCCATCCTCAGCATCTTCACTCACTTCCCAGTAACACAACCTGCTGAAACCCATCCTCAGCATTGCCACTCACCTCCCACTAACACAACGAGCAGAAACCCATCCTCAGCCTTTTCACACACCTCTCAATATCAAAACCTGCAGAAACCCATCCTCAGCATCTCCACTCACCTCCCAATAACACAACCTGCAGAAACCCATCCTCAGCATCTTCACTCACTTTCTAAGAACACCACCTGCAGAAACCCATCCTCAGCATCTCCACTAACCTCCCAATAACACAACCTGCAGGACCCCATCCTCAGCATCTCCACTCACCTTCCAATAACACAACCTGCAGAAACCCATCCTGAGCATCTCCAATCACCTCCCAAAAACGCAAGCTGCTGAAAACCATCCTCGGCATCTTGACTCACCTCCCAATAACACAACATGCAGAAACCCATCCTCAGCATCTTCACTAACCTTCCAATAACACAACCTGCAGAAACCCATCCTCAGCATTTTCACTCAGCTTCCACTAACACAACCTGCAGAAACCCATCCTCAGCACCTTCACAAACCTTCCAATAACACATCTACTGAAACCCATCCTCAGCATCTTCACTCACCTTGGAATAACACAACCTGCAGAAACCCATCCTTAGCATTTCCACTCACCTCCCAATAACACAACCTGCAGAAACCCATCCTCAGCATCTTCACAAACCTTCAATAACACAACCTGCAGAAACCCATCCTCAGCGTCCTAACTCACCTTCCAATAACACAACATGCAGAAAAACATCCAAAGCATCTTCACTCACCTCCCAAATAACACAACTTGCAGAAACCCATCCTCAGCATCTCCACTCACCTTTGAATAACACAACCTGCAGAAACCCATCCTCAGCATCTCCACTCACATCCCAATAACACAAGCTGCTGAAACCCATTCTCGGCATCTTGACTCACCTCCCAATAACACAACCTGCAGAAGCCCATCCTCAGCATCTCCACTCACCTCCCAATAACACAACCTGCAGAAACCCATCCTCAGCATCTTCACTCGCCTTCCAATAACACAACCTGCAGAAACCCATCCTCAGCATCTTCACTCACCTCCCAATAACACAACCTGCAGAAACCCATCCTCAGCATCTTCACTCGCCTTCCAGTAACACAACCTGCAGAAACCCATCCTCAGCATCTTCACCAGCCTTCCAGTAACACAACCTGCAGAAACCCATCCTCAGCATTTCCACTCACCTGCCAATAACACAAACTGTTGAAACACATACTCAGCATTTTCACTCACCTTCCAATAACACAACATGCAGAAACACATCTCAGCATCTCCACTGACCTCCCAATTACACATCTGCTGAAACCCATCCTCAGCATCATGACTCACGTCCCAATAACACAACCTGCAGAAACCCATCCTTAGCATCTCCACTCACCTCCCAAAAGCACAACCTGCAGAAACCCGTCCTCAGCACCTTCATTAACCTTCCAATAACAGAACCTGCAGAAACCCATCCTCAGTACCTTCACTCATTTTCCAATAACACAACCTGCAGAAACCCATCCTCAGCATCTTCACAAACCTTCAATAACACAACCAGCAGAAATCGATGCTCAAGGTCTTCCAAAAACACAAGCTGCAGAAACACATCCTCTGCATCTTCACAATCTTTCCAATAACACAACCTGCACAAATCCATCATCAGCATCTCCACTCTCCTTCCAATAACACAATCTGCAGACACCCATCCTCAGCATCTTCCCTCACCTCCCAATAACACAACCTGCAGAAACACATCCTCAGCATCTCCACTCACCTCCCAATAACACAACCTGCAGAAACACATCCTCAGCATCTCCACTCACCTCCCAATACCACAACCTGCTGAAACCCATCCTCAGCATCTCCACTCACCTCCCAATACCACAACCTGCTGAAACCCATCCTCAGCATCTTCACTCACCTTCCAATAACACAACCTGCAGAAACACATCCTCAGCATCTCCACTCGCCTCCCAATAACACAACCTGCAGAAACCCATCCTCAGCATCTTCACTCGCCTCCCAATAACACAACCTGCAGAAACCCATCCTCAGCATCTCCACTCACCTCCCAATAACACAACCTGCAGAAACCCATCTTCAGCATCTTCACTCGCCTTCCAATAACACAACCTGCAGAAACCCATCCTCAGCATCGCCACTCACCTCCCACTAACACATCCTGCAGAAACCCAACCTCAGCATCTTCACTACCCTCCCAATAAAACAACCTGCAGAAACCGATCCACAGCATCTTCACTCACCTTCCAACAACACATCCTGCAGAAGTCCATCCTCAGCATCTCCACTAACCTACCAATAACACAACCTGCAGAAACCCATCCTCAGCATCTTCACTAACATTCCAATAACACACCCTGCAGAACCCCATCCTCAGCATCTGCACTCACCTCCCACAAACACAAGCTGCTGAAAATCACCCTCAGCATCTTCACTCACCTTCCAATAACACAACCTGAAGAAACCCATCCTCAGCATGTCCACTCACCTCCCAATAACACATCCACTGAAACCCATCCTCAGCATCTCCACTCACCTTCCAATAACACAACCTGCAGAAACCCATCCACCGCATCTTCACTCACCTCCCAGTAACACAACCTGCAGAAACCCATCCTCAGCATTTCCACTTACCTGCCAATAACACAAACTGTAGAAACACATCCTAAGCATTTTCATCACCTTCCAATAACACAACATGCAGAAACACATCCTCAGCATCTCCACTCACCTCCCAATTACACATCTGCTGAAACCCATCCTCAGCATCATGACTCACGTCCCAATAACAAAACCTGCAGAAACCCATCCTCAGCACCTTCACTCATCTTCCAATAACACAACCTGCAGAAACCCATCCTCAGCATCTGCACTCATCTCCCAATAACACAACTTGCAGAAACCCATCCTCAGCATCTTCACAAACCTTCAATAACACAACCAGCAGAAATCGATGCTCAAGGTCTTCCAAAAACACAAGCTGCAGAAACACATCCTCTGCATCTTCACAATCTTTCCAATAACACAACCTGCACAAACCCATCCTCAGCATCTCCACTCTCCTTCCAATAACACAACCTGCAGAAACACATCCTCAGCATCTCCACTCAGCTCCCAATAAAACAACCTGCAGAAACCGATCCACAGCATCTTCACTCACCTTCCAAAGTCCATCCTCAGCATCTCCACTAACCTCCCAATAACACAACCTGCAGAAACCCATGCTCAGCATCTCCACTCACCTCCCAATAACACAACCTGCAGAAACCCATCCTCAGCATCTTCACTCGCCTTCCAATAACACAACCTGCAGAAACCCATCCTCAGCATCGCCACTCACCTCCCACTAACACATCCTGCAGAACCGATCCTCCGCATCTACACTAACCTCCCAATAAAACAACCTGCAGAAACCGATCCATAGCATCTTCACTCACCTTCCAAAGTCCATCCTCAGCATCTCCCCTAACCTACCAATAACACAACCTGCAGAAACCCATCCTCAGCATCTTCACTAACATTCCAATAACACACCCTGCAGAACCCCATCCTCAGCATCTGCACTCAGCTCCCACAAACACAACCTGCTGAAAATCACCCTCAGCATCTTCACTCACCTTCCAATAACACAACCTGCAGAAACCCATTCTCAGCATCACCTCTCGCCTTCGAATAACACAACCTGCAGAAACCCATCCGCAGCATCTTCACTCACCTTCCAATATCACAACCTGCAGAAACCCATTCTCAGCATCTTCACTCACCTTCCAATAACACGACCTGCAGAAACCGATCCACAGCATCTTCACTCACCTTCCAACAACACATCCTGCAGAAGTCCATCCTCAGCATCTCCACTAACCTACCAATAACACAACCTGCAGAAACCCATCCTCAGCATCTTCACTAACATTCCAATAACACACCCTGCAGAACCCCATCCTCAGCATCTGCACTCAGCTCCCACAAACACAACCTGCTGAAAATCACCCTCAACATCTCCACTCACCTTCCAATAACACAACCTGCAGAAACCCATCCTGAGCATCTACAATCACCTCCCAAAAACGCAAGCTGCTGAAAACCATCCTCGGCATCTTGACTCACCTCCCAATAACACAACATGCAGAAACCCATCCTCAGCATCTTCACTAACCTTCCAATAACTCAACCTGCAGAAACCCCGTCCTCAGCATTTTCACTCAGCTACCACTAACACAACCTGTAGAAACCCATCCTCAGCACCTTCACAAACCTTCCAATAACACAACCTGCAGTAACCCATCCTCAGGATCTTCACTCACCTCCCAATAACACAACCTGCTGAAACCCATCCTCAGCATCATCACAAACCTTCCAATAACTCAACCGGCAGAAACACATCCTCAGCATCTCCACTCACCTCCCAATACCACAACATGCTGAAACCCATCTTCAGCATCTTCACTCACCTTCCAATAACACAACCTGCAGAAACCCATCCTCAGCATTTCCACACACCTCCCAATCACACAACCTGCAGAAACCCATCCTCAACATCTCCACTCACCTCCCAATCACACAACCTGCAGAAACCCATCCTCAGCATCTTCACTCGCCTTCCAATAACACAACATGCAGAAACACATCCTCAGCATCTCCACTCACCTCCCAATACCACAACCTGCTGAAACCCATCTTCAGCATCTTCACTCACCTTCCAATAACACAACCTGCAGAAACCCATCCTCAACATCTCCACTCACCTTCCAATAAAACAAGCTGCAGAAACCCATCCTCAGCATCTTCACTCACTTCCCAGTAACACAACCTGCTGAAAACCATCCTCAGCATCGCCACTCACCTCCCACTAACACAACCAGCAGAAACCCATCCTCAGCCTTTTCACACACCTCTCAATATCAAAACCTGCAGAAACCCATCCTCAGCATCTCCACTCACCTCCCAAAAGCACAACGTGCAGATACCCATCCTCTGCACCTTCATTAACCTTCCAATTACACAACCTGCAGAAACCCATCCTCAGCATCTTCACTCACTTTCTAAGAACACCACCTGCAGAAACCCATCCTCAGCATCTCCACTAACCTCCCAATAACACAACCTGCAGGACACCATCCTCAGCATCTCCACTCACCTTCCAATAACACAACCTGCAGAAACCCATCCTGAGCATCTCCAATCACCTCCCAAAAACGCAAGCTGCTGAAAACCATCCTCGGCATCTTGACTCACCTCCCAATAACACAACATGCAGAAACCCATCCTCAGCATCTTCACTAACCTTCCAATAACACAACCTGCAGAAAGCCATCCTCAGCATTTTCACTCAGCTTCCACTAACACAACCTGCAGAAACCCATCCTCAGCACCTTCACAAACCTTCCAATAACACATCTACTGAAACCCATCCTCAGCATCTTCACTCACCTTGGAATAACACAACCTGCAGAAACCCATCCTTAGCATTTCCACTCACCTCCCAATAACACAACCTGCAGAAACCCATCCTCAGCATCTTCACAAACCTTCAATAACACAACCTGCAGAAACCCATCCTCAGCGTCCTAACTCACCTTCCAATAACACAACATGCAGAAAAACATCCAAAGCATCTTCACTCACCTCCCAAATAACACAACTTGCAGAAACCCATTCTCGGCATCTTGACTCACCTCCCAATAACACAACCTGCAGAAGCCCATCCTCAGCATCTCCACTCACCTCCCAATAACACAACCTGCAGAAACCCATCCTCAGCATCTTCACTCGCCTTCCAATAACACAACCTGCAGAAACCCATCCTCAGCATCTTCACTCACCTCCCAATAACACAACCTGCAGAAACCCATCCTCAGCATCTTCACTCGCCTTCCAGTAACACAACCTGCAGAAACCCATCCTCAGCATCTTCACCAGCCTTCCAGTAACACAACCTGCAGAAACCCATCCTCAGCATTTCCACTCACCTGCCAATAACACAAACTGTAGAAACACATACTCAGCATTTTCACTCACCTTCCAATAACACAACATGCAGAAACACATCTCAGCATCTCCACTGACCTCCCAATTACACATCTGCTGAAACCCATCCTCAGCATCATGACTCACGTCCCAATAACACAACCTGCAGAAACCCATCCTTAGCATCTCCACTCACCTCCCAAAAGCACAACCTGCAGAAACCCGTCCTCAGCACCTTCATTAACCTTCCAATAACAGAACCTGCAGAAACCCATCCTCAGCACCTTCACTCATTTTCCAATAACACAACCTGCAGAAACCCATCCTCAGCATCTTCACAAACCTTCAATAACACAACCAGCAGAAATCGATGCTCAAGGTCTTCCAAAAACACAAGCTGCAGAAACACATCCTCTGCATCTTCACAATCTTTCCAATAACACAACCTGCACAAATCCATCATCAGCATCTCCACTCTCCTTCCAATAACACAATCTGCAGACACCCATCCTCAGCATCTTCCCTCACCTCCCAATAACACAACCTGCAGAAACACATCCTCAGCATCTCCACTCACCTCCCAATAACACAACCTGCAGAAACACATCCTCAGCATCTCCACTCACCTCCCAATACCACAACCTGCTGAAACCCATCCTCAGCATCTCCACTCACCTCCCAATACCACAACCTGCTGAAACCCATCCTCAGCATCTTCACTCACCTTCCAATAACACAACCTGCAGAAACACATCCTCAGCATCTCCACTCACCTCCCAATAACACAACCTGCAGAAACCCATCCTCAGCATCTTCACTCGCCTCCCAATAACACAACCTGCAGAAACCCATCCTCAGCATCTCCACTCACCTCCCAATAACACAACCTGCAGAAACCCATCCTCAGCATCTTCACTCGCCTTCCAATAACACAACCTGCAGAAACCCATCCTCAGCATCGCCACTCACCTCCCACTAACACATCCTGCAGAAACCCATCCTCAGCATCTTCACTACCCTCCCAATAAAACAACCTGCAGAAACCGATCCACAGCATCTTCACTCACCTTCCAACAACACATCCTGCAGAAGTCCATCCTCAGCATCTCCACTAACCTACCAATAACACAACCTGCAGAAACCCATCCTCAGCATCTTCACTAACATTCCAATAACACACCCTGCAGAACCCCATCCTCAGCATCTGCACTCACCTCCCACAAACACAAGCTGCTGAAAATCACCCTCAGCATCTTCACTCACCTTCCAATAACACAACCTGAAGAAACCCATCCTCAGCATTTCCACTCACCTCCCAATAACACATCCACTGAAACCCATCCTCAGCATCTCCACTCACCTTCCAATAACACAACCTGCAGAAACCCATCCACCGCATCTTCACTCACCTCCCAGTAACACAACCTGCAGAAACCCATCCTCAGCATTTCCACTCACCTGCCAATAACACAAACTGTAGAAACACATCCTAAGCATTTTCATCACCTTCCAATAACACAACATGCAGAAACACATCCTCAGCATCTCCACTCACCTCCCAATTACACATCTGCTGAAACCCATCCTCAGCATCATGACTCACGTCCCAATAACACAACCTGCAGAAACCCATCCTCAGCACCTTCACTCATCTTCCAATAACACAACCTGCAGAAACCCATCCTCAGCATCTCCACTCATCTCCCAATAACACAACTTGCAGAAACCCATCCTCAGCATCTTCACAAACCTTCAATAACACAACCAGCAGAAATCGATGCTCAAGGTCTTCCAAAAACACAAGCTGCAGAAACACATCCTCTGCATCTTCACAATCTTTCCAATAACACAACCTGCACAAACCCATCCTCAGCATCTCCACTCTCCTTCCAATAACACAACCTGCAGAAACACATCCTCAGCATCTCCACTCAGCTCCCAATACCACAACCTGCTGAACACCATCCTCAGCATCTTCACTCACCTTCCAATAACACAACCTGCAGAAACAAATCCTCAGCATGTCCAGTCACCTCCCAATAACACAACCTGCAGAAACCCATGCTCAGCATCTCCACTCACCTCCCAATAACACAACCTGCAGAAACCCATCCTCAGCATCTTCACTCGCCTTCCAATAACACAACCTGCAGAAACCCATCCTCAGCATCGCCACTCACCTCCCACTAACACATCCTGCAGAACGGATCCTCAGCATCTTCCCTAACCTCCCAATAAAACAACCTGCAGAAACCGATCCACAGCATCTTCACTCACCTCCCAAAGTCCATCCTCAGCATCTCCACTAACCTACCAATAACACAACCTGCAGAAACCCATCCTCAGCATCTTCACTAACATTCCAATAACACACCCTGCAGAACCCTATCCTCAGCATCTGCACTCAGCTCCCACAAACACAACCTGCTGAAAATCACCCTCAGCATCTTCACTCACCTTCCAATAACACAACCTGCAGAAACCCATCCTCAGCATCACCTCTCGCCTTCGAATAACACAACCTGCAGAAACCCATCCGCAGCATCTTCACTCACCTTCCAATATCACAACCTGCAGAAACCCATTCTCAGCATCTTCACTCACCTTCCAATAACACAACCTGCAGAAACCGATCCACAGCATCTTCACTCACCTTCCAACAACACGTCCTGCAGAAGTCCATCCTCAGCATCTCCACTAACCTACCAATAACACAACCTGCAGAAACCCATCCTCAGCATCTTCACTAACATTCCAATAACACACCCTGCAGAACCCCATCCTCAGCATCTGCACTCAGCTCCCACAAACACAACCTGCTGAAAATCACCCTCAACATCTCCACTCACCTTCCAATAACACAACCTGCAGAAACCCATCCTGAGCATCTCCAATCACCTCCCAAAAACGCAAGCTGCTGAAAACCATCCTCGGCATCTTTACTCACCTCCCAATAACACAACATGCAGAAACCCATCCTCAGCATCTTCACTAACCTTCCAATAACACAACCTGCAGAAACCCCGTCCTCAGCATTTTCACTCAGCTACCACTAACACAACCTGCAGAAACCCATCCTCAGCACCTTCACAAACCTTCCAATAACATAACCTGCAGTAACCCATCCTCAGGATCTTCACTCACCTCCCAATAACACAACCTGCTGAAACCCATCCTCAGCATCATCACAAACCTTCCAATAACTCAACCGGCAGAAACACATCCTCAGCATCTCCACTCACCTCCCAATACCACAACATGCTGAAACCAATCTTCAGCATCTTCACTCACCTTCCAATAACACAACCTGCTGAAACCCATCCTCAGCATCTTCACTCACTTCCCAGTAACACAACCTGCAGAAACCCATCCTCAGCATCTTCACTCACTTCCCAGTAACACAACCTGCTGAAACCCATCCTCAGCATTGCCACTCACCTCCCACTAACACAACCTGCAGAAACCCATCCTCAACATCTCCACTCACCTTCCTATAAAACAACCTGCAGAAACCCATTCTCAGCATCTTCACTCACTTCCCAGTAACACAACCTGCAGAAACCCATCCTCAGCATCTTCACTCACTTCCCAGTAACACAACCTGCTGAAAACCATCCTCAGCATCGCCACTCACCTCCCACTAACACAACCAGCAGAAACCCATCCTCAGCCTTTTCACACACCTCTCAATATCAAAACCTGCAGACACCCAGCCTCAGCATCTTCACTCACCTTCCAATAACACAACCTGCAGAAACCCATCCTCAGCACCTCGAATCATCTTCCAATAACACAACATGCAGAAACCCATCCCCAGCATCTTCCAATAACACAACCTGCAGAAACCCATCCGCAGCATCTCTACTAACCTCCCAATAAACCAACCTGCAGAAACACATCCTCAGCATCTTCACTCACCTTCCAATAACACAACCTGCAGAAACCCATCCTCAGCACCTCGAATCATCTTCCAATAACACAACCTGCAGAAACCCATCCCCAGCATCTTCCAATAACACAACCTGCAGAAACCCATCCGCAGCATCTCTACTAACCTCCCAATAACACAACCTGCAGAAACCCATCCTCAGCATCTCTACTAACCTCCCAATGAGCCAACCTGCTGAAACTCATCCTCAGCATCTTCACTAACCTCCGAAAAGCACAACCTGCAGAAACCCATCCTCAGCATCTTCACTCACCTTCCAATAACTCAACCCGCAGAAACACATCCTCTGCATCTTCACTCACCTCCCAATACCACAACCTGCTGAAACCCATCCTCAGCATCTTCACTCACCTTCCAATAACTCAACCGGCAGAAACACATCCTCTGCATCTTCACTCACCTCCCAATACCACAACCTGCTGAAACCCATCCTCAGCATCTTCACTCACCTCCCAATAACACAACCTGCAGAAACCCATCCTCAGCATTTCCACTCACCTCCCAATCACACAACCTGCAGAAACCCATCCTCAGCATCTTCACTCACCTCCCAATATCGCAACCTGCAGAAACCCATCCTCAGCATCTACACTCACCTCCCAAGAACACAACCTGCAGAAACCCATCCTCAGCATCTCCAATCACCTCCCAATAACACAACCTGCAGAAACCCATCCTCAGCATCTCCACTCACCTCCCAATAACACAACCTGCAGAAACCCATCCTCAGCATCTCCACTCACCTCCCAATAACACAAAGTGTAGAAACACATCCTCAGCATTTTCACTCACCTTCCAATAACACAACATGCAGAAACACATCCTCAGCATCTCTACTCACCTCCCAATTACACATCTGCTGAAACCCATCCTCAGCATCATGACTCACGTCCCAATAACACAACCTGCAGAAACCCATCCTCAGCATCTCCACTCACCTCCCAATAACACAACTTTCAGAAACCCATCCTCAGCATCTTCACAAACCTTCAATAACACAACCAGCAGAAACCGATGCTCAAGGTCTTCCAAAAACACAAGCTGCAGAAACACATCCTCTGCATCTTCAGAAACTTTCCAATAACACAACCTGCACAAACCCATCCTCAGTATCTTCACTCACCTCCCAATAACACTACCTGCAGAAGCACATCCTCAGCATCTCCACTCACCTCCCAATACCACAACCTGCTGAAACCCATCCTCAGCATTTTAACTCACCTTCCAATAACACAACCTGCAGAAACACATCCCCAGCATGTCCAGTCACCTCCCAATAACACAACCTGCAGAAACCCATCCTCAGCATGTCCACTCGCCTTCCAATAACACAACCTGCAGAAACCCATCCTCAGCACCGCCACTCAGATCCCACTAACACATCCTGCATAAACCCATCCTCAGCATCTTCACTCACCTCCCAATAACACAACCTGCAGAAACCCATCCTCAACATCTCCACTCACCTCCCACTAACACATCCTGCAGAAGTCCATCCTCAGCATCTCCACTAACCTACCAATAACACAACCTGCAGAAACCCACCCTCAGCATCTTCACTAACATTCCAATAACACACCCTGCAGAACCATATCCTCAGCATCTGCACTCACCTCCCAATAACACAACCTGCTGAAAATCACCCTCAGCATCTTCACTCACCTCCCAATAGCACAACCTGCAGAAACCCATCCTCAGCATCTTCACTCACCTCCCAATAACAAAACCTGAAGAATCCCATCCTCAGCACCTCCACTCAGCTCTCAACAACACAACCTGCATAAACCCATCCTCAGCATCTTCACTAAACTTCCAATAACATAACCTGCAGAAAACCATCCTCAGCAACTTCACTAACATTCCAATAACACAACCTGCAGAAACCCATCCTCAGCATCTTCACTCACCTCCAAATAACACTAACTGCAGAAACCCATCCTCACCATCTTCACTCACCCCCCCCCAATAACACAACCTGCAGAAACCCATCCTCAGCATCTTCACTCACCTCCCAAGAACACAACCTGCAGAAACCCATCCTCAGCATCTCCACTAACCTTCCAATAACACAACATGCAGAAACCCATCCTCAGCATCTCCACTCACCTCCCAATAACACAACCTGCAGAAACCCATCCTCAGCATCATCACAAACATTCCAATAACTCAAGCGGCAGAAACCCGTCCTCAGCATCTCCACTCACCGTCCGATAACACAACCTGCAGAAACCCATCCTCAGCATCTCCACTAACCTCCCAATAACACAACCTGCAGAAACCCATTCTCAGCATCTTCACTCACCTTCGAATAACACAACCTGCAGAAACACATCCTTAGCATTTTCACAAACCTTCCAATAACACAACCTGCAGAAACCCATCCTCAGCATCTCCACTCACCTTCCAATAACACAACCTGCAGAAACCCATCCTCAGCATCTTCACTCACCTCCCAATAACACAACCTGCCGAAACCCATCCTCAGCATCTCCACTCACCTCCCAATAACACAACCTGCAGAAACCCATCCTCAGCATCTCCACTCACCTCCCAATAACACAACCTGCAGAAACCCATCCTCAGCATCTCCACTTACCTCCCGATAACACAAAGTGTAGAAACACATCCTCAGCATTTTCACTCACATTCCAATAACACAACATGCAGAAACACATCCTCAGCATCTCTACTCACCTCCCAATAACACAACTTTCAGAAACCCATCCTCAGCATCTTCACAAACCTTCAATAACACAACCAGCAGAAACCGATGCTCAAGGTCTTCCAAAAACACAAGCTGCAGAAACACATCCTCTGCATCTTCAGAAACTTTCCAATAACACAACCTGCACAAACCCATCCTCAGCATCTCCACTCTCCTTCCAATAACACGACCTGCAGACACCCATCCTCAGTATCTTCACTCACCCCCCAATAACACTACCTGCAGAAGCACATCCTCAGCATCTCCACTCACCTCCCAATACCACAACCTGCTGAAACCCATCCTCAGCATCTTCACTCACCTTCCAATAACACAACCTGCAGAAACACATCCTCAGCATGTCCAGTCACCTCCCAATAACACAACCTGCAGAAACCCATCCTCAGCATGTCCACTCGCCTTCCAATAACACAACCTGCAGAAACCCATCCTCAGCATCGCCACTCACCTCCCACTAACACATCCTGCAGAAACCCATCCTCAGCATCTTCACTCACCTCCCAATAACACAACCTGCAGAAACCCATCCTCAGCATCTCCACTCACCTCCCACTAACACATCCTGCAGAAGTCCATCCTCAGCATCTCCACTAACCTACCAATAACACAACCTGCAGAAACCCATCCTCAGCATCTTCACTAACATGCCAATATCACACCCTGCAGAACCATATCCTCAGCATCTGCACTCACCTCCCAATAACACAACCTGCTGAAAATCACCCTCAGCATCTTCACTCACCTCCCAATAACACATCTACTGAAATCCATCCTCAGCATCATGACTCATTTCCCAATAACACACCTGCAGAAACCCATCCTCAGCATTTTCACTCACCTCCCAATAACACATCCACTGAACACATCCACAGCATCTTCACTCACCTCCGAAAAGCACAACCTGCAGAAACCCATCCTCAGCATCTCCACTCACCTCCCAATAACACAACCTGCAGAAACCCATCCTCATCATCTCCACTCACCTCCCAATAACACAACCTGCAGAAGTCCATCCTCAGCATCTCCACTCGCCTCCCAATAACACAGCCTGCAGAAACCCATCCTCAACATCTCCACTCACCTTCGAATAACACAACCTGCAGAAACCCATCCTCAGCATCTCCACTAACCTTCCAATAACACAACATGCAGAAACCCATCCTCAGCATCTCCACTCACCTCCCAATAACACAACCTGCAGAAACCCATCCTCAGCATCATCACAAACATTCCAATAACTCAAGCGGCAGAAACCCGTCCTCAGCATCTCCACTCACCGTCCGATAACACAACCTGCAGAAACCCATCCTCAGCATCTCCACTAACCTCCCAATAACACAACCTGCAGAAACCCATTCTCAGCATCTTCACTCACCTTCGAATAACACAACCTGCAGAAACACATCCTTAGCATTTTCACAAACCTTCCAATAACACAACCTGCAGAAACCCATCCTCAGCATCTCCACTCACCTTCCAATAACACAACCTGCAGAAACCCATCCTCAGCATCTTCACTCACCTCCCAATAACACAACCTGCAGAAACCCATCCTCAGCATCTCCACTCACCTCCCAATAACACAACCTGCAGAAACCCATCCTCAGCATCTCCACTCACCTCCCAATAACACAACCTGCAGAAACCCATCCTCAGCATCTCCACTCACCTCCCAATAACACAAAGTGTAGAAACACATCCTCAGCATTTTCACTCACATTCCAATAACACAACATGCAGAAACACATCCTCAGCATCTCTACTCACCTCCCAATAACACAACTTTCAGAAACCCATCCTCAGCATCTTCACAAACCTTCAATAACACAACCAGCAGAAACCGATGCTCAAGGTCTTCCAAAAACACAAGCTGCAGAAACACATCCTCTGCATCTTCAGAAACTTTCCAATAACACAACCTGCACAAACCCATCCTCAGCATCTCCACTCTCCTTCCAATAACACGACCTGCAGACACCCATCCTCAGTATCTTCACTCACCCCCCAATAACACTACCTGCAGAAGCACATCCTCAGCATCTCCACTCACCTCCCAATACCACAACCTGCTGAAACCCATCCTCAGCATCTTCACTCACCTCCCAATAACACAACTTGCAGAAACCCATCCTCAGCATCTCCACTCACCTTGGAATAACACAACCTGCAGAAACCCATCCTCAGCATCGCCACTCACCTCCCACTAACACATCCTGCAGAAACCCATCCTCAGCATCTTCACTCACCTCCCAATAACACAACCTGCAGAAACCCATCCTCAGCATCTCCACTCACCTCCCACTAACACATCCTGCAGAAGTCCATCCTCAGCATCTCCACTAACCTACCAATAACACAACCTGCAGAAACCCATCCTCAGCATCTTCACTAACATGCCAATATCACACCCTGCAGAACCATATCCTCAGCATCTGCACTCACCTCCCAATAACACAACCTGCTGAAAATCACCCTCAGCATCTTCACTCACCTCCCAATAACACATCTACTGAAACCCATCCTCAGCATCATGACTCATTTCCCAATAACACACCTGCAGAAACCCATCCTCAGCATTTTCACTCACCTCCCAATAACACATCCACTGAACACATCCACAGCATCTTCACTCACCTCCGAAAAGGACAACCTGCAGAAACCCATCCTCAGCATCTCCACTCACCTCCCAATAACACAACCTGCAGAAACCCATCCTCATCATCTCCACTCACCTCCCAATAACACAACCTGCAGAAGTCCATCCTCAGCATCTCCACTCGCCTCCCAATAACACAGCCTGCAGAAACCCATCCTCAACATCTCCACTCACCTTCGAATAACACAACCTGCAGAAACCCATCCTCAGCATCTCCACTCACCTCCCAATAACACAACCTGCAGAAACCCATCCTCAGCATCTTCACTCACCTCCCAATAACACAACCTGCAGATACCCATCCTCAGCATCTCCACTCACCTCCCAATAACACAACCTGCAGAAACCCATCCTCAGCATCTTCACAAACCTTCAATAACACTACCTGCTGAAAACCATCCTCAGCATCGCCACTCACCTCCCACTAACACAACCAGCATAAACCCATCCTCAGCCTTTTCACACACCTCTCAATATCACAAACTGCAGAAACCCATCCTCAGCATCTCCACTCACCTCCCAAAAGCAGAACGTGCAGATACCCATGCTCTGCACCTTCATTAACCTTCCAATTACACAACCTGCAGAAACCCATCCTCAGCATCTTCACTCACTTTCTAAGAACACCACCTGCAGAAACCCATCCTCAGCATCTCCACTAACCTCCCAATAACACAACCTGCAGGACCCCATCCTCAGCATCTCCACTCACCTTCCAATAACACAACCTGCAGAAACCCATCCTGAGCATCTCCAATCACCTCCCAAAAACGCAAGCTGCTGAAAACCATCCTCGGCATCTTGACTCACCTCCCAATAACACAACCTGCAGAAACCCATCCTCAGCACCTTCACAAACCTTCCAATAACACATCTACTGAAACCCATCCTCAGCATCTTCACTCACCTTGGAATAACACAACCTGCAGAAACCCATCCTTAGCATTTCCACTCACCTCCCAATAATACACCCTGCAGAAACCCATCCTCAGCATCTTCACAAACCTTCAATAACACAACCTGCAGAAACCCATCCTCAGCGTCCTAACTCACCTTCCAATAACACAACATGCAGAAAAACATCCAAAGCATCTTCTCTCACCTCCCAATAACACAACTTGCAGAAACCCATCCTCAGCATCTCCACTCACCTTGGAATAACACAACCTGCAGAAACCCATCCTCAGCATCTCCACTCACATCCCAATAACACAAGCTGCTGAAACCCATTCTCGGCATCTTGACTCTCCTCCCAATAACACAAACTGCAGAAGCCCATCCTCAGCATCTCCACTCACCTCCCAATCACACAACCTGCAGAAACCCATCCTCAGCATCTTCACTCGCCTTCCAATAACACAACCTGCAGAAACCCATCCTCAGCATCTTCACTCACCTCCCAATAACACAACCTGCAGAAACCCATCCTCAGCATCTTCACTCGCGTTCCAGTAACACAACCTGCAGAAACCCATCCTCAGCATCTTCACCAGCCTTCCAGTAACACAACCTGAAGAAACCCATCCTCAGCATTTCCACTCACCTGCCAATAACAGAAACTGTAGAAACACATACTCAGCATTTTCACTCAGCTTCCACTAACACAACCTGCAAAAACCCATCCTCAGCACCTTCACAAACCTTCCAATAACACATCTACTGAAACCCATCCTCAGCATCTTCACTCACCTTGGAATAACACAACCTGCAGATACCCATCATTAGCATTTCCACTCACCTCCCAATAACACAACCTGCAGAAACCCATCCTCAGCATCTTCACAAACCTTCAATAACACAACCTGCAGAAACCCATCCTCAGCGTCCTAACTCACCTTCCAATAACACAACATGCAGAAAAACATCCAAAGCATCTTCACTCACCTCCCAATAACACAACTTGCAGAAACCCATCCTCAGCATCTCCACTCACCTTGGAATAACACAACCTGCAGAAACCCATCCTCAGCATCTTCACTCACCTCCCAATAACACAACCTGCAGAAACCCATCCTCAGCATCTTCACTCGCCTTCCAGTAACACAACCTGCAGAAACCCATCCTCAGCATCTTCACCAGCCTTCCAGTAACACAACCTGCAGAAACCCATCCTCAGCATTTCCACTCACCTCCCAATAACACAACCTGCAGAAACCCATCCTCAGCATCTCCACTCACCTCCCAATAACACAACCTGCAGAAACCCATCCTCAGAATCTTCACTCGCCTTCCAATAACACAACCTGCAGAAACCCATCCTCAGCATCTTCACTCACCTCCCAATAACACAACCTGCAGAAACCCATCCTCAGCATCTTCACTCGCCTTCCAGTAACACAACCTGCAGAAACCCATCCTGAGCATCTTCACCAGCCTTCCAGTAACACAACCTGCAGAAACCCATCCTCAGCATTTCCACTCACCTGCCAATAACACAACATGCAGAAACACATCTCAGCATCTACACTCACCTCCCAATTACACATCTGCTGAAACCCATCCTCAGCATCATGACTCACGTCCCAATAACACAACCTGCAGCAACCCATCCTTAGCATCTCCACTCACCTCCCAAAAGCACAACCGGCAGAAACCCGTCCTCAGCACCTTCATTAACCTTCCAATAACAGAACCTGCAGAAACCCATCCTCAGCACCTTCACTCATTTTCCATTAACACAACCTGCAGAAACCCATCCTCAGCATCTTCACAAACCTTCAATAACACAACCAGCAGAAATCGATGCTCAAGGTCTTCCAAAAACACAAGCTGCAGAAACACATCCTCTGCATCTTCACAATCTTTACAATAACACAACCTGCACAAACCCATCATCAGCATCTCCACTCTCCTTCCAATAACACAATCTGCAGACACCCATCCTCAGCATCTTCCCTCACCTCCCAATAACACAACCTGCAGAAGCACATCCTCAGCATCTCCACTCACCTCCCAATAACACAACCTGCAGAAACACATCCTCAGCATCTCCACTCACCTCCCAATACCACAACCTGCTGAAACCCATCCTCAGCATCTCCACTCACCTCCCAATACCACAACCTGCTGAAACCCATCCTCAGCATCTTCACTCACCTTCCAATAACACAACCTGCAGAAACACATCCTCAGCATCTCCACTCACCTCCCAATAACACAACCTGCAGAAACCCATCCTCAGCATCTTCACTCGCCTCCCAATAACACAACCTGCAGAAACCCATCCTCAGCATCTTCACTCACCTCCCAATAACACAACCTGCAGAAACCCATCCTCAGCATCTTCACTCGCCTTCCAATAACACAACATGAAGAAACCCATCCTCAGCATCGCCACTCACCTCCCACTAACACATCCTGCAGAAACCCATCCTCAGCATCTTCACTACCCTCCCAATAAAACAACCTGCAGAAACCGATCCACAGCATCTTCACTCACCTTCCAACAACACATCCTGCAGAAGTCCACCCTCAGCATCTCCACTAACCTACCAATAACACAACCTGCAGAAACCCATCCTCAGCATCTTCACTAAGATTCCAATAACACACCCTGCAGAACCCCATCCTCAGCATCTTCACTCACTTCCCAGTAACACAACCTGCTGAAACCCATCCTCAGCATCTTCACTTACCTTCCAATAACACAACCTGCAGTAACCCATCCTCAGCATTGCCACTCACCTCCCACTAACACAACCAGCAGAAACCCATCCTCAGCCTTTTCACACACCTCTCAATATCAAAACCTGCAGAAACCCATCCTCAGCATCTCCACTCACCTCCCAAAAGCACAACGTGCAGATACCCATCCTCTGCAACTTCATTAACCTTCCAATTACACAACCTGCAGAAACCCATCCTCAGCATCTTCACTCACTTTCTAAGAACACCACCTGCAGAAACCCATCCTCAGCATCTCCACTAACCTCCCAATAACACAACCTGCAGGACCCCATCCTCAGCATCTCCACTCACCTTCCAATAACACAACCTGCAGAAACCCATCCCGAGCATCTCCAATCACCTCCCAAAAACGCAAGCTGCTGAAAAACATCCTCGGCATCTTGACTCACCTCCCAATAACACAACATGCAGAAACCCATCCTCAGCATCTTCACTAACCTTCCAATAACACAACCTGCAGAAACCCATCCTCAGCATTTTCACTCAGCTTCCACTAACACAACCTGCAGAAACCCATCCTCAGCACCTTCACAAACCTTCCAATAACACATCTACTGAAACCCATCCTCAGCATCTTCACTCACCTTGGAATAACACAACCTGCAGAAACCCATCCTTAGCATTTCCACTCACCTCCCAATAACACAACCTGCAGAAACCCATCCTCAGCATCTTCACAAACCTTCAATAACACAACCTGCAGAAACCCATCCTCAGCGTCCTAACTCACCTTCCAATAACACAACATGCAGAAAAACATCCAAAGCATCTTCACTCACCTCCCAATAACACAACTTGCAGAAACCCATCCTCAGCATCTCCACTCACCTTGGAATAACACAACCTGCAGAAACCCATCCTCAGCATCTTCACTCACCTCCCAATAACACAACCTGCAGAAACCCATCCTCAGCATCTTCACTCGCCTTCCAGTGACACAACCTGCAGAAACCCATCCTCAGCATCTTCACCAGCCTTCCAGTAACACAACCTGCAGAAACCCATCCTCAGCATTTCCACTCACCTCCCAATAACACAACCTGCAGAAACCCATCCTCAGCATCTCCACTCACCTCCCAATAACACAACCTGCAGAAACCCATCCTTAGCATTTCCACTCACCTCCCAATAACACAACCTGCAGAAACCCATCCTCAGCATCTTCACAAACCTTCAATAACACAACCTGCAGAAACCCATCCTCAGCGTCCTAACTCACCTTCCAATAACACAACATGCAGAAAAACATCCAAAGCAACTTCACTCACCTCCCAATAACACAACTTGCAGAAACCCATCCTCAGCATCTCCACTCACCTTGGAATAACACAACCTGCAGAAACCCATCCTCAGCATCTTCACTCACCTCCCAATAACACAACCTGCAGAAACCCATCCTCAGCATCTTCACTCGCCTTCCAGTAACACAACCTGCAGAAACCCATCCTCAGCATCTTCACCAGCCTTCCAGTAACACAACCTGCAGAAACCCATCCTCAGCATCTTCACTCACCTCCCAGTAACACAACCTGCAGAAACCCATCCTCAGCATTTCCACTCACCTGCCAATAACACAAACTGTAGAAACACATCCTAAGCATTTTCATCACCTTCCAATAACACAACATGCAGAAACACATCCTCAGCATCTCCACTCACCTCCCAATTACACATCTGCTGAAACCCATCCTCAGCATCATGACTCACGTCCCAATAACACAACCTGCAGAAACCCATCCTCAGCACCTTCACTCATCTTCCAATAACACAACCTGCAGAAACACATCCTCAGCATCTCCACTCATCTCCCAATAACACAACTTGCAGAAACCCATCCTCAGCATCTTCACAAACCTTCAATAACACAACCAGCAGAAATCGATGCTCAAGGTCTTCCAAAAACACAAGCTGCAGAAACACATCCTCTGCATCTTCACAATCTTTCCAATAACACAACCTGCACAAACCCATCCTCAGCATCTCCACTCTCCTTCCAATAACACAACCTGCAGAAACACATCCTCAGCATCTCCACTCAGCTCCCAATACCACAACCTGCTGAACACCATCCTCAGCATCTTCACTCACCTTCCAATAACACAACCTGCAGAAACAAATCCTCAGCATGTCCAGTCACCTCCCAATAACACTACCTGCAGAAACCCATCCTCAGCATCTCCACTCACCTCCCAATAACACAACCTGCAGAAACCCATCCTCAGCATCTTCACTCGCCTTCCAATAACACAACCTGCAGAAACCCATCCTCAGCATCGCCACTCACCTCCCACTAACACATCCTGCAGAACCGATCCTCAGCATCTTCACTAACCTCCCAATAAAACAACCTGCAGAAATCGATCCACAGCATCTTCACTCACCTTCCAAAGTCCATCCTCAGCATCTCCACTAACCTACCAATAACACACCCTGCAGAACCCCATCCTTAGCATCTGCACTCAGCTCCCACAAACACAACCTGCTGAAAATCACCCTCAGCATCTTCACTCACCTTCCAATAACACAACCTGCAGAAACCCATCCTCAGCATCACCTCTCGCATTCGAATAGCACAACCTGCAGAAACCCATCCTCAGCATCTTCACTCACCTTCCAATATCACAACCTGCAGAAACCCATTCTCAGCATCTTCACTCACCTTCCAATAACACAACCTGCAGAAACCGATCCACAGCATCTTCACTCACCTTCCAACAACACATCCTGCAGAAGTCCATCCTCAGCATCTCCACTAACCTACCAATAACACAACCTGCAGAAACCCATCCTCAGCATCTTCACTAACATTCCATAACACACCCTGCAGAACCCCATCCTCAGCATCTGCACTCAGCTCCCACAAACACAACCTGCTGAAAATCACCCTCAACATCTCCACTCACCTTCCAATAACACAACCTGCAGAAACCCATCCTGAGCATCTCCAATCACCTCCCAAAAACGCAAGCTGCTGAAAACCATCCTCGGCATCTTGACTCACCTCCCAATAACACAACATGCAGAAACCCATCCTCAGCATCTTCACTAACCTTCCAATAACACAACCTGCAGAAACCCATCCTCAGCATTTTCACTCAGCTACCACTAACACAACCTGCAGAAACCCATCCTCAGCACCTTCACAAACCTTCCAATAACACAACCTGCAGTAACCCATCCTCAGGATCTTCACTCACCTCCCAATAACACAACCTGCTGAAACCCATCCTCAGCATCATCACAAAC
This sequence comes from Scyliorhinus torazame, assembly GCF_047496885.1. Classification (NCBI taxonomy): domain Eukaryota; kingdom Metazoa; phylum Chordata; class Chondrichthyes; order Carcharhiniformes; family Scyliorhinidae; genus Scyliorhinus; species Scyliorhinus torazame. Next base: position 92,356,747 of record NC_092726.1, on the reverse strand, counting down.
CTTCCAATAACTCAACCGGCAGAAACACATCCTCAGCATCTCCACTCACCTCCCAATACCACAACATGCTGAAACCCATCTTCAGCATCTTCACTCACCTTGCAATAACACAACCTGCAGAAACCCATCCTCAGCATTTCCACACACCTCCCAATCACACAACCTGCAGAAACCCATCCTCAACATCTCCACTCACCTTCCAATAAAACAACCTGCAGAAACCCATTCTCAGCATCTTCACTCACTTCCCAGTAACACAACCTGCAGAAACCCATCCTCAGCATCTTCACTCACTTCCCAGTAACACAACCTGCTGAAACCCATCCTCAGCATTGCCACTCACCTCCCAGTAACACAACCTACAGAAACCCATCCTCAACATCTCCACTCACCTTCCAATAAAACAACCTGCAGAAACCCATTCTCAGCATCTTCACTCACTTCCCAGTAACACAACCTGCAGAAACCCATCCTCAGCATCTTCACTCACTTCCCAGTAACACAACCTGCTGAAAACCATCCTCAGCATCGCCACTCACCTCCCACTAACACAACCAGCAGAAACCCATCAACAGCCTTTTCACACACCTCTCAATATCAAAACCTGCAGAAACCCATCCTCAGCATCTCCACTCACCTCCGAAAAGCACAACGTGCAGATACCCATCCTCTGCAACTTCACTCACTTTCTAAGAACACCACCTGCAGAAACCCATCCTCAGCATCTCCACTAACCTCCCAATAACACAACCTGCAGGACCCCATCCTCAGCATCTCCACTCACCTTCCAATAACACAACCTGCAGAAACCCATCCTGAGCATCTCCAATCACCTCCCAAAAACGCAAGCTGCTGAAAACCATCCTCGGCATCTTGACTCACCTCCCAATAACACAACATGCAGAAACCCATCCTCAGCATCTTCACTAACCTTCCAATAACACAACCTGCAGAAACCCATCCTCAGCATTTTCACTCAGCTTCCACTAACACAACCTGCAGAAACCCATCCTCAGCACCTTCACAAACCTTCCAATAACACATCTACTGAAACCCATCCTCAGCATCTTCACTCACCTTGGAATAACACAACCTGCAGAAACCCATCCTTAGCATTTCCACTCACCTCCCAATAATACACCCTGCAGAAACCCATCCTCAGCATCTTCACAAACCTTCAATAACACAACCTGCAGAAACCCATCCTCAGCGTCCTAACTCACCTTCCAATAACACAACATGCAGAAACCCATCCTCAGCACCTTCACTCATCTTCCAATAACACAACCTGCAGAAACCCATCCTCAGCATCTCCACTCATCTCCCAATAACACAACTTGCAGAAACCCATCCTCAGCATCTTCACAAACCTTCAATAACACAACCAGCAGAAATCGATGCTCAAGGTCTTCCAAAAACACAAGCTGCAGAAACACATCCTCTGCATCTTCACAATCTTTCCAATAACACAACCTGCACAAACCCATCCTCAGCATCTCCACTCTCCTTCCAATAACACAACCTGCAGAAACACATCCTCAGCATCTCCACTCAGCTCCCAATACCACAACCTGCTGAACACCATCCTCAGCATCTTCACTCACCTTCCAATAACACAACCTGCAGAAACAAATCCTCAGCATGTCCAGTCACCTCCCAATAACACAACCTGCAGAAACCCATCCTCAGCATCTCCACTCACCTCCCAATAACACAACCTGCAGAAACCCATCCTCAGCATCTTCACTCGCCTTCCAATAACACAACCTGCAGAAACCCATCCTCAGCATCGCCACTCACCTCCCACTAACAAATCCTGCAGAACCGATCCTCAGCATCTTCACTAACCTCCCAATAAAACAACCTGCAGAAACCGATCCACAGCATCTTCACTCACCTTCCAAAGTCCATCCTCAGCATCTCCACTAACCTACCAATAACACAACCTGCAGAAACCCATCCTCAGCATCTTCACTAACATTCCAATAACACACCCTGCAGAACCCCATCCTCAGCATCTGCACTCAGCTCCCACAAACACAACCTGCTGAAAATCACCCTCAGCATCTTCACTCACCTTCCAATAACACAACCTGCAGAAACCCATCCTCAGCATCACCTCTCACCTTCGAATAACACAACCTGCAGAAACCCATCCTCAGCATCTTCACTCACCTTCCAATATCACATCCTGCAGAAGTCCATCCTCAGCATCTCCACTAACCTACCAATAACACAACCTGCAGAAACCCATCCTCAGCATCTTCACTAACATTCCAATAACACACCCTGCAGAATCCCATCCTCAGCATCTGCACTCAGCTCCCACAAACACAACCTGCTGAAAATCACCCTCAACATCTCCACTCACCTTCCAATAACAAAACCTGCAGAAACCCATCCTGAGCATCTCCAATCACCTCCCAAAAACGCAAGCTGCTGAAAACCATCCTCAGCATCTTGACTCACCTCCCAATAACACAACATGCAGAAACCCATCCTCAGCATCTTCACTAACCTTCCAATAACACAACCTGCAGAAACCCATCCTCAGCATTTTCACTCAGCTACCACTAACACAACCTGCAGAAACCCATCCTCAGCACCTTCACAAACCTTCCAATAACTAATGCAGCAGGGGCATGGGAACCTGGATTGTAGTTTTAGGGTAAGGGAGAATGAGAGTATAGAGGTCAGGAGCTCAGATTTGACGTCGGAGGAGGGGGCCAGTGTTCAGGTAGGTGGTTTGAAGTGTGTCTACTTCAATGCCAGGAGTATACGAAATAAGGTAGGGGAACTGGCAGCATGGGTTGGTACCTGGGACTTCGATGTTGTGGCCATTTCGGAGACGTGGATAGAGCAGGGACAGGAATGGATGTTGCAGGTTCCGGGGTTTAGGTGTTTTAGTAAGCTCAGGGAAGGAGGCAAAAGAGGGGGAGGTGTGGCGCTGCTAGTCAAGAGCAGTATTACGGTGGCGGAGAGGATGCTAGATGGGGACTCATCTTCCGAGGTAGTATGGGCTGAGGTTAGAAACAGGAAGGGAGAGGTCACCCTGTTGGGAGTTTTCTATAGGCCTCCAAATAGTTCTAGGGATGTAGAGGAAAGGATGGCGAAGATGATCCTGGATATGAGCGAAAGTAACAGGGTAGTTATTATGGGAGACTTTAACTTTCCAAATATTGACTGGAAAAGATATAGTTCGAGTACATTAGATGGGTCGTTTTTTGTTCAGTGTGTGCAGGAGGGTTTCCTGACACAGTTTGTTGACAGGCCAACAAGAGGTGAGGCCACATTGGATTTGGTTTTGGGTAATGAACCAGGCCAGGTGTTGGATTTGGAGGTAGGTGAGCACTTTGGGGACAGTGACCACAATTCGGTGACGTTTACGTTAAGGATGGAAAGGGATAAGTATACACCGCAGGGCAAGAGTTATAGCTGGGGGAAGGGAAATTATGATGCCATTAGACGTGACTTGGGGGGGATAAGGTGGATAAGTAGGCTGCAAGTTTTGGACACACTGGATAAGTGGAGCTTGTTCAAGGACCAGATATTGCGTGTTCTTGATAAGTATGTACCGGTCAGGCAGGGAGGAAGGTGCCGAGCGAGGGAACCGTGGTTTACCAAAGAAGTGGAATCTCTTGTTAAGAGGAAGAAGGAGGCCTATGTGAAGATGAGGTGTGAAGTTTCAGTTGGGGCGATGGATAGTTACAAGGTAGCGAGGAAGGATCTAAAGAGAGAGCTAAGACGAGCAAGGAGGGGACATGAGAAGTATTTGGCAGGAAGGATCAAGGAAAACCCAAAAGCTTTCTATAGGTATGTCAGGAATAAGCGAATGACTAGGGACAGAGTAGGACCAGTCAAGGACAGGGATGGGAAGTTGTGTGTAGAGTCTGAAGAGATAGGCGAGATACTAAATGAATATTTTTCGTCAGTATTCACTCAGGAAAAAGATAATGTTGTGGAGGAGAATGCTGAGCTCCAGGTAAATAGATTAGATGGCATTGAGGTAAGTAGGGAAGAGGTGTTGGCAATTCTGGACAGGCTGAAAATAGATAAGTCCCCGGGGCCTGATGGGATTTATCCTAGGATTCTCTGGGAGGCCAGGGAAGAGATTGCTGGACCATTGGCTTTGATTTTTATGTCATCATTGGATACAGGAATAGTGCCAGAGGACTGGAGGATAGCAAATGTGGTCCCTTTGTTCAAAAAGGGGAGCAGAGACAACTCCGGCAACTATAGACCGGTGAGCCTCACGTCTGTAGTGGGTAAAGTCTTGGAGGGCATTATAAGAGACAAGATTTATAATCATCTAGATAGGAATAATATGATCAGGGATAGTCAGCATGGCTTTGTGAAGGGTAGGTCATGCCTCACAAACCTTATCGAGTTCTTTGAGAAGGTGACTGAACAGGTAGACGAGGGTAGAGCAGTTGATGTGGTGTATATGGATTTCAGCAAAGCGTTTGATAAGATTCCCCACGGTAGGCTATTGCAGAAAATACGGAGGCTGGGGATTGAGGGTGATTTAGAGACGTGGATCAGAAATTGGCTAGCTGAAAGAAGACAGAGGGTGGTGGTTGATGGGAAATGTTCAGAATGGAGTTCTGTCACAAGTGGAGTACTACAAGGATCTGTTCTGGGGCCGTTGCTGTTTGTCATTTTTATCAATGACCTAGAGGAAGGCGCAGAAGGGTGGGTGAGTAAATTTGCAGACGATACTAAAGTCGGTGGTGTTGTCGATAGTGAGGAAGGAAGTAGCAGGTTACAGAGGGATATAGATAAGCTGCAGTGCTGGGCTGAGAGGTGGCAAATGGAGTTTAATGTAGAGAAGTGTGAGGTGATTCACTTTGGAAGGAAAAACAGGAATGTGGAATATGTGGCTAATGGAAAAGTTCTTGAAAGTGTGGATGAGCAGAGGGATCTAGGTGTCCATGTACATAGATCCCTGAAAGTTGCCACCCAGGTTGATAGGGTGGTGAAGAAGGCCTATGGAGTGTTGGCCTTTATTGGTAGAGGGATTGAGTTCCGGAGTCAGGAGGTCATGTTGCAGCTGTACAGAACTCTGGTACGGCCGCATTTGGAGTATTGCGTACAGTTCTGGTCACCGCATTATAGGAAGGACGTGGAGGCTTTGGAACGGGTGCAGAGGAGATTTACCAGGATGTTGCCTGGTATGGAGGGAAAATCTTATGAGGAAAGGCTGATGGACTTGAGGTTGTTTTCGTTAGAGAGAAGAAGGTTAAGAGGAGACTTAATAGAGGCATACAAAATGATCAGAGGGTTAGATAGGGTGGACAGTGAGAGCCTTCTCCCGCGGATGGAAATGGCTAGCACGAGGGGACATAGCCTTAAACTGAGGGGTAATAGATATAGGACAGAGGTCAGGGGTAGGTTCTTTACGCAAAGAGTAGTGAGGCCGTGGAATGCCCTACCTGCTACAGTAGTGAACTCGCCAACATTAAGGGCATTTAAAAGTTTATTGGATAAACATATGGATGATAATGGGAGAGTGTAGGTTAGATGGCTTTTGTTTCGGTGCAACATCGTGGGCCGAAGGGCCTGTACTGCGCTGTATTGTTCTATGTTCTATGTTCTATGTAACACAACCTGCAGTAACCCATCCTCAGGATCTTCACTCACCTCCCAATAACACAACCTGCTGAAACCCATCCTCAGCATCATCACAAACCTTCCAATAACTCAACCGGCAGAAACACATCCTCAGCATCTCCACTCACCTCCCAATACCACAACATGCTGAAACCCATCTTCAGCATCTTCACTCACCTTCCAATAACACAACCTGCAGAAACCCATCCTCAGCATTTCCACACACCTCCCAATCACACAACCTGCAGAAACCCATCCTCAACATCTCCACTCACCTTCCAATAAAACAACCTGCAGAAACCCATTCTCAGCATCTTCACTCACTTCCCAGTAACACAACCTGCAGAAACCCATCCTCAGCATCTTCACTCATTTCCCAGTAACACAACCTGCTGAAAACCATCCTCAGCATCGCCACTCACCTCCCACTAACACAACCAGCAGAAACCCATCAACAGCCTTTTCACACACCTCTCAATATCAAAACCTGCAGAAACCCATCCTCAGCATCTCCACTCACCTCCGAAAAGCACAACGTGCAGATACCCATCCTCTGCAACTTCACTCACTTTCTAAGAACACCACCTGCAGAAACCCATCCTCAGCATCTCCACTAACCTCCCAATAACACAACCTGCAGGACCCCATCCTCAGCATCTCCACTCACCTTCCAATAACACAACCTGCAGAAACCCATCCTGAGCATCTCCAATCACCTCCCAAAAACGCAAGCTGCTGAAAACCATCCTCGGCATCTTGACTCACCTCCCAATAACACAACATGCAGAAACCCATCCTCAGCATCTTCACTAACCTTCCAATAACACAACCTGCAGAAACCCATCCTCAGCATTTTCACTCAGCTTCCACTAACACAACCTGCAGAAACCCATCCTCAGCACCTTCACAAACCTTCCAATAACACATCTACTGAAACCCATCCTCAGCATCTTCACTCACCTTGGAATAACACATCTGCAGAAACCCATCCTTAGCATTTCCACTCACCTCCCAATAATACACCCTGCAGAAACCCATCCTCAGCATCTTCACAAACCTTCAATAACACAACCTGCAGAAACCCATCATCAGCGTCCTAACTCACCTTCCAATAACACAACATGCAGAAACCCATCCTCAGCACCTTCACTCATCTTCCAATAACACAACCTGCAGAAACCCATCCTCAGCATCTCCACTCATCTCCCAATAACACAACTTGCAGAAACCCATCCTCAGCATCTTCACAAACCTTCAATAACACAACCAGCAGAAATCGATGCTCAAGGTCTTCCAAAAACACAAGCTGCAGAAACACATCCTCTGCATCTTCACAATCTTTCCAATAACACAACCTGCACAAACCCATCCTCAGCATCTCCACTCTCCTTCCAATAACACAACCTGCAGAAACACATCCTCAGCATCTCCACTCAGCTCCCAATACCACAACCTGCTGAACACCATCCTCAGCATCTTCACTCACCTTCCAATAACACAACCTGCAGAAACAAATCCTCAGCATGTCCAGTCACCTCCCAATAACACAACCTGCAGAAACCCATCCTCAGCATCTCCACTCACCTCCCAATAACACAACCTGCAGAAACCCATCCTCAGCATCTTCACTCGCCTTCCAATAACACAACCTGCAGAAACCCATCCTCAGCATCGCCACTCACCTCCCACTAACACAACCTGCAGAAACCCATCCTCAGCATCTCCACTCACCTCCCAATAACACAACCTGCAGAAACCCATCCTCAGCATCTTCACTAACCTCCCAATAAAACAACCTGCAGAAACCGATCCACAGCATCTTCACTCACCTTCCAAAGTCCATCCTCAACATCTCCACTAACCTACCAATAACACAACCTGCAGAAACCCATCCTCAGCATCTTCACTAACATTCCAATAACACACCCTGCAGAACCCCATCCTCAGCATCTGCACTCAGCTCCCACAAACACAACCTGCTGAAAATCACCCTCAGCATCTTCACTCACCTTCCAATAACACAACCTGCAGAAACCCATCCTCAGCATCACCTCTCACCTTCGAATAACACAACCTGCAGAAACCCATCCTCAGCATCTTCACTCACCTTCCAATATCACAACCTGCAGAAACCCATTCTCAGCATCTTCACTCACCTTCCAATAACACAACCTGCAGAAACCGATCCACAGCATCTTCACTCACCTTCCAACAACACATCCTGCAGAAGTCCATCCTCAGCATCTCCACTAACCTACCAATAACACAACCTGCAGAAACCCATCCTCAGCATCTTCACTAACATTCCAATAACACACCCTGCAGAATCCCATCCTCAGCATCTGCACTCAGCTCCCACAAACACAACCTGCTGAAAATCACCCTCAACATCTCCACTCACCTTCCAATAACACAACCTGCAGAAACCCATCCTGAGCATCTCCAATCACCTCCCAAAAACGCAAGCTGCTGAAAACCATCCTCGGCATCTTGACTCACCTCCCAATAACACAACATGCAGAAACCCATCCTCAGCATCTTCACTAACCTTCCAATAACACAACCTGCAGAAACCCATCCTCAGCATTTTCACTCAGCTACCACTAACACAACCTGCAGAAACCCATCCTCAGCACCTTCACAAACCTTCCAATAACTAATGCAGCAGGGGCATGGGAACCTGGATTGTAGTTTTAGGGTAAGGGAGAATGAGAGTATAGAGGTCAGGAGCTCAGATTTGACGTCGGAGGAGGGGGCCAGTGTTCAGGTAGGTGGTTTGAAGTGTGTCTACTTCAATGCCAGGAGTATACGAAATAAGGTAGGGGAACTGGCAGCATGGGTTGGTACCTGGGACTTCGATGTTGTGGCCATTTCGGAGACGTGGATAGAGCAGGGACAGGAATGGATGTTGCAGGTTCCGGGGTTTAGGTGTTTTAGTAAGCTCAGGGAAGGAGGCAAAAGAGGGGGAGGTGTGGCGCTGCTAGTCAAGAGCAGTATTACGGTGGCGGAGAGGATGCTAGATGGGGACTCATCTTCCGAGGTAGTATGGGCTGAGGTTAGAAACAGGAAGGGAGAGGTCACCCTGTTGGGAGTTTTCTATAGGCCTCCAAATAGTTCTAGGGATGTAGAGGAAAGGATGGCGAAGATGATCCTGGATATGAGCGAAAGTAACAGGGTAGTTATTATGGGAGACTTTAACTTTCCAAATATTGACTGGAAAAGATATAGTTCGAGTACATTAGATGGGTCGTTTTTTGTTCAGTGTGTGCAGGAGGGTTTCCTGACACAGTTTGTTGACAGGCCAACAAGAGGTGAGGCCACATTAGATTTGGTTTTGGGTAATGAACCAGGCCAGGTGTTGGATTTGGAGGTAGGTGAGCACTTTGGGGACAGTGACCACAATTCGGTGACGTTTACGTTAAGGATGGAAAGGGATAAGTATACACCGCAGGGCAAGAGTTATAGCTGGGGGAAGGGAAATTATGATGCCATTAGACGTGACTTGGGGGGGATAAGGTGGATAAGTAGGCTGCAAGTTTTGGACACACTGGATAAGTGGAGCTTGTTCAAGGACCAGATATTGCGTGTTCTTGATAAGTATGTACCGGTCAGGCAGGGAGGAAGGTGCCGAGCGAGGGAACCGTGGTTTACCAAAGAAGTGGAATCTCTTGTTAAGAGGAAGAAGGAGGCCTATGTGAAGATGAGGTGTGAAGTTTCAGTTGGGGCGATGGATAGTTACAAGGTAGCGAGGAAGGATCTAAAGAGAGAGCTAAGACGAGCAAGGAGGGGACATGAGAAGTATTTGGCAGGAAGGATCAAGGAAAACCCAAAAGCTTTCTATAGGTATGTCAGGAATAAGCGAATGACTAGGGACAGAGTAGGACCAGTCAAGGACAGGGATGGGAAGTTGTGTGTAGAGTCTGAAGAGATAGGCGAGATACTAAATGAATATTTTTCGTCAGTATTCACTCAGGAAAAAGATAATGTTGTGGAGGAGAATGCTGAGCTCCAGGTAAATAGATTAGATGGCATTGAGGTAAGTAGGGAAGAGGTGTTGGCAATTCTGGACAGGCTGAAAATAGATAAGTCCCCGGGGCCTGATGGGATTTATCCTAGGATTCTCTGGGAGGCCAGGGAAGAGATTGCTGGACCATTGGCTTTGATTTTTATGTCATCATTGGATACAGGAATAGTGCCAGAGGACTGGAGGATAGCAAATGTGGTCCCTTTGTTCAAAAAGGGGAGCAGAGACAACCCCGGCAACTATAGACCGGTGAGCCTCACGTCTGTAGTGGGTAAAGTCTTGGAGGGCATTATAAGAGACAAGATTTATAATCATCTAGATAGGAATAATATGATCAGGGATAGTCAGCATGGCTTTGTGAAGGGTAGGTCATGCCTCACAAACCTTATCGAGTTCTTTGAGAAGGTGACTGAACAGGTAGACGAGGGTAGAGCAGTTGATGTGGTGTATATGGATTTCAGCAAAGCGTTTGATAAGGTTCCCCACGGTAGGCTATTGCAGAAAATACGGAGGCTGGGGATTGAGGGTGATTTAGAGACGTGGATCAGAAATTGGCTAGCTGAAAGAAGACAGAGGGTGGTGGTTGATGGGAAATGTTCAGAATGGAGTTCTGTCACAAGTGGAGTACCACAAGGATCTGTTCTGGGGCCGTTGCTGTTTGTCATTTTTATCAATGACCTAGAGGAAGGCGCAGAAGGGTGGGTGAGTAAATTTGCAGACGATACTAAAGTCGGTGGTGTTGTCGATAGTGAGGAAGGAAGTAGCAGGTTACAGAGGGATATAGATAAGCTGCAGTGCTGGGCTGAGAGGTGGCAAATGGAGTTTAATGTAGAGAAGTGTGAGGTGATTCACTTTGGAAGGAAAAACAGGAATGTGGAATATGTGGCTAATGGAAAAGTTCTTGAAAGTGTGGATGAGCAGAGGGATCTAGGTGTCCATGTACATAGATCCCTGAAAGTTGCCACCCAGGTTGATAGGGTGGTGAAGAAGGCCTATGGAGTGTTGGCCTTTATTGGTAGAGGGATTGAGTTCCGGAGTCAGGAGGTCATGTTGCAGCTGTACAGAACTCTGGTACGGCCGCATTTGGAGTATTGCGTACAGTTCTGGTCACCGCATTATAGGAAGGACGTGGAGGCTTTGGAACGGGTGCAGAGGAGATTTACCAGGATGTTGCCTGGTATGGAGGGAAAATCTTATGAGGAAAGGCTGATGGACTTGAGGTTGTTTTCGTTAGAGAGAAGAAGGTTAAGAGGAGACTTAATAGAGGCATACAAAATGATCAGAGGGTTAGATAGGGTGGACAGTGAGAGCCTTCTCCCGCGGATGGAAATGGCTAGCACGAGGGGACATAGCCTTAAACTGAGGGGTAATAGATATAGGACAGAGGTCAGGTGTAGGTTCTTTACGCAAAGAGTAGTGAGGCCGTGGAATGCCCTACCTGCTACAGTAGTGAACTCGCCAACATTAAGGGCATTTAAAAGTTTATTGGATAAACATATGGATGATAATGGTATAGTGTAGGTTAGATGGCTTTTGTTTCGGTGCAACATCGTGGGCCGAAGGGCCTGTACTGCGCTGTATTGTTCTATGTTCTATGTAACACAACCTGCAGTAACCCATCCTCAGGATCTTCACTCACCTCCCAATAACACAACCTGCTGAAACCCATCCTCAGCATCATCACATACCTTCCAATAACTCAACCGGCAGAAACACATCCTCAGCATCTCCACTCACCTCCCAATACCACAACATGTTGATACCCATCTTCAGCATCTTCACTCACCTTCCAATAACACAACCTGCAGAAACCCATCCTCAGCATTTCCACACACCTCCCAATCACACAACCTGCAGAAACCCATCCTCAACATCTCCACTCACCTTCCAATAAAACAACCTGCAGAAACCCATTCTCAGCATCTTCACTCACTTCCCAGTAACACAACCTGCAGAAACCCATCCTCAGCATCTTCACTCATTTCCCAGTAACACAACCTGCTGAAACCCATCCTCAGCATTGCCACTCACCTCCCAGTAACACAACCTACAGAAACCCATCCTCAACATCTCCACTCACCTTCCAATAAAACAACCTGCGGAAACCCATTCTCAGCATCTTCACTCACTTCCCTGTAACACAACCTGCTGAAAACCATCCTCAGCATCGCCACTCACCTCCCACTAACACAACCAGCAGAAACCCATCCTCAGCCTTTTCACACACCTCTCAATATCAAAACCTGCAGACACCCATCCTCAGCATCTCCACTCACCTCAGAAAAGCACAACGTGCAGATACCCATCCTCTGCAACTTCATTAACCTTCCAATTACACAACCTGCAGAAACCCGTCCTCAGCATCTTCACTCACTTTCTAAGAACACCACCTGCAGAAACCCATCCTCAGCATCTCCACTAACATCCCAATAACACAACCTGCAGGACCCCATCCTCAGCATCTCCACTCACCTTCCAATAACACAACCTGCAGAAACCCATCCTGAGCATCTCCAATCACCTCCAAAAAACGCAAGCTGCTGAAAACCATCCTCGGCATCTTGACTCACCTCCCAATAACACAACATGCAGAAACCCATCCTCAGCATCTTCACTAACCTTCCAATAACACAACCTGCAGAAACCCATCCTCAGCATTTTCACTCAGCTTCCACTAACACAACCTGCAGAAACCCATCCTCAGCACCTTCACAAACCTTCCAATAACACATCTACTGAAACCCATCCTCAGCATCTTCACTCACCTTGGAAAAACACAACCTGCAGAAACCCATCCTTAGCATTTCCACTCACCTCCCAATAACACAACCTGCAGAAACCCATCCTCAGCATCTTCACAAACCTTCCAATAACACATCTACTGAAACCCATCCTCAGCATCTTCACTCACCTTGGAATAACACAACCTGCAGAAACCCATCCTTAGCATTTCCACTCACCTCCCAATAATACACCCTGCAGAAACCCATCCTCAGCATCTTCACAAACCTTCAATAACACAACCTGCAGAAACCCATCCTCAGCGTCCTAACTCACCTTCCAATAACACAACATGCAGAAAAACATCCAAAGCATCTTCACTCACCTCCCAATAACACAACTTGCAGAAACCCATCCTCAGCATCTCCACTCACCTTGGAATAACACAACCTGCAGAAACCCATCCTCAGCATCTCCACTCACATCCCAATAACACAAGCTGCTGAAACCCATTCTCGGCATCTTGACTCTCCTCCCAATAACACAACCTGCAGAAGCCCATCCTCAGAATCTCCACTCACCTCCCAATCACACAACCTGCAGAAACCCATCCTCAGCATCTTCACTCGCCTTCCAATAACACAACCTGCAGAAACCCATCCTCAGCATTTCCACTCACCTGCCAATAACACAAACTGTAGAAACACATACTCAGCATTTTCACTCAGCTTCCACTAACACAACCTGCAGAAACCCATCCTCAGCACCTTCACAAACCTTCCAACAACACATCTACTGAAACCCATCCTCAGCATCTTCACTCACCTTGGAATAACACAACCTGCAGAAACCCATCATTAGCATTTCCACTCACCTCCCAATAACACAACCTGCAGAAACCCATCCTCAGCATCTTCACAAACCTTCAATAACACAACCTGCAGAAACCCATCCTCAGCGTCCTAACTCACCTTCCAATAACACAACATGCAGAAAAACATCCAAAGCATCTTCACTCACCTCCGAATAACACAACGTGCAGAAACCCATCCTCAGCATCTCCACTCACCTTGGAATAACACAACCTGCAGAAACCCATCCTCAGCATCTTCACTCACCTCCCAATAACACAACCTGCAGAAACCCGTCCTCAGCATCTTCACTCACCTTCCAATAACACAACCTGCAGAAACACATCCTCAGCATCTCCACTCACCTCCCAATAACACAACCTGCAGAAACCCATCCTCAGCATCTTCACTCGCCTCCCAATAACACAACCTGCAGAAACCCATCCTCAGCATCTCCACTCACCTCCCAATAACACAACCTGCAGAAACCCATCCTCAGCATCTTCACTCGCCTTCCAATAACACAACCTGCAGAAACCCATCCTCAGCATCGCCACTCACCTCCCACTAACACATCCTGCAGAAACCCATCCTCAGCATCTTCACTACCCTCCCAATAAAACAACCTGCAGAAACCGATCCACAGCATCTTCACTCACCTTCCAACAACACAACCTGCAGAAACCCATCCTCAGCATTTCCACTCACCTGCCAATAACACAAACTGTAGAAACACATACTCAGCATTTTCACTCACCTTCCAATAACACAACATGCAGAAACACATCTCAGCATCTCCACTCACCTCCCAATTACACATCTGCTGAAACCCATCCTCAGCATCATGACTCACGTCCCAATAACACAACCTGCAGCAACCCATCCTTAGCATCTCCACTCACCTCCCAAAAGCACAACCTGCAGAAACCCGTCCTCAGCACCTTCATTAACCTTCCAATAACAGAACCTGCAGAAACCCATCCTCAGCACCTTCACTCATTTTCCAATAACACAACCTGCAGAAACCCATCCTCAGCATCTTCACAAACCTTCAATAACACAACCAGCAGAAATCGATGCTCAAGGTCTTCCAAAAACACAAGCTGCAGAAACACATCCTCTGCATCTTCACAATCTTTCCAATAACACAACCTGCACAAACCCATCATCAGCATCTCCACTCTCCTTCCAATAACACAATCTGCAGACACCCATCCTCAGCATCTTCCCTCACCTCCCAATAACACAACCTGCAGAAACACATCCTCAGCATCTCCACTCACCTCCCAATAACACAACCTGCAGAAACACATCCTCAGCATCTCCACTCACCTCCCAATACCACAACCAGCTGAAACCCATCCTCAGCATCTCCACTCACCTCCCAATACCACAACCTGCTGAAACCCGTCCTCAGCATCTTCACTCACCTTCCAATAACACAACCTGCAGAAACACATCCTCAGCATCTCCACTCACCTCCCAATAACACAACCTGCAGAAACCCATCCTCAGCATCTTCACTCGCCTCCCAATAACACAACCTGCAGAAACCCATCCTCTGCATCTCCACTCACCTCCCAATAACACAACCTGCAGAAACCCATCCTCAGCATCTTCACTCGCCTTCCAATAACACAACCTGCAGAAACCCATCCTCAGCATCGCCACTCACCTCCCACTAACACATCCTGCAGAAACCCATCCTCAGCATCTTCACTACCCTCCCAATAAAACAACCTGCAGAAACCGATCCACAGCATCTTCACTCACCTTCCAACAACACATCCTGCAGAAGTCCATCCTCAGCATCTCCACTAACCTCCCAATAACACAACCTGCAGAAACCCATCCTCAGCATCTTCACTAACATTCCAATAACACACCCTGCAGAACCCCATCCTCAGCATCTGCACTCACCTCCCACAAACACAACCTGCTGAAAATCACCCTCAGCATCTTCACTCACCTTCCAATAACACAACCTGAAGAAACCCATCCTCAGCATTTCCACTCACCTCCCAATAACACATCCACTGAAACCCATCCTCAGCATCTCCACTCACCTTCCAATAACACAACCTGCACAAACCCATCCACCACATCTTCACTCACCTCCCAGTAACACAACCTGCAGAAACCCATCCTCAGCATTTCCACTCACCTGCCAATAACACAAACTGTAGAAACACATCCTAAGCATTTTCATCATCTTCCAATAACACAACATGCAGAAACACATCCTCAGCATCTCCACTCACCTCCCAATTACACATCTGCTGAAACCCATCCTCAGCATCATGACTCACGTCCCAATAACACAACCTGCAGAAACCCATCCTCAGCACCTTCACTCATCTTCCAATAACACAACCTGCAGAAACCCATCCTCAGCATCTCCACTCATCTCCCAATAACACAACTTGCAGAAACCCATCCTCAGCATCTTCACAAACCTTCAATAACACAACCAGCAGTAATCAATGCTCAAGGTCTTCCAAAAACACAAGCTGCAGAAACACATCCTCTGCATCTTCACAATCTTTCCAATAACACAACCTGCACAAACCCATCCTCAGCATCTCCAATCTCCTTCCAATAACACAAACTGCAGAAGCACATCCTCAGCATCTCCACTCAGCTCCCAATACCACAACCTGCTGAACACCATCCTCAGCATCTTCACTCACCTTCCAATAACACAACCTGCAGAAACAAATCCTCAGCATGTCCAGTCACCTCCCAATAACACAACCTGCAGAAACCCATCCTCAGCATCTCCACTCACCTCCCAATAACACAACCTGCAGAAACCCATCCTCAGCATCTTCACTCGCCTTCCAATAACACAACCTGCAGAAACCCATCCTCAGCATCGCCACTCACCTCCCACTAACACATCCTGCAGAAACCGATCCTCAGCATCTTCACTAACCTCCCAATAAAACAACCTGCAGAAACCGATCCACAGCATCTTCACTCACCTTCCAAAGTCCATCCTCAGCATCTCCACTAACCTACCAATAACACAACCTGCAGAAACCCATCGTCAGCATCTTCACTAACATTCCAATAACACACCCTGCAGAACCCCATCCTCAGCATCTGCACTCAGCTCCCACAAACACAACCTTCTGAAAATCACCCTCAGCATCTTCACTCACCTTCCAACAACACATCCTGCAGAAGTCCATCCTCCGCATCTCCACTAACCTACCAATAACACAACCTGCAGAAACCCATCCTCAACATCTTCACTAACATTCCAATAACACACCCTGCAGAAGCCCATCCTCAGCATCTGCACTCAGCTCCCACAAACACAACCTGCTGAAAATCACCCTCAGCATCTTCACTCACCTTCCAATAACACAACCTGCAGAAACCCATCCTCAGCCTCTTCACTCACCTTCCAATAACACAACCTGCAGAAACCCATCCTCAGCATCTCCACTCACCTCCCAATAACACAACCTGCAGAAACCCATCCTCAGCATCTCCACTCACCTCCCAATAACACAACTTGCAGAAACCCATCCTCAGCTTCTCCACTCACATAACAATAACACAACCGGCAGAAACCCATCCTCAGCTTCTCCACTCACATAACAATAACACAACCTGCAGAAACCCATCCTCAGCCTCTTCACTCACCTCCCAATAACACAACCTGCAGAAACCCAGCCTCAGCATCTTCACTCACCTTCCAATAACACAACCTGCAGAAACCCATCCTCAGCACCTCGAATCATCTTCCAATAACACAACATGCAGAAACCCATCCCCAGCATCTTCCAATAACACAACCTGCAGAAACCCATCCGCAGCATCTCTACTAACCTCCCAATAAGCCAACCTGCAGAAACACATCCTCAGCATCTTCACTCACCTTCCAATAACACAACCTGCAGAAACCCATCCTCAGCACCTCGAATCATCTTCCAATAACACAACCTGCAGAAACCCATCCCCAGCATCTTCCAATAACACAACCTGCAGAAACCCATCCGCAGCATCTCTACTAACCTCCCAATAACACAACCTGCAGAAACCCATCCTCAGCATCTCTACTAACCTCCCAATAAGCCAACCTGCTGAAACTCATCCTCAGCATCTTCACTAACCTCCGAAAAGCACAACCTGCAGAAACCCATCCTCAGCATCTTCACTCACCTTCCAATAACTCAACCCGCAGAAACACATCCTCTGCATCTTCGCTCACCTCCCAATACCACAACCTGCTGAAACCCATCCTCAGCATCTTCACTCACCTTCCAATAACTCAACCCGCAGAAACACATCCTCTGCGTCTTCACTCACCTCCCAATAACACAACCTGCAGAAACCCATACTCAGCATTTCCACTCACCTCCCAATCACACAACGTGCCGAACCCCATCCTCAGCTGCTGCACTCACCTCCCAATAACACAACCTGCAGAAACCCTTCCTCAGCCTTTCCACACACCTCTCAATATCACAACCTGCAGAAACCCATCCTCAGCATCTCCACTCACCTCCCAAAAGCACAACGTGCAGATACCCATCCTCTGCACCTTCACTAACCTTCCAATTACACAACCTGCAGAAACCCATCCTCAGCATCTTCACTCACTTTCTAAGAACACCACCTGCAGAAACCCATCATCAGCATCTTCACTAACCTTCCTATAACACACCCTGCCGAACCCCATCCTCAGCTACAGCACTCACCTCCCAATAACACAAGCTGCAGAAACCCATCCTCAGCATCTCCACTCACCTCCCAATAACACAACCTGCAGAAACCCATCCTCAGCATCTCCACTCACCTTCCAATAACACAACCTGCAGAAACCCATCCTCAGCATCTCCAATCACCTCCCCAAAACGCAAGCTGCTGAAAACCATCCTCGGCATCTTGACTCACCTCCCAATAACACAACCTGCTGAAACCCATCCTCAGCATCTTCACTAACCTTCCAATAACACAACCTGCAGAAACACATCCTCAGCATTTTCACTCAGCTTCCACTAACACAACCTGCAGAAACCCATCCTCAGCACCTTCACTAACCTTCCAATAACACAACCTGCAGAAACCCACCCTCAGCATTTTCACTCACCTCCAATAACACATCTACTGAAACCCATCCTCAGCATCATGACTCAAGTCCCAATAACACAACATGCAGAAACCAATCCTCAGCATCTTCACAAACCTTCAATAACACAACCTGCAGAAAACCATCCACAGCATCTTCACTCACCTTCCAATAACACAACCTGCAGAAACCCATCCTCAGCGTCCTAACTCACCTTCCAATAACACAACATGCAGAAACCCATCCTAAGCATCTCCACTCACCTCCCAATAACACAACCTGCAGAAAACCATCCTCTGCATCTCCACTAACCTTCCAATAACACAACCTGCAGAAACCCATCCTCAGCATCTTCACTCACCTCCCAATAACACAACCTGCAGAAACCCATCCTCAGCCTCTTCACTGACCTCCCATTAACAGAATTGTAAAAGTAATGCAAAATATCTCATTTCTACATTCATTGAATATGGACATGGGCTTGGTCTAATTTGATGAGTGAGACTGTGGAGAATTTCAATCACTTAATGAGAATTCCGATAGTGAGATGCTCCCAGACTCGGAACCAATCTACATCAGTGAGCACAGGGCTGATAGGTGACTGGGATTGGGTGAGGGTTAGGAGCCAGACTGGGAACCAATCTACAGCAGTGAGCACAGGGATAATAGGTGACTGGGATTGGGTGAGGGTTAGGAGCCAGACTGGGAACCAATCTACATCAGTGAGTTCAGGGATGATAGGGGACTGGGATTGGGTGAGGGTTCGGATGTGGCAGCCGAGTTGGAGATTAGCTGCGCTTCATGAAGATTTGTAACAGAAATTGTGCGACAGAATATCATTGGATTAGTCGAGTGTGGATTTAACAAAGACGCAGATGATGATTTATTCTGCAGCTGAGATGAAGCAGGGGTGGCGATGGCAAGTGAGCAGGATTGGGAATGGAGAGAACGCCTGGCTATAATAACTTTACTGTCAAAGGGAGAGCAGGGATTGTGAACAGCCTCCGATATTAACCAGAGAGCGAGTGGAGCCACTGGATAGGGAATGACCTCAGTGACTGGAATCGATGTTGATATTTATAGCTAAAGGCACAGAGCTTCAAGGTAAGGGAGTGTTATTCCCACTATTCCAGATGTTGGCCAGACCGCACCTGGAGCATTGCACAGTCCTGGCCCCTGATTTGAGGAAATATGTAGGGGCTTTAGAGGCAGTTCAGAGGAGGTTGACTAGATTGATCGCAGGGATGAGGGCTTTGTCTTATCAAGAGAGTCGTTAAGAAGGAGTAGAGAACCAATTGTGGTTTATGAGATGATAAAAGGTGTGGATAATGTGGAAGTGGAACGGATGCTTTATCTTGTGGGACGTTCTAGATCGAAAGGTCAGAATCTCAGGATAACAGGCAGCAAATGTGAATCAGAGCTGAGGAGAAACGACTTCTCCCAATGGGATGTGAACCTGTTGAATTCGCTATCCAGAGTGAGGTGCATGCTGGGACAGTGAGTAAATTTAAGGAGCAGTTATATAGATTTTGAATTGGGAATGGGTTGAGAATTTTGAATAATGGGCAGGACGGCGGCGTTAAGCCGAGGATGAGATCAGCCAAGACCGAATGACGGAGCAGACGCGAGGGGCCAAATGGGATCATTCTGCTCCTGGACCTTATGAACTTACAAATTTCTGAACTGAAGGACGTGGATTCAATCTTTCCAAGATGCAAATGAAGAGAGCAATAATACACTTAAAGTGGTTTATACAATAAATAACTGGACAGGGAAACTTACCAAGGACACCGACAACAGCCAGGAGGGGATAGTAACCCGCTTGAGTTATCATCAGTGCGCCGCGGATCCGCTCTGGTAAAGACTGGAGAGACATATAGTAAATACCCCAGGATAAACTCCTGTCCATTGCTGTAACATGCAGATCGATTGTTCCCAGATTCTGCTCCATTGCTGTAACGTTCCTGTGGATAGTTCCCAGATTCTGATCCATTGCTGTAACGTTGCTGTGGATAGTTCCCAGAATCTGATCCATTGCTGTAACGTCCCTGTGGATAGTTCCCAGATTCTGATCCATTGCTGTAACGTTCCTGTGGATAGTTCCCAAATTCTGATCCATTGCTGTAACGTTCCTGTGGATTGTTCCCAGATTCTGCTCCCTCCTCTCGGTCTCTCTGGAGCCGCTGATCTCTGGCAGTGTTGGAATTGACACTCCCGCTGACAGTTTGGGATAACACAATGAAAGGAATCGCTTATTAATAGCATAGATAAACCCTCCAGTGACACGGTTAGATCCATAGAGACTGACATTAATCACAGTCACTGAACAAACAGGCTCAGTTAACTCCTTTCAATCTAATACTTTTTATATCACAATGAAATAGAAGATTAACCGGGTCTGGATCGGCTGTGTGACAGTGACTTGAGGGATGGAGTGTGGAAAGAGTGGACACACTGACTCTGATATTCAATCCTCATTGATATCTGAGTGGTTCCAGGCGACTGGGGCATTTTCAATGCCCCATCCTGTTTATAAAAAGGAGAGAGAGGGATAAACCCTGGAGTGACAGAGCAGTCAGTATAATGTTAGTCACCAGGACATTTCTAGGGGGCAGACTGGGCAACAGGAATATTGCTCCTTCGCGAGGAAATAGTGTTATGTGACCAGAAACACGGCGATATTCGTGGGAAATCACATCGCATGTTGTTATTGCAGTTATATTTCAAATTAACTGGACTAATGAGGGAACTGATATGTATTTATGTACTGGAACATAGTGATCAAATGTCATTTATTAGAGATGTTATCGAGTCCCAAAGCCGTGGATTAGCGGGTCTGTGACAGTGAGAATGTGATATTGGCTAAGAAACAGAAAGCAGAGAGAAGCGGTGAATGATAGTTATTCAGACAGGAGGGGAGGAGACATTGATGTTCACTCGGGGTCCACATGAGGACAATTGCTCTTCAAGATACAATTCACTGAAATAGGCTTCAATGGAAAGAATTTCAACATTCACAAATGACAGGCACTCAGCAATGACACAGTGAGCAGGGTAGCAGCAATCTTCAGCAGCATGTTCCCAGATCTGTGAAAGGGAGAGTCACGGGGAAAGTAAATTTAAATCACTGCCGTGTGGGTGATGCATTAGGGAGGAGGGCTGAGGACAGGAAATATAAACTAAACGGGACAAGTTTAAAAAGTGTACAGGAAGGGAGCGGGTACATGTCCACACTTTGCACTGGAAGGTCATGGTGATAAGATTGGAAAAACCTCAGAAGATATTTAACTTGATCAATAGAGGCGGAGACTCCTAAAAGAAGGATGTTAGGATCATAGAGTCCTCGAGGTCCAGAGCACAGAAAGGCCATTCGGCCCATCTGGACTGGGCAGGTCAAAAACAACCACCTGAGTATTTGAATCCCACTTTCTAATACTTTGCCAACAGCCTATAGAGTCAGAACTAGGTTTATAGAGAGGACCATAGCTGATGAATTGCATCTTGTTCTGCCGCTAAATATACAAAAGGATGTGAGGATCTTGGAGACAAAACAAAGGATTTCATAGAATTTACAGTGCAGAAGGAGGCCATTCGGCCCATCGAGTCTGCACCGGCTCTTGGAAAGAGCACCCTACCCAAGGTCAACACCTCCACCCTGTCCCCATAACCCAGTAACCCCACCCAACACTAAGGGCAATTTTGAACACTAAGGGCAATTCTGGACACTAAGGGCAATTTAGCAAGGCCAATTCACCTAACCTGCACATCTTTGGACCGTGGGCGGAAACCGGAGCACCCGGAGGAAACCCACGCACACACGGGGAGGATGTGCAGACTCTGCACAGACAGTGACCCAAGCCGGGAATCGAACTGGAACCCTGGAATCCTGGGGCTGTGAAGCAACAGTGCTAACCGCCATGCTACCGTGATGGATATTTAATGGAGTGTTGTCAGGGATGGAGGATTTCAGTTAAATATGGGGATTAGTGAACTGGAATTGTAATCTGTAGATCAGTTTAAAGTAAAGAGCAATTTCACAGAGGACTCCAAATTAGGAAGGAGTTTAGAAAGAGTGAGCAGAAAGGGTTCCACTGGAACCAGCAACAGTAACAAGATTTACAATAATTCATCAAAGACGGCTGGGACATTTAATACAGAGTTGTTAGAATCTGGAATACACTGTCTGAAGACACGATGGGAGCAGTTTCAATTGAAAGTTTCACAATGGAACTAGATACACACTGACAGGCGATGCTGAAAATCTGGAATACACTGTCTGAAGCAGCAATGGGAGCTCATTCAATAGTAAACTTCACGCTGGAACTGGATAAATACTAACAGGGGATTGTTATAACCTGGGATACACTGTCTGAAGACAGGCTGGGAGCAGTTTCAACAGTAAATTTCACAATGGAACTGGATAAATACTGACAGGGGATTGTTATAACCTGGGATACACTGTCTGAAGACAGGCTGGGAGCAGTTTCAACAGTAAATTTCACAATGGAACTGGATAATCACCATACCGGGCTACAAAGCGAAGCTGAACAGAATGCCCAGCAGCAGCCCCCCCCCCCCTCCCTGATGAGCTCAATGCATTCTGTGCTCGGTTCGTGCAGGATACCATCAAAGAGCTGCCGACTGTCCCAGCAGCCCCGGCCACATCAAACACAAGCTACACCTTCCTAAATCAGATCGGCGAACTTAGAAGTGAACCCTCGGAAGGCGACGGGCCCGGACGGGGTCCCTGGTCGTGCACTCAGATCCTGCACGGAGCAGCTGGCAGATTAGTTCAAGGACATCTTCAACCTCTGCATACTCTGCTCCGATATCCCCACCTGGTTCAAGAAGACCACCATCATTCCGGTGCCAAAGAAGAGCCAGGTAACGTGCCTCAAGGACAATTGTCCACTGGCCCTGACATCGAAAGTAATAAAGCGCTTCGAGAGGTTTGTCATGAAACTCATGAACACCATACTCCCAAAATGCCTACATCCACTGCAATTCGCCCATCACCGCAGCCGGTCCACAGCAGACGCCATCTCCATGGGCCGACACTCATCCCTGGAGCATCTTGATAGCAGGGACTCCTACATCAGACTCCTGTTCATTGACTACAGCTCCGCATTCAACACCATAATCCCAGCCAAGCTCATATCAAAGTTCTAAAACCTAGGACTTAGCTCCTCTCTCTGCAACTGGATCCTCGACTTTCTGACCCACAGACCACACTCAGTAAGAATAAACAACACCTCCTCCACAACAGTTCTCAATACCGGGTCCCACAAGGCTGTGCCCTTAGCCCCGTATTATACTCCCTGCTCATACACGACTGCGGGACAAGATTTGGCTCAAACTTCATCTGCACGTTTGCTGACGACACGACCATAGTGGGCCGGATCTCGAACAACGATGAGACAGAAAACAGGAGGGCTATAGAGAATCTAGTGGAGTGGTGAAGCGACAACAACCTATCCCTCAACACCAGCAAAACTAGAGAGCTAATCATTGATTTCAGGAAGCAAAGTGCCCCTGTCAGTATCAACGGGGCCGAGGTGGAGATGGTTAACAGCTTCAAATTCCTAGGTGTGAACAGCATCAACAATCTGTCCTGGTCCACCCACGTCGACGCTACGTCCAAGAAAGAACAACAACGCCTATCCTTCCTCAGGAAACTAAGGAAATTCGGAATGTTTGCAGAATGTGCAAACTCCACACGGGCAGTGACCCAGAGCAGGGATTGAACCTGGAACCTCGGCGCCCTGAGACAGCAGTGCTAACCACTGCGCCACCCTGCTGCCTTTCTCAATTTCTTTCTGATAATGGGGGAGGGGGGTGAGGAGGTCCCATTCCTCTCTTGGTTCACAGGTCTTCCAGGGAGGGTGGGTCTGCTTGTTACCCCGGTTTCTCCCCGTGTAGGGTCCAGGGAGGGAGGGTCTGCTTGTTACCCCGGTTTCTCCCTGTGTAGGGTCCAGGGAGGGTGGGTCTGCTTGTTACCCGGGTTTGTCCCTGTGTAGGGTCCAGTGAGGGTGGGTCTGCTTGTTACCCCGGTTTGTCCCCGTGTAGGGTCCAGGGAGGGTGGGTCTGCTTGTTACCCCGGTTTCTTCCCGAATAGGGTCCAGCAAGGGAGGGTGTGCTTGTTATCCCGGTTTGTCCCCGTGTAGGGTCCAGGGAGGGTGGGTCTGCTTGTTACCCCGGTTTGTCCCCGTGTAGGGTCCAGGGAGGGCGGGTCTGCTTGTTTCCACGGTTTCTCCCCGTGTAGGGTCCAGGGAGGGCGGGTCTGCTTTTTACCCCGGTTTCTCCCCGTGTAGGGTCCAGGGAGGGTGGGTCTGCTTGTTATCCCGGTTTGTCCCTGTGTAGGGTCCAGGAAGGGAGGGTGTGCTTGTTACCCCGGTTTGTCCCTGTGTAGGGTCCAGGGAGGGTGGGTCTGCTTGTTACCCCGGTTTGTCCCTGTGTAGGGTCCAGGGAGGGTGGGTCTGCTTGTTACCCCGGTTTGTCCCTGTGTAGGGTCCAGGGAGGGTGGGTCTGCTTGTTTCCCCGGTTTCTCCCCGTGTAGGGTCCAGGGAGGGTGGGTCTGCTTGTTACCCCGGTTTGTCCCCGTGTAGGGTCCAGGGAGGGCGGGTCTGCTTGTTACCCCGGTTTCTCCCCGTGTAGGGTCCAGGGAGGGTGGGTCTGCTTGTTAACCTGGTTTGTCCCTGTGTTGGGTCCAGGGAGGGTGGGTCTGCTTGTTACCCGGGTTTGTCCCTGTGTAGGGTCCAGGGAGGGTGGGGCTGCTTGTTACCCCGGTTTCTCCCTGTGTAGGTCCCCGGGAGGGTGTGTCTGTTTGTTACCCCGGTTTCTCCCCGTGTAGGGTCCAGGGAGGGTGGGTCTGCTTGTTACCCCGGTTTCTCCCTGTGTTGGGTCCAGGGAGGGCGGGTCTGCTTGTTACCCCGGTTTCTCCCCGTGTAGGGTCCAGGGAGGGTGGGTCTGCTTGTTACCCCGCTTTGTTCCTGTGTAGGGTCCAGGGAGGGTGGGTCTGCTTGTTACCCCGGTTTGTCCCTGTGTAGGGTCCAGGGAGGGTGGGTCTGCTTGTTTCCCCGGTTTCTCCCCGTGTAGGGTCCAGGGAGGGTGGGTCTGCTTGTTACCCCGGTTTGTCCCCGTGTAGGGTCCAGGGAGGGCGGGTCTGCTTGTTACCCCGGTTTCTCCCCGTGTAGGGTCCAGGGAGGGTGGGTCTGCTTGTTAACCTGGTTTGTCCCTGTGTTGGGTCCAGGGAGGGTGGGTCTGCTTGTTACCCGGGTTTGTCCCTGTGTAGGGTCCAGGGAGGGTGGGGCTGCTTGTTACCCCGGTTTCTCCCTGTGTAGGTCCCCGGGAGGGTGTGTCTGTTTGTTACCCCGGTTTCTCCCCGTGTAGGGTCCAGGGAGGGTGGGTCTGCTTGTTACCCCGGTTTCTCCCTGTGTTGGGTCCAGGGAGGGCGGGTCTGCTTGTTACCCCGGTTTCTCCCCGTGTAGGGTCCAGGGAGGGTGGGTCTGCTTGTTACCCCGCTTTGTTCCTGTGTAGGGTCCAGGGAGGGTGGGTCTGCTTGTTACCCCGGTTTGTCCCCGTGTAGGGTCCAGGGAGGATAGGGCTGCTTGTTACCCCGGTTTCTCCCCGTGTAGGGGAGGCCTGCGCTCCCTCCAATAAATGGCCTTCCTCCAGCCCCCGCCCCGGTTGGCTGCTGGCTGCAAACAGGCCTGGAGATAGGCTTGTGAATTTGCTGCCTGTGCTGTGGAGTGCCGGCTCAGACCCTCTTATTTCTAATGTTACTTTCTCCAGCCTCAGGAATTCGGCGAGATCTGAGAGTCATTCTTAGCCCCGGGGGGGAGGGGGGGGGGGGCTGCCGTCTCCCCCCCCCTCCCCCCACTCCTCCGGCAGGAGTCTCCGCCTGACGATCAGTGATGCGAAGGCCAGGGCTTCCTCCTCTCTCCCTGACCAGAGCTCCGGCTGCTTTGACACACCGAAGGCCAGGGAGTCCTCCTCTCTCCCTGACCAGAGCTCCCTCTGCTCTGACACCCCGAAGGCCAGGGCGTCTCGCTCTCTCCCTGACCAGAGCTCCGGATGCTCTGACACCCCGAAGGCCAGGGCGTCCCCCTCTCTCCCTGACCAGAGCTCTCTCTGCTCTGACACCCCGAAGGACAGGGCGTCTCCCTCTCTCCATGACCAGAGCTCTCTCTGCTCTGACACCCCGAAGGCCAGGGCGTCTCCCTCTCTCCCTGACCAGAGCTCCGGATGCTCTGACACCCCGAAGGCCAGGGCGTCCCCCTCTCTCCCTGACCAGAGCTCCGGCTGCTCTGACACCCCGAAGGCCAAGGCGTCCCCCTCTTTCCCTTACCAGAGCTCCGGATGCTCTGACACCCCCAAGTCCACCAGTGTCGGGTATAACTCCATCCCGACTCCCACCACCTTGGACACAGCCTCGATGATGGCCGTGCAGAATTCCCTGAGTCTAGGGCAGGACCAGCACATGCGGGTGTGGTTGGCCGCCCTCCTCCCCCGGGAACCTCTCGCATTGTCCACCCGCTCCGGGAAGAACCCGCTCAGACACGGCTTTGTGAGGTCGCTCTGTGCACCACCTTGAGCTGCATCAGGCTGAGCCCGGCGCAGGAGGAGGTGGAGTTGACTCTGTGCTGCGCCTCGATCCAGAGTTCTCTCCCTCTCTCTGTCCAGTTCCTCCCCCCACTTTTGTCTGGTCTCTTCCAGTGGCGTCCTGACGTTTTCTACCTGTCTCCTGTATATGTGGCCGCATTTGCCGTCCCCTAACCAATCCAGTCCTGTCACCGTGTCCAGGAATGTGTGTGTTTCTGGGGGAAGGTTTCCATCTCCTTGTGGGGGAGGTTACACAGCTGCAGCAATCTGAGGTTGTTTCCTCGAGAGTTGGAGTTTCCCTGTGAGATTCCCAGAATCGACAGCCTGTCTGGTGCGGACATGTCCTCAACCGTCAGCATCCCTCTGTCTCCCCCCCGCACATCTAAAATGTACCGTCCATCGCTTCCGGCCCGAACCTGTACTGTGCCGAGAGGAGGGCCCGCGGGCCTCTCGCCCAGTTCAAGAATAATAATCACTTATTGTCACAAGTAGGCTTCAATGACGTTACTGTGAAAAGCCCCTAGTCGCCACATTCCGGCAAATGAATTGTTTCCACGTCATTAAGATGACTCCTACCACTGGGCTCCTGAGTGTGTGTGTGGGCTGGCCGGGAGTGGCCTGGCCTGTTGTGTGTGTGTGGGCTGGCCGGGAGTGGCTTGCAGTGTGTGCGGGTTGGTCAGGAGTGACCTGGCCTGGAGTGTGCGTGTGGGCTGGCAGGGAGTGGCCTGGCCTGGAGTGTGTGTGTGGGCTTGCCGGGAGTGGCCTGGAGTGTGTCTGTGGGCTGGCTGGGATTGGCCTGGCCTGGATTGTGTGTGTGGACTGGCAGGGAGTTGCCTGGAGTGTGTGTTTGGGCTGGCCGGGAGTGGACTTGTATCCAGCGCTCAGAGTGAGTTACCCGTGCAGGAGGCCTCCTCCATTCAGACCCAGTCCACCTCCAGCTCCTTTAAACATCCCTTCACCCTCTCTGCGCTGGCTGCCCAGTGATACAAGAGAATACAACAGGAACCACTGTAGAAAATGATATTGTACCCAGGGACCACTAAAATACAGCTCAGAACAGGCCCTTCGGCGCACGATGTTGTGCCGAACTTTTGTCCTAGATTAATCATAGGTTATCATAGCATTTACAGTGCAGAAGGAGGCCATTTGGCCCATTGAGTCTGCAGTGGCTCTTGGAAAGAGCACCCTACCCAAGGTCAACACCTCCACCCAACACTAAGGGCAATTTTCGACACTAAGGGCAATTTATCATGGCCAATCCCCCTAACCTGCCCATCTTTGGACTGTGAGAGGAAACCGGAGCACCCGGAGGAAACCCACGCACACACGGGGAGGATGTGCAGACTCCGCACAGACAGTAATCCATGCCGGAATCGAACCTGGGACCCTGGAGCTGTGAAGCAATTGTGCTATCCACAATGCTACCCCCTAAAGAACGAATTAATCTACACTGTGTCATTCTACCGTAATGCATGTACCTATCCAATAGCTGCTTGAAGGTCCCTAATGTTTCCGACTCAACTACTTCCACAGGCAGTGCATTCCATGCCCCCACTACTCTCTGGGTAAAGAACCTACCTCTGACATCCCCCTTATATCTTCCACCATTCACCTTATATTTATGTCCCCTTGTAATGCTTTGTTACACCTGGGGAAAAAAGTCCCTGACTGTCTACTCTATCTATTCCCCTGATCATCTAATAAACCTCTATCAAGTCGCCCCTCACCCTTCTCCGTTCTAATGAGAAAAGGCCTAGCACCCTCAACCTTTCCTCGTAAGACCTACTCTCCATTACAGGCAACATCCTGGTAAATCTCCTTTGCATCTTTTCCAAAGCTTCCACATCCTTCCTAAAATGAATCGACCAGAACTGTACACAGTACTCCAAATGTGGCCTTACCAACGTTTTGTACAGCTGCACCATCACCTCACGGCTCTTAAATTCAATCCCTCTGTTAATGAACGCTAGCACACCATAGGCCTTCTTCACAGCTCCATCCACTTGAGTGGCAACTTTCAAAGATGTATGAACATCGATCCCCAAGATCTCTCTGCTCCTCCACATTGCAAAGAGGACCTGTTTGGGGATTATCAAACACTAGGGACTAAATTAAAGAACAGATCATCCAGGGTTATGATCTCTGGATTACTACGAGCCACGTGCCAATTGGCATAGGGTTGAGAAAATTAGAGAAGTTAACACGTGGCTAAAGGAGTGGTGCGGGAAAGAGGGATTCCATTTCATGGGGCATTGGCATCAGTACTGGGAAGGCGGGACCTGTACCGTTGGGACGGTCTTCACCTGAACCATTCTGGGACCAGTGTTCTAGCAAATAGGATAAATAGGTTGGTCACAAGGACTTTAAACTAGAAAGTTGGGAGAAGGGAAGTGTAAAGCTCTGGACAGTATAATGGTTAATGGAGATCAAGGCAGCAGGTTACGTGACAGGTTATTACGTAGAGATATGGGTTCAAAGACAAGGAAAATTAGGAGAAAGGGTAAGAGGAAAAATAAATTGCGAAAAGTTACTGATCAAGGTGTTAGGATTCATAACAAAGAGATAAAAAACAGCATAAGTGTACTTTACCTGAATGCTCGTAGTATACGAAATAAGGTAAATGAGTTGATGGCGCAAATCATCGTGAATGACTATGATTTAGTGGCCATTACTGAAACATGGTTAAAAGATGGTCACGACTGGGAGTGAAATACCCAAGGGTATCAGACTATACGAAAGGATAGAATGGACGGTAAGGGCGGTGGTGTAGCTTTGTTGTTTAAGGATGGCATCCGGGCAATAGTAAGGGATGATATTGGTGCTATGGAGGACAAGCTTGAATCAATTTGGGTGGAAATCAGGAATAGTAAGGCGAAAAGGTCACTTATAGGAGTAGTCTATAGGCCACCAAATAGTAACAGGATGGTAGGGCAGGCAATAAGCAAAGAAATAACGGATGTATGTAGAAATGGTACAGCGGTTCTCATGGGAGATTTTCATCTGCATATCGATTGGTTTAACCGGGTTGGTAAAGGCAGCCTTGAGAAGGAGTTTATAGAATGTGCCCGGGATAATTTCCTGGAACAGTATGTAATGGAACCTACAAGAGAACAAGCGTCCTAGATCTGGTCCTGTGTAATGAGGCAGGATTGATTAATGATCTCATAGTTCGAGATCCTCTTGGAAGGAGCGACCACCATATGGTGGAATTTAAAATATAGTTGGAGGATGACAAGGTAAAATCAAACACTAGTGTTTTGTGCTTAAACAAAGGTGATTACAATGGGATGAGAGAAGAATTAGCTAAGGTAGACTGGGAGCAAAGACTTCATGGTGAAGCAGTTGAGGAACAGTGGAGAACCTTCCGAGCGATCTTACACAGTGTTCCGAAAAGATTCATACCGACATAAAAGAAAGAAGGTAGAAAAGGGAAAAATCGACCGTGGATATCTAAGGAGGTGAGGGAGAGTATCAAATTGAAGGAAAAAACATACAAAGTGGCAAAAATTAGTGGGAGACTAGTGGACTGGGAAGTCATTAGGGGACAACAGAAAGCTCCTGAAAAAGCTATAAAGAAGAGTAAGGTAGACTATGAAAGTAAACTGGCTCAGAAAATAAAAGCAGATAATAAAAGCTTCTACAAATATATAAGACAAAAAAGAGTGGCTAAGGTAAATATTGGTCCTTTGGACGATGAGAAGGGAGATTTAATAAGAGGAGGCGGGGAAATGGCTGAGGAGCTGAACAGGTTTTTTGGGCCAGTCTTCACAGTGGAGGACACAAATAATATGCCAGTGACTGATGGAAATAAGGATATGATAGGTGAGGACCTTGAGATGATTGTAATCACTAAGGAGGAAGTATTGGGCAAGCTAATGGGGCTAAAGATAGACAAGTCTCCTGGCCCTGATGGGATGCATCCCAGAGTGTTAAAAGAGATGGCTAGGGAAATTGTAAACGCACTAGTGATAATTTATCAAAAGTCACTAGAATCTGGGGTGGTCCCAGAGGATTGGAAAGTAGAAAACGTGACACCACTGTTTAAAAAAGGAGGTCGGCAGAAAGCGGGTAATCATAGGCCGGTAAGCTTAACTTCGGTTGTAGGGAAAATGCTGGAATCTATCATTAAGGAGGAAATGGCGGGGCACCTGGAGGGAAATTGTCCCATTGGGCAGACGCAGCATGGGTTCACAAAGGGTAGGTCGTGTCTGACTAATGTGGTTCAATTTTTTGAGGACGTTACCAGTGCAGTAGATAACGGGGAGCCAATGGATGTGGTATATCTGGATTTCCAGAAAGCCTTTGACAAGGTGCCACACAAAAGGTTGCTGCATAAACTAAAGATGCATGGCATTGAGGGTAAAGTGGTAGCATGGGTAGAGGATTGGTTAACTAACAGAAAGCAGAGTGTGGGGATAAATGGGTGTTTCTCTGGTTGGCAACCTGTAACTAGTGGGGTCCCTCAAGGATCAGTGTTGGGCCCGCAGTTGTTCATAATTTACATAGACGATTTGGAGTTGGGGACCAAGTGCAATGTGTCAAAGTTTGCAGACGACACGAAGATGAGTGGTAAAGCAAAAAGGGAAGAGGATACCGTAAGTCTGCAGAAGGATTTGGATAGGTTAGGTGAATGGGCTAGGGTCTGGCAGATGGAATTCAATGTTGCCAAGTGTGAGGCTATCCATTTTGGGAGGAATAACAGCAGAATGGATTATTATTTAAACGGTAAGATGTTAAAACATGCTGCTACGCAGAGGGACCTGGGTGTGCTGGTGCACGAGTCGCAAAAAATTGGTATGCAGGTGCAGCAGGTGATTAAGAAGGCTAATCGAGTATTGTCTTTCATTGCTAGAGGGATGGAGTTCAAGACTAGGGAGGTTATGCTGCAATTGTATATTGTGTTGGTGAGGCCTCATATGGAGTATTGTGTTCAGTTTTGGTCTCCTTACCTGAGAAAGGACATCTTGGAACTGGAGGGAGTGCAGAGGAGATTCACTAGGTTGATCCCAGAGTTGAGGGGATTAGATTTTGACGAGAGGTTGAGTAGACTGGGACTGTACTCATTGGAGTTTAGAAGGATGCGGGGGGGGGGGGGGGGAGGTGGATCTTATTGAAACATACAAATTATGAAGGGAATAGATAGGATAGATGCGGGCACGTTGTTTCCACTGATCGGGAAAGCAGAACTAGGGGGCATAGCCTCAAAATAAGGGGAAGTAGATTTAGGACCGTGTTTAGGAGGAACCTCTTCACCCAAAGGGTTGTGAATCTCTGGAATTCCTTGCCCAGTGAAGCAGTTGAGGCTCCTTCTTTAAACGTTTTGAAGAAAAAGATAGATACCTTTCTAAAGAATAAAGGGATTAGGGGATATGGTGTACGTGCCGGAGAGTGGAGCTGAGTCCACAAAGATCAGCCATGATCTCATTGAATGGCGGAGCAGGCTCGAGGGGCCAGATGGCCGGCTCCTGTTCCTAGTTCTTATGTTCTTAAGTTCTTATGTAAAAGTTGATCCTTGATCCGGTTGTATTTCTGTGGGAAGTCCAATCTCGTAAAAAATTTAAGTAATTCCTCCACAATCTTTTTTAGCTGTAATATTACGGACTGGAATGGCCTCTGGAAACCTAGTAGACACATCCATTAAAATCAATAGATGTAGATTTCCACTTTTAGTTTTCGGAAGCGTTCCTACGCAATTAGGACCCTTTGTAAAAGGTTCATCCAATGCTGGATTGGATATTAAGGGCGCTGGGTTTATCACTGCTTAAGGTTTCCCTGTCAGTTGACATTTGTGACATGATTGTCAAAATTTTACTACATCTTTATATAGTCCAGGCCAATAAATGTTTCTGCATTTTAGCTTGAGATTTCTTTCTCCCCAAATGACCTCCCACTGGTACCTCATGTGCAACTCGCAACACCGCCTTTCTATACCCTACCGGCAATACTACTTGATGAACTTATGCCCACTTTTCATCCGCCTGCATATGTAAAGGTATCCATTTTCTCATCAATAATCACGGTAATAACACTCTGGTTTATACTCACATTCCTCTACCGTATATGCTTTCTGATATATCCGTTTTATTTTTATATCTTTCTGTTGTAACTCCGCCAATTTTCCTGAACTAAAAATAACCGCCTCATCCTCCTCCTGTTCTTGTTCTTTTTCAACCATCTGATCAAAAATCGTTTCTGATAATTGCACTTCAACTTCATCTTCATTCTTAGATTTCTCCTCTTGACGTAACCAATGACTTTGCGACCTTGTTACTACACAATCCGGAAAAATCCCAGGATATTAGTCCTTCAACACTTCAGGTGTCTGATTTTTCACTGGCGTATCAACCACATTAGGCATCACTCCCACTTGCGATCCAGCTATATCATTACCCAAGGTAAGCTGTATTCCTGGACAAGTTAGTTTCTCTATTACTCCTACTACCACTTCACCACTCTTCACTGTAATTTCCAACCTTACCTTGTATAATGGAATGCCACTCCTCTCAGCCTAAATTCCACATATTACCACCTTTACTGGCAACATTCTTCCGAACATACATAACTCATCCATTAAAGATTGACTAGTTCCCGTATCTCTTAAAATTGTGACTTATTTACCTACTCCTCCTGATACACGTGAGTAAACTTTACCCACACAAGTAAATTCTTGAAACACATCTGGCATCTTCTTATCAATCACCTCTTGAACAGTCTGTGCAATCTATTGCACCTAATTCGTTTCCCTTGGGATTTCCTTTACCACTCTAACAAACCCTTATCCTGTTTTACCACATCAACCTTCCCAGTGCTTTTCTTCAGCCACCAGCACTGTGACTTTACATGGCCTAGTTGATTACAGTCAAAACATTTGAAACTTTTCATTTATTTTCCACCCTCCTGGATTTCAATTTAAATCTGAGGTATACTCTCCTTTTTATCTCCCAACAGATCACCGGTACCTTTACCACTTGAGTATATCTCATGTCCCCAGTTTATATCCCTCACAGGCTGAAACTGATGTCGGAAACCAAGCTTTGATTTATGAACTAATTCTTAATCATCTGCCATTTCCGCTGCTAATCTCGCAGTTTTAACCCTTTGCTCTTCCACATGAGTTCTCACTATATGAGGAATTGAATTTTTAAACTCCTCCAAAAGTATAATTTCTCTGAGAGCTTCATACGTTTGGTCTATTTTCAAAGTCCTTATCCACCTATCAAAATTACTGGTTGACCCTTTCAAACTCCATGTATGTTTGACCAAATTCTTTCCTTAATTTTCTAAACCTTTGTCTGTACGTTTCAGGCACTAGTTCATATGCACTTAAGATGGATTTTTTCACCACCTCATACGTCCCAGATACCTCCTCCAGTACAGTGGGTTAGCACTGCAGCCTCACGGCGCCGAGGTCCCAGGTTCGATCCCGGCTCTGACTCACTGTCCATGTGGAGTTTTCACATTCTCCCCATTTTTGCGTGGGTTTCGCCCCCACAACCCAAAGAAGTGCCGGGTAGGTGGATTGGCCATGCTAAATTGCCGCTTAATTGGAAAAAATGAATTTGGTACTCTAAATTTTTTTTTTTAAACAAAAAAAAAGAAATGATGACTCAGGTGCAGGAAATATTGGACAAACCTGGTGGGACAACCTAACCGAGGTACATAAGTAAAACGCAGCGTAAGTTCGAAAGCCGATGCCAATAGTGTCCTGTTTGGCACAGTTGCGAGTCACAGATTTAAAAAGCGCGGGAGCTGCGTGTCGGAGTGGAGATTTAAAAAGCGCGGGAGCTGCGAGTCGGAGCGGAGATTTAAAAAGCGCGGGAGCTGCGAGTCGGAGCGAAGATTTAAAAAGCGCGGGAGCTGCGAGTCGGAGCGGAGATTTAAAAAGCGCGGGAGCTGCGAGTCGGAGCGTAGATTTAAAAAGCGCGGGAGCTGCGAGTCGGAGCGAAGATTTAAAACGCGCGGGAGCTGCGAGTCGGAGCGGAGATTTAAAAAGCGCGGGAGCTGCGAGTCGGAGCGAAGATTTAAAAAGCGCGGGAGCTGCGAGTCGGAGCGGAGATTTAAAAAGCGCGGGAGCTGCGAATCGGAGCGGAGATTTAAAAAGCGCGGGAGCTGCGAGTCGGAGCGGAGATTTAAAAAGCGCGGGAGCTGCGAGTCGGAGCGTAGATTTAAAAAGTGCGGGAGCTGGGAGTCGGAGCGTAGATTTAAAAAGCGCAGGAGCTGCGAGTGGGAGCGGAGATTTAAAAAGAGCCGGAGCTGCGAGTCGGAGCGGAGATTTAAAAAGCGCGGGAGCTGCGAGTAGGAGCGTAGATTTAAAAAGTGCGGGAGCTGGGAGTCGGAGCGTAGATTTAAAAAGCACAGGAGCTGCGAGTCGGAGCGGAGATTTAAAAAGAGCCGGAGCTGCGAGTCGGAGCAGAGATATAAAAAGCGCGGGAGCTGCGAGTCGGAGGGGAGATTTAAAAAGAGCAGGAACTGCGAGTCGGAGTGGAGATTTAAAAAGAGCGGGAGCTGAGAGTCAGAGCGGAGATTTAAAAAGCGCGGGAGCTGCGAGTCGGAGCGGAGATTTAAAAAGCGCGGGAGCTGCGAGTCGGAGCGGAGATTTAAAAAGCGCGGGAGCTGCGAGTCAGAGCGGAGATTTTAAAAGAACGGGAGCTGCGAGTCGGAGCGGAGATTTAAAAAGCGCGGGAGCTGCGAGTCGGAGCGGAGATTTTAAAAGAACGGGAGCTGCGAGTCGGAGCGTAGATTTACAAAGAGCGGGAGCTACGAGTCGGAGCAGAGATTTAAAAAGAGCGGGAGCTGCGAGTCGGAGCGGAGATTTAAAAAGATCGCGGCCTAGTTTCGGGAGCCGTGCGGGGAGAGACTGTGAGAACATGTAAGGCCCTCAGAAGGTAAGTAAGTGATTTTTACTCATTTTTACTTTTATTACCTTTTCAAATTGTGTCTGTGTGTGTGAGGAGGGGGGCAGGGGGGGAGGAACTGAAGTGACATCACATAAAAGCTGTGACCTGAGTGACTGGTTGGGAATCTACACTAAATTTAAAAAAAATAAGCATTGCTAACTAATTAAACATAATGTGGCGATGCCGGCGTTGGACTGGGGTGACTGGGGTGACTGTAATTAAACATAATTACTTAATTATCATTTAGAGGGGTATCTAAGCCAGAGATCGGAGAGTACTATATTTAGCTTTCACATTTATAGTAGAAATCTAGTGCTAGGAAACAGATAGTTAACAGTAACTTTTTTGTTAAAAAAAAATTTTACTTTTAATTTTAATGTACTAATTAATTGACGCAATGTCAGTTAGAGGGGTGCAGTGCTCTGACTGTGAGATGTGGCAGGTCCTGTTGGCTTCCAGCGTCCCGGATGGCTTCATCTGCAGAAAGTGCACCCAACTGGAGCTCCTCACAGACCGCATGGTTCGGTTGGAGAAGCAATTGGATGCACTTAGGAGCATGCAGGTAGCGGACAGCGTCATAGATCGCAGTTATATAAATGTGGTCACACCCAAGGTGCAGGCAGAGAAATGGGTGACCACCAGAAAGGGCAGGCAGTCAGTGCAGGAATCCCCTGTGGTTGTCCCCCTCTCGAACACGTATACCCCTTTGGATACTGTCGCGGGGGATAGCCTATCAGGGGTAAACAGCAGCAGCCAGAGCAGCGGCACCACGGCTGGCTCTGATGTTCAGAACGGAGGGTCAAAGCGCAGAAGAGCAATAGTAACAGGGGACTCTATAGTCAGGGGCACAGATATGCGCTTCTGTGGACGTGGAAGAGACTCCAGGATGGTATGTTGCCTCCTTGGTGCCAGGGCGCAGGATGTCTCCGATCGGGCAGAGGGCATCCTGAAGGGGGAGGGCAAACAGGCAGAGGTCTTTGTACATATTGGTACTAACGACATAGGCAGGAAGGGGCATGAGGTCCTGCAGCAGGAGTTCGGGGAGCTAGGCAGAAAGTTAAAAGACAGGACCTCGAGGGTTGTAATCTCGGGATTACTCCCTGTGCCACGTGCCAGTGAGGCTAGACATAGGAAGATAGAGCAGCTAAACACGTGGCTCAACAGCTGGTGTAGGAGGAAGGGTTTCCGTTATCTGGACCACTGGGAGCTCTTCCGGGGCAAGTGTGACCTATATAAGAAGCACGGGTTGCATCTAAACTGGAGAGGCATAAATATCCTGGCCGCGAGGCTTGCTAGTGTCACACGGGAGGGTTTAAATTAGTATGGCAGGGATTGGGCACGGGAGCAATAGGTCAGAAGGTGAGAGCATTGAGGGAGAACTAGGGAATATGGACAGTGGGGCTCTGAGGCAGAGCAGACAGGGAGAGGTTGCTGAACACAGCGGGTCTGGTGGCCTGAAGTGCATATGTTTTAATGCAAGAAGTATTACGGGTAAGGCAGATGAGCTTAGAGCTTGGATTAGTACTTGGAACTATGATGTTGTTGCCATTATAGAGACCTGTTTGATGGAAGGGCAAGATTGGCAGCTAAACGTTCCAGGATAGAGATGTTTCAGGCGGGATAGAGAGGGATGTAAAAGGGGTGACGGAGTTGCGCTACTGGTTAGGAAGAATATCACAGCTGTACTACGGGAGGACACCTCAGAGGGCAGTGATGCTATATGGGTGGAGATCAGGAATAAGAAGGGTGCAGTCACAATGTTGGGGGTTTACTACAGGCCTCCCAACAGCCAGCGGGAGATAGAGGAGCAGATAGGTAGACAGATTTTGGAAAAGAGTAAAAACAACAGGGTTATGGTGATGGGAGACTTCAACTTCCCCAATATTGACTGGGACTCATTTAGTGCCAGGGGCTTCGACGGGGTAGAGTAAGGAGCATCCTGGAGGGCTTCTTAAAACAATATGTAGACAGTGCAACTAGGGAAGGGGCGGTACTGGACCTGGTATTGGGGAATGAGCCCGGCCAGTAGTTAGAAGTTTCAGTAGGGGAGCATTTCGCAAACAGTGACCACAATTCAGTAAGTTTTAAAGTGGTGGTGGACAAGGATAAGAGTGGTCCTAGGAGGCATGTGCTAAATTGGGGGAAGGCTAATTAAAACAATATTAGGAGGGAACTGAAGAACCTAGATTGGGGGCGGATGTTTGAGGGCAAATCAACATCTGACATGTGGGAGGCTTTCAAGTGTCAGTTGAAAGGACCGGCATGTTCCTGTGAGGAAGAAGGATAAATACGGCAATTTTCGTGAACCATGGATAACGTGAGATATTGTAGGCCTCTTCAAAAAGAAAAAGGAGGCTTTTGTCAGGGCTAAAATGCTGGGAACAGACGAAGCCTGTGTGGAATATAAGGAACGTAGGAAGTAACTTAAGCAAGGAGTCAGGAGGGATAGAAGGGGTCACGAAAAGTCATTGGCAAATAGGGTTAAGGAAAATCCCAAGGCTTTTTACACGTACATAAAAAGCAAGAGGGTAGCCAGGGAAAGGGTTGGCCCACTGAAGGATAGGCAAGGGAATCTATGTGTGGAGCCAGAGGAAATGGGCGAGGTACTAAATGAATATTTTGCATCAGTATTCACCAAAGAGAAGGAATTGGTGGACGTTGAGTCTGGAGGAGGGTGTGTAGATAGCCTGGGTCACATTGAGATCCAAAAAGACGAGGTGTTGGGCGTCTTAAAAAATATTAAGGTAGATAAGTCCCCAGGGCCTGATGGGATCTACCCCCAGAATACTGAAGGAGGCTGGAGAGGAAATTGCTGAGGCCTTGCCATAAGTCTTTGGATCCTCACTGTCTTCAGGTGTTGTCCCGGAGGACTGGAGAATAGTCAATGTTGTTCCTCTGTTTAAGAACGGCAGCAAGGATAATCCAGGGAACTACAGCCCGGTGAGCCTTACTTCAGTGGTAGGGAAATTACTGGAGATAATTCTTCGAGACAGGATCTACTCCCATTTGGAAGCAAATGTACGTATTAGTGAGAGGCAGGATGGTTTTGTGAAGGGGAGGTCGTGTCTCACTAACTTGATAGAGTTTTTCTAGGAGGTCACAAAGATGATTGATGCAGGTAGGGCAGTGGATGTTGTCTATATGGACTTCAGTAAGGCCTTTGACAAGGTCCCTCATGGCAGACTACTACAAAAGGTGAAGTCACACGGGATCAGGGGTGAGCTGGCAAGGTGGATAGAGAACTGGCTTGGTCACCGAAGGCAGGGAGTAGCAATAGAAGGATGCTTTTCTAATTGGAGGTCTGTGACCAGTGGTGATCGCAGGGATCAGTGCTGGGACCTTTGCTGTTTGTAGTATATATAAATGATTTGGAGGAAAATGTAACTGGTCTGATTAGTAAATTTGCAGACGACACAAAGGTTGGTGGAATTGCCGATAGCGATGACGACTGTCAGAGGATACAGCAGGATTTAGATTGTTTGGAGACTTGGGCGGGGAGATGGCAGATGGAGTTTAATCCGGACAAATGTGATGTCATGCATTTTGGAAGGTCTAATGCAGGTAGGGAATATACAGTAAATGGTAGAACCCTCAAGAGTAAAGAAAGTCAGAGAGGTCTAGGAGTACAGGTCCACAGGTCACTGAAAGGGGCAACACAGGTGGCGAAGGTAGTCAAGAAGCAGACGGCATGCTTCCCTTCATTGGCCAGGGCATTGAGTTTAAGAATTGTCAACTCATGTTGCAGCTGTATAGAACCTTAGTTACCTCACTTGGAGTATAGTGTTCGATTCTGGTCGCCACACTACCAGAAGGATGTGGAGGCTTTAGAGAGGGTTCAGAAGAGATTTACCAGAATGTTGCCTGGTATGGAGGGCATTAGCTATGAGGAGCGGTTGAATAAACTCGGTTTGTTCTCACTGGAACGAAGGAGGTTGAGGGAAGTCCTGATAGAGGTCTACAAAATTATGAGTGACATAGACAGAGTGGATAGTCAGAGGCTTTTCCCCAGGGTAGAGGGGTCAATTACTTGGGGATATAGGTTTAAGGTGAGAGGGGCAAGGCTTAGAGTAGATGCACGAAGCATGTTTTTTACGCAAAGGGTAGTGGGTGCCTGGAACTCGCTACCGGAGGAGGTGGTGGAAGCAGGGACGATAGTGACATTTAAGGGGCATCTTGACAAATACATGAATAGGATGGGAATAGAGGAATACGGACCCAGGAAGTGTCGAAGATTGTAGTTTAGTCGGGCAGCATGGTCGGCACGGGCTTGGAGGGCCGATGGGCCTGATCCTGTGCTGTACATTTCTTTGTTCTGCGTTCTTTGTTCAGAGGAGGTCGTGAGGACGCTCCGCAGGCAGCTAATTGCGAAAGAGACGAATGAGGGGAACTATAGTGAATGTGAAAAGATTAATGAGCACTCCGGGAACAATTGACAGCTAAAGATAAAGAGATGGCTGATGTGAAAAGGGCACACCAATCTTGTTTACTTCACCTTAGCAGCTTTCAGACGAAGTACGATAAAGCCGACCAAGATACACAGCGCGCAGTCCTGGTACGAGACGAGACAGAACAGCAGGTAGCACAGTTAACGAGACAGTGCGCGGATTTGAAGGCAGCTTTACGAGCACTCCATAGCTCCACCACAGAACAAAGACAGAGCACAGTAGATCACGCGAAATGGAGACGACAAATAGAGAAGTTGCAGTCACTGTTGTCAGTGCAAAACGGATTCAGAGATACCTTTGGACAAGGGTTAGATGAGGAGAATGGCCCCAATTGGCAAGAACTAAATGAAACCGCCCATAGATATGTGGAGGATACCGAAAATCACAATAGAGCCCCCAAGGCCCCGAAAAGGAAAGCACCCGCATCACCGACTGCACAGGCAGCACACACCCCCATGAATCCAGTCACCACACAGCGCAGGTCATCGGATCGGGATGAGCCTGACTTTGTGTACACCACCCCACTAACCATCACCCAATTGAGAGATGCCTGCGCCAAAATTGAACCAATCGAACCCACAGCAGACCCACATAATTTATTTGAGAGAGTACGACGGCAAACGGTTATGTACGGTCTGCACGAAAGGGAGGAAGTTAAGCTTACAACCATGAGCCTTGACCCGTCCGTTAGCTCAGCTTTACCAGAACCCCAGAATGTAGGAGGAGAACCTCTACAAGAAATGAAAACAGCTATTTTAGATCCGATTGTACAACAAGGGAGACCCCATAGAATGTTTGAACCGCAGTAAGCAAAAGAAGGGAGAGCATCCGACTGCATTTGCAGGTCGCCGCTGGGTCCATTTTAAAGCAGTATTTGTGGATTTGACCCACGCACACTTAGATTACGATGACACAATTAAATGGGCTCGCACTTCTGTCTCCCACGCCCCAGAAGCAGGTAAAAAGGCTTGTGTAAATTACCACCCCGCAGACGCCACACATAATGAAGCTTGGGTGTTAAAGCGACTCTCCAGAGTTTGGGGATAATCCCTACATAGGAAGGCAGATCAGGAAAAGGCAGAGGCGAATATGCACCCAGTCCGGACTAATCAGGACACAGCATGGGTAAAAGAGGGCGGACATGAAGGACAGCATCCCAGAGAACAGGCACCACCAGGTTGCTGTAACTGTGGACACATGGGACATTACGTCCGCTAATGCAGACAAAACCCCCGAACCAGCAATGGCACCAGCAATCGAGCGCCCCAACTCGGAACAATGTTAGGCCCATACATTGCATCAGCGCCCGTTCAGATAATGCATTAATCATCACCACAGATTGACGGTGTTCGGACTCTCCAACTTGGGTCTGCGACACACTCTGGACAAATCAGGCAGACCAGTAGTCACAGGCACAGTCCGGGGACACCAGTAGGACATTCCTTTGGGACACAGGAGGGTTCTGCACCACTTTAAACTCCTCCGCAATGTTTCAGTGCGACACATGGCCCACCACAGACACCATCACCCTTAGTGGATTTACAGGACATTACAGCAGGGATAGATATTCCCCCGTAGATATTCAGATAGGAACCATAAACACCAGGCACTCCGTTGTTTTAGTCGACTTGCCCCAAATAGCCGAGCACATTCTAGGAATCGACTATATGAGCTCCCACAACATTTCCTTTGACCCCGTGAATTGGTGTGTATGGAAAATGGCCAAAACAGCGGGAGCCCTCCCCACGCTCACAGTAGGGGACTACGAACATAGGATTTGCTCAGTAGGAGACTATTGGTTTGGTCCGCAAACAATTAGTACAGACCAGACAATTAGGGAGGTCCTGAGAAAACATAAAGCATCCTTCGCCCAACACAAACACGATTGTGGGACGATCCCTGGCATGGTCATAATTTCAGGTCCCGATCCCAAGTCCCAGAAGCAATACGGTTTCCCACAGCAAGCCGAAGGTGAGATCTGAAAAGTCATCAATAGCTTACTAGATCAAGGAATAATTCGGCCCGTAGCCTCAACAAACAACGCCCCAATTTGGAGCGTAAAGAAACCCGACGGTTCATGGAGATTAATCACTGACTACCGAGAGCTCAACAAGGTCACGCCATGAGCAGCCCCCACCGTTGCCACGGGTCCCGAAACCATGTTCAAACAGGGGGTACACGCAAAGTACTTTACAGTGCTGGACATTAGCAATGGCTTCTGGCCCATCCCCTTAGATAAGGCCTGTCAATACAAGTTCGCGTTCACATTTCAAGGGCAGAAGTATACGTGGACATGTCTGCCGCAAACTTTTCCACAACCCCCCCTCCGTTTTTCACCGACATTTGGCCAACGAACTTTCCAATTTTTCCCGCCCCGAATGCCTTATTCAGTATGTGGCCGACTTACTCCTACAGATGGACACAAAGGAAGTGCATGTTAAGCTTCTTTCAGAATTGCTAGGTCTCTTACATCAATTGGATGCAAGGTTTACCCGAAAAAATCCCAGATCCTACAACGAAAGGTCCTTTATTTAGGCACCATTAGGTTAGGCACTTCTCTACCCACGGGTATAGAGAGATTGAACAAACTAATTGAGTCAATATTTAAATTGCCCCTGCCCCACAATGTCACTGCACTCCGGTCATTCTTAGGAATAGTTGGATATAGTAGGAACTGTATAGATGGTTTTGCCACAAAAGCAGCCCCACTCTCAGAGCTCCTTAAAAAGAACGCCCCATGGGAATGGCTTCCTCAGCACACGGACGCCATCGATGAATTAAAAGGCGCCCTGGGCAGAGCCACCGCTTTGCAAGTTCGAAACACACATTCTCCCTACGCCATAGTAGTAGCGACCATCGACCTAATCTATCAGCAATACTCCTACAGGAAAGACATGACTGCTTAGGACCCGTAGCCTATGCCTCACGAACTTTGGATCCCGTAGAGCAAGGATTATCAGCCTGCGAGCGGCACTTGCTCGCAGTCTTTTGGGCAGTGCAGTATTTTGATTATATCAAAGGCCTTAACCCAGTAAGGGTTTTAACTGAGCACACCCCAACGCAGCTGTTGTTAGATAGTAGGTTAAAGGGCGGTTCAGTCAGCAGGATTAGAGCAGGTGGCTGGCCAATGTTGTTACAGGGAAGGGACATGACAGTTAAACGTACAAAGACCCACACATTGTTAGTAGACAACCTTCAGTATGCAGGATCCCCACATGAGTGCCAGATCATTGCAGCCAAACACCACACAGGAACCTTTATTCCGAAGTGGCTAAACTCACGAGCAAGCATCAGAACACAGAATCCCCAGACCACGGACAACACTTTAAAAATTTACTTAGGCTGTTCCTTCACCATTGTGAATGGAAAGAGAATGATTGGTTGTGGGATGTATGAGGAAGACGCCCAGGGAAGTGCATTAGAGGAAATTTCCGAAAAATTACTCGGCCACCAAGGATCACAAGCAGCCGAGTTAGCAGCTGTAGCATATGTAGTGCAGCAGCCAGATTCATTTCCGAGTCCAGCGGACATACATTCAGACAGGTTATATA
The DNA here is from genome assembly GCF_047496885.1 of Scyliorhinus torazame. Taxonomy (NCBI): domain Eukaryota; kingdom Metazoa; phylum Chordata; class Chondrichthyes; order Carcharhiniformes; family Scyliorhinidae; genus Scyliorhinus; species Scyliorhinus torazame. Next base: position 92,312,964 of record NC_092726.1, on the reverse strand, counting down.
TCTGCAATAGTCTGACAGAATTCCTGCCCCTATGGGAATCTCGAGGATTCGTATCCGCTGATGGTAAACCACTACCCTCAGCCCCATTGTTGAAGCATATCCTTAAGACAGCAAGAGACCGCACATATGGCATAATCAAAGCGAGAATCCATCATCGTTCCTCCCCATCGGGTAACGTAAAGGACTTAGCCAAGTCAGGATCACGCCACGGACACTTTTTGTAACCCCCCCAAAAGTGAACCGATACACGCAGTCCAGGTTTAACAGACAAATATCGAAGATTTAGCCCAGGCCCAAAAGGCAGACGACACTCTAAAGCAGGTTTTAGACAGGGCAGCACGGTAGCATTGTGGATAGCACAATTGCTTCACAGCTCCAGGATCCCAGGTTCGATTCAGGCTTGGGACACTGTCTGTGCAGACTCTGCACATGCTCCCTGTCTGTGCGTGGGTTTCCTCCGGGTGCTCCGGTTTCCTCCCACAGTCCAAAGATGTGCGGGTCAGATGGATTGGTTGTTCTAAATTGCCCTTAGTGTCCAAAGTTGCCCTTAGTGTTGGGTGGTGTTGCTGGGTTATGGGGATGGGGTGGAGGTGTTGACCTTGGGTAGGGTGCTTTTTCCAAGAGCTGGTGCAGACTCGATGGGCCGAATGGCCTCCTTCTGCACTGTAAATTATATGTAATGTCCCAGCCCCCTACGACAAATTCAAGGACACACTGACGGTACAGGACGGAATAATTTTGAAAAATAGAATTTATGTGGTCCCCACCCAGGACAGAAACCAGATAATTTACCAGTTTCGTGAGGGACACGGACATCAGGAGATAGACAATACAATTGCCCATTTAAGACCTTTGTGCTGGTGGCCTCATTTAAAAGCCGACGTCATGCATTATGTTGAGAATTGTTTAATCTGTGCATAGAACAATTCTGAAAGGTACTTAAAGGAAGGACAATTGAGGAATACCCGACCTGTTAATGGGCTATGGGCAAATTTACAGTTCAACTACATTGGTGTGTGTCCCGTCCCCGTCCCCGCCCCCCCCACCCCCCCCCCCCCCCCCCGTCACCCCCACCCCCTCCCCCGCAGAAATGGTGTAAATATGTATTCGTAGTCATCAACACCTTTACAAAATGGGTAGAAGCATTACATCCCGGACGAACACAGCGAAAGCCGGAGCTCAGATTTTGACCCAACAGATATTTACACGCTGTGGTATTCCCGCAGCATTGAGTCAGACACAGGTTCCCATTTCACCGGCAGAGCCATGCAAAATGTCCTAACGATTTTTGGAATTACGAAAAATTTCGCATAGCGTATCACCCCCAATCCAGCGGCATTGTTGAACGAATGAATCGCACCTTGAAAGCTACTATTAGGAAAATGGTGCAACAGCCTATCACCACATGGGACAAAGTCCTCCCATTCGCCCTCATGTTTATTAGGAACACAGTATCCAGTTCCAGAGATTTCACCCCCCACACTCTCATGACCGGACGGCCCTTGAAAGGAACTGAATATTTATTAGGTCTCGATTTGGCAAGCCCCACAGTCACCGCCCTCCCCATGAAAACGCAGTCCATCAAGTCACGGAAAATATTAAAGAAGCACAGCTCGCTGCAGCTGTCCGACTCGGCGCTAGGAAAAAGCAGAGTAAGGCCTGCATTGATAAAACAGTCCACCCGTAGAGTATACGATGAGCAAATGATAGTTTCCGTGTACAATCCCATGTCGTACCTCTCCTCTAAATTTGCAGGACCCTACTCCATTTCGGACAAAGTGAGCCCCTCTGTGTACAACATAACGTTAGCCAATTGTAAACCTGGTTGGTTCCACATCAACCACCTCAAAGTCTATGGAACCAAATGTAGCCACTCCCACTACGTCTCCTTGGCAATAGCAGACGGTTCCGCACCGCCCATCGACAACCTAGTCCAACCCTCCCCCAGCCATGACAGCACGTCCACGCCCACGGACCAGACCTTGTCTCTGCCCACACGTATCACTTTCCACCTTGAGCTTGATTCAGACGATAGCGCCAGCCTTCCCGAATTGACCACGATCACTGACCACTGGTACAACCTCCCCGGCCCCAGTCACTCCAGCCCCTGGAACCAAGACCAGGACATGTTTGGCCCCCAATATTCCCTTCCAAAGCCAGAGTCACCGCCACCACCAGACAACAGTGATTTGCCCTTTGCTGCTGACGAATGTGATATAAAATAGTTACTTTAGAGATACTAGTTAATGTAATGTAGAAATAAGCCACTTTGATTCTGGCAGATAGAGACAAAGGGATTGAGACCGCATGGAAAAAGCAGGAAGAGGTGTGTCTATGAGAGTGATGCTGCATTGATAGGGGCCAGAGAAAGGGATTGGAAGTGAGCCAATCAGAATAGATCAAACAGGCCAGGAGGGATATAGGCTGACCTATGGGCGTCGAGTATGTGAAACTTGATACCATTTGAATTGATTTGCAGAGATCCCTTTGTTTCTTTGTTCATTCGCTTTCTGGAGTGTAGGAGACTGGATGTCTCTTATGTTTCTGTAAGATGAATCAAGCTTGCAAGCTAAATAAATAACTTCTTTTTACGTGCAAATCCATCTCAACTTTTATTGAGGCCAGACTGACGGAGAAAGAAATTTGGGAATCAACATTTGGTGCCGAAAACCGGGATTTCTCAGGGCGATCCTGATCCAACTGCGAAATCAGAATTAGACTGATTATGAACAGGAGGATGGGGAACAAAGGGCCCTCAATGTAGAACTGGAAAAGGACCGCGCATTGATTGTTCCCCTCTTCTTATCGTCCGATTAGTCTGGTCACAGAAATACCGCCTCGACGAAATCACAGGTCAGTCTGGGGATTAGCATTTTAATTGATGGGACTTTATTTGTGAGTTAATTCGGCTGGGGTAGGCTGTATTGTTGATGTAACATTTAAAATATAAATGGTTCAACTTTATTTGTGAGTTAATTCGGCTGGGGTAGGCTGTATTGTTGATGTAACATTTAAAATATAAATGGTTCAACTTTATTTGTGAGTTAATTCGGCTGGGGTAGGCTGTATTGTTGATGTAACATTTAAAATATAAATGGTTCAACTTTATTTGTGAGTTGATTCGATTGGGTTACGTTATGAGAGGTAGATGTAACATTTGAAATTGAAAATGGTTCACCTCTATATGTCTGTGTGTTAAAAATATAGTTGATTAAGCTAAAATTGTCTCCTTGGACTGTATTGGCGAAAAACGCAGTTCCGAGGGCTAGTTGAGATTGTGGGGAATGCTGCAGATTGGTTGAAGCAGAAGTCTCTCAAAGGGTTAACAGCAGCAGGCAAAGTAAAAGACAGACAGTGCTTCTCACTCAGGCCTTGAGATAACAGCGCCAGTCGCTAGTGTAATCGGATACCTTTCCCTTGAGTCAGTGAACTCCAGCAAAGTTACGTTTTGAATTAATTAAAGGAAACCAGTGGGTTTCTCCACCTCTTTGATAAAAGTTATTATTTTCGAAAGCAATTGATTGAAATTGCCAGAATCTTAAGTTTTACTTACTTGAAATAAGGTTTATCTCATTTTATCTGGAGATTAATAGAAACTTAAAGAAGATCATGGACACCATTTTAAAAAGTGTCAATCTGGAGATGATAGTTGATTTTGCTAATACTTATGTGTATGTAAAAGAAAATAACTTGTGAAAAGAAAAATTGTTAAGATAAAGAAATAATTAAGTTGTAAATGTTATACAAGTTTGTGTTAAGCAAATTGTAAATTTAGTTCTGAGTTGAGATCAGAGCTAAGCTTGCAAGTTGCAGTAATTCAATTTGAATTTTCAAACATTTTTAAGTTTAAAAAAAAAGGAGCAAATAGAGAAAAGAAGGACACAGATCTTGAATGCGTTGAATAGCACATTTCAAAGGCCCATAAATCTTTCTGTTATCTTAGACCTAAAACCTAGGAAGACTGAAGAGCCAGAGGAATTTCTGGAGCGTTTTAATGAAATCTACCGGGGGCAGTCAGGCGATTTGCTGTATCAAAATGGTCAGAATTCCCCTCAATACTGTGCTATGTTAATGCATTGCCTACCACCTTCTGTGGTTACTGCTGTGAAATGTAATAACATGAATTGGACAGAGAACGACCCTTCCCAGATGGCAAGGGCAGTCAGACTTTACTGGAAGAAGGGTGTAGGCCAAGAAGGAGGCTCAGTTACAAAGGTTAAGACTGAGTATGTAATGAAAAAGGATGATCTGCGACCCCAACAAGCGGCAGAAATGGTAGTTTACCAGCAGGAGCCCCAATATAGTGACTTTGGGTGGGTGGATCAGCGAAGAGGAGGATGAGACAACATTTCTATCACCCCCCAGTGGTGGACGTTAGACGTTAAACAGTCACTGCATCACGTTACCCTGACCTATGACAGAACTGGACGAAACAGGGAGTTGGAGGACAAATACCGGCCATTATTTGAGACCGAATGGCCAGTCAAGGTTACAGCCACAGTCACGGGAAAAGAAGGTACAGCCGATTTTGTTACAAAATCACCACATTTATGGCCACAGTCAGCTTCGGTAAGCCCTCATATTACACGTCAGATCCATGACCAGTACCATGCCAAGGATATGGGGCGAATGGTCAGGAGGGCAGTGGATCATTCAGATCCAACAGACTACGCACATCAAGTCATGCCGGACGGCACTACCATAAAATATTTTGAGGTCCCTAAAACGATTAACACTCGACTGCAGCATCACAGGGGACATGATGTGTTGGAATATGTCAATCCACAGGTCTGGGCGGAATACCCATCACAAGTGGGAAAGACAAATGTTACACCTATTAAGGTGATGATTAAGGATCATGTAAAGCTACCTTCCATTCGACAATACCCCCTGAAATCTCAAGCTGCTCCATCAATAGATAAATTAATTCAAGAGCTGTTGAAACAGGGTATTTTGGTCCCTTGCCAATCAGAATGTAACACCCCCCTACTTGCTGTGCCTAAACCAGCCAAACCAGACCAGTACCGATTAGTACAGGATTTACGTTCAATCAATGCCATCGCATAGCCATTACATGCTCTCACCCTCCAACAGGATATTACGGTGTATAGCTCCCACTCGGTCATCGCACTACTGAGGCAACTGCAGACTCAGCATCTTACCGCAGCTCGTCAGAACAGGTATGAGATATACCTTTGAACAATCCACGTCTGACATTTAAATACTGTACCACTATCAATCCAGCCTGTTTTCTTACCGGTCCCCCTGTCCATGAGGACGCGCCTGGTCACGACTGTTTAGCCTTGATTCAGGAATGTACAACAATAAGGGACGATCTGAGTGATATTCCGTTAGAACAACCTGACATGATTATGTATGTTGATGGCAGTGCATTAGTAAGCCCCACTGGCCGGAGACTGTCCGGTTATGCAATCATAGATCAGGGTGGTCTGATTTTAGAAGCGGCAGCTTTCCAGACCCCTTACTCAGCACAACAAGCCGTACTTTTTGCCCTCACCCGTGCATGTGTACTTGGGGGAGATCGCCGGGTAAATATCTACACTGACTCCCGATATGCCTTCGGGGTAGTTCATGACTTCGGACAATTCTGGAAGAATAGGGGATTCCTTACCTCGGCAGGCACAGAAATATCCAACCGGGGTTTAGTTAATGACCTACTGCAGGCCCTCCTTATGCCAGCGCAGATTTCCGTTATTAAATGCGCTGCCCACACGAATGGTACAACCCCAGTTGACGTTGGTAATGAACGAGCAGATCGTGCAGCGCGAACAGCCGCGCAAATTCAGCAAGTGATGGTGCCTAAGATGTTAAGTCAGACTAAACGATCTACTATAAATATGTCTGCTTTTGACAAGTCAATGCCAACCATCCAAGACGTCATAAGGTTACAGGAAGACGCTCCTGAGAGTGATAAACAAATGTGGAAACGGTTAGGTTGTACATATGATTCTGTTTCCTCTTTATGGACCACGTCTGTACATCAGACTTGTATGTCTGATGTGCTGGCTTTATGGGTCATTGAATGTGTACACTTTGCAACTCATTGTGGGGCTCGGGGACTAGTGATTTGTTGCTGGACACTTGGTGGCACCCTAAAATGCAGGGGTTGGCCCAAAGTATCAGTAATCGGTGTTTGATTTGTCAGCAATATAACACCGGAAAAGGTATCCCTTGTGGGATGGGGCAAACCCCGTTGCCCAGTGGTCCCTTTGAGACGCTCCAAATGGATTACATTGAGTTGGAAAGGTGTCAATGTTACAAATATGTTTTGGTCATTGTGGATGTGTTCAGCAGATGGGTTGAGGTGTATCCGACTATCGATAATAAAGCTGCTTCTGTGGTTAAAGTCTTGATGAGGGAAATCATTCCCCGGTACGGTATACCAGCTCAGTTAAGTTCTGATAATGGGTCTCATTTTATTGGACAAATTAACAAGGAGTTTTGCTCCCAGTTGGGCATACGCCAGCAGTTACACTGTGCTTACAGACTGCAGGCGGCCGGGTTGGTTGAGAGACACAATCAGACCCTTAAAACTAAATGGCTAAATTAAGAGCAGACACGGGACTGACATGGCTTAAGTTGCTCCCCGTTGCCCTCTTCCAGCTGCGGGTTACACCTGCGGGACCGGCCCGGCTCTCTCCCGCCGAGATTCTTTATGGCAGGCCTCTTAGAACTCCCTGGAGCCTGCAGGGTCCCAGACTGGTTCAGTTTCATCAGATGACTGAAGAAATGACCACCTATGTTCTAGCCCTCACACAAGTGCTCAAGGAACTCCATGGCCAAGTCCGCACGGCTCACCAGCCATTGCCCCCCGTACCTAGCTCACTTTCAGTCCAGCCCGGTAGTTATGTCATGGTCAAAAATTGGACTAGGAAGGGGTCGGAGCCGCGATGGGACGGGCCCTTCCAAGTTCTCCTTACCACCCCCACAGCAGTTAAAGTGGAGGGGCGAAGTGCTTGGGTCCACCTACATCACTGTAAATTGAGTCTATCTCCACTACTGTAAAAGGTCGGATACTAACCTGCCTCCCTTCTCCAGTGCTATTTTACAGGTGTGGAGCATGATAGAGTGGCTACGCATCGTCTGTCTGATATTTGGCCTCACTTCGCTTGGCGTGTTATTGGCGATGGACATGGAAAAGGGGAATATTATGTATCTGTGTAGCCCCAACCAATCTACAAGGATACATCACCTATGCAAAGGTGATGTTCTTCGCTGCCCCCATATACGAGGACATGGTATCGACTCATGGAAGGTCATCAAAGTTAAGAAGAATGCAGGAGTCATGAAGCAGTTGCACCGGTCCCGGCGATGGGAAGGGAACATTACATGGACATTGCCTTGTTTTTGGAATACATGTAAATTTGATTTTTGATGTGTTAAGAGTGGTACAATAAAGGTAAAATCAGGCTGTCAGAAGAGTGTAGGAAGAGGCTATGAGAAAGAGAAAGGGACTAGAGAGAGGATGGGGCGGATGAGAAGGGAAGTACAGCTAGAACGTAGGTTACCGGGAGATACACTTAAGTTAATTAAAGGCCAAACTGAGGAAAACCCGGGTAGTAGTCAGTGATCGGAATTATTTTATTTGCGGCCTTACCATCTTGGGAAATGAAACCTTGGGAGCCCTCGGGGCAATAACTAACGAGTTGTCTCAGCTACGGTTGTTTGCAATGCAGAACCGGTATGCTCTTGACTATCTTCTGGCCCGTGAGGGTGGGGTATGCGCCATAGTACAGGGCAAGTGTATCATGGGAGTTCAGGACTTGACCGCTAACATCACTAAATTTATGGATCGCATACGGGATCACTTGGACGGGATGCAGGATCCTGGCTCTTGGGGTAACTGGGGATTTGGAGGATGGAAGGACTGGTTGCTAAATATGGCCGTGTATCTAGTGGTAGCTATCGGCTGCATCTTTGTGGGCCTGGCCATCCTTAAATGTGTGATGGGTAGAATGCGGATCAGATCACCGCCCCAATCACCGAAAAAAAAATTTAACTGTTAAAATCCATGAGGGTGAGGCAGATGAAGGGGGGCTAAGACAGGAATTGGAAATGCAGCGACGGATCTTTTTAGATGAGGAACCGTAGCTATGGATTGGATAGTTCGGTTATCATGGAATGATAAAAGGAGGGAATGACGAATGTGATATAAAATAGTTACTTTAGAGATACTAGTTAATGTAATGTAGAAATAAGCCACTTTGATTCTGGCAGATAGAGACAAAGGGATTTGAGACCGCATGGAAAAAGCAGGAAGAGGTGTGTCTATGAGAGTGATGCTGCATTGATAGGGGCCAGAGAAAGGGATTGGAAGTGAGCCAATCAGAATAGATCAAACAGGTCAGGAGGGATATAGGCAGACCTATGGGCGTCGAGTATGTGAAACTTGATACCATTTGAATTGATTTTGCAGAGATCCCTTTGTCTCTTTGTTCATTCGCTTTCTGGAGTGTAGGAGACTGGATGTCTCTTACGTTTCTGTAAGATGAATTAAGCTTGCAAGCTAAATAACTAACTTCTTTTTACATGCGAATCCATCTCGACTTTTATTGAGGCCAGACTGACGGAGAAAGAAATTTGGGAATCAACACCACAGTCCAAAGATGTGCAGGTTAGGTGGATTGGCCATGATAAATTGCCCTTAGTGTCCAAAATTGCCCTTAGTGTTGGGTGGGGTTACTGTGTTATGGGGATAGGGTGACGGTGTTGACCTTGGGTAGGGTGCTCTTTCCAAGAGCCGGTGCAGACTCGATGGGCCGAATGGCCTCCTTCTGCACTGTAACTTATATGATAGTGGTGTCCCTCGGGCATCAGTTTTGGGCCCACAATTGTTCACAATTTATAGAGATGATTTGGAATTGGGGAGCAAGTGCAATGTGTCCACGTTTGCAGACGACACTAAGATGAGTGATAACGCAAAAAGTGCAGAGGATACCGGAAGTCTGCAGAGGGATTTGGCTAGGTTAAGTGAATGGGCTACTGTCTGGCAGATGGAATTCAATGTTGACAAATGTGAGGTGATCCATTTTGGTAAGAATAACAGCAAAAGGGATTATGAGAGGTATGGAAAGGGTGGATAGCAACAACTTTTTCCAAGAGTGGGGTGTATTATTAAAACATGCTGCCATGCAGAGAGACCTGGGTGTGCTAGTGCATGAGTCGCACAACGTTGCTTTACAGGTGCAACATGTGATTAAGAAGGCAAATGGAATTTTGTCCTTCATTGCTGGAGGGATGAAGTTTACGACTAGGGAGGTTCTGCTGCAATTGTATAAGGTGTTACTGAGGCCACACCTGAAGTATTGTGTTCAGTTTTGGTCTCCTTACTTGAGAAGGGTCGTACTGGCTGGAGGGTGTGCAGAGGAGATTCACTAGGTTAATCCCAGAGCTGAAGGGGTTGGATTACGAGGAGAGGTTGAGTAGACGGCCTGTACTCGTTGGAATTTAGAAGGATGTGGGGGTGGGGGGGGGGGGATGGTGGGGGGGGGTGGATCTTATAGAGACATATAAAACTATGAAGGGAATATAGAGGATAGATGCGGGCGGGTTGTTTCCACTAGCAGGTAAAAGCAGAACTAGGGGGCCTAGCCTCAAAATAAGGGGAAGTAGATTTCGGACTGAATTAGGATGAACTTCTTCACACAAACGGTTGTGAATCTATGGAATTCATTGCCCAGTGAAGCAGTAGAGGCTCCTTCATTAAATGTTTTTAAGAGAAAGAGATAGTTTTTTGAAGAATAAAGGGATTAAGGGTTATGGTGTTCGGGCCGGAAAGTGGAGCTGAGTCCACAAAAGATCAGCCATGCTCTCATTGAATGGCGGAGCAGGCTCGACGGGCCAGATGGCCTACTCCTGCTCCTAGTTCTCATGTTCTTATCTTCTTTCGGTCAACCAATTTTGTATCCAGTCATCCAATTTTTCCTGGAACCCATGTCTCGTAACTTTCTGAATGAACCCACCATGGGGAATCTTATCAAATGCCGTACTGAAATCCATATACACCACATCCACTTCCCGATCTTGTTCAATGTTTCTCATCATATCCTCAAATAATTCATGAGGCTTGCGAGGCATGACATGCCCCTCACAAAGCCATGCTGACTATATTTAAGCAAACTATGTTTTTCTTAATAATCATAAATCCTATCACTCAGAATCCTTTCCAATAATCTGTAATTCCCAGGGTTTTCCCTATTCCCTTTCTTAAACAGGGGAACAACATTCGCCTCCTTCCAATCATCCGGTACTACTCCAGTGGAGAGTGAGGATGCAAAGATCATCGCCAACGGCGCAGCAATCCCCTCTCTCGCTTCCCGTAGTAAGCTTGGATATATCCCGTCAGGCCCAGGGGACTTATCTACCCTGATGCTTTTCAAATTTTCCAGCACATCCTCCTTATTAATATCATCCTATTTGAGCCTATTAACCTGGTTCACACTGTTCTCACGAGCAACAAAGTCCCTCTCTCCAGTGAATACTGAAACAACATATTCACTTCGGGCCGTCCCTACCTCCTCAGACTCTCGGCACAAGTTCCCTCCACTAGCCCTGATTGGCCCTACTCTCACTCTGATCATCACCTTATTTCTCACATAAGTGTAGAACGGCTTGGGGTTTTCCCTAACCCTTCCCGCCAGGACTTTTTCATGCCCCATTCTAGTTCTCCTCAGTCCATGTTTTAGTTCCTTTCTGGCGACCTTGTAACGCTCGAGAGCCGAGTCAGATCCTTGCTTCCTCAACCTTACGTAAGATTCTTTCTTTCTCTTGTCTAGAAGCTCCACCTCTCTTGCCATCCAAGGCTCCTTCACCTTACCATTCCTTCCTCGTCTCAGTGGGACAAAACAATTCAGCACACGCAGCAAGTGCTCCTTAAACAATCCCCACATTACCGTTGTGCATTTCCCCAAGAACAACTGTTCCCACTTCATGCTCATCAGTTCCTCTTTAATGGCAGTAGAATTTCCCCTCCCCCAATTAAATACCTTCCCATACTGTCTGTTCCTCTCCCTCTCCATGACTATGGTAAGGGTCAAGGGTTGTGCTCACTGTCACCGAAATGCTCTCCCACTGAGACATCTGATACCTGGCCCGGTTCGTTGCCATGCACCAAATCAAATATGGCCTTCCCTCTAGTCGGCCTATCTGCATAATGAGTCAGGAATCCTTCATCGACACATCTGACAAAATCTGCTCCATAAATCCATTTGCACTAAGGATGTCCCAGTCAATGTTAGGGAACTGGAAGTCACCCATGACGTCTCTGTTACTTCTGCACATTTCCAAGATCTGCCGCCCAACCTGATTCTCCAGATCTCTGCTGCTATTGGGGGATCTGTAGAAGACTCCAAATAAGGTGACGGCTCGTTTCTTGTTTCTGACTTCCAGCCATACTGACTCAGTAGAAAAACATTCCTCGATAACTCTGTTTCTGCAGATGTGAAGCACCTTTCCAGCGGTTTCCCTTACCTCCCACATCCTACAGGAGGAGCATGCAACTGCCTTAACTTCCACCCCTTCTGATCCGAATTCCCAAAGTGATGCAAAAGGAAATAAAAGCAAGATTAATACCCAATAGGCCCTTATCAATATTGTTGCTACTCTCTAGTGAACCCTCTAAAATTGGTCATTCTGCTGTATGATATAACTATAGCTTGCTGCCCCCTTAAAAAAAACACAACTCTTACCTTGCAGAATATAGCTGAGATTCTGCCCTGTGAACCGGTCGCGAGGCTCCGCCCTCCGGACACTGCTCCCATGATTCCTAGCTGCTCCTGGGGTTCCTTTTAAGGTAAGTACCCGAGCGACACAATATTTATATTTACCCCCGCCCGTCCTTGCATCGATCTCTATATCCATCCATCCAGAGCGCCCTCTGTCAGCATCCCTGTTGCTTCTCTCAGTAATAATTCTCGACCTCTGCCCATCCTGTTTGTTGCATTATCCTTTCAGTGCCTCTGCCAGTTTGCCCCTCGCCTCCTACACACAGCGCACGATAGTTTCCAATTCAATTCACAATATTCCGAAATTGTTTATTCACATGTAATTTAACCGTGTTACTAATTATTCTGTGTTTGTGGATAATTATATTGTTTATGGAAAACAATGACGGTGTATTTGTCAGTATATAAGTCAATATAGTCGCACGTTTTTTTATTTCCGTTAACAGATGAACAATTATGCTGTTGCTTCACCCATTCGGTTGCACATCTCTCAATACAATTCAGAAGTTACTGATTGAATGAAGCAATCCTGATATAACTGAATTGAAAGGACTGTGGATTTTCGATTCTGCTGTCATGTCGAGGCAAAGAGCAAAACAGACGTCTAATTAATGCCATCTCCCACTTTGCTATTGGATTGGATTGGATTTGTTTATTGCCTCTTGTACCGAGGTACAGTGAAAAGTATTTTTCTGCGAGCATCGCAACAGTTCATTAAGTACATGGGAAGAAAAGGGAATAAAAGAAAATCCATAATAGAGCAACACGAGGTATATAATCTAACTGCATAAGCGCCGGCATCGGATGAAGCATACAGGGGTGTAGTGTTAATGAGGTCAGTCCATAAGAGGGTCGTTTAAGAATCTGGTGACAGCGGGGAAGAAGCTGTTTTTGAGTCTGTTCGTGCGTGTTCTCAGACTTCTGTATCTCCTGCCCGATGGAAGAAGTTGGAAGAGTGAGTAAGCCGGGTGGGAGGGGTCTTTGAGTATGCTGCCCACTTTCCCCAGGCAGCGGGAGGTGTAGATAGACTCAATGGATGGGAGGATGGTTTGTGTGATGGACTGGGTGGTGTCCACGACTCTCTGCAGTTTCGGTCCTGGGCCGAGCAGTTGCCATACCAGCCTGTGATGCAGCCAGATAGGATGCTTTCTATGGTGCATCTGTAAAAGTTGGTAAGGGTTCATGTGGACATGCCGAATTTCCTTAGTTTCCTCAGGAAGTATAGGCGCTGTTGTGCTTTCTTGGTGGTAGCGTTGACGTGGGTGGACAAGGACAGATTTTTGGAGATGAGCACGCCGAGGAATTAGAAACTGCTAATCATCTCCACCTCGGCCCCATTGATGCTGACAGGGGTGTGTACAGTACTTTGCTTCCTGAAGTCAATGACCAGCTCTTTAGTTTTGCTGGCATTGAGGATGCGATTGTTTCTGTTTAAAATACCTGCAGAAATATGTAATTTGTTATCCTCCGTGTTTCCTATCACATTTTCCAAAACTTAATTTCGGATATTGTAAGATCTGTTTTCTCTTTCCACATGTATTTCCTTTACAGCATATTATGTTACAAAGCCCTTCCCTTACGGGTCTTCTTCTACTGATGTCTACTTATTATCTTCATGTTCTATTTCTCATTCTAATTTAGTATCTATTAGTCAGTTATCATTTTGATCTATCATTCTGTACGCCCACTATCTACATTACCGTCACTTCGCCATTTGGTTACTGTATTTCTCTCTGCTTATCGTTCCTTCGAGTTCATATTACCTTATCCTCATCGATATCAGTCACCAACCATTTAGTTACTAATCTCGCTTTCTCTTCCCCACCCCCTCACTCAATCTCCCACACCCTCGCTCACACACATACCCGTCCTCTCCATCTCTTCCTTTCCTTGTGATATGTAACAAGCAAATGTCAATGTTTTTTGAGGACTAATAATGTTCTTAAATAAAGGTGCTCAGTGGATGCCGATTGTATTCTGTTGCTTCATTGCAAGAAACGATCCTTACTGTGATGTGATTCTAATAAATTAACAATTAGTTTTAGTGGGTATTTCAGCATCGTCTTCAACTCCTCTCGGAACTTCCTCTGTGTCAGGACATAGATTCCCGTGTTAGTACAAGAACTGAAAACCTGAAGCATGCTGGCGACAACCTCCACAATGTAAAGTCTGTCAGTGGTAGAATAAGAATGCACATTAGCAATTCTCTGATAGGTGTAGAATATCACTTGAGTCACCCATAGCAGAAGAAAACTGCTGGATAGACTGAACAGTGAAACAATGGATTTCCTTCGGTTTTCCATCTCTAAGTCCTTGCAATCTTTCACATTACAACTTCCTCTGAATCCGCCACACAGCCAGCACTGTCAGTGCTCCCTCCACACAGCCAGCAGTGTCAGTGCTCCCCACACAGCTAGTACTGTCAGTGCTCCCCCCACACAGCCAGCACTGTCAGTGCTCCCACCACACAGCCAGCACTGTCAGTGCTCCCACCACACAGCCAGCACTGTCAGTGCTCCCCAACACAGCCAGCACTGTCAGTACTCCCCCCACACAGCCAGCACTGTCAGTGCTCCCCCCCACAGGCAGCACTTCCAGTGCTCCCCCACAGCCAGCACTGCCTGCGCTATCCCCACAGATAGCACTGTCAGTGCTCCCGCCCCGCACAGCCAGGACTGCCTGTGCAGCCCCACACGTATCCAGAACCGAGTGCTACTCCCAACGCAGCCAGCACTGCTAGTGCTACCCAACTGCCAGCACTGCCAGTGCTCCCCACAGCTAGTACTGCCTGTGCTCCCCCACAGCCTGCACCGCCAGTGATCCCACAGCCAGCGCTCCCCACATCCAGCGCTCCCTCAACACAAATCCAGCACTGCCACTGCTCCCCACACAGCCAGCGCTCCCTCCCCCACAGCCATTACTGCCATTGGTCGCACACAAAGCCAGCATTGCCAGTACTCCCCGACAGCCAGTATTTCCTGTGCACCCCCCACACAGCCAGCACTGCCAGTGCTCCCCACAGCCAGCAATGCCAGTGCGCACCCCCATAACCAGCACTGCCAATGCTCCCACACAAAGTCAACATTGCCAGTGCTCCCCCACAGCCAGCACTGCCTGTGCACACCCCACACAGCCATCATTGCCAGTGCTCCCCTACAGCAAGCACTGCCACTACTCCCCATAACCAGCACTGCCAGAGATCCTCCCCACAACCAGCACTGCCAGTGCTCCCCTCACAGCCAGCACTTGCAGTGCTCCCCACAAGCCAACACTTCCAGTGCTCCCCCTCACTGCCATCACATCCAGTGCTCCCCACAGCAAGCACTGCCACGGCCCCCCACAGCCAGCACTGCTAGTTCTCCGCCTCACAGCCAGCCCTGCCAGTGCTCCCACACCCAGCACTCTTGGTGCTCCCCACAGCCAGCACTTCCAGTGCTGCCCCCATTGCCAGCACTGCCAATGCTCCCACCAAATGCTAGCACATGCAGTGCTCAGCTCCACAGCTAGCACTGCCAGTGTTCCCACAGCCAGCACTGCCAGTACTCCGCCACTTATCCAGCAGCCAGTGCTACCCCAACACAGCCAGCACTGCCAGCAGTCCCCACACAGCCACCGCTCCCTCCCCCACGCAGCCAGCACTGCCAGTGCTCCCCCACAACCAGCAGTGCCATTGCTGCAAACGACCAGCAGTGACAGTGCTCCACCCCCCTACAGCCAGCACTGCCAGTACCCACCCCCACAGCCAGCACTTCGAGTGCCTCTCCACACCCAGTACTGCCAGTGCTCCCCACACACATCCTACACTGCCAGTGCTCCCACACACAGACAGCAATGCCTGTGCTCCCCCACAAGTCCAGCACTGGCAGTGCTCCCCCACAAGGCCAGCACTGGCAGTGATCCCCCACAGCCAGCTCTGTCAGTGCACCCCACAGCCTTCGCTCCCTCCCCCACAGCCAGCACTGCCAGTGCTCCTGTACTCCCACATCCAGCACTGCCAGTGCTCCCACAGCCAGCCCTCCCAGTGCTCCTCACACAGCCAGTATTGCCTGTGCTCCCCTATCCACCCAGCACTGCCGGTGCAACCCCACAACCAGTACTGTCAGTGCTCCGCAACCTCCCGAAAGCCAGGACAGCCAGTGCTACCCACATCCAGCACTGCCAGTACTCCCGAACACCCCACAACCAGCACTGCCAGTGCTGATCCCCCTACAGCCAGCACTGCCAGTGCTCCCCACACATCCAGCACTGCCGGTGCCAACCCACCCCCGCAGCCAGCACTGCCAGTGCCACCCCCCGCAGCCAGCACTGCCAGTGCCACCCCCCCCCCCGCAGCCAGCACTGCCAGTGCCACCCCCCACAGCTTGCAATGCCAGTGCTCCCACCACAGCCAGCACTGCCAGTGCCCTCCCCCCAAACACAGCCAGCACTGCCAGTGCTCCCACACATCCAGCACTGGCAGTGCCCCCCAGCCAGCACTGTCAGTGCCCTCCACCCGCAGCCAGCACTGGCAGTGCCACCACCCCCCCCCCCCACAGCCAGCAGTACCAGTGCTCCCCTCAGCCAGCACTGCCAGTGCTCCCTACATCCAGCACTGCAAGTGCCCCCCCACAGCCAGCACTGCCAGTGCCCTCCACCCGCAGCCAGCACTGGCAGTCCCACAACCCCCCCCCCCCCCACAGCCAGCAGTACCAGTGCTCCCCACAGCCAGCACAGCCAGTGCTCCCTACATCCAGCACTGCAAGTGCCCCCCCCCACCACAGCCAGCACTGTCAGTGCTCCCCAAAGCAAGCACTGCCAGTGCTCCCCACACAATTGTCAGCAGCGGTTGGAGATGCTGAGTGGCTGAGGGGCTGTCACAGCGGCTGGAGCACCTGATTGGTTGAGAGGCTGTCAGTCAACCACTGGAGCTGCTGATTAACTCAAAGGTTGTCAGTCAGGCGTTAGATCTGCTGATTGGCTGAGATGCTGTCTGTCTGTGGCTGGAGCTGCTGATTTGCTGAGAGGCTGTGAGTCAACGGCTGGAGCTTTTGATTGGCTGAGACGCTGTCAGTCTGGCGCTACACCTACTGATTGGCTGAGAGGCTGTGAGTCAGCGACTGGAGATCCTGATTGGCTGAGGTGCTGTCAGTCGGGCGCTGGTGTTCATGATTGGCTGAGAGGTTGTGAGTCAGCGGCTGTAGCTCCTGGTTGGCTGAACGGCTGTCAATCAGTGGCTGGAACTCCTGATTGGCTGAGAGGCTGTCAGTCAGCGAGTGGAGCTCCTGATTGGCTGAGATGCTGTCAGTCAGTTTTATTTTCTCATTAATTTAATAATTGATTTAACCGGATATTTCACCGCGATCTTTATCTGCTCCCTGAACCTGGACTGAGTAACCACATAAATAAATGTGTTTGTGCAGCAATTTAAATCCTGCAGCATAAATCCGACTTGTTGTAAATTATATTGAGGAAGGGTGATATAATATAATCCTCTCACATCCATATAGAAAAATTTAATAACAGACACGGTCCAGAGGAGGATGAAAGTCCCGGAGATGCTGAAGAGTAAAATCATTGACTTCCTTCTGCTCTCCATCTCTGGGTCAGTACGATTGTCTCCCTGACTCTGAGCCCTCAGTGCCTTCCGGACCCGACTGCTGAGTAAAATGTGTCTGACTGTCAGAGCGTTGATGAACAGGATTGAGCAGAACGGCATCAATGGGGTTAAAACCTGATCAAACCAGGAATATCCACCCCATCCCGGGTCAGTGTAATAGCTGCTCTTTGTGTCACAGCCCCACTGGACATTGTCGAATATCTCCCAAGGTTCCAATGTAAAGTACTGGGGGATATTTTTCACACAGAGCAGGAGGCCGCTTGTGGACAGAACCACAGCCGCAGTTTTCCCGGTGCAATATTTAGTTTTCAGTTTCTGGCAGCGAATGGCCACAAATCGATCAAAGGAGAAAGTGAGGGTGAACCAGACAGAACAGTCCCTGGCTGCAAAGATCAGGGCACCCTTAACACTACACACAGGGGTGAGGGACAGTAAACTCCGGGGGAAATAATAACCATTGATCCTGTTCAGTATGGGATTAGTGATAATAAACAGCAGATCCGCCGTTGCCATGGCCACCAGGTAGCGAGTGGTGCAGGTAGAGAGACCACACTTCCCCCGACACAGAATCACAATTCCCAGTATATTAACTGTCAGCGAGAGAAAGGAGAGACGCGGGAAATTACTGGGTAATGAATTCCCTGTCTGAACCAGGACATAATTTCAGCATCAATATAGTGGGCAGTAGGTGGTGGGGTTGTCGGGAGAGGAGTGGGCACAGAGATAAACATTGCAGAGAGGGAAGTAGGAAATGTAGCTCGAGTGTTAAAGATGGGGAATGGGGGGAAAGTGTGAATTGCAGCCCTGTCAGTTTGATGGCAGTGGTAGGAAAATGTTTATAATTCAGATACCTTTGCGAGAGGTTACATTTCTCATTTAGTCTGATTTACAGGATTCACTCAGGCCGGCCAGGTTTCCCAAACCGGATACAAACATACCAGAGATTGTCATCCCAGCTCAATTACTGGACCACACCCCGGAATGGACCGTTGCCTGGACTGGATTTCTGATGGGCTTGGACCCCATTCCTGGTTTATTTGAATAATCCACGATCAATGGAAACAATAAAACAAACGCAGAACCTTCCCACTTCATAACCATGGCAGGAATAGAAATATAGAATGTACAGTGCAAAAGGAGGCCATTCGGCCCATCAAGTCTGCACTGGCCCTTGGAAAGAGAAAACCAGTTCAGCCCACCCCATCCCCATAACCCAGTGACCCTATCTAAATTGTTTGGAAACGAAACAAAATTTATCTTGGCGAATCCACATAACCTGCACATCTTTGGACTGTGGGAGGAAACCGGAGCACCCTGAGGTAACCCACGCAGACACGGGGGAGAAAGTCCAGGTTCCGCACAGACAGTGACCCAAGCCGGGAATCGAAACTGGGACCCTGGAGCTGTGAATGCTACCGTGCAGCCCAGCTTGTCCAGAATAGAGTCTGTCCAGTCTCCAGAACATCCCGAGGGATCACCCCTCCAAGGTTTAGTGATTCGTAAAGTACCCGCTCCCAGGAATCCCCCATTGCCATGTCTCGAACATCCCAACATCACTGTTCCCACGAATCCATCCTCTCCCTGTTTGAAAACAATCCCTGCCAAGCTTTTCTCAGGAATATTCCCGCTCCGTCATTGGACATTCCCCAGGGTTCACTTGGCCGGAATAGACTCTCTCCAGATTCGGACTCATTGCATTCGACAAAAAAGTAGGAACATTCCAAAACAAGAGCGTTAAGGTGGAGGAGAAAGTTTCCTGACTAAAGCAGTTGAAATTAAAGTTACGTCCTGCGGGCACCATGAGACGAGAGGTGGTAAAGGGACAGTTGTTGCACCGTCTGTGATTGCAGGGGAAGGTGCTGCGGGAAGGGAAAGGAGTGTGGGGTATGATGGGGAAGTGGACATGGGTGTCGACGAGGGAGGGTTACCTGAGGAATTCAGAAATTGAGGAGGGTGGTTGGAGAGAGGTGAAGATGTGTTTCATGGTAATATCATGCTGGAGTTGGCAGAAATGGAGGAGGATTTGCCTTTCAATTGGGAGGCTGATGGTGTGGAAAGTGAGGAGAGGGAGACACTATCATGTTTCCGGGAGGGAGGGGGATGTGTGAGGACAGAGGTGTGAGAAATGAATTGAACACGATTGAGAGCCCTGTTAACAAAGGAAGGTTGAGGGGAAAGCCCGGTTAAGGAAAAGACAGACCTGCCAGACGGGCTATTTTCGAAGACGCCATCATCAGAACAGAGGCGATGGAGGAGGAGAAAGTGGGAGAATGGACATAGAACATAGAACATTGCAGCGCAGTACAGGCCCTTCGGCCCTCGATGTTGCGCCGACCTAAGAAACAACTCTAAAGCCCAGCTACACTATTCCCTTGTCGCCCATATGTCTATTCAATGACCATTTGAATGCCCTTCGTGTTGCCGAGTCCACTACTGTTGCAGGCAGGGCATTCCACGCCCTTAGTACTCTCTGAGTAAAGAACCTACCTCTGACATCTGTCTTATATCTATCTCCGCTCAATTTAAAGCTATGTCCCCTCGTGCTAGACATCACCATCCGAGGAAAAAGGCTCTCACTGTCCACCCGATTCAATCCTCTGATCATCTTGTATGCCTAAATTAAGTCACCGATTAACCTTCTTCTCTCTAACGAAACCAGCCTCAAGTCCCTCAACTTTTCCTCATAAGATTTTCCCTCCATACCAGGCAACATTCTGGTAAATCTCTTCTGCCATACCAGGCAACATTCTGGTAAATCTCTTCTGCACCCTTTCCAATGCTTCCACATCCTTCCTCTAATGCGGCGACCAGAATTGCACGCAATACTCCAAATGCGGCCGCACCGGAGATTTGCACAGCTGCAACATGACCTCATGGCTCCGAAAATCAATCCCTCTACCAATAAAAGCTAACACACCGGACACCTTCTTAACAACCCTCTCAACCTGGGTGGCAACTTTCAGGGATCTATGTACATGGACATCGAGATCTCCCTGCTCATCCACATTGCCAAGGATCTTACCATTAGCCCAGTACACTTTCTTCCTGTTATTCCTTCCAAAATGAATGACCTCACAATTTTCTGCATGAAACTCCATTTGACACCTCTCCGCCCAGCGCTGCAGCTTATCTATGTTCCTCTGTAACTTGTAACATCCTTCCGCAATGTCCACAACTCCACCGACTTTAGTGTCGACTTTAATCAGATGCAGTCTTTATTGGAAGCAGGGAATGAGGATCTGTACACAACCCTTGTGTTGGGGAAAGGAGGTGAAGAGGGATTGGACATCCATTGTGAAGATTAGGCGGTTAGGGCCGGGGAAATGGACCTAGTTTATAGGAAATACGGCACCAGAGGAATCAGGAATCATAGAATCCCCACAGTGCAGAAGGAGGTAATTCGGCCCATTAAGCCTGTACCAAACCTATGAAAGAGAACCTCATCCAAGCTCACTCCCCCGCCTATCTCATTAACCCCTTAATCTAACCTAAACCTCTTTTTGGACACTACGGAATAATTTAGCATGGTCAATCCACCTAACCAGGACTGTGGGAGGCAACCGGAGCACCCGGAGGAAACCCACACAGACAGGGAGAAAAAGTGCAGTCTCCACACAGACAGTCACCCAAGGTGGGAATTGATCCGGAGACCCTGGTGCTGTGAGGCAGCAGTGCAAACCACTGTGTCACTGTGCCACTAATGTCTTTGGGAAGGGGCAGAAGAGGGTAAAGCGGGTGGAATCAAGATTGGAAGAAATGATCTTGGAGGGGCTGGAACAGGCCGAAATAATGGGTGTACTGGGACTTTCCTGTCTGTGGATTTTGGGAAGGAGGTAGAAGCGGGAGGTTGATGCAGGATGTGTGGTATTGTGTGGTTATCATGTCCGAGGCTGTGGACAGAAGCTATCCATAGTCGAGGAGGTCAGTGAAAGCCCTGGAAACAATATCATGATGTTTGGTGGTGTGCTGCTGGTCCAGGGGGAGGTAGCAGGATGGGTCTGAGAGTTGACGGTCAGCCTCTGTGAGGAAGAGGTCAGGACACCAGACAATAATGGCACCACCCTTGTGAACAGCTTAGATCACCAGGCCAGGGTTCGATATTCGAGAGAGGATTGGAGCAAGTTTAGAGTGAGTAGGGGTAGAGTTGCCGAGAGGCACAGAGAAATTGAGACGGTCGATGATCTCAATGAAAAGATCAAGAGCTGATCGGAGGCCAATGGGTGGGGTCCAGGTAGAGGGAGATTACTGGAGGCGGATGGATTTCAACAACAAATTTTCATAAAATAGACAGAAACAGCAGAGACAATATTATCTATTCACTGACCATCATCAGAATAATTACCAAAGAATTGAAAAGCAGAAGTCCGTCTCTGTTATTCTTGAATTTAGAACAGAATATAATCAAATCTTCCAGTCACAATGTCAACAGTTGGAAACATGGAATTAGAAGTCTGAGTTAAAAGGAATCCAGTAACACAGAGTATACTAAATAGTCTGCACATATTCCAAAGTCAACATTATTCCTGACACATTTCATCCAATTATTTCAATAACTACCAGAAATAATAGATCTGAGTAGTCTGATAGATGTTAAACAATTTGATTTTCTAAAGGCCGTCAGTAAGATCCGACATAACAGACTGATGAGTAATCTCAGAGCCAGTGGAGTTAGAGGACACAGCAGCAGAATGGACACATGCTGGCGACACACACAGTAAACAGGGAGAGGAGTTACAGGGAAAGAGCTGATGTTGGAAGGTGGGAAGTAGTGTTCCACAAGGATCAGCACTGGGATCACTCTCCTTCACCATTCCCATCAACAGTATGGGATCGGGAAGCAGAATGATAATTACACAATTTACAGACAAAATCACATTGAGAGTGATAGTGAAAACAGAGGAAGAATACAACTAATTACAGACACACATCATCATTAATTATGAATTTGCAAAGCGGGTATTTCAATGGGAGATTAATGTTCTGACAGATCAGTGTCCGCTGCTGCATTTTGATCAGAACAATAAATCCCCCAATCACTCCTTGGAACACTCGTGTATGAATGGACTGGAGGGGTTTCTGGGTTCAGCTGAATAGATTCACAAATCGTGTGAAGCAGAAAAACAATATATAAACACCCATAAAAATTGATCAAACATGTGTGTTCATTTCAGGATGAATAGAATTGAGAACATATCACAAAACCTATTGGAATACTGCACTGTTGTGGGTTTTACGAAATATTAGAGTGTGGGTGATATCTGTTCGTGTTAGAGTAGATCAACAGAGAACAGAAATAGGGATATTTCACTTCATACAATAAATATAAACATCTTCAAAACACAGCCAAACTCTTCCTGTTTTCAACCTATTCCAAAGTTAAAACACACAGAGAGAACTCCACAGAATGGAGCGGCCACTGCCCAATAAAATACATCATTTCAAAATAGAACCAACTAATTTCAGTCCAGTTACTCACCCACACACAATACAATTCCACACGGACAGATAGTCCCAGTAATAGATAGATAATTGGATCAGATATTTCACTCTGGTGAGAGACCCACATTCAGTACAATCCTAAACTGACAGATACTTCCAGTAATCCTTGTTCACTGCTGTCAGATATTTCAAACTGATTAGTGATCCACCGTCAGTGTGATTTCATTCTTACTCCCACTAAACCTTTCTTCAGAGAGATTGCCTTAACTGAGATCCAATTTAACATTATACAAGATTCCACTCAATATGACAACTTTATTGATCAGCGATCCCGTGAGTTACAAACAGTTTTATTGTTAGTTGATGAAATGGATTCAAACCATAGACATTATTAACGAGATTTGAATTAAGTAAATTATATCGTTGACCAGGTGTCTGTGTAACAGTGAGCCCGAGATCAGGCTCAGATATTTTCAGTCAGAGTTTAAAATCATAGAGCCGCTCACACAAAGATTTACACAACTTCAATGGTGACAGTCACTTACCAGGAACACCAACAATTGCAAGGATTGGGTAGAATACTTTATCAGCAGTCTGAATTGGATAAAGCATTTTCACGGTGAAGTGATGTGTCCCTTCCTGCGATAGGCAATCTCTCTGTCTGAAACTCTGAGGTTATATATTCTCCAAGCTTTTAATTAATGCCCTGTGGAACCACCTCAGGGATATTGAGGTTGTGACATCGTTTAACTTATTTTTCAAAGATGTGAACAAACAGATTCCGAGATTTGGTTCAGTGAAAGCAAATATTATTTTTGTTAGTGAGTGACCTCTTTCCAAACACTGGACTGTGTTTATCACATTGTTCAGCTAACATTAACAGATAGGATGCTGTCCACTCAGACGCCATCAGTCCCATCTCTACATCTCATATTTTTTCAGTGATATCCCTCACTCCACTGTGACCATTCAGTGATTCAGTTCATATTCTCAGTGTGTTTCTCTGGGTGGTTCCACTGCACGCTGGGGTGAAGCTGCCTCTGTAACTGTGACCATTCAGTGATTTAGTTCCAATTGTCAGTGTGTTTCTCTGGGTGGTTCCACTGCACTCTGGGGTGTAGCTGCCTCTGTAACTGTGACCATTCAGTGATTCAGTTTCAATTGTCAGTGCGTTTCTCTGGGTAGTTGCACTGCACTCTGGGGCGTAGCTGTCTCTTAACTGTGACAATTCAGTGATTCAGTTCCAATAGTCAGTGCGTTTCTCCGGGTGGTTCCACAGCACTCTGGGGTGTAGCTGTCTCTAACTGTGACCATTCAGTGATTCAGATCATATTGTCAGAGTGTTTCTCTGGGTGGGTTCACTGCACTCTGGGGTGTAGCTGTCATTGTAACTGAGACCATTCAGTAATTCAGTTCCAATTGTCAGTGTGTTTCTCTGGGTTGGTCCACTGCACCCTGGGGTGTAGCTGTCTCTGTAAATGTGACCATTCAGTGATTCAGTTCCAATTGTCAGTGTGTTTCTCTGGGTGGGTCCACTGCACTCTGGTGAGTAGTTGCCTCTGTAACTGTGACAATTCAGTAATTCAGTTCCAATTGTCAGTGTGTTTCTCTGGGTGGTTCCATCGCACTCTGGGGTGTAGCTGTCTCTGTAACTGTGACCATTCAGTGATTCAGTTCCAATTGTCAGTGTGTTTCACTGGGTGGTTCCACTGCACTCTGGGGTGTAGGTGTCTCTGTAAATGTGACCATTCAGTGATTCAGTTCCAATTGTCAGTGTGTTCCTCAGGGTGGTTCTACTGCACTATGGGGTGTAGCTGCCTCTGTAACTCTGACCATTCTGTGATTCAGTTCGAATTGTCAGTGTGTTTCTCTGGGTGGTTCCACTGCACTCTGGGGTGTAGCTGTCTCTGTAACTGACCATTCAGTGATTCAGTTCTAATTGTCAGTGTCTTTCTCTGGGTGGCTGCACTGCACTCTGGGGTGTAGCTGTCTCTGTAACTGTGACCATTCAGTGATTCAGATCATATTGTCAGTGTGTTTCTCTGGGTGGGTTCACTGCACTCTGGGGTGTAGCTGTCACTGTAACTCAGACCACTCAGTGATTCAGTTCCAATTGTCAGTGTGTTTCTCTCGGTGGTTCCATTGCACTCTGGGGTGTAGCTGCCTCGGTAACTGTGACCATTCAGTGATTCAGTTCCAATTGTCGGTGTGTTCTCTCGGTGGTCCAACTGTACTCTGGGGTTTAGCTGTCTCTGTTACTGTGGCCATTCAGTGATTCAGTTCCAATTGTCAGTGTGTTTCTCTGGGTGGTTCCACTGCACTCTGGGGTGTAGCTGTCTCTGTAACTGTGACCATTCAGTTCCAATTGTTAGTGTGTTCCTCTGGGTGGATATACTGCACACTGGGGTGTAGCTGTCTCTGTAACTGTGACCATTCAGTGATTCAGTACCAATTGTCAGTGTGTTTCTCTGGGTGGTTCCACTGCACTCTGGGGTGTAGCTGTCTCTGTAACTGTGACCATTCAGTGATTCAGTTCCAATTGTCAATGTGTTTCTCTGGGTGGGTTCACTGTACTCTGGGGTGTGGCTGCCTCTGTAACTGTGACCATTCAGTGATTCAGTTCCAATTCTCAGTGAGTTCCTGTGGGTGGTTCCACTGCACTCTGGGTTGCAGCTGTATCTAACAGTGACCATTCAGAGATTCAGTTCCAATTGTCAGTATGTTTATGTGGGTGGATCCACTGCACTCTGGGGCATAGCTGTCACTAACTGTGACCATTAATGATTCAGTTCCAGTTGTCAGTGTGTTTCTCTGGGTGGTTCCACTGCACTCTGGGGTGTAGCTGACTCTGTAACTCTGACCATTCAGTGATTCAGTTCCAATTGTCAGTGTGTTTCTCTGGGTGGTTCCACTGCACTCTGGGGTGTAGCTGACTCTGTAACTGTGACCATTCAGTGATTCAGTTCCAATTGTCAGTGTGTATCTCTAGGTGGTTCCACTGCACTCTGGGGTGTAGCTGACTCTGTAACTGTGACCATTCAGTGATTCAGTTCAAATTGTCAGTGTGTTTCTCTGGGTGGTTCCACTGCACTCTGGGATGTAGCTACCTTTCTAACTGAGACTATTCACTGATTCAGTTCCAATTGTCAGTGTGTATCTCTAGGTGGTTCCAGTGCACTCTGGGGTGTAGCTGACTCTGTAACTGTGACCATTCAGTGTTTAGTTCCAAATGTCAGTGTGTTTCTCAGGGTGCTTCCACTGCAATCTGATATGTAGCTGCCTCTGTAACTGTGACCATTCAGTGATTCAGTTCCAATTGTCAATGTTTTTCTCTGGGTGGTTCCTCTGCACTCTGGGGTGTAGCTGACTCTGTTACTGTGACCATTCAGTGATTCAGTTCAAATTGTCAGTGTTTTTCTCGGGGTGGTTCCACTGCACTCTGGGGTGTGGCTGCCTCTGTAACTGTGTCCATTCAGTGATTCTGTTCCAATTGACATTGCGTTACTCTGTGTGGTTCCAGTGCCCTCTGGGGTGTAGCAGCCTCTGTAATTGTGACCATTCAGTGATTCAGTTCCAATTGTCAGTGTGTTTCTATGAGTTGTCCACTGCACTCTGGGGTGTAGCTGCCTCTGTAACTCTGACCATTCAGTGATTCAGTTACAATTGTCAGTGTGTTTCTCTGGGTGGTTCCACTGCACTCTGGGGTGTAGCTGTCTCTGTAACTGAGACCATTCAGTGATTCTGTTCCAATAGTCAGTGTGTTTCTCTGGGTGGTTCCACGGCACTCTGTGGTGTAGCTGTCTGTGTAACTGATACCATTCAGTCATTCAGTTCAAATTCTCATTGCATTAGTCTGTGTGGTTCCAGTGCCCTCTGGGGTGTAGCAGCCTCTGTAACTGTGACCATTCAGTGATTCAGTTACAATTGTCACTGTGTTTCACTGGGTGGTTCCACTGCGCTCTGGGGTGTAGCTGTCCCTGTAACTGTGACCATTCAGTGATTCAGTTCCAATTGTCAGTGTGTTTCTCTGGGTGGTTCCACTGTTGTCTGGGGTGTAGCTGTCTCTGTAACTGTGACCATTCAGTGATTCAGTTCCAATGGTCAGTGTGTTTCTCTGGGTGGTTCCACGGCACACTGTGGTGTAGCTGTCTCTGTAACTGTGACAATTCAGTGATTCAGTTCCAAACATCAGTGTGTTTCTCTGGGTGGTTCCACGGCACACTGGGGTGTAGCTGTCACTGTAACAGTGACCATTCAGTGATTCAGTCCAAATTGCCAGTGTGTTTCTCTGGTTGGTTACACTGCACTCTGGGGTGTAGTTGGCTTTGTATCTGTGACCATTCAGTGATTCATTCCCAATTGTCAGTGTGTTTCTCTGGGTGGTTCCACTGTACTCTGGGCTGTGGCTGCCTCTGTAACTGTGTCCATTCAGTGATTCAGTTCCAATTGACATTGCGTTACACTGTGTGGTTCCAGTGCCCTCTGGGGTGAGCAGCCTCTGTAACTGTGACCGTTCAGTGATTCATTTCCAATTGTCAGTGTGTTTCTCTGGGTGATTCCACTGCACTCTGGGGTGTAGCTGTCACTGTAACTGAGGCCATTCAGTGAGTCAGTTTCAATTGTCAGTGTGTTTCTCTGGGTAGGTTCACTGCACTCTGGGGTGTAGCTGTCTGTGTAACTGATACCATTCAGTGATTCAGTTCCAAGTGTCAGTGTGTTTCTCTATATGGTTCCACTGCACTCTGGGTTGTAGCTGTCTCTATCTGTGACCATTCAATGATTTAGTTCCAATTGTCAGTAAGTTTCTGTGGGTGGTTCCACTGAATTCTGGGATGTAGCTGCCTCTGTAAATATGACCATTCAGAGAATCAGTTTCAATTGTCAGTGTGTTTCTCTGGGTGGTTACACTGCACTCTCGGGTTTACCTGCCTCTGTAACTGTGACCATTCAGTGATTCAGTTCCAGTTGTCAGTGTGTATCTCTAGGTGGTTCCACTGCACTCTGGGGTGTAGCTGACTCCGTAACTGTGACCATTCAGTGATTCAGTTCAAATTGTCAGTGTGTTTCTCTGGGAGGTTACACTGCACTCTGGAGTATTACTGCCTCTGTAACTCTGACCATTCAGTGATTCAGTTCCAATTGTCAGTGTGTTTCTCTGTGTGGTTCCAGTGCACTCTGGGGTGTAGCTGCCTCTGTAACTGTGACCATTTTGTGATTCAGTTCCAATTGTCAGTGTGTTTCTCTGGGTGGTTCCACTGCAGTCTGGGGTGTAGCTGTCTCTGTAACTGTGACCATTCAATGATTCAGTTCCAATTGTCAGTGTGTATCTCTAGGTGGTTCCACTGCACTCTGGGGTGTAGCTGTCTCTGTAACTGTGACTATTCAGTGATTCAGTTCCAATTGACATTGCGTTACACTGTGTGGTTCCAGTGCCCTCAGGGGTGAGCAGCCTCTGTAACTGTGACCGTTCAGTGATTCATTTCCAATGGTCAGTATGTTTCTCTGGGTGGTTGCACTGCACTCTGGGGTGTAGCTGTCTCTGTAACTGTGACCATTCAGTGATTCAGTTCCAATAGTCAATGTGTTTCTCTGGGTGGTTCCACTGCAGTCTGGGGTGTAGCTGTCTCTAACTGTGACCATTCAGTGATTCAGTTCCAATTGTCAGTGTGTTTCTCTGGGTGGTTCCACTGCAGTCTGTGGTGTAGCGGCCTCTGTCACTGTGACCATTCAGTGATTCAGTTCCAATTGTCAGTGTGTTTCTCTGGGTGGTTTCACTGCACTCTGGGGTGTAGCTGTCTCTGTAACTGTGACCATTCAGTGATTCAGTTCCAATTGTCAGTGTGTATCTCTAGGTGTTTCCACTGCAGTCTGTGTTGTAGCTGTCTCTGTAACTGTGACCATTCATTGATTCCGTTACAATTGTCAGTGTGTTTCACTGGGTGGTTCCACTGCACTCTGGGGTGTAGCTGTCCCTGTAACTGTGACCATTCAGTGATTCAGTTCCAATTCTCATTGCATTAGTCTGTGTGGTTCCAGTGCCCTCTGGGGTGTAGCAGCCTCTGTAACAGTGACCATTCAGTGATTCAGTTACACTTGTCAGTGTGTTTCACTGGGTGGTTCCACTGCACTCTGGGGTGTAGCTGTCCCTGTAACTGTGACCATTCAGTGATTCAGTTCCAATTGTCAGTGTGTTTCTCTGGGTGGTTCCACAGCATTCTGTGATGTAGCATCCTCTCTAACTATGACCATTCAGTGAATCAGTTCCAATAGTCAATGTGTTTCTCTGGGTGGTGCCACGGCACTCTGTGGTGTAGCTGCCTCTGTAACTGTGACCATTCAGTGATTCAGTTCCAATTGTCAGTGTGTATCTCTCGGTGGTTCCACTGCACTCTGGGTTGTAGCTGTCTCTGTAACTGTGACTATTCAGTGATTCAGTTCAAATTGACATTGCGTTACACTGTGTGGTTCCAGTGCCCTCTGGAGTGAGCAGCCTCTGTAACTGTGACCGTTCAGTGATTCATTTCCAATTGTCAGTGTGTTTCTCTGGGTGGTTGCACTGCAGTCTGGGGTGTAGCTGTCTCTGGAACTGTGACCATTCAGTGATTCAGTTCCAATAGTCAATGTGTTTCTCTGGGTGGTGCCACGACACTCTGTGGTGAAGCTGTCTCTGTAACTGTGACAATTCAGTGATTCAGTTCCAAAAATCAGTGTGTTTCTCTGGGTGGTTCCACGGCCCTTTGGGGTGTAGCTGTCGCTGTAACAGTGACCATTCAGTGATTCAGTCCAAATTGTCAGTGTGTTCTCTGGTTGGTTACACTGCACTCTGGGGTGTAGCTGCCTCTGTAAATATGACCATTGAGTGATTCAGTTCCAATTGTCAGTGTGTTTCTCTGGGTGGTTACACTGCACTCTGGGGTGTACCTGCGTCTGTAACTGTGACCATTCAGTGATTCAGTTCCAATTGTCAGTGTGTATCTCTCGGTGGTTCCACTGCACTCTGCGGTGTAGCTGACTCGGTAACTGTGACCATTCAGTGATTCAGTTCAAATTGTCAGTGTGTTTCTCTGGGAGGTTACAATGCACTCTGGGGTATTGCTGCCTCTGTAACTGTGACCATTCAGTGATTCAGTTCCAATTGTCAGTGTGTTTCTCTGGGTGGTTCCACAGTACTCTGGGGTGTAGCTGCCTCTGTAAGTCTGACCATTCAGTTATTCAGTTCCAATTGTCAGTGTGATTCTCTTGGTGGTTCCACTGCACTCTGGGGTGTAGCTGCCTCTGTAACTGTGACCATTCTGTGATTCAGTTCCAATTGTCAGTGTGTTTCTCTGGGTGGTTCCACTGCAGCCTGGGGTGTAGCTGTCTCTGTAACTGTGACCATTCAGTGATTGAGTTCCAATAGTCAGTGTGCTTCGCTGGTTGGTTACACTGCACTCTGGGGTGTAGTTTGCTTTGTACCTGTGACCGTTCAGTGATTCAGTTCCAATTGTCAGTGTTTTACACTGGTTGGTTCCACTGCACTCTGGGCTGTGGCTGCCTCTGTAACTGTGACCATTCAGTGATTCATTTCCAATTGTCAGTGTGTTTCTCTGGGTGGTTCCATTGCACTCTCGGGTGTAGCTGTCTCTAACTGTGACCATTCAGTGATTCAGTTCCAATTGTCAGTGTGTTTCTCTGGGTGGTTCCACTGCAGTCTGGGGTGTAGCTGTCTCTGTAACTGTGACCATTCAGTGATTCTGTACCAATTGTCAGTGTGTTTCACTGGGTGGTTCCACTGCACTCTGGTATGTAGCAGCCTCTCTAACTATGACCATTCAGTGATTCAGTTCCAATTGTCAGTGTGTATCTCTAGGTGTTTCCACTGCACTCTGGGTTGTAGCTGTCTCTGTAACTGTGACCATTCATTGATTCCGTTACAATTGTCAGTGTGTTTCACTGGGTGGTTCCACTGCACTCTGGGGTGTAGCTGTCCCTGTAACTGTGACCATTCAGTGATTCAGTTCCAATTCTCATTCCATTAGTCTGTGTGGTTCCAGTGCCCTCTGGGGTGTAGCAGCCTCTGTAACTGTGACCATTCAGTGATTCAGTTCCAATTGTCAGTGTGTATCTCTAGGTGGTTCCACTGCACTCTGGGGTGTATCTGTCTCTGTAACTGTGACCATTCAGTGATTCAGTTCTAATTGACATTGCGTTACACTGTGTGGTTCCAGTGCCCTCTGGTGTGAGCAGCCTCTGTAACTGTGACCGTGCAGTGATTCATTTCCAATAGTCAGTGTGTTTCTCTGGGTGGTTGCACTGCACTCTGGGATGTAGCTGTCTCTGTAACTGAGACCATTCAGTGATTCAGTTCCAATTGTCAGTGTGTTTCTCTGGGATGTTCCACTGTTGTCTGGGGTGTAGCTGTCTCTGTAACTGTGATCATTCAGTGATTCAGTTGCAATAGTCAGTGTGTTTCTCTGGGTGGTGCCACGGCACTCTGTGGTGTAGCTGTCTCTGTAACTGTGACAATTCAGTGATTCAGTTCCAAAAATCAGTGTGTTTCTCTGGGTGGTTCCACGGCACTCTGGGGTATAGCTGTCACTGTAACAGTGACCATTCAGTGATTCAGTCCAAATTGTCAGTGTGCTTCTCTGGTTGGTTACACTGCACTCTGGGGTGTAGTTGGCTTTGTACCTGTGACCGTTCAGTGATTCATTTCCAATTGTCAGTGTGTTTCTCTGGGTGGTTCCGCTGCACTCTGGGGTGTAGCTGTTCCTGTAACTGTGAGCATTCAGTGATTCAGTTCCAATTGTCAGTGTGTTTCTCTGGGTGGTTCCATTGCACTCTGGGGTGTAGCTGTCTCTGTAACTGAGACCATTCAGTGTTTCAGTTCCAATTGTCAGTGTGTATCTCTGGGTGGTTACACTACACTCTGGGGTGTACCTTCCTCTGTAACTGTGACCATTCAGTGATTCAGTTCCAATTGTCAGTGTGTATCTCTAGGTGTTTCCACTGCACTCGGGGTTGTAGCTGTCGCTGTAACTGTGACCATTGATTCCGTTACAATTGTCAGTGTGTTTCACTGGGTGGTTCCACTGCACTCTGGGGTGTAGCTGTCCCTGTAACTGTGACCATTCAGTGACTCAGTTCCAATTCTCATTGCATTAGTCTGTGTGGTTCCAGTGCCCTGTGGGGTGTAGCTGCCTCTGTAACTGTGACCATTCAGTGATTCAGTTCCAATTGTCAGTGTGTTTCTCTGGGTGGTTCCACTGACGTCTGGGGTGTAGCTGTCTCTGTAACTGTGACCATTCAGTGATTCTGTTCCAAAAATCAGTGTGTTTCTCTTGGTGGTTCCACGGCACTCTGGGGTGTAGCTGTCACTGTAACAGTGACCATTCAGTGATTCAGTCCAAATTGTCAGTGTGC
The DNA here is from genome assembly GCF_047496885.1 of Scyliorhinus torazame. NCBI lineage: Eukaryota > Metazoa > Chordata > Chondrichthyes > Carcharhiniformes > Scyliorhinidae > Scyliorhinus > Scyliorhinus torazame. Next base: position 92,280,783 of record NC_092726.1, on the reverse strand, counting down.
TTCTCTGGTTGGTTTCACTGCACTCTGGGGTGTAGCTGTCTCTGTAACTGAGACCATTCAGTGATTCAGTTTCAATTGTCAGTGTGTTTCTCTGGGTGGGTTTACTGCACTCTGGGGTGTAGCTGTCTGTGTAACTGATACCATTCAGTGATTCATTTCCAATTGTCAGTGTGTTTCTCTGGGTGGTTCCACTGCACTCTGGGGTATAGCTGTCTCTATCTGTGACCATTCAATGATTTAGTTCCAATTGTCAGTAAGTTTCTGTGGGTAGTTCCACTGCATTCTGGGGTGTAGCTGCCTCTGTAAATATGACCATTCAGTGATTCAGTTCCAATTGGCAGTGTGTTTCTCTGGGTTGTTCCACTGCACTCTGGGATGTAGCTGCCTTTGTAACTGTGAACATTCAGTGATTCAGTTCCAATTGTCAGTGTGTTTCTCTGGGTGGTTCAACTGCATTCTGGGATGTAGCAGCCTCTGTAAATATGACCATTCAGTGAATCAGTTCCAATTGTCAGTGTGTTTCTCTGGGTGGTTACACTGCACTCTGGGATGTACCTGCCTCTGTAACTGTGACCATTCAGTGATTCAGTTCCAATTGTCAGTGTGTATCTCTAGGTGGTTCCACTGCACTCTGGCGTGTAGCTGACTCTGTAACTGTGACCATTCAGTGATTCAGTTCAAATTGTCAGTGTGTTTCTCTGGGAGGTTACACTGCACTCTGGGGTATAGCTGCCTCTGTAACTCTGACCATTCAGTGATTCAGTTCCTCTTGTCAGTGTGTTTCTCTGGGTGGTTCCACAGTACTCTGGGGTGTAGCTGCCTCTGTAACTCTGACCATTCAGTTATTCAGTTCCAATTGTCAGTGTGATTCTCCTGGTGGTTCCACTGCACTCTGGGGTGTAGCTGCCTCTGTAACTGTGACCATTCTGTGATTCAGTTCCAATTGTCAGTGTGTTTCTCTGGGTGGTTACACTGCAGCCTGGTGTGTAGCTGTCTCTGTAACTGTGACCATTCAGTGATTCAGTTCCAATAGTCAGTGTGCTTCTCTGGTTGGTGACACTGCACTCTGGGGTGTAGTTGGATTTGTACCTGCGACCATTCAGTGATTCAGTTCCAATTATCAGTGTGTTTCTCTGGGTGGTTCCACTGCACTCTGGGCTGTGGCAGCCTCTGTAACTGTGTCCATTCAGTAATTCAGTTCCAATTGACATTGCGTTACACTGTGTGGTTCCAGTGCCCTCTGGGGTGAGCAGCCTCTGTAACTGTGACCGTTCAGTGATTCATTTCCAATTGTCAGTGTGTTTCTCTGGGTGGTTCCATTGCACTCTGGGGTGTAGCTGTCTCTGTAACTGAGACCATTCAGTGATTCAGTTCCAATTGTCAGTGTGTTTCTCTGGGTGGTTCCACTGCAGTCTGATGTGTAGCTGTCTCTAACTGTGACCATTCAGTGATTCAGTTCCAATTGTCAGTGTGTTTCTCTGGGTGGTTCCACTACACTCTGGGATGTAGCAGCCTCTCTAACTATGACCATTCAGTGAATCAGTTCCAATTGTCAGTGTGTATCTATGGGTGGTTACACTGCACTCTGTGGTGTACCTGCCTCTGTAACTGTGACCATTCAGTGATTCAGTAACAATTGTCAGTGTGTATCTCTAGGTGTTTCCACTGCAGTCTGGGTTGTAGCTGTCTCTGTAACTGTGACCATTCATTGATTCCGTTACAATTGTCAGTGTGTTTCACTGGGTGGTTCCACTGCACTCTGGGGTGTAGCTGTCCCTGTAACTGTGACCATTCAGTGATTCAGTTCCAATTCTCATTGCATTAGTCTGTGTGGTTCCAGTGCCCTCTGGGGTGTAGCAGCCTCTGTAACTGTGACCATTCAGTGATTCAGTTACACTTGTCAGTGTGTTTCACTGGGTGGTTCCACTGCACTCTGGGGTGTAGCTGTCCCTGTAACTGTGACCATTCAGTGATTCAGTTCCAATTGTCAGTGTGTTTCTCTGGGTGGTTCCACTGCACTCTGTGATGTAGCAGCCTCTCTAACTATGACCATTCAGTGAATCAGTTCCAATTGTCAGTGTGTTTCTCTGGGTGATTACACTGCACTCTGGGGTGTACCTACCTCTGTAACTGTGACCATTCAGTGATTCAGTTCCAAAAATCAGTGTGTTTCTCTGGGTGGTTCCACGGCACTTTGGGGTGTAGCTGTCGCTGTAACAGTGACCATTCAGTGATTCAGTCCCAATTGTCAGTGTGTTCTCTGTATGGTTACACTGCACTCTGGGGTGTAGCTGTCTCTGTAACTGAGACCATTCAGTGATTCAGTTCCAATTGTCAGTGTGTTTCTCTGGGTGGTTAAACTGCACTCTGGGGTGTACCTGCCTCTTTAACTGTGACCATTCAGTGATTCAGTTCCAATTGTCAGTGTGTATCTCTCGGTGGTTCCACTGCACTCTGCGGTGTAGCTGACTCTGTAACTGTGACCATTCAGTGATTCAGTTCAAATTGTCAGTGTGTTTCTCTGGGAGGTTACAATGCACTCTCGGGTATAGCTGCCTCTGTAACTGTGACCATTCAGTGATTCAGTTCCAATTGTCAGTGTGTTTCTCTGGGTGGTTCCACAGTACTCTGGGGTGAAGCTGCCTCTGCAAGTCTGACCATTCAGTTATTCAGTTCCAATTGCCAGTGTGATTCTCTTGGTGGTTCCACTGCACTCTGGGGTGTAGCTGCCTCTGTAACTGTGACCATTCTGTGATTCAGTTCCAATTGTCAGTGTGTTTCTCTGGGTGGTTCCACTGCAGCCTGGGGTGTAGCTGTCTCTGTAACTGTGACCATTCAGTGATTCAGTTCTAATAGTCAGTGTGCTTCTCTGGTTGGTTACACTGCACTCTGGGGTGTAGTTGGCTTTGTACCTGTGACCATTCAGTGATTCAGTCCCAATTGTCAGTGTTTTTCTCTGGGTGGTTCCACTGCACTCTGGGCTGTGGCTGCCTCTGTAATTGTGACCATTCAGTGATTCATTTCCAATTGTCAGTGTGTTTCTCTGGGTGGTTCCATTGCACTCTGGGGTGTAGCTGTCTCTAACTGTGACCATTCAGTGATTCAGTTCCAATTGTCAGTGTGTTTCTCTGGGTGGTTCCACTGCAGTCTGGGATGTAGCTGTCTCTGTAACTGTGACCATTCAGTGATTCAGTACCAATTGTCAGTGTGTTTCTCTGGGTGGTATTACTGCACTCTGGGAAGTAGCAGCCTCTCTAACTATGACCATTCAGTGAATCAGTTCCAATTGTCAGTGTGTATCTCTGGGTGGTTACACTGCACTCTGGGGTGTACCTGCCTCTGTAACTGTGACCATTCAGTGATTCAGTTCCAATTGTCAGTGTGTATCTCTAGGTGTTTCCACTGCACTCTGGGTTGTAGCTGTCTCTGTAACTGTGACCATTCATTGATTCCGTTACAATTGTCAGTGTGTTTCACTGGGTGGTTCCACTGCACTCTGGGGTGTAGCTGTCCCTGTAACTGTGACCATTCAGTGATTCAGTTCCAATTCTCATTGCATTAGTCTGTGTGGTTCCAGTGCCCTCTGGGGTGTAGCAGCCTCTGTAGCTGTGACCATTCAGTGATTCAGTTCCAATTGTCAGTGTGTATCTCTAGGTGGTTCCACTGCACTCTGGGGTGTATCTGTCTCTGTAACTGTGACCATTCAGTGATTCAGTTCCAATTGACATTGCGTTACACTGTGTGGTTCCAGTGCCCTCTGCTGTGAGCAGCCTCTGTAACTGTGACCGTTCAGTGATTCATTTCCAATTGTCAGTGTGTTTCTCTGGGTGGTTGCACTGCACTCTTGGGTGTAGCTGTCTCTGTAACTGAGACCATTCAGTGATTCAGTTCCAATTGTCAGTGTGTTTCTCTGGGTGCTTCCACTGCACCCTGGGATGTAGCTGCCTCTGTAACTATGACCATTCAGTGATTCAGTTCCAATTGTCAGTGTGTTTCTCTGGGATGTTCCACTGTTGTCTGGGGTGTAGCTGTCTCTGTAACTGTGACCATTCAGTGATTCAGTTGCAATAGTCAGTGTGTTTCTCTGTGTGGTGCCACGGCACTCTGTGGTGTAGCTGTCTCTGTAACTGTGACAATTCAGTGATTCAGTTCCGAAAATCAGTGTGTTTCTCTGGGTGGATCCACGGCACTCTGGGGTGTAGCTGTCACTGTAACAGTGACCATTCAGTGATTCAGTCCAAATTGTCAGTGTGCTTCTCTGGTTGGTTACACTGCAGTCTGGGGTGTCGTTGGCTTTGTACCTGTGACCGTTCAGGGATTCATTTCCAATTGTCAGTGTGTTTCTCTGTGTGGTTCCGCTGCACTCTGGGGTGTAGCTGTTCCTGTAACTGTGAGCATTCAGTGATTCAGTTCCAATTGTCACTGTGTTTCTCTGGGTGGTTCCATTGCACTCTGGGGTGTAGCTGTCTCTGTAACTGAGACTATTCAGTGTTTCAGTTCCAATTGTCAGTGTGTATCTCTGGGTGGTTACACTACACTCTGGGGTGTACCTGCCTCTGTAACTGTGACCATTCAGTGATTCAGTTCCAATAGACAGTGTGTTTCTTTGGGTGGTTCCACGGCACTCTGTGGTGTAGCTGTCTCTGTAACTGTGACAATTCAGTGATTCAGTATCAAAAATCAGTGTGTTTCTCTGGGTGGTTCCACGGCACTCTGGGGTGTAGCTGTCACTGTAACTGTGACCATTCAGTGATTCAGTTCCAATAGTCAGTGTGCTTCTCTGGTTGGTTACACTGCACTCTGGGGTATAGTTGGTTTTGTACCTGTGACCATTCAGTGATTCACTTCCAATTGTCAGTGTGTTTCTCTGGGTGGTTCCACTGCACTCTGGGCTGTGGCTGCCTCTGTAACTGTGTCCATTCAGTGATTCAGTTCCAATTGACATTGCGTTACACTGTGTGGTTCCAGTGCCCTCTGGGGTGAGCAGCCCCTGTATCTGTAACCATTCAGTGATTCAGTTCCAATTGTCAGTGTGTTTCTCTGGGTGGTTCCATTGCACTCTGGGTTGTAGCTGTGTCTGTAACTGAGACCATTCAGTGATTCAGTTCCAATTGTCAGAGTGTTTCTCTGGGTGGTTCCACTGCACTCTGTGATGTAGCAGCCTCTCTAACTATGACCATTCAGTGAATCAGTTCCAATTGTCAGTGTGTTTCTCTGGGTGGTTACACTGCACTCTGGGGTGTACCTGCCTCTGTAACTGTGACCATTCAGTGATTCAGTTCCAATTGTCAGTGTGTTTCTCTGGGTGGTTGCACTGCTCTCTGGGGCGTAGCTATCTCTGTAACTGAGACCATTCAGTGATTCAGTTCCAATTGTCAGTGTGTTTCTCTGGGTGGTTCCACTGTTGTCTGAGGTGTAGCTGTCTCTGTAACTGTGACCATTCAGTGATTCATTTCCAATTGTCAGTGTGTTTCTCTGGGTGGTTCCACTGCAGTCTGGTGTGTAGCTGTCTCTAACTGTGACCATTCAGTGATTCAGTTCCAATTGTCAGTGTGTTTCTCTGGGTGGTTCCACTGCACTCTGGGATGTAGCAGCCTCTCTAACTATGACCATTCAGTGAATCAGTTCCAATTGTCAGTGTGTATCTCTGGGTGGTTACACTGCACTCTGGGGTTTACCTGCCTCTGTAACTGTGACCATTCAGTGATTCAGTTCCAATTGTCAGTGTGTATCTCTAGGTGTTTCCACTGCACTCTGGGTTGTAGCTGTCTCTGTAACTGTGACCATTCATTGATTCCGTTACAGTTGTCAGTGTGTTTCACTGGGTGGTTCCACTGCACTCTGGGGTGTAGCGTCCCTGTAACTGTGACCATTCAGTGATTCAGTTCCAATTCTCATTGCATTAGTCTGTGTGGTTCCAGTGCCCTCTGGGGTGTAGCAGCCTCTGTAACTGTGACCATTCAGTGATTCAGTTACAATTGTCAGTGTGTTTCACTGGGTGGTTCCACTGCACTCTGGGGTGTAGCTGTCCCTGTAACTGTGACCATTCAGTGATTCAGTTCCAATTGTCAGTGTGTTTCTCTGGGTGGTTCCACTGCACTCTGTGATGTAGCAGCCTCTCTAACTATGACCATTCAGTGAATCAGTTCCAATTGTCAGTGTGTTTCTCTGGGTGGTAACACTGCACTCTGGGGTGTACCTGCCTCTGTAACTGTGACCATTCAGTGATTCAGTTCCAATTGTCAGTGTGTTTCTCTGGGTGGTTGCACTGCACTCTGGGGTGTAGCTGTCTCTGTAACTGAGACCATTCAGTGATTCAGTTCCAATTGTCAGTGTGTTTCTCTGGGTGGTTCCCCTGTAGTCTGGGGTGTAGCTGTCTCTGTAACTGTGACCATTCAGTGATTTAGATCCAATTGTCAGTGTGTTTCTCTGGGTTGTTCCACGGCACTCTGGGGTGTAGCTGTCACTGTAACAGTGATCATTCAGTGATTCAGTCCAAATTGTCAGTGTGCTTCTCTGGTTGGTTACACTGCACTCTGGGGTATAGCTGCCTCTGTAACTGTGACCATTCAGTGATTCAGTCCAAATTGTCAGTGTGCTTCACTCGGTGGTTCCACTGCACTCTGGGGTGTAGTTGGCTTTGTACCTGTGACCGTTCAGTGATTCATTTCCAATTGTCAGTGTGTTTCACTGGGTGGTTCCACTGCACTCTGGGGTGTAGCTGTCCCTGTAACTGTGACCATTCAGTGATTCAGTTCCAATTCTCATTGCATTAGTCTGTGTGGTTCCAGTGCCCTCTGGGGTGTAGCAGCCTCTGTAACTGTGACCATTCAGTCATTCAGTTACAATTGTCAGTGTGTTTCACTGGGTGGTTCCACTGCTCTCTGGGGTGTAGCTGTCCCTGTAACTGTGACCATTCAGTGATTCAGTTCCAATTGTCAGTGTGTTTCTCTGGGTGGTTCCACTGCACTCTGTGATGTAGCAGCCTCTCTAACTATGACCATTCAGTGAATCAGTTCCAATTGTCAGTGTGTTTCTCTGGGTGGTTACACTGCACTCTGTGGTGTAGCTATCTCTGTAACTGAGACCATTCAGTGATTCAGTTCCAATTGTCAGTGTGTTTCTCTGGGTGGTTCCCCTGTAGTCTGGGGTGTAGCTGTCTCTGTAACTGTGACCATTCAGTGATTTAGTTCCAATTGTCAGTGTGTTTCTCTGGGTTGTTCCACGGCACTCTGGGGTGTAGCTGTCACTGTAACAGTGACCATTTAGTGATTCTGTCCAAATTGTCAGTGTGCTTCTCTGGTTGGTTACACTGCACTCTGGGGTATAGCTGCCTCTGTAACTGTGACCATTCAGTGATTCAGTCCAAATTGTCAGTGTGCTTCTCTGGGTGGTTCCACTGCACTCTGGGGTGTAGTTGGCTTTGTACCTGTGACCGTTCAGTGATTCATTTCCAATTGTCAGTGTGTTTCTCTGGGTGGTTCCATTGCGCTCTGGGGTGTAGCTGTCTCTTTAACTGAGACCATTAAGTGATTCAGTTCCAATTGTCAGTGTGTTTCTCTGGGGGGTTCCGCTGCACTCTGGCGTGTAGCTGTCTCTGTAACTGAGACCATTCAGTGATTCAGTTCCAATTGTCAGTGTGTTTCTCTGGGTAGTTCCACTGCAGTCTGGTCTGTAGATGTCTCTAACTGTGACCATTCAGTGATTCAGTTCCAATTTTCAGTGTGTATCTCTAGGTGGTTCCACTGCACTCTGCGGTGTAAATGACTCTGTAACTGTGATCATTCATTGATTCAGTTCAAATTATCAGTGTGTTTCTCTGGGAGGTTTCACTGCACTCTGGGGTATAGCTGCCTCTGTAACTGTGACCATTCAGTGATACAGTTCCAATTGTCAGTGTGTTTCTCTGCGTGTTTCCACAGTACTCTGGGGGTGTAGCTGCCTCTGTAAGTCTGACCATTCAGTTATTCAGTTCCAATTGTCAGTGTGATTCTCTTGGTGGTTCCACTGCACTCTGGGCTGTGGCTGCCTCTGTAACTGTGTCCATTCAGTGATTCAGTTCCAATTGACATTGCGTTACACTGTGTGGTTCCACTGCACTCTGGGGTGTAGCTACCTCTGTAACTGTGACCACTCAGTGATTCAGTTCCAATTCTCATTGCATTAGTCTGTGTGGTTCCAGTGCCCTCTGGGGTGTAGCAGCCTCTGTAGCTGTGACCATTCAGTGATTCAGTTCCAATTGTCAGTGTGTATCTCTACGTGGTTCCACTGCACTCTGGGGTGTATCTGTCTCTGTAACTGTGACCATTCAGTGATTCAGTTCCAATTGACATTGCGTTACACTGTGTGGTTCCAGTGCCCTCTGCTGTGAGCAGCCTCTGTAACTGTGACCGTTCAGTGATTCATTTCCAATTGTCAGTGTGTTTCTCTGGGTGGTTGCACTGCACTCTGGGGTGTAGCTGTCTCTTTAACTGAGACCATTCAGTGATTCTGTTCCAATTGTCAGTGTGTTTCTCTGGGTGCTTCCACTGCACCCTGGGATGTAGCTGCCTCTGTAACTATGACCATTCAGTGATTCAGTTCCAATTGTCAGTGTGTTTCTCTGGGATGTTCCACTGTTGTCTGGGGTGTAGCTGTCTCTGTAACTGTGACCATTCAGTGATTCAGTTGCAATAGTCAGTGTGTTTCTCTGTGTGGTGCCACGGCACTCTGTGGTGTAGCTGTCTCTGTAACTGTGACAATTCAGTGATTCAGTTCCAAAAATCAGTGTGTTTCTCTGGGTGGATCCACGGCACTCTGGGGTGTAGCTGTCACTGTAACAGTGACCATTCAGTGATTCAGTCCAAATTGTCAGTGTGCTTCTCTGGTTGGTTACACTGCACTCTGGGGTGTAGTTGGCTTTGTACCTGTGACCGTTCAGGGATTCATTTCCAATTGTCAGTGTGTTTCTCTGTGTGGTTCCGCTGCACTCTGGGGTGTAGCTGTTCCTGTAACTGTGAGCATTCAGTGATTCAGTTCCAATTGTCACTGTGTTTCTCTGGGTGGTTCCATTGCACTCTGGGGTGTAGCTGTCTCTGTAACTGAGACTATTCAGTGTTTCAGTTCCAATTGTCAGTGTGTATCTCTGGGTGGTTACACTACACTCTGGGGTGTACCTGCCTCTGTAACTGTGACCATTCAGTGATTCAGTTCCAATAGACAGTGTGTTTCTTTGGGTGGTTCCACGGCACTCTGTGGTGTAGCTGTCTCTGTAACTGTGACAATTCAGTGATTCAGTATCAAAAATCAGTGTGTTTCTCTGGGTGGTTCCACGGCACTCTGGGGTGTAGCCGCCTCTGTAACTGTGACCATTCAATGATTCAGTTCCAATTGTCAGTGTGTTTCTCTGGGTGGTTACAGTGCACTCTGGGGTGTAGCTGTCACTGTAACTGTGACCATTCAGTGATTCAGTTCCAATAGTCAGTGTGCTTCTCTGGTTGGTTACACTGCACTCTGGGGTATAGTTGGTTTTGTACCTGTGACCATTCAGTGATTCACTTCCAATTGTCAGTGTGTTTCTCTGGGTGGTTCCACTGCACTCTGGGCTGTGGCTGCCTCTGTAACTGTGTCCATTCAGTGATTCAGTTCCAATTGACATTGCGTTGCACTGTGTGGTTCCAGTGCCCTCTGGGGTGAGCATCCTCTGTAACTGTGACCGTTCAGTGATTCATTTCCAATTGTCAGTGTGTTTCTCTGTGTGATTCCACTGTACTCTGGGGTGTAGCATTCTCTGTAACTGAGACCATTCAGTGATTCAGTTTCAATTGTCAGTGTGTTTCTCTGGGTGGGTTTACTGCACTCTGGGGTATAGCTGTCTGTGTAACTGATACCATTCAGTGATTCATTTCCAATTGTCAGTGTGTTTCTCTGGGTGGTTCCACTGCACTCTGGGGTATAGCTGTCTCTATCTGTGACCATTCAATGATTTAGTTCCAATTGTCAGTAAGTTTCTGTGGGTGGTTCCACTGCATTCTGGGGTGTAGCTGCCTCTGTAAATATGACCATTCAGTGATTCAGTTCCAATTGGCAGTGTGTTTCTCTGGGTTGTTCCACTGCACTCTGGGATGTAGCTGCCTTTGTAACTGTGACCATTCAGTGATTCAGTTCCAATTGTCAGTGTGTTTCTCTGGGTGGTTCCACTGCATTCTGGGATGTAGCAGCCTCTGTAAATATGACCATTCAGTGAATCAGTTCCAATTGTCAGTGTGTTTCTCTGGGTGGTTACACTGCACTCTGGGATGTACCTGCCTCTGTAACTGTGACCATTCAGTGATTCAGTTCCAATTGTCAGTGTGTATCTCTAGGTGGTTCCACTGCACTCTGGCGTGTAGCTGACTCTGTAACTGTGACCATTCAGTGATTCAGTTCAAATTGTCAGTGTGTTTCTCTGGGAGGTTACACTGCACTCTGGGGTATAGCTGCCTCTGTAACTCTGACCATTCAGTGATTCAGTTCCTCTTGTCAGTGTGTTTCTCTGGGTGGTTCCACAGTACTCTGGGGTGTAGCTGCCTCTGTAACTCTGACCATTCAGTTATTCAGTTCCAATTGTCAGTGTGATTCTCCTGGTGGTTCCACTGCACTCTGGGGTGTAGCTGCCTCTGTAACTGTGACCATTCTGTGATTCAGTTCCAATTGTCAGTGTGTTTCTCTGGGTGGTTACACTGCAGCCTGGTGTGTAGCTGTCTCTGTAACTGTGACCATTCAGTGATTCAGTTCCAATAGTCAGTGTGCTTCTCTGGTTGGTGACACTGCACTCTGGGGTGTAGTTGGATTTGTACCTGCGACCATTCAGTGATTCAGTTCCAATTATCAGTGTGTTTCTCTGGGTGGTTCCACTGCACTCTGGGCTGTGGCAGCCTCTGTAACTGTGTCCATTCAGTAATTCAGTTCCAATTGACATTGCGTTACACTGTGTGGTTCCAGTGCCCTCTGGGGTGAGCAGCCTCTGTAACTGTGACCGTTCAGTGATTCATTTCCAATTGTCAGTGTGTTTCTCTGGGTGGTTCCATTGCACTCTGGGGTGTAGCTGTCTCTGTAACTGAGACCATTCAGTGATTCAGTTCCAATTGTCAGTGTGTTTCTCTGGGTGGTTCCACTGCAGTCTGATGTGTAGCTGTCTCTAACTGTGACCATTCAGTGATTCAGTTCCAATTGTCAGTGTGTTTCTCTGGGTGGTTCCACTGCAGTCTGGTGTGTAGCTGTCTCTGTAACTGTGACCATTCAGTGATTCAGTTCCAATTGTCAGTGTGTTTCTCTGGGTGGTTCCACTACACTCTGGGATGTAGCAGCCTCTCTAACTATGACCATTCAGTGAATCAGTTCCAATTGTCAGTGTGTATCTATGGGTGGTTACACTGCACTCTGTGGTGTACCTGCCTCTGTAACTGTGACCATTCAGTGATTCAGTTCCAATTGTCAGTGTGTATCTCTAGGTGTTTCCACTGTAGTCTGGGTTGTAGCTGTCTCTGTAACTGTGACCATTCATTGATTCCGTTACAATTGTCAGTGTGTTTCACTGGGTGGTTCCACTGCACTCTGGGGTGTAGCTGTCCCTGTAACTGTGACCATTCAGTGATTCAGTTCCAATTCTCATTGCATTAGTCTGTGTGGTTCCAGTGCCCTCTGGGGTGTAGCAGCCTCTGTAACTGTGACCATTCAGTGATTCAGTTACACTTGTCAGTGTGTTTCACTGGGTGGTTCCACTGCACTCTGGGGTGTAGCTGTCCCTGTAACTGTGACCATTCAGTGATTCAGTTCCAATTGTCAGTGTGTTTCTCTGGGTGGTTCCACTGCACTCTGTGATGTAGCAGCCTCTCTAACTATGACCATTCAGTGAATCAGTTCCAATTGTCAGTGTGTTTCTCCGGGAGATTACACTGCACTCTGGGGTGTACCTGCCTCTGTAACTGTGACCATTCAGTGATTCAGTTCCAAAAATCAATGTGTTTCTCTGGGTGGTTCCACGGCACTTTGGGGTGTAGCTGTCGCTGTAACAGTGGCCATTCAGTGATTCAGTCCCAATTGTCAGTGTGTTCTCTGGTTGGTTACACTGCACTCTGGGGTGTAGCTGTCTCTGTAACTGAGACCATTCAGTGATTCAGTTCCAATTGTCAGTGTGTTTCTCTGGGTGGTTAAACTGCACTCTGGGGTGTACCTGCCTCTTTAACTGTGACCATTCAGTGATTCAGTTCCAATTGTCAGTGTGTATCTCTCGGTGGTTCCACTGCACTCTGCGGTGTAGCTGACTCTGTAACTGTGACCTTTCAGTGATTCAGTTCAAATTGTCAGTGTGTTTCTCTGGGAGGTTACAATGCACTCTCGGGTATAGCTGCCTCTGTAACTGTGACCATTCAGTGATTCAGTTCCAATTGTCAGTGTGTATCTCTGGGTGGTTCCACAGTACTCTGGGGTGAAGCTGCCTCTGCAAGTCTGACCATTCAGTTATTCAGTTCCAATTGCCAGTGTGATTCTCTTGGTGGTTCCACTGCACTCTGGGGTGTAGCTGCCTCTGTAACTGTGACCATTCTGTGATTCAGTTCCAATTGTCAGTGTGTTTCTCTGGGTGGTTCCACTGCAGCCTGGGGTGTAGCTGTCTCTGTAACTGTGACCATTCAGTGATTCAGTTCTAATAGTCAGTGTGCTTCTCTGGTTGGTTACACTGCACTCTGGGGTATAGTTGGTTTTGTACCTGTGACCATTCAGTGATTCACTTCCAATTGTCAGTGTGTTTCTCTGGGTGGTTCCACTGCACTCTGGGCTGTGGCTGCCTCTGTAACTGTGTCCATTCAGTGATTCAGTTCCAATTGACATTGCGTTACACTGTGTGGTTCCAGTGCCCTCTGGGGTGAGCAGCCTATGTAACTGTGACCGTTCAGTGATTCATTTCCAATTGTCAGTGTGTTTCTCTGTGTGATTCCACTGTACTCTGGGGTGTAGCTGTCTCTGTAACTGAGACCATTCAGTGATTCAGTTTCAATTGTCAGTGTGTTTCTCTGGGTGGGTTTACTGCACTCTGGGGTATAGCTGTCTGTGTAACTGATACCATTCAGTGATTCATTTCCAATTGTCAGTGTGTTTCTCTGGGTGGTTCCACTGCACTCTGGGGTATAGCTGTCTCTATCTGTGACCATTCAATGATTTAGTTCCAATTGTCAGTAAGTTTCTGTGAGTGGTTCCACTGCATTCTGGGGTGTAGCTGCCTCTGTAAATATGACCATTCAGTGATTCAGTTCCAATTGGCAGTGTGTTTCTCTGGGTTGTTACACTGCACTCTGGGATGTAGCTGCCTTTGTAACTGTGACCATTCAGTGATTCAGTTCCAATTGTCAGTGTGTTTCTCTGGGTGGTTCCACTGCATTCTGGGATGTTGCAGCCTCTGTAAATATGACCATTCAGTGAATCAGTTCCAATTGTCAGTGTGTTTCTCTGGGTGGTTACACTGCACTCTGGGATGTACCTGCCTCTGTAACTGTGACCATTCAGTGATTCAGTTCCAATTGTCAGTGTGTATCTCTAGGTGGTTCCACTGCACTCTGGCGTGTAGCTGACTCTGTAACTGTGACCATTCAGTGATTCAGTTCAAATTGTCAGTGTGTTTCTCTGGGAGGTTACACTGCACTCTGGGGTATAGCTGCCTCTGTAACTCTGACCATTCAGTGATTCAGTTCCTCTTGTCAGTGTGTTTCTCTGGGTGGTTCCACAGTACTCTGGGGTGTAGCTGCCTCTGTAACTCTGACCATTCAGTTATTCAGTTGCAATTGTCAGTGTGATTCTCCTGGTGGTTCCACTGCACTCTGGGGTGTAGCTGCCTCTGTAACTGTGACCATTCTGTGATTCAGTTCCAATTGTCAGTGTGTTTCTCTGGGTGGTTACACTGCAGCCTGGTGTGTAGCTGTCTCTGTAACTGTGACCATTCAGTGATTCAGTTCCAATAGTCAGTGTGCTTCTCTGGTTGGTGACACTGCACTCTGGGCTGTGGCAGCCTCTGTAACTGTGTCCATTCAGTAATTCAGTTCCAATTGACATTGCGTTACACTGTGTGGTTCCAGTGCCCTCTGGGGTGAGCAGCCTCTGTAACTGGGACCGTTCAGTGATTCATTTCCAATTGTCAGTGTGTTTCTCTGGGTGGTTCCATTGCACTCTGGGGTGTAGCTGTCTCTGTAACTGAGACCATTCAGTGATTCAGTTCCAATTGTCAGTGTGTTTCTCTGGGTGGTTCCACTGCAGTCTGATGTGTAGCTGTCTCTAACTGTGACCATTCAGTGATTCAGTTCCAATTGTCAGTGTGTTTCTCTGGGTGGTTCCACTGCAGTCTGGTGTGTAGCTGTCTCTGTAACTGTGACCATTCAGTGATTCATTTCCAATTGTCAGTGTGTTTCTCTGGGTGGTTCCACTACACTCTGGGATGTAGCAGCCTCTCTAAGTATGACCATTCAGTGAATCAGTTCCAATTGTCAGTGTGTATCTATGGGTGGTTACACTGCACTCTGTGGTGTACCTGCCTCTGTAACTGTGACCATTCAGTGATTCAGTTCCAATTGTCAGTGTGTATCTCTAGGTGTTTCCACTGCAGTCTGGGTTGTAGCTGTCTCTGTAACTGTGACCATTCATTGATTCCGTTACAATTGTCAGTGTGTTTCACTGGGTGGTTGCACTGCACTCTGGGGTGTAGCTGTCCCTGTAACTGTGACCATTCAGTGATTCAGTTCCAATTCTCATTGCATTAGTCTGTGTGGTTCCAGTGCCCTCTGGGGTGTAGCAGCCTCTGTAACTGTGACCATTCAGTGATTCAGTTACACTTGTCAGTGTGTTTCACTGGGTGGTTCCACTGCACTCTGGGGTGTAGCTGTCCCTGTAACTGTGACCATTCAGTGATTCAGTTCCAATTGTCAGTGTGTTTCTCTGGGTGGTTCCACTGCACTCTGTGATGTAGCAGCCTCTCTAAATATGACCATTCAGTGAATCAGTTCCAATTGTCAGTGTGTTTCTCTGGGTGATTACACTGCACTCTGGGGTGTACCTGCCTCTGTAACTGTGACCATTCAGTGATTCAGTTCCAAAAATCAGTGTGTTTCTCTGGGTGGTTCCACGGCACTTTGGGGTGTAGCTGTCGCTGTAACAGTGACCATTCAGTGATTCAGTCCAAATTGTCAGTGTGTTCTCTGGTTGGTTACACTGCACTCTGGGGTGTAGCTGTCTCTGTAACTGAGACCATTCAGTGATTCAGTTCCAATTGTCAGTGTGTTTCTCTGGGTGGTTAAACTGCACTCTGGGGTGTACCTGCCTCTTTAACTGTGACCATTCAGTGATTCAGTTCCAATTGTCAGTGTGTATCTCCCGGTGGTTCCACTGCACTCTGCGGTGTAGCTGACTCTGTAACTGTGACCATTCAGTGATTCAGTTCAAATTGTCAGTGTGTTTCTCTGGGAGGTTACAATGCACTCTCGGGTATAGCTGCCTCTGTAACTGTGACCATTCAGTGATTCAGTTCCAATTGTCAGTGTGTTTCTCTGGGTGGTTCCACAGTACTCTGGGGTGAAGCTGCCTCTGCAAGTCTGACCATTCAGTTATTCAGTTCCAATTGCCAGTGTGATTCTCTTGGTGGTTCCACTGCACTCTGGGGTGTAGCTGCCTCTGTAACTGTGACCATTCTGTGATTCAGTTCCAATTGTCAGTGTGTTTCTCTGGGTGGTTCCACTGCAGCCTGGGGTGTAGCTGTCTCTGTAACTGTGACCATTCAGTGATTCAGTTCTAATAGTCAGTGTGCTTCTCTGGTTGGTTACACTGCACTCTGGGGTGTAGTTGGCTTTGTACCTGTGACCATTCAGTGATTCAGTCCCAATTGTCAGTGTTTTTCTCTGGGTGGTTCCACTGCACTCTGGGCTGTGGCTGCCTCTGTAATTGTGACCATTCAGTGATTCATTTCCAATTGTCAGTGTGTTTCTCTTGGTGGTTCCATTGCACTCTGGGGTGTAGCTGTCTCTAACTGTGACCATTCAGTGATTCAGTTCCAATTGTCAGTGTGTTTCTCTGGGTGGTTCCACTGCAGTCTGGGATGTAGCTGTCTCTGTAACTGTGACCATTCAGTGATTCAGTACCAATTGTCAGTGTGTTTCTCTGTGTGGTTCCATTGCACTCTGGGTTGTAGCTGTGTCTGTAACTGAGACCATTCAGTGATTCAGTTCCAATTGTCAGTGTGTTTCTCTGGGTGGTTCCACTGCACTCTGTGATGTAGCAGCCTCTCTAACTATGACCATTCAGTGAATCAGTTCCAATTGTCAGTGTGTTTCTCTGGGTGGTTACACTGCACTCTGGGGTGTACCTGCCTCTGTAACTGTGACCATTCAGTGATTCAGTTCCAATTGTCAGTGTGTTTCTCTGGGTGGTTGCACTGCTCTCTGGGGCGTAGCTATCTCTGTAACTGAGACCATTCAGTGATTCAGTTCCAATTGTCAGTGTGTTTCTCTGGGTGGTTCCACTGTTGTCTGAGGTGTAGCTGTCTCTGTAACTGTGACCATTCAGTGATTCAGTTCCAATAGTCAGTGTGTTTCTCTGGGTGGTGCCACGGCACTCTGTGGTGTAGCTGTCACTGTAACTGTGACCATTCAGTGATTCAGTTCCAATAGTCAGTGTGCTTCTCTGGTTGGTTACACTGCACTCTGGGGTGTAGTTGGCTTTGTACATGTGACCATTCAGTGATTCAGTTCCAATTGTCAGTGTGTTTCTCTGGGTGGTTCCACTGCACTCTGGGCTGTGGCTGCCTCTGTAACTGTGTCCATTCAGTGATTCAGTTCCAATTGACATTGCGTTACACTGTGTGTTTCCAGTGCCCTCTGGGGTGAGCAGCCTCTGTAACTGTGACCGTTCAGTGATTCATTTCCAATTGTCAGTGTGTTTCTCTGGGTGGTTCCATTGCACTCTGGGGAGTAGCTCTGTCTGTAACTGAGTCCATTCAGTGATTCATTTCCAATTGTCAGTGTGTTTCTCTGGGTGGTTCCACTGCAGTCTGGTGTGTAGCTGTCTCTAACTGTGACCATTCAGTGATTCAGTTCCAATTGTCAGTGTGTTTCTCTGGGTGGTTCCACTGCAGTCTGGTGTGTAGCTGTCTCTAACTGTGACCATTCAGTGAATCAGTTCCAATTGTCAGTGTGTATCTCTGGGTGGTTACACTGCACTCTGGGGTTTACCTGCCTCTGTAACTGTGACCATTCAGTGATTCAGTTCCAATTGTCAGTGTGTATCTCTAGGTGTTTCCACTGCACTCTGGGTTGTAGCTGTCTCTGTAACTGTGACCATTCATTGATTCCGTTACAGTTGTCAGTGTGTTTCACTGGGTGGTTCCACTGCACTCTGGGGTGTAGCGTCCCTGTAACTGTGACCATTCAGTGATTTAGTTCCAATTGTCAGTGTGTTTCTCTGGGTGGTTCCCCTGTAGTCTGGGGTGTAGCTGTCTCTGTAACTGTGACCATTCAGTGATTTAGTTCCAATTGTCAGTGTGTTTCTCTGGGTTGTTCCACGGCACTCTTGGGTGTAGCTGTCACTGTAACAGTGATCATTCAGTGATTCAGTCCAAATTGTCAGTGTGCTTCTCTGGTTGGTTACACTGCACTCTGGGGTATAGCTGCCTCTGTAACTGTGACCATTCAGTGATTCAGTCCAAATTGTCAGTGTGCTTCACTCGGTGGTTACACTGCACTCTGGGGTGTAGTTGGCTTTGTACCTGTGACCGTTCAGTGATTCATTTCCAATTGTCAGTGTGTTTCACTGGGTGGTTCCACTGCACTCTGGGGTGTAGCTGTCCCTGTAACTGTGACCATTCAGTGATTCAGTTCCAATTCTCATTGCATTAGTCTGTGTGGTTCCAGTGCCCTCTGGGGTGTAGCAGCCTCTGTAACTGTGACCATTCAGTCATTCAGTTACAATTGTCAGTGTGTTTCACTGGGTGGTTCCACTGCACTCTGGGGTGTAGCTGTCCATGTAACTGTGACCATTCAGTGATTCAGTTCCAATTGTCAGTGTGTTTCTCTGGGTGGTTCCACTGCACTCTGTGATGTAGCAGCCTCTCTAACTATGACCATTCAGTGAATCAGTTCCAATTGTCAGTGTGTTTCTCTGGGTGGTTAAACTGCACTCTGGGGTGTACCTGCCTCTTTAACTGTGACCATTCAGTGATTCAGTTCCAATTGTCAGTGTGTATCTCCCGGTGGTTCCACTGCACTCTGCGGTGTAGCTGACTCTGTAACTGTGACCATTCAGTGATTCAGTTCAAATTGTCAGTGTGTTTCTCTGGGAGGTTACAATGCACTCTCGGGTATAGCTGCCTCTGTAACTGTGACCATTCAGTGATTCAGTTCCAATTGTCAGTGTGTTTCTCTGGGTGGTTCCACAGTACTCTGGGGTGAAGCAGCCTCTGCAAGTCTGACCATTCAGTTATTCAGTTCCAATTGCCAGTGTGATTCTCTTGGTGGTTCCACTGCACTCTGGGGTGTAGCTGCCTCTGTAACTGTGACCATTCTGTGATTCAGTTCCAATTGTCAGTGTGTTTCTCTGGGTGGTTCCACTGCAGCCTGGGGTGTAGCTGTCTCTGTAACTGTGACCATTCAGTGATTCAGTTCTAATAGTCAGTGTGCTTCTCTGGTTGGTTACACTGCACTCTGGGGTGTAGTTGGCTTTGTACCTGTGACCATTCAGTGATTCAGTCCCAATTGTCAGTGTTTTTCTCTGGGTGGTTCCACTGCACTCTGGGCTGTGGCTGCCTCTGTAATTGTGACCATTCAGTGATTCATTTCCAATTGTCAGTGTGTTTCTCTTGGTGGTTCCATTGCACTCTGGGGTGTAGCTGTCTCTAACTGTGACCATTCAGTGATTCAGTTCCAATTGTCAGTGTGTTTCTCTGGGTGGTTCCATTGCACTCTGGGTTGTAGCTGTGTCTGTAACTGAGACCATTCAGTGATTCAGTTCCAATTGTCAGTGTGTTTCTCTGGGTGGTTCCACTGCACTCTGTGATGTAGCAGCCTCTCTAACTATGACCATTCAGTGAATCAGTTCCAATTGTCAGTGTGTTTCTCTGGGTGGTTACACTGCACTCTGGGGTGTACCTGCCTCTGTAACTGTGACCATTCAGTGATTCAGTTCCAATTGTCAGTGTGTTTCTCTGGGTGGTTGCACTGCTCTCTGGGGCGTAGCTATCTCTGTAACTGAGACCATTCAGTGATTCAGTTCCAATTGTCAGTGTGTTTCTCTGGGTGGTTCCACTGTTGTCTGAGGTGTAGCTGTCTCTGTAACTGTGACCATTCAGTGATTCAGTTCCAATAGTCAGTGTGTTTCTCTGGGTGGTGCCACGGCACTCTGTGGTGTAGCTGTCACTGTAACTGTGACCATTCAGTGATTCAGTTCCAATAGTCAGTGTGCTTCTCTGGTTGGTTACACTGCACTCTGGGGTGTAGTTGGCTTTGTACATGTGACCATTCAGTGATTCAGTTCCAATTGTCAGTGTGTTTCTCTGGGTGGTTCCACTGCACTCTGGGCTGTGGCTGCCTCTGTAACTGTGTCCATTCAGTGATTCAGTTCCAATTGACATTGCGTTACACTGTGTGTTTCCAGTGCCCTCTGGGGTGAGCAGCCTCTGTAACTGTGACCGTTCAGTGATTCATTTCCAATTGTCAGTGTGTTTCTCTGGGTGGTTCCATTGCACTCTGGGGAGTAGCTCTGTCTGTAACTGAGTCCATTCAGTGATTCATTTCCAATTGTCAGTGTGTTTCTCTGGGTGGTTCCACTGCAGTCTGGTGTGTAGCTGTCTCTAACTGTGACCATTCAGTGATTCAGTTCCAATTGTCAGTGTGTTTCTCTGGGTGGTTCCACTGCAGTCTGGTGTGTAGCTGTCTCTAACTGTGACCATTCAGTGAATCAGTTCCAATTGTCAGTGTGTATCTCTGGGTGGTTACACTGCACTCTGGGGTTTACCTGCCTCTGTAACTGTGACCATTCAGTGATTCAGTTCCAATTGTCAGTGTGTATCTCTAGGTGTTTCCACTGCACTCTGGGTTGTAGCTGTCTCTGTAACTGTGACCATTCATTGATTCCGTTACAGTTGTCAGTGTGTTTCACTGGGTGGTTCCACTGCACTCTGGGGTGTAGCGTCCCTGTAACTGTGACCATTCAGTGATTTAGTTCCAATTGTCAGTGTGTTTCTCTGGGTGGTTCCCCTGTAGTCTGGGGTGTAGCTGTCTCTGTAACTGTGACCATTCAGTGATTTAGTTCCAATTGTCAGTGTGTTTCTCTGGGTTGTTCCACGGCACTCTTGGGTGTAGCTGTCACTGTAACAGTGATCATTCAGTGATTCAGTCCAAATTGTCAGTGTGCTTCTCTGGTTGGTTACACTGCACTCTGGGGTATAGCTGCCTCTGTAACTGTGACCATTCAGTGATTCAGTCCAAATTGTCAGTGTGCTTCACTCGGTGGTTACACTGCACTCTGGGGTGTAGTTGGCTTTGTACCTGTGACCGTTCAGTGATTCATTTCCAATTGTCAGTGTGTTTCACTGGGTGGTTCCACTGCACTCTGGGGTGTAGCTGTCCCTGTAACTGTGACCATTCAGTGATTCAGTTCCAATTCTCATTGCATTAGTCTGTGTGGTTCCAGTGCCCTCTGGGGTGTAGCAGCCTCTGTAACTGTGACCATTCAGTCATTCAGTTACAATTGTCAGTGTGTTTCACTGGGTGGTTCCACTGCACTCTGGGGTGTAGCTGTCCCTGTAACTGTGACCATTCAGTGATTCAGTTCCAATTGTCAGTGTGTTTCTCTGGGTGGTTCCACTGCACTCTGTGATGTAGCAGCCTCTCTAACTATGACCATTCAGTGAATCAGTTCCAATTGTCAGTGTGTTTCTCTGGGTGGTTACACTGCACTCTGGGGTGTACCTGCCTCTGTAACTGTGACCATTCAGTGATTCAGTTCCAATTGTCAGTGTGTATCTCTAGGTGGTTGCACTGCACTCTGGGGTGTAGCTGTCTCTGTAACTGTGACCATACAATGATTCAGTTCCAATTGTCAGTGTGTTTCTCTGGGTGGTTCCCCTGTAGTCTGGGGTGTAGCTGTCTCTGTAACTGTGACCATTCAGTGATTTAGTTCCAATTGTCAGTGTGTTTCTCTGGGTTGTTCCACGGCACTCTGGGGTGTAGCTGTCACTTTAACAGTGACCATTCAGTGATTCTGTCCAAATTGTCAGTGTGCTTCTCTGGGTAGTTCCACTGCAGTCTGGTCTGTAGATGTCTCTAACTGTGACCATTCAGTGATTCAGTTCCAATTTTCAGTGTGTATCTCTAGGTGGTTCCACTGCACTCTGCGGTGTAGATGACTCTGTAACTGTGATCATTCAGTGATTCAGTTCAAATTATCAGTGTGTTTCTCTGGGAGGTTACACTGCACTCTGGGGTATAGCTGCCTCTGTAACTGTGACCATTCAGTGATACAGTTCCAATTGTCAGTGTGTTTCTCTGCGTGGTTCCACAGTACTCTGGGGGTGTAGCTGCCTCTGTAAGTCTGACCATTCAGTTATTCAGTTCCAATTGTCAGTGTGATTCTCTTGGTGGTTCCACTGCACTCTGGGCTGTGGCTGCCTCTGTAACTGTGTCCATTCAGTGATTCAGTTCCAATTGACATTGCGTTACACTGTGTGGTTCCACTGCACTCTGGGGTGTAGCTACCTCTGTAACTGTGACGATTCTGTTATTCAGTTCCAATTGTCAGTGTGTTTCTCTGGGTTGTTCCACTGCAGCCTGGGGTGTAGCTGTCTCTGTAACTGTGACCATTCAGTGATTCAGTTCCAATAGTCAGTGTGCTTCTCTGGTTGGTTACACTGCACTCTGGGGTGTAGTTGTCTTTGCACCTGTGACCATTCAGTGATTCAGTTCCAATTGTCAGTGTGTTTCTCTGGGTGGTTCCACTGCACTCTGTGCTGTGGCTGCCTCAGTAACTGTGACCATTCAGTGATTCATTTCCAATTGTCAGTGTGTTTCTCTGGGTGGCTCCACTGCACTCTGGGATGTAGCAGCCTCTCTAACTATGACCATTCAGTGAATCAGTTCCAATTGACAGTGTGTATCTCTGGGTGGTTACACTGCACTCTGGGGTGTACCTGTCTCTGTAACTGTGAGCATTCAGTGATTCAGTTCCAATTGTCAGTGTGTATCTCTAGGTGTTTCCACTGCACTCTGGGCTGTAGCTGTCTCTGTAACTGTGACCATTCATTGATTCCGTTACAATTGTCAGTGTGTTTCACTGAGTGGTTCCACTGCACTCTGGGGTGTAGCTGTTCCTGTAACTGTGACCATTCAGTGATTCAGTTCCAATTCGCATTGCATTAGTCTGTGTGGTTCCAGTGCCCTCTGGGGTGTAGCAGCCTCTGTAACTGTGACCATTCAGTGATTCAGTTACAATTGTCAGTGTGTTTCACTGGGTGGTTCCACTGCACTCTGGGGTGTAGCTGTCCCTGTAACTGTGACCATTCAGTGATTCAGTTCCAATTGTCAGTGTGTTTCTCTGGCTGGTTCCACTGCAGACTGGGATGTAGCAGCCTCTCTAACTATGACCATTCAGTGAATCAGTTCCAATTGTCAGTGTGTTTCTCTTGGTGGTTACACTGCACTCTAGGGTGTACCTGCCTCTGTAACTGTGACCATTCACTGATTCAGTTCCAATTGTCAGTGTGTATCTCTAGGTGGTTCCACTGCACTCTGGGGTGTAGCTGTCTCTGTAACTGTGACCATTCAGTGATTCAGTTCCAATTGACATTGCGTTACACTGTGTGGTTCCAGTGCCCTCTGGTGTGAGCAGCCTCTGTAAGTGTGACCGTGAAGTGAATCATTTCCAATTGTCAGTGTGTTTCTCTGGGTGGTTGCACTGCACTCTGGGGTGTAGCTGTCTCTGTAACTGTGACCATTCAGTGATTCAGTTACAATTGTCAGTGTGTTTCACTGGGTGGTTCCACTGCACTCTGGGGTGTAGCTGTCCCTGTAACTGTGACCATTCAGTGATTCAGTTCCAATTGTCAGTGTGTATCTCTGGGTGGTTACACTGCACTCTGGGGTGTAACTGCCTCTGTAACTGTGACCATTCAGTGATTCAGTTCCAATTGTCAGTGTGTATCTCTAGGTGTTTCCACTGCACTCTGGGTTGTAGCTGTCTCTGTAACTGTGACCATTCATTGATTCCGTTACAATTGTCAGTGTGTTTCACTGGGTGGTTCCACTGCACTCTGGTGTCTAGCTGTCCCTGTCACTGTGACCATTCAGTGATTCAGTTCCAATTCTCATTGCATTAGCCTGTGTGGTTCCAGTGCTCTCTGGGGTGTAGCAGCCTCTGTAACTGTGACCATTCAGTGATGCAGTTACAATTGTCAGTGTGTTTCACTGGGTGGTTCCACTACACTCTGGGGTGTAGCTGTCCCTGTAACTGTGACCATTCAGTGATTCAGTTCCAATTGTCAGTGTGTTTCTCTGGGTGGTTCCACTGCACTCTGGGATGTAGAAGCCTCTCTAACTATGACCATTCAGTGATTCAGTTCCAATTGTCAGTGTGTATCTCCAGGTGGTTCCTCTGCACTCTGGGGTGTAGCTGTCTCTGTAACTGTGACCATTCAGTGATTCAGTTCCAATTGACATTGCGTTACACTGTGTGGTTCCAGTGCCCTCTGGAGTGAGCAGCCTCTGTAACTGTGGCCGTTCAGTGATTCATTTCCAATTGTCAGTGTGTTTCTCTGGGTGGTTGCACTGCACTCTGGGATGTAGCTGTCTCTGTAACTGAGACCATTCAGTGATTCAGTCCAAATTGTCAGTGTGCTTCTCTGGTTGGTTACACTGCACTCTGGGTTGTAGTTGGCTTTGTACCTGTGACCATTCAGTGATTCATTTCCAATTGTCAGTGTGTTTCTCTGGGTGGTTCCATTGCACTCTGGGTTGTAGCTGTCTCTGTAACTGTGACCATTCATAGATTCCGTTACAATTGTCAGTGTGTTTCACTGGGTGGTTCCACTGCACTCTGGTGTGTAGCTGTCCCTGTAACTGTGACCATTCAGTGATTCAGTTTCAATTCTCATTGCATTAGTCTGTGTGGTTCTAGTGACCTCTGGGATGTAGCAGCCTCTGTAACTGTGACCATTCAGTGATGCAGTCCAAATTGTCAGTGTGTTTCTCTGGTTGGTTACACTGCACTCTGGGGTGTAGTTGGCTTTGTACCTGTGACCATTCAGTGATTCAGTTCCAATTGTCAGTGTGTTTCTCTGGGAGGTTCCACTGTACTCTGGGCTGTGGCTGCCTCTGTCACTGTGTCCATTCAGTGATTCTGTTCCAATTGTCAGTGTGTTTCCCTATGTGGTTCCACTGCACTCTATGGTGTAGCAGCCTCTCTAACTATGCCATTTGGGTGAATCAGTTCCTTTTGACAGTGGGTTTCTCTGGGTGGTTCCGCTGCACTCTGGGGTGTAGCTGCCACTGTAACTGTGACCATTCAGTGATTCAGTTCCAATTGTCAGTGAGTTTCTCTGGGTGGTTCCACTGCAGTCTGGGGTGTAGTTTCCTCTGTAACTGTGACCATTCAGTGATTCAGTTCCAATAGTCAGTGTGCTTCTCTGGTTGGTTACACTGCACTCTGGGGTGTAGTTGGCTTTGTACCTGTGACCATTCAGTGATTCAGTTCCAATTGTCAGTGTGTTTCTCTGGGTGGTTCCACTGCATTCTGGGCTGTGGCTGCCTCAGTAACTGTGACCATTCAGTGATTCATTTCCAATTGTCAGTGTGTTTCTCTGGGTGGCTCCACTGCACTCTGGGATGTAGCAGCCTCTCTAACTATGGCCATTCAGTGAATCAGTTCCAATTGTCAGTGTGTATCTCTGGGTGGTTACACTGCACTCTGGGGTGTGCCTGCCTCTGTAACTGTGAGCATTCAGTGATTCAGTTCCAATTGTCAGTGTGTATCTCTAGGTGTTTCCACTGCACTCTGGGTTGTAGCTGTCTCTGTAACTGTGATCATTCATTGATTCCGTTACAGTTGCCAGTGTGTTTCACTGGGTGGTTTCACTGCACTCTGGGGTGTAGCTGTCCCTGTAACTGTGACCATTCAGTGATTCAGTTCCAATTGTCAGTGTGTTTCTCTGGGTGGTTCCACTGCACTCTGGGATGTAGCAGCTTCTTTAACTATCACCATTCAGTGAATCAGTTCCAATTGTCAGTATGTTTCTCTTGGTGGTTACACTGCACTCTGGGGTGTACCTGCCTCTGTAACTGTGACCATTCAGTGATTCAGTTCCAATTGTCAGTGTGTTTCTCTGGGTGGTTCCAGTGTTGTCTGGGGTGTAGCTGTCTCTGTAACTGTGACCATTCAGTGATTCAGTTCCAATAGTCAGTGTGTTTCTCTGGGTGGTGCCACGGCACTCTGGGGTGTAGTTGGCTTTGTACCTGTGACCGTTCAGTGATTCATTTCCAATTGTCAGTGAGTTTCTCTGGGTGGTTCCATTGCACTCTGGGGTGTAGCTGTCTCTGTAACTGAGACCATTCATTGAATCAGTTCCAATTTTCAGTGTGTATCTCTGGGTGGTTTCACTGCACTGTGGGGTGTACCTGCCTCTGTAACTGTGAACATTCAGTGATTCAGTTCCAATTGTCAGTGTCTATCTCTAGGTGGTTCCTCTGCACTCTGGGGTGTAGCTGTCTCTGTAACTGTGACCATTCAGTGATTCAGTTCCAATTGACATTGCGTTACACTGTGTGGTTCCAGTGCCCTCTGGAGTGAGCAGCCTCTGTAACTGTGGCCGTTCAGTGATTCATTTCCAATTGTCAGTGTGTTTCTCTGGGTGGTTGCACTGCACTCTGGGATGTAGCTGTCTCTGTAACTGAGACCATTCAGTGATTCAGTTCCAATAGTCTGTGTGTTTCTCGGGGTGGTGCCACGGCACTCTGGGGTGTAGCTGTCTCTGTAACTGTGACCATTCAGTGATTCAGTCCAAATTGTCAGTGTGCTTCTCTGGTTTGTTACACTGCACTCTGGGTTGTAGTTGGCTTTGTACCTGTGACCATTCAGTGATTCATTTCCAATTGTCAGTGTGTTTCTCTGGGTGGTTCCATTGCACTCTGGGTTGTAGCTGTCTCTGTAACTGTGACCATTCATAGATTCCGTTACAATTGTCAGTGTGTTTCACTGGGTGGTTCCACTGCACTCTGGTGTGTAGCTGTCCCTGTAACTGTGACCATTCAGTGATTCAGTTTCAATTCTCATTGCATTAGTCTGTGTGGTTCTAGTGACCTCTGGGGTGTAGCAGCCTCTGTAACTGTGACCATTCAGTGATGCAGTCCAAATTGTCAGTGTGTTTCTCTGGTTGGTTACACTGCACTCTGGGGTGTAGTTGGCTTTGTACCTGTGACCATTCAGTGATTCAGTTCCAATTGTCAGTGTGTTTCTCTGGGTGGTTCCACTGTACTCTGGGCTGTGGCTGCCTATGTCACTGTGTCCATTCAGTGATTCTGTTCCAATTGTCAGTGTGTTTCCCTATGTGGTTCCACTGCACTCTATGGTGTAGCAGCCTCTCTAACTATGCCATTTGGGTGAATCAGTTCCTTTTGACAGTGAGTTTCTCTGGGTGGTTCCGCTGCACTCTGGGGTGTAGCTGTCTCTGTAACTGTGACCATTCAGTGATTCAGTTCCAATTGTCAGTGTGTTTCTCTGGGTGCTTCCACTGCAGTCTGGGGTGTAGGTCCCTCTGTAACTGTGACCATTCAGTGATTCAGTTCCAATAGTCAGTGTGCTTCTCTGGTTGGTTACACTGCACTCTGGGGTGTAGTTGGCTTTGTACCAGTGACCATTCAGTGATTCAGTTCCAATTGTCAGTGTGTTTCTCTGGGTGGTTCCACTGCACTCTGGGATGTAGCAGCCTCTCTAACTATGACCATTCAGTGAATCAGTTCCAATTGTCAGTGTGTATCTCGGGGTGGTTACACTGCACTCTGGGGTGTACCTGCCTCTGTAACTGTGAGCATTCAGTGATTCAGTTCCAATTGTCAGTGTGTTTCCCTATGTGGTTCCACTGCACTCTATGGTGTAGCAGCCTCTCTAAATATGCCATTTGGGTGAATCAGTTCCTTTTGACAGTGAGTTTCTCTGGGTGGTTCCGCTGCACTCTGGGGTGTAGCTGCCACTGTAACTGTGACCATTCAGTGATTCAGTTCCAATTGTCAGTGTGTTTCTCTGGGTGGTTCCACTGCACTCTGGTGTCTAGCTGTCCCTGTCACTGTGACCATTCAGTGATTCAGTTCCAATTCTCATTGCATTAGCCTGTGTCGTTCCAGTGCTCTCTGGGGTGTAGCAGCCTCTGTAACTGTGACCATTCAGTGATGCAGTTACAATTGTCAGTGTGTTTCACTGGGTGGTTCCACTGCACTCTGGGGTGTAGCTGTCCCTGTAACTGTGACCATTCAGTGATTCAGTTCCAATTGTCAGTGTGTTTCTCTGGGTGGTTCCACTGCACTCTGGGATGTAGAAGCCTCTCTAACTATGACCATTCAGTGAATCAGTTCCAATTGTCAGTGTGTTTCTCTGGGTGGTTCCACTGCACTCTGGGATGTAGCAGCCTCTCTAACTATGACCATTCAGTGAATCAGTTCCAATTGTCAGTGTGTATCTCGGGGTGGTTACACTGCACTCTGGGGTGTACCTGCCTCTGTAACTGTGAGCATTCAGTAATTCAGTTCCAATTGTCAGTGTGTTTCCCTATGTGGTTCCACAGCACTCTATGGTGTAGCAGCCTCTCTAAATATGCCATTTGGGTGAATCAGTTCCTTTTGACAGTGAGTTTCTCTGGGTGGTTCCGCTGCACTCTGGGGTGTAGCTGCCACTGTAACTGTGACCATTCAGTGATTCAGTTCCAATTGTCAGTGTGTTTCTCTGGGTGGTTCCACTGCACTCTGGTGTCTAGCTGTCCCTGTCACTGTGACCATTCAGTGATTCAGTTCCAATTCTCATTGCATTAGCCTGTGTCGTTCCAGTGCTCTCTGGGTTGTAGCAGCCTCTGTAACTGTGACCATTCAGTGATGCAGTTACAATTGTCAGTGTGTTTCACTGGGTGGTTCCACTGCACTCTGGGGTGTAGCTGTCCCTGTAACTGTGACCATTCAGTGATTCAGTTCCAATTGTCAGTGTGTTTCTCTGGGTGGTTCCACTGCACTCTGGGATGTAGAAGCCTCTCTCACTATGACCATTCAGTGAATCAGTTCCAATTGTCAGTGTGTTTCTCTGGGTGGTTACACTGCACTCCGGGATGTAGCAGCCTCTCTAACTATGACCATTCAGTGATTCAGTTCCAATTGTCAGTGTGTTTCTCTGTGTGGTTCCACTGCACTGTGGGGTGTACCTGCCTCTGTAACTGTGACCATTCAGTGATTCAGTTCCAATTGTCAGTGTGTATCTCTAGGTGGTTCCTCTGCACTCTGGGATGTAGCTGTCTCTGTAACTGTGACCATTCAGTGATTCAGTTCCAATTGACATTGCGTTACACTGTGTGGTTCCAGTGCCCTCTGGAGTGAGCAGCCTCTGTAACTGTGGCCGTTCAGTGATTCATTTCCAATTGTCAGTGAGTTTCTCTGGGTGGTTCCACTGTTGTCTGGGGTGTAGCTGTCTCTGTAACGGTGACCATTCAGTGATTCAGTTCCAATAGTCTGTGTGTTTCTCGGGGTGGTGCCACGGCACTCTGGGGTGTAGCTGTCTCTGTAACTGACACCATTCAGTGATTCAGTTCCAATTGTCAGTGTGTTTCTCTGGGTGGTTCCACTGTTGTCTGGGGTGTAGCTGTCTCTGTAAATGTGACCATTCAGTGATTCAGTTCCAATAGTCTGTGTGTTTCTCGGGGTGGTGCCACGGCACTCTGGGGTGTAGCTGTCTCTGTAACTGTGACCATTCAGTGATTCAGTCCAAATTGTCAGTGTGCTTCTCTGGTTGGTTACACTGCACTCTGGGTTGTTGTTGGCTTTGCACCTGTGACCATTCAGTGATTCATTTCCAATTGTCAGTGTGTTTCTCTGGGTGGTTGCATTGCACTCTCGGTTGTAGCTGTCTCTGTAACTGTGACCATTCATAGATTCCGTTACAATTGTCAGTGTGTTTCACTGGGTGGTTCCACTGCACTCTGGTGTGTAGCTGTCCCTGTAACTGTGACCATTCAGTGATTCAGTTCCAATTGTCAGTGTGTTTCTCTGGGTGGTTCCACTGCAGTCTGGGGTGTAGTTCCCTCTGTAACTGTGACCATTCAGTGATTCAGTTCCAATTGTCAGTGTGTTCCTCTGGGTGGATCTACTGCACTCTGGTGTATAGCTGTCTCTCTAACTCTGACCATTCTGTGATTCAGTTCCAATTGTCAGTGTGTTTCTCTCGTTGATTACACTGCACTCTGGTGTGTAGCTGTCTCTGTAACTGTGACAATTCAGTGATTCAGTTCCAATAGTCAGTGTGTTTCTCTGGGTAGTTCCACTGCAGTCTGGTGTGTAGCTGTCTCTAACTGTGACCATTCAGTGATTCAGTTCCAATTGTCAGTGTGTATCTCTAGGTGGTTCCACTGCACTCTGCGGTGTAGCTGACTCTGTAACTGTGACCATTCAGTGATTCAGTTCAAATTGTCAGTGTGTTTCTCTGGGAGGTTACACTGCACTCTGGGGTATAACTGCCTCTGTAACTGAGACCATTCAGTGAGTCAGTTCCAATTGTCAGTGTGTATCTCTAGGTGTTTCCACTGCACTCTGGGTTGTAGCTGTCTCTGTAACTGTGACCATTCATAGATTCCGTTACAATTGTCAGTGTGTTTCACTGGGTGGTTCCACTGCACTCTGGTGTGTAGCTGTCCCTGTAACTGTGACCATTCAGTGATTCAGTTCCAATTCTCATTGCATTAGTCTGTGTGGTTCTAGTGCCCTCTGGGGTGTAGCAGCCTCTGTAACTGTGACCATTCAGTGATGCAGTCCAAATTGTCAGTGTGCTTCTCTGGTTGGTTCCACTGCACTCTGGGGTGTAGTTGGCTTTGTACCTGTGACCATTCAGTGATTCAGTTCCAATTGTCAGTGTGTTTCTCTGGGTGGTTCCACTGTACTCTGGGCTGTGGCTGCCTCTGTCACTGTGTCCATTCAGTGATTCAGTTCCAATTGTCAGTGTGTTTCTCTGGGTGGTTCCACTGCACTCTGGGATGTAGCTGTCCCTGTAACTGTGACCATTCAGTGATTCAGTTCCAATTCTCATTGCATTAGTCTGTGTGGTTCTAGTGCCCTCTGGGGTGTAGCAGCCTCTGTAACTGTGACCATTCAGTGATGCAGTTACAATTGTCAGTGTGTTTCTCTGGGTGGTTACACTGCACTCTGGGGTGTAGCTGTCTCTGTAACTGTGACCATTCAGTGATTCAGTTCCAATTGACATTGCGTTACACTGTGTGGTTCCAGTGCCCTCTGGGTTGAGCAGCCTCTGTAACTGTGACCGTTCAGTGATTCATTTCCAATTGTCAGTGTGTTTCTCTGGGTGGTTGCACTGCACTCTGGGGTGTAGCTGTCTCGGTAACTGAGACCATTCAGTGATTCAGTTCAAATTGTCAGTGTGTTTTTCTGGGTAGTTCCACTGTTGTCTGGGGTGTAGCTGTCTCTGTAACTGTGACCATTCAGTGATTCAGTTCCAATAGTCAGTGTGATTCTCTGGGTGGTGCCACGGCACTCTGTGGTGTAGCTGTATCTGTAACTGTGACAATTCAGTGATTCAGTTCCGAAAATCAGTGTGTTTCTCTGGGTGGTTCCACGGCACTCTGGGGTGTAGCTGTCACTGTAACAGTGACCATTCAGTGATTTCGTCCAAATTGTCAGTGTGTTTCTCTGGTTGGTTACACTGCACTCTGGGGTGTAGTTGGCTTTGTACCTGTGACCATTCAGTGATTCAGTTCCAATTGTCAGTGTGTTTCTCTGGGTGGTTCCACTGCACTCTGGGCTGTGGCTGCCTCTGTAACTGTGTCCATTCAGTAGTTCAGTTCCAATTGACATTGCGTTACACTGTGTGGTTCCAGTGCCCTCTGGGCTAAGCAGCCTCTGTAACTGAGAACATTCAGTGATTCAGTTTCAATTGTCAGTGTGTTTCTCTGGGTGGGTTCACTGCACTCTGGGGTGTAGCTGTCTGTGTAACTGATACCATTCAGTGATTCAGTTCCAAGTGTCAGTGTGTTTCTCTAAATTGTTCCACTGCACTCTTGGGTGTAGCTGTCTCTATCTGTGACCATTCAATGATTTAGTTCCAATTGTCAGTAAGTTTCTGTGGGTGGTTCCACTGCATTCTGGGGTGTAACTGCCTCTGTAAATATGACCATTCAGTGATTCAGTTCCAATTGTCAGTGTGTTTCTCTGGGTGGTTCCACTGCACTCTGGGATGTAGCTGCCTTTGTAACTGTGACCATTCATTGATTCAGTTCCAATTGTCACTGTGTTTCTCTGGGTGGTTCCACTGCATTCTGGGATGTAGCAGCCTCTCTAACTATGACCATTCAGTGAATCTGTTCCAATTGTCAGTGTGTTTTATCTGGGTAGTTACACTGCACTCTCGGGTGTACCTGCCTCTGTAACTGTGACCATTCAGTGATTCAGTTCCAATTGTCAGTGTGTTTCTCTGGGTGGTTGCACTGCACTCTAGGGTGTAGCAGCCTCTCTAACTATGCCATTTGTGTGAATCAGTTCCTTTTGACAGTGAGTTTTTCTGGGTAGTTCCGCTGCACTCTGGGGTGTAGCTGCCACTGTAACTGTGACCATTCAGTGATTCAGTTCCAATTGTCAGTGTGTTTCTCTGGGTGGTTCCACTGCACTCTGGGATGTAGCTCCCTCTGTAACTGTGACCATTCAGTGATTCAGTTCCAATTGTCAGTCTGTTCCTCTGTGTGGATCTACTGCACTCTGGGGTATAGCTGTCTCTCTAACTCTGACCATTCTGTGATTCAGTTCCAATTGTCAGTGTGTTTCTCTCGTTGATTACACTGCACTCTGGTGTGTAGCTGGCTCTGTAACTGTGACAATTCAGTGATTCATTTCCAATAGTCAGTGTGTTTCTCTGGGTGGGTTCGCTGCACTCTGGGGGGTAGCTGTCTCTATCTGTGACCATTCAATGATTTAGTTCCAATTGTCAGTAAGTTTCTGTGGGTGGTTCCACTGCACTCTGGGGTGTAGCAGCCTCTCTAACTATGACCATTCAGTGAATCAGTTCCAATTGTCAGTGTGTTTCTCTGAGTGGTTACACTGCACTCTGGGGTGTAGCTGCCTCTGTAACTGTGACCATTCAGTGATTCAGTTCCAATTGTCAGTGTGTATCTCTAGGTGGTTCCACTGCACTCTGGGGTGTATCGGTCTCTGTAACTGTAACCATTCAGTGATTCAGTTCAAATTGTCAGTGTGTTTCTCTGGGAGGTTACACTGCACTCTGGGGTGTAGCAGCCTCTGTAACTGAGACCATTCAGTGATTCAGTTCCAATTGTCAGTGTGTTTCTCTGGGTGGTTCCACTGCACTCTGGGGTGTAGCTGTCCCTGTAACTGTGACCATTCAGTGATTCAGTTCCAGTTGTCAGTGTGTTTCTCTGTGTGGTTCCACTGCACTCTGGGGTGTGGCTGTCCCTGTAACTGTGACCATTCAGTGATGCATAGAACATGATGGATGGATGGATGGATGGATGAATGGAGGGAGGGAGGTAGGGTGGGAGGATGGGATGATGGAAGGATGGATGAATGGATGGATGGAAGGATGGAACGATGGAAGAATGGAAGAATGGAAGGATTAATGAATGGATGTTTGTATGCATGGATGGATGGGTGGGAGGAATGAGTGGATGGGTGGGTTGGTGGGAGAGTGGATGGGTGGGTGGGTGCATTGGTGGGTGGATGGGTGGATGGGTGGGTGGATGGGTGGGTGGATGGATGGATGGGTGGATGGGTGGATGGGTGGGTGGGTGGATGTGTGGGTTGCTGGATGGGTGGATGGGTGGGTGGGTGGCTGGGTGGGTGGTTGGATGGGTGGATGGGTAGGTGGGTGGGTGCATGGGTGGGTGGGTGGGTGGGTGGATGGATGGATGGATGGGTGGCTGGGTAGGTGGGTGGGTGCATGGGTGGGTGGGTGGATGGGTGGATGGGTGGGTGGATGGGTGGGTGGGTGGGTGGATGGGTGGGTGGGTGGGTGGGTGGGTGGATGGGTGGATGGATGGATGGGTGGGTGGGTGGGTGGATGGGTGGATGGGTGGGTGGATGGGTGGGTGGATGGATGAGTGGATGGGTAGGTGGGTGGGCGGGTGGATGGGTGGGTGGATGTATGGGTGGATGGGTAGGTGGGTGGTGCATGGGCGAGTGGGTGGATGGGTGGGTGGGTGGGTGGGTCGGTGGATGGGTGGAAGGGTGGATGGGTGGGTGGGTGGATGGTTGGATGAATGGATGGGTGGGTGGGTGGATGGGTGGAATGGTGGGTGGGTGGGTGGGTGGATGGGCGGGTGGGTGGATGGGTGGATGGGTGGATGGGTGCGTGGGTGGATGGGTGGATGGGTGGGTGGGTGGGTGGATGGGTGGATGGGTCCATGGGTGCGTGGGTGGATGGGTGGATCGGTGGGTGGGTGTTTGGGTGGGTGGGTGGATGGATTCTGTGCAATTTGAGATCTGTTTCTCCAAAAAATAAACTTTCCCAAAAATAAAAATAACTATCTGCAATGAAAAATTCCTTGGACATGACAGAGGGATTTTGACTCTGGATTTAACCCCAGACAGTATTTGGGTTGTGAGTGTTTGATGGACAGTGTAGATGAAGCTTTACTCTGAAACACTGGAATTTAGTCTCAGGGGTGATTTAATCAAATTCTTCAGAATAATAATTGATATTGTAAATCTCGTGTGTGTCTCAGTTTCAGCTCTGAAACATGTTCAGCACAATCTCATCCTGTTTCTGTGTGTCTCTCGATCTCTCTCTCTGAAATTACCTAGTCCATTTCATAAATTACCACTGACTAGATTTCAAAAGGGCTCCAGTCCATGTGAAACAGTTTGTGATACCCAAAGGTTATGAAAACTGCTTTAGAAATTTCTGTCCCCAAGCTGCTGTGAGGATGTTCAGAGTCAGTGTGTGACTTGGGTCACACACAGGCCAGGTACACCTCTCCAAGTTAAAGGTGGAGAATGGATCTCGCTCCATTTGAAAGTTGTACTGACCCAGCCTGTCTGACTTTGTGTCTGTGTGCGAGTTTGTGTTTGTGTATACACGTGTTTGTGTGTCTGGGGGGCGGAGTTGTGTGTGTGACTCTTTCCGCGGCATGGTAGCACAGTGGGTAGCACTGCGACTTCACAGCGCCAGGGTCCCGGGATCGATTCCCGGCTTGGGTGACTGTCTGTGCGGAGTCTGCACGTTCTGCCCGTGTCTGCGTGGGTTTCCTCCGGGTGCTCCGGTTTCCTCCCACTGTCCAAAGACGTGCAGTTAGGTGAATTGGACATTCTGAATTCTCCCTCTGTGTACCCGAACAGGCGATGCTGTGTGGCGACTAGGGGATTTTCACAGGAACTTCATTGTAGTGTTCATGTAAGCCCACCTGTGACAATAATAGAGATTATTATACAGTGTAGTCTCACAGGCTCTCACCCTGGGTACATGGTAGTCAGAACTCCAAAAGGAATAATTGTAGTGACCACATCCACATGGTGGAATGTTGTATTAACTGGGACAAGAGCTTATAGTAGAAACAGTGACCGGGTCAACTGCAGTGATCACTGGGAAAGGAGCTAATGTGTTCTCAATAGCGATATGGATGAGAACAGTTATATATTACAGGCTAATATTCCCAATGACATTCTCTAATGCTGTAATATTTCAGACAGCGTGCACAGCAGCATTTACAGCGACTGATGCTGCCAGGAAATAAATTGATCCAGGAATTTGAACAGCGTTCGGTGGTGATGGGGTGATGGGGTGAGGGGGGTGAGGGGGTGAGGGTGTTCGGTAGTTAGGGGGTGAGGGTGTTCGGTGTTGAGGGGATAACAGGGAGGGTGGTGAGAGGTGTGAGGGGGTCAGAGGGTGAAGGGGTGAGAGGGTTGAGGGGGTGAGGGGGTGGGGGTGAGGGGGTTGAGGGGGGTGAAGGGGTGAGGAGGGTAAATGGGTGACGGGATGAGAGGGTGAATGGTTGAGGGGGTGAGGGGGTTAGGGAGGTGAGGGGGTGAGTGACGTGAGGGGGTGAGGGAGGTGAAAACAGCACGGGAGGAGAGAGCCGGGAGATTTAAAAAGCGCGGGAGGAGAGAGCCGGGACAGTGCTGGGAGAGGTGAGTGCACAAAAGGTGTGGCAGGTATGCCTTTAGTCACGGAGTGTTGATCGGAACAGAGTGCATCTGAGTTTAGGTGAGTGACTGAGTTCGGGTGAGTGGCTGTGTTTTTTGTTGGTGTTCGGGTTTATCCTTGAGGTTCTCTCAAGTGAATTAGGAAAAAAAATATTTAATTTAATTAACTAGTTGAATATGGCTGGACAGGTGATGTGCTGTTGCTGTATGATGATGGAACTGGTGGATCCCATTGAGACCGCCAGTGACCACATCTGCAGCAAGTGTTGGCTGCTCGAGGAACTTCGGCTCAGAATTGATGAGCTGGAGACCGAGCTGCACACACTGCGGCACATCAGGGAGGGGGAACATTACCTGGACGCTATGTTTCAGGAGGCAGTCACACCCGGTAGAATAAGTTCTGTTAATTCGGACAGTGGTCAGGGACAGAGTGGTTTGACTGCAAGGGAGGCAGGTAGGGGGATCCTTTTTTTAAGAGTTGAGGAGCCTCAGCCCTTGACCATGTCCAACAGGTATGAGGTAATTGCTCCCTGTGTGGATGAGGAAGAGTGCTGTAGGGAGGATGCGTTGACTGACCACTGCACGGTGGTACAGGAAGCCATTCAAGAGGTGGGAGCAAAAAGACAAGTGGTAGTTGTTGGGGATTCTATAATTAGGGGGATTGATGGCATCCTTTGTAAACCAGATCGAGAGTCCCGCATGGTATGTTGCCTGCCCGGTGCCAGGGTGAGTGGCATCTCTGATCGGCTTGAAAGGATTTTGGAGAAGGAGGGGGAGGATCCAGTTGTTGTGATCCACGTTGGGACTAACAACATAGGTAAGACTAGGAAAGAGGACCTGTTTGGGGAGTATCAAACACTGGGCACTAAATTAAAGAGTAGGTCCTCCAGGGTTATAACCTCTGGATTACTACCCGAGCCACGTGCTAATTGGCATAGGGTTGAGAAAATTACAGAAGTTAACACGTGGCTAAAGGAGTGGTGCGGGAAAGAGGGATTACATTTCATGGGGCATTGGCATCAGTACTGGGGCAGGAGGGACCTGTACAGTTGGGACGGTCTTCACCTGAACCATTCTGGGACCAGTGTTATAGCGAATAGGATAAATAGGTTAGTCACAAGGACTTTAAACCAGCAAGTTGGGGGGGAAGGGAAGTGTAAAGCTATGGACAGTATAATGGTTAATGGAGATCAAGGCAGCAGGTTACGTGACAGGTTATTATGTCGAGATATGGGTTCAAAGACAAGGAAAATTAGGAGAAAGGGTCAGAGGAATAATAAATTGCGAAAAATTACTGATCAAGGTGTTAGGATTCATAACAAAGACATAACAAAAGCATAAGTGTACTTTACCTGAATGGTCGTAGTATACGAAATAAGGTAAATGAGTTGATGGCGCAAATCATCGTGAATGAC
The DNA here is from genome assembly GCF_047496885.1 of Scyliorhinus torazame. NCBI lineage: Eukaryota > Metazoa > Chordata > Chondrichthyes > Carcharhiniformes > Scyliorhinidae > Scyliorhinus > Scyliorhinus torazame. The sequence continues at coordinate 92,243,987 of NC_092726.1, read as the reverse complement.
TATGATTTCGTGGCCATTACTGAAACATGGTTAAAGGATGGTCACGACTGGGAGTTAAATATCCAAGGGTATCAGACTATACGAAAGGATAGAATGGACGGCAAGGGCGGTGGTGTAGCTTTGTTGTTTAAGGATGGCATCAGGGCAATAGTAAGTGATTATATTGGTGCTATGGCGGCCAAGGTTGAATCAATTTGTGTGGAAATCAGGAATAGTAAGGCGAAAAGGTCACTGATAGCGATTAAGAGCGACAGTAACAGGGTAGTTATTATGGGAGACTTTAACTTTACAAATATTGACTGGAAAATATATAGTTCGAGTACATTAGATGGGTCATTTTTTGTACAATGTGTGCAGGAGGGTTTCCTGACACAATATGTTGACAGGCCAACAAGAGGCGAGGCCACTTTGGATTTGGTTTTGGGTAATGAACCAGGCCAGGTGTTGGATTTGGAGGTAGGAGAGCACTTTGGGGACAGTGACCACAATTCGGTGATGTTTACGCTAGTGATGGAAAGGGATAAGTATACACCGCAGGGCAAGAGTTATAGCTGGGGGAAGGGCAATTATGATGCCATTAGACATGACTTGGGGGGTGGGGGGATAAGTTGGAGAAGTAGGCTGCACGTGTTGGGCACACTGGATAAGTGGAGCTTGTTCAAGGAACAGCTACTGCGTGTTCTTGAGAAGTACGTACCGGTCAGGCAGGGAGGAAGGCGTCGAGCGAGGGAACCGTGGTTTACCAAAGAAGTGGAATCTCTTGTTAAGAGGAAGAAGGAGGCCTATGTGAAGATGAGGTGTGAAGTTTCAGTTGGGGCGATTGATAGTTAGAAGGTAGCGAGGAAGGATCTAAAGAGAGAGCTAAGACGAGCAAGGAGGGGACATGAGAAGTATTTGGCAGGTAGGATCAAGGAAAACGCAAAAGCTTTCCATAGGTATGTCAGGAATAAAAGAATGACTAGGGTAAGAGTAGGGCAAGTCAAGGACAGGGATGGGAAGTTGTGATTGGAGTCTGAAGAGATAGGCGAGATACTAAATGAATATTTTTCGTCAGTATTCACTCAGGAAAAATATAATGTTGTGGAGGAGAATGCTGAGACCCAGGCTATTAGAATAGATGGCATTGAGGTACATAGGGAAGAGGTGTTGACAATTCTGGACAGGCTGAAAATAGATATGTCCCCGGGGCCTGATGGGATTTATCCTAGGATTCTCTGGGAAGACATGGCAGAGATTGCTGGGCCTTTGGCTTTGATTTTTCTGTCATCATTGGCTACAGGAATAGTGCCAGAGGACTGGAGGATAGCAAATGTGGTCCCTTTGTTCAAAAAGGGGAGTAGAGACAACCCCGGAAACTATAGACCGGTGAGCCTCACGTCTGTTGTGGGTAAAGTCTTGGAGGGGATTATAAGAGACAAGATTTATAATCATCTGGATAGGAATAATATGATCAGGGATAGTCAGCATGGCTTTCTGAAGGGTAGGTCATGCCTCACAAACCTCATCGAGTTCTTTGAGAAGGTGACTGAACAGGTAGACGAGGGTAGAGCAGTTGATGTGGTGTATATGGATTTCAGTAAAGCGTTTGATAAGGTTCCCCACGGTAGGCTATTGCAGAAAATACGGAGGCTGGGGATTGAGGGTGATTTATAGATGTGGATCTGAAATTGGCTAGCTGAAAGAAAACAGAGGGTGGTGGTTGATGGGAAATGTTCAGAATGGAGTTCAGTTACAAGTGGCGTACCACAAGGATCTGTTCTGGGGCCGTTGATGTTTGTCATTTTTATCAACGACCTAGAGGAAGGCGCAGAAGGGCGGGTGAGTAACTTTGCAGACGACACTAAAGTCGGTGGAGTTGTCGACAGTGCGGAAGGATGTAGCAGGTTACAGAGGGACATAGATAAGCTGCAGAGCTGGGCTGAGAGGTGGCAAATGGAGTTTAATGTAGAGAAGTATGAGGTGATTCACTTTGGAAGGAATAACAGGAATGTGGAATATTTGGCGAATGGTAAAGTTCTTGGACGTGTGGATGAGCAGAGGGATCGAGTTGTCCATGTACATAGATCCCTGAAAGTTGCCACCCAGGTTGATAGGGTTGTGAAGAAGGCCTATGGAGTGTTGGCCTTTATTGGCAGAGGGATTGAGTTCCGGAGTCATGAGGTCATGTTGCAGCTGTACAAAACTCTGGTACGGCCGCATTTGGAGTATTGCGTACAGTTCTGGTCACCGCATTATAGGAAGGATGTGGAAGCTTTGGAGCGGGTGCAGAGGAGATTTACCTGGTTGGGGATGTTGCCTGGTATTGAGGGAAAATCTTATGAGGAAAGGCTGATGGACTTGAGGTTGTTTTCGTTAGAGAGAAGAAAGTTAAGAGGAGACTTAATAGAGGCATACAGAATGATCAGGGGGTTAGATAGGACGGACAGTGAGAGCCTTCTCCCGCGGATGGAAATAGCTAGCACGAGGGGACATAGCTTTAAACTGAGGGGTAATAGATATAGGACAGATGTCAGAGGTAGGTTCTTTACGCAAAGAGTGGTGAGGCCGTGGAATGCCCTACCTGCAACAGTAGTGAACTCGCCAACATTGAGGGCATTTAAAAGTTGATTGGATAAGCATATGGATGATAATGGCATAGTGTTGGTTAGATGGCGTTTGTTTCGGTACAACATCGTGGGCCGAAGGGCCTGTACTGCGCTGTATCGTTCAATGTTCTATGATAGGATTAGTCTATAGGCTACCAAATAGCAACAGGATGGTAGGGCAGGCAATAAGCAAAGAAATAACGGATGCATGCAGAAATGGTACAGAGGTTATCATGGGAGATTTTAATCTGCATATCGATTGGTTTAACTAGGTTGGTAAAGGCAGCCTTGGGAGGAGTTTATAGAATGTGCCCGGGATAATTTCCTGCAACAGTATGTAATGGAACCTACAAGGGAACAAGCGGTCCTAGGTCTGGTCCTGTGTAATGAGGCAGGATTGATTCATGATCTCATAGTTCGGGATCCTCTTGGAAGGAGCGACCACAATATGGTGGAATTTAAAATACAGTTGGAGAATGACAAGGTAAAATCAAACACTAGTGTTTTGTGCTTAAACAAAGGCGATTACAATGGGATGAGAGAAGAACTAGCTAAGGTAGACTGGGAGCAAAGACTTCATGGTGAAGCAGTTGAGGAACAGTGGAGAACCTTCCGAGCGATCTTTCAGTGTTCAGAAAAGATTCATACCGACAAAAAAGAAAGACGGTAGAAAGGGGAAAAATCGACCGTGGATATCTAAGGAGGTGAGGGAGAGTATCAAATTGAAGGAAAAAACATACAAAATGGCAAAAATTAGTGGGAGACTAGAGGACTGGGAAGTCTTTAGGGGACAACAGAAAGCTACTAAAAAAGCCATAAAGAAGAGTAAGGTAGACTATGAAAGTAAACTGGCTCAGAACATAAAAGCAGATAGTAAAAGCTTCTACAAATATATAAGACAAAAAGAGTGGCGAAGGTAAATATTGGTCCTTTGGGAGAGGAGAAGGGAGATTTAATAATAGGAGACGGGGAAATGGCTGAGGAGCTGAACAGGTTTTTTGGGTCAGTCTTCACAGTGGAGGACACAAATAACATGCCAGTGACTGATGGAAATAAGGATATGATAGGTGAGGACCTTGAGATGATTGTAATCACTAAGGAGACAGTATTGGGCAAGCTAATGGGGCTGAAGATAGACCGGTCTCCTGGCCCTGATGGGATGCATCCCAGCGTGTTAAAAGAGATGGCTAGGGCAATTTTAAACGCACTAGTGATAATTTATCAAAATTCACTAGACTGGTGTGGTCCCAGAGGATTGGAAAGTAGCAAACGTGACATCACTGTTTAAAAAAGGAGGTCGGCAGAAAGCGGGTAATTATAGGCCGGTAAGCTTAACTTCGGTTGTAGGGAAATTGCTGGAATCTATCATTAAGGAGGAAATAGCGGGGCACCTGGAGGGAAATTGTCCCATTGGGCAGACGCAGCATGGGTTCACAAAGGGTAGGTCGTGTCTGACTAATTTGGTAGAATTTTCTGAGGCCGTTGCCAGTGCAGTAGATAACGGGGAGCCAATGGATGTGGTATATCTGGATTTCCAGAAAGCTTTTGACAAGGTGCCACACAAAAGGTTGCTGCATAAACTAAAGATGCATGTCATTGAGGGTAAAGTGGTAGCATGGGTAGAGGATTGGTTAACTAACAGAAAGCAGAGAGTGGGGATACATGGGTGTTTCTCTGGTTGGCAACCTGTCAGTAGTGGGGTCCCTCAAGGATCAGTGTTGGGTCCGCAGTTGTTCACAATGTACATAGACGATTTGGAGTTGGGGACCAAGTGCAATGTGTCAAAGTTTGCAGACGACAGTAAGATGAGCGGTAAAGCTAAAAGTGCGGAGGATACCGTAAGTATGCAGAAGGATTTGGATAGGTTAGGTGAATGGGCTAGGGTCTGGCAGATGGAATTCTATGTTGCAAAGTGTGACGCTATCCATTTTGGGAGGAATAACAGCAGAATGGATTATTATTTAAACGGCAAGATGTTAAAACATGCTGCTGTGCAGAGGGACCTGGGAGTGCTGGTGCACGAGTCGCAAAATGTTGGTGTGCAGGTGCAACAGGTGATTAAGAAGGCTGATCGAGTTTTGTCTTTCATTGCTAGAGGGATGGAGTTCAAGACTAGGAAGGTTATGCTGCAATTGTATAATGTGTTGGTGAGGCCACATCTGGAGTATTCTGTTCAGTTTTGGTCTCCTTACCTGAGAAAGGACATATTGGCACTGGTGGGAGTGCAGAGGAGATTCACTAGGTTGATCCCAGAGTTGAGGGGATTAAATTATGACGAGAGGTTGAGTAGACTGGGACTGTCCTCATTGGAGTTTATAAGGATGCGGGGGGATCTTATTGAAACAAAAAAATTATGAAGGGAATAGATAGGATAGATGCAGGCAGGTTGTTTCCACTGGTCGGGGAAAGCAGAACTAGGGGGTATAGCCTCAAAATAAGGGGAAGTAGGTTTAGGACCGAGTTTAGGAGGAACATCTTCACCCAAAGGGTTGTGAATCTCTGGAATTCCTTGCCCAGTGAAGCAGTTGAGGCTCCTTCTTTAAATGTTTTTAAGAAAAAGATAGATACCTTTCTAAAGAATAAAGGGATTCGGGGATATGGTGTTCGGGCCGGAGAGTGGAGCTGAGTCCACAAAGATCAGCCATGATCTCATTGAATGGCGGAGCAGGCTCGAGGGGCCAGATGGCCTACTCCTGCTCCTAGTTCTTATGATTGATTCCACCTTTAGAATGATGAACAGGGGCAGCACGCTCGCGCGCTGGAGGGGCTGCTTAGCACAGGGCTAAATCGCTGGCTTTGAAAGCAGACCAAGGCAGACTAGCAGCACGGTTCAATTCCTGTTCCAGCCTCCCCGAACATGCGCCGGAATGTGGCGACTAGGTGCTTTTCACAGTAACTTCATTTGATGCATAATTGTGACAATAAGCTATATTTATTTCATTTCAGTGGTTTGCAAGGTTGCCGAGTTCTCAGGTTCAACCCCGGTTCTGGGTCACTGTCCGCTTGGAGCTTGTACATTCTCCCCGTTGTTGCATGGGTTTCTCCCCCAACAACGCGAATATGTGCCGGGTAGGTGGATTGGCCACGCAAATTGCCCCTTAATTGGAAAATGTGAATTGGGTCCTCTATATACTTTTTTAAAGAATGCAGAACAGTTGATCCCAGGTCCCAGAAATTCAAAGCACCAATGCATTAAAAAGATCACTTTTACTGGATGTGAGAGTTGCTGGTTATGACTGAATTTGTCTTCCCCTAGTTGACCTTCAGAAGGTGGTTGGTGAGCTGATTTCTTGAATCGTTGCAGACCCTGAGGTTTGGGTACACCCAACATGCTTTCAGAGAGGAAGCTAAATGATTTTGCCCCGTTACCGTGAAGAAACGTTTAGATGGTTCCAAGTGGGAGTATTGAATGATTTGGAGGGAAATTCCAGTTTGTGATTGTCCCAAGTAGGGGCTTGTCTAGTTCTTCAAAATGATAGTGGTCGTAGGTCTGGATGGTGCTGTCGAAGGAACAATTGTCTGAGGAACTTTGTTGAGTTATTGCGCTGCAGTTTGGGATGGCTGTGGCGGATGGATTGAATGCTTGTGGGAGGAGGAGCAATCACACGCACTGCTTGGTTCTGGATGCTTTCGAACACCCTGAGTGTTCTTGGAGATCTGGGGAACAGCGTTTCACGTGGAAAAAAATGGATTAATCAATTTGCCTGCGTAAATCATGTTCTGAAATTTAAAACATGTATAATCGATAATCATGAATGTTCTTTTCCTGCATTTAGGTTGTGAGCAATTGACAGAGGTGAAAGGTCACTTATTAGAACAAAGAAAGTTACAGGACAGGAACAGGCCCTTCGGCCCTCCCAGCCTGCGCCGATCCAGATCCTCTATCTAAAACTGTCTTCTATTTTCCAAGGATCTACTTCGCTCTGTTCCCCGCCCGTTCATATATCTGTCTAGATGCATCTTAAGTGATGCTATCGTGCCCGCCTCTACCACCTCCGCTGGCAAAGCGTTCCAGGCACCCACCACCCTCTGTGTAAAAAACTTTCCACGCACATCTCCCTTAAATGTTCCCCCTCTCACCTTGAAATCTTGACCCCTTGTAATTGACACCCCCACTCTTGGAAAAAGCTTGTTGCTATCCACCCTCTTCATACCTCTCATAACTTTGTACACCACAATCCTAATCTACTCATCCTTTCTTCCTAGCTAGCACCCTCCATACCAGGCAACATCCTGGTGAACCTCCATTGCACCATCTCTAAAGCATCCACATCCTTCTGGTAATGTGGCGACCAGAACTGCAGGCAATATTCGTAATGTGGCCCAACCAAAGTCCTATACAACTGTAACATGACCTGCCGACTCTTGTACTCAATACCCCGTCCGATGAAGGCAAACATGCTGTTTGCCTTCTTGACCACTCTATCGACCTGCGTTGCCATCTTCAGGGTACAATGAATCTGAACTCCCAGATCTCTCTGTACATCAATTTTCCCCAGGACTCTTCCATTGACCGTATAGTCCCCTATTGAATTAGATCTTCCAAAACGCATCACCTGCATTTGCCTGGATCGAACGCCATCTGCCATTTCGCTGCACAACTCTCCAATCTATCTATATTTTGCTGTATTCTCTGACAGTCCTCCTCACTATCTGCAACTCCACCAATCTTAGTATCATCTGCAAACTTACTAATCAGACCACCTATACCTTCGTCCAGATCATTTATGTATATCACAAACAACAGTGGTCCGAGCACGGATCGCTGTGTAACACCACTAGTCACCCTTCTCCATTATGAGACACTCCCTTCCACCACTACTCTTTGTCTCCTGTTGCCCAGCCAGTTCTTTATCCATCTAGCTAGTACACCCTGAACCCCATACGACTTCACTTTTTCCATCAACCTGCCGTGGGAAACTTTATCAAACGCCTTACTGAAGTCCATGCCTTCCCTCATCAATTAAGTTTGTCACTTCCTCAAAGAATTCTATTAGGTTTGTAAGACATGACCTTCCCTGCACAAATCCATGCTGCCTATCACTGATAAGTCTATTTTCTTCCAAATGTGAATAGATCCTATCCCTCAGTATCTTCTCCAACAGTTTGCCTACCACTGACGTCAAGCTCACATGTCTAGAACTCCCTGGATTATCCATGATACCCTTCTTAAAGAAAGGGACAACATTAGCAATTCTCCAGTCCTCCGGGATCTCAGGCATGCTCTAGGATGCTGCAAAGATATCTCTTAAGGCCCCAGCTAGTTCGTCCCTCGCTTCCCTCAGTAACCTGGGATAGATCCCATCCGGAACGGGGACTTGTCCACATTAATGCCTTTTAGAAAACCCAAAACTTCCCCCTTCCTAATGCCGACTTGACCTAGAGTATTTAGAATCCATCCCTAGCCTCAACATCCGTCATGTCCCTCTCCTTGGTGAATACCAATGCAAAGTACTCATTAAGTATCTCACCCATTTCCTCTGACTCCACGCATGAATTCCCTCTTTTGTCTTTGAGTGGGCCAATCGTTTCTCGAGTTACCCTCTTTCTCCTTATATACGAAGAAAAGGCTTTGGGATTTTCCTCAATCCTGTTGCCAAATATATTTCATGACCCGTTTTAGCCCTCTTTATTGCGCATTTGAGATTTGTCCTTCTTTCCCGAGATTCCTCCAAAGCTTCATCAGTTTTAAGTCGCCTAGATATTATGTAGGCTTCATTTCTCATCTTAGCTAGTCTCACAATTCCACCCGTCATCCATGGTTCCCTAATCTTGCCATTTCTATCCCTCCTTTTCACAGGGACATGTCTGTCCTGCGCTCTAATCAACCTTTCCTCAAACGACTCCAACATTTCAAATGTGGATTGACCCTTAAACAGCTGCTCCCAATCCACATTCCCTAGCTCCTGCCGAATGTTGTTATACTTGGCCTTTCCCCAATTTGAAATGAAATAAAAATCGCTTATTGTCACAAGTAGGCTTCAAATGAAGTTACTGTGAAAAGCCCCTAGTCGCCACAATCCGGTGCCTGTTCGGGATGGCTGGTACGGGAATTGAACTGTGCTGCTGGTCTGCCTTGGTCTGCTTTCAAAGCCAGAAATTTAGCCCAGGGTGCTAAACCAGCCCCAATTTAGCACTCTTCCTTCAGGACCACTCTCGTCTTTGTCCATGAGTATTCTAAAACTTAAAGAATTGTGATCGCTATTCCCAAAGTAATCACCGTCTGAAACTTCAACCATCTGGCCGGGATTATTCCCCAATAACAGGTCCAGTATGACCCCTTCCCGAGTAGGACTATTTACATCCTGCTCTAAAAAAACTCTCCTGGATGCTCCTTACAAATTCTGCTCCATCTATGCCTCCAACACTACATGAGTCCCATTCAATGCTGGGGAAGTTAAAATCTCCCATCACGACCACCCTATTTCTCCTACATTTTCCTATAATCTGTCTATATATTTGTACCTCTACTTCATTGTCGCTTTTGGGAGGCCTGTAGTAAAGTCCCAACAATGTTACTGCACCCTTCCTGTTCCTCAGCTCTACCCATATTGCCTCAGTGCTCGAATCCTCCATCGTGCCCTCCTTAATCACAACTGTAATGTCAGCTCTGACCAGTAATGCAACTCCTCCACCCCTTTTACCTCCCTCTCTATCCCTCCTGAAGTATCGACACGCTGGGATATTTAGTTGCCAGGCTTGCCCTTCCCTCAACCAAGTCTCAGTAATACCAATAACATCATATTCCCAGGTACTAATCGAAGCCCTATATTCATCTGCCTTACCTGCTACACTTCTCACATTGAAACAAATGCACCTCAGTCCACCTGTCCCTTTGCGTTCATCATCTCGTCCCTGTCTACTCTTCCCCTTAGTCACATTGTGTTTATTATCTATTACCTGACTGGCTTTAGTTGCTGCCTCTTTACTGACCTCTAACTTCCTAATCTGGTTCCCACCCCCCTGCCACATTAGTTTAAAACCTCCCCAACAGTGTTAGCAAAAAGCACCCCCTAGGTCATTGGTTCCAGTCTTGCCCAGGTGTAGACTATCCGATTTGTAATGGACCCACCGCCCCCAGAACCGTTTCCAATGTCCCAAAATCTGAACCCCTCCCTCCTGCACCATCTCTCAAGCCACGTATTCATTCTGACTATTCTTGAATTTCTACTCTGACTCTCTCGTGGCACTGGTAGCAATCCTGAGATTACTACTTTTGAGGTCTTACATTTTATCTTATCTCCTAACTCCCTAAATTCTGATTGTAGTACCTCATCCCGTTTTTTACCTGTATCGTTGGTGCCTATATGCACCACGACAACTGGCTGTTCTGAATGTCCTGCAGCCGGTATGAGGCATCCCTGACCCGTGCACCCGGGAGGCACCATACCATTCGGGAGTCTCGTTTTCGACCACAGAATCGCCTGTCTACACCCCTTACGATTGAATTCCCTATGACTATAGCCCTTCCAGCCTTTTTCCTGCCCTTCTGTGCAGCAGAGCCAGCCACGGTGCCATGAGCCTGGCTTTTCCTCGTGAGTCATCGCCCCCAACAGGATCCAAAACGGTATACCTGTTTTCGAGGGAGATGACCGCAGGGGAGACCTGCACTGCCTTCCTGCTCTTTCTCTGCCTTTTGGTCACCTATTCCCTGTCTCCCTCATCAATCCTAATCTGCGGTGTGCCCAACTCACTGAACATGCTATCCACGACCTCCTCAGCATCGCGGATGCTCCAACGTGAGTCCATTCGCTGCTGCAGAGCCGTCATGCGGTCTAACAGGAGCTGCAGCTGGACACACTTTCCGCACATGAAGGAGTCAGGGGCATCGGCCGCGTGCCTGAACTCCCACATTGAGCACGAGGAGCATAACACGGGTCTGGGATCTCCTGCCATCTATACACTTTACCATAACTGATTACAAATATAATATCAAATAATGAATAAGTAAAAGGAATAAAGATTTTACTTACCAATCTCAATACTTACCAACACATGAAGAGTTAAACTTCTACAAGCTACTGCTAATTGGAGCACTTTCCTTCCCAGCCAATCACGTCACTGCTTTGCTGTGATGTCACTCTTCAAGGTAAGTTTTTAAAGAGGAAAACTCACCTTCCCGACAAACTCCTGGCCACTGCTCCCGCCGAAAATCTGAAGGCCGCTTCTCCGGCAGCTGTGTCCCCGCCGCTCTCCTCGCGCTCTTTTATCCTCTCTCCCCACGCCTCTCATCGCGCCCTTTTATCCCGTGACCCCGCCGCTCTCCTCGGCCTCTTTCACTGTTTTCCCGCCGCTCTCCTCGCACTCTCTCCCTGAGTCTCTCTTTCCCTGAGTCTCCGCCACTCTCCTCGCGCTCTTTCATTGAGTCCCTGCCGCTCTCCTCGCGCTCTTTCATTGAGTCCCCACCGCTCTCCTCGCGCTCTTTCACTGAGTCTCCGCCGCTCTCCTCGCGCTCTTTCATTGAGTCCCCACCGCTCTCCTCGCGCTCTTTCACTGAGTCTCCGCCGCTCTCCTCGCGCTCTTTCATTGTGTCCCCGCCGCTCTACTCGCGCTCTTTCACCGAGTCTCTCTTTCCCTGAGTATACGCCGCTCTCCTCGCGCTCTTTCACTGAGTCTCCGCCGCTCTCCTCGCGCTCTTTCACCGAGTCTCTCTTTCACCGAGTCTCTCTTTCCCTGAGTATCCGCCGCTCTACTCGCGCTCTTTCACTGAGTCTCCGACGCTCTCCTCGCGCTCTTTCACTGAGTATCCGCCGCTCTCCTCGTGCTCTTTCACTGAGTTCCCGCCACTCTGCTCGCGCTCTTTCACTGCAGGCTGTGATGTCACGGTTCAACTTCTTTCCACTTCTACCTGCCCTCGAGTCTCCTTCCTGATCTTTACTCGGCGGGGATCCTTACAGTGATTATCTTTTTTTTCGGTTAGAGGAGGAGGTAGGGAGGGAAACACTGAAGAATTGACTCGGGTTAACTGTCACTTGACAACAGCTCCTCCACAAACCACCTTCAAGGTGTACAGAGCTGGAATCAAACTTGTGTTTCCGCAGTGTGAGATCAGAAAGTAAACAGGTGGCACAAGCCCCTTTTCAAAACAGATCAATGCAACCTCTAAACAAAATACACCTACTTCTAATTATAAATGTGCTGCTGCTTTTATTTATGCAACACACATGTTTCGGGAATATTAAACACGCCAGGAAGCGCGCACGGTGAGACAGGTCCGAACTTACAATTAAGTTGATGCTGTGAAGTAACCAGTGAGCTAAAGCTGACGTCGGGTTCAAACATCGGCACATTGTATATAAAGGATTACCGTGATCCTACTCGCCGCGGTCGGTAACATTGACGGGAAACTCCAGGTGTTGGTGCACATCATCTCACAGCCAGACATGACCAAGTACTTAAAAGTGAATGAATTAATGAATTACCGACGAAGGACATTCATTCTGTTTAACCTCAGCGGCTCTTTAGATGAGCGGTTCAGTCAATCCCACCCGATCAACCTTTCCCCAAAGACATGCATTTGATTCCTGTCGTTTCTGGCAGTGACATTTGAAAGCTACTGTTGTATCTGCCTCCACCAATCTCACAGGCAGTGCGGAACAGATAATTGAACTGTATCCCAGCACATTGAAATAATTGTTCGAAATATGTAACTAAAAATCTTATCTCGCAGTTATATTGACCTGCGAGCTGCGAGTGCTGTGGCAACTGGAACTGCGAGCAATTTACAACAGAGGGAGACTACACGGCCACTCACTCTTGCCCCAATATTCAGTTTGATCACAGCTGAGCCTCTGCCTGAATGTCAATTCCTGCCTGTTCCTCAGATAATTTCATTCCCTCAAAGTTCTCTGTCATTAAGAAAAATCGAGGCAGACGGCCACAGCAAAATTGAAAACCGATTTGGACATATAGATGGAGTGATCGAATCTCAGCGACACAGATCTGGAAGGTAGGAGAGGTCATAGAGTCATTGAAGTTTACAGCATGGAAATAGGCCCTTCGGCCTAACTTGTCCATGCCGCCCAGTTTTTACTGCACAAAGCCTGTCCAATTGTCCACAATTGGTCATATTCCTCCATACCCACCTTCTCCAGATAACTATGTAAATGCTTTTTAAAAGGCAGAATTGTAGACGCCTCTACTACTGCAAATGCCAGCTCTTTCCAGCCACTCACCACCCTCTGTGTGAAACAATTGTTCCTCTGGAACCTTTTGTATCTCTCCCCTCTCACCCTAAAGCTATGCCCTCTAGTTTTGGATTCCACTACCTTTGGGATAATCTACCTGATCCATGCCCCCCATTATTTTACAGCGGTCGTCAAGATCACCCCGAGGCTCCAAGAACCAAGTTCCAGTCTATCCAGCCGCTCCTTACAACTCAAACCAACGAATCCAATAGCAGCCTAGAAAAACTGTTCTGCTCTCTTTCTAGGTTAATAATATCCTTTCTATATTAGGGTTACCAGAACTGTACACAGTATTCCAAGTGTGTCCTTCCCAACGTCTTGTAGAACTTCAGCAAGACATCCCAACACTTGTGTTCAATTATCTGACCATGTATCTGTATAATAGTAATAATGGGCAGACACAGTAATTGGGGAACAAAGAGCCTCCTTCAGTGTTGTGAATTTCCAATTATTCATCATGTTTCACTGGTTCCAAAAAGCAACAAAGTCGCAGAATCTGTCTGACTGGAAAAAGATTCAGAAGAATATCTTCGTCAAGAGACCCACAGCAAATCAAATCTTCACCCGATACCAATAGAAACAAAAGAGAAACAGATTAAAGGAGGGTGGTAAAGAGAGAAAGGGGACGAAACCGTTTCACGCTGGAGTAGATTGCACACCACTCAGTTCCACCTGGCTGCAGCAAGCACATTGTTTCTGTCTTCCAGGATTCATGCTGTTAGAAATACCTGAGGTCCAGTTTCCTCTGAGGTCGAAGTTATATGATTCATTCCACCGTTAGAATTTTAAAAAACAGCGGCAGCACGTTGGCGCAGTGGTTAGCACTGCTGCCGGAAGGCGCCGAGTTCTCAGTTTCGATCCCGGCTCCGGGTCACCGTCCGTGTGGAGTTTGCGCATTCTCCCCGTGTTTGCGTGGGTTTCCCCTCACAACCCAATGATGAACAGGGTAGGAGGATTGGCCGCGCTAATCTGCCCCTTAATTGGAAAAAATGAAATGGGTAAACGATATTTATTTTTTAAGAATGGAGAACAGTTCATCCCAGGCCCCAGAAATTCAAAGCATCAATGCATTAAAAATATCCCTTTTACTGAATGTGAGAGTTGCTGGTTAGGACAGAATTTATTGTCCATCCCAAGTTGCCCTGAAGAAGGTCAGCTGCTTTCTTGACTCGTTGCAGACCGTGATTTTTGTGTTCACCCAGCGTGCTCTTAGGGAGGAAGCTAAATGATTTCCCCCCGTTAACGTGAAGGAACGTTTATCTGGTTCCAAGTGGGAATGGTGAGTGATTTGGAGGGAAATTCTAGTTGGTGATTTTCCGAAGTAGGGGCTTGCCTAATCCTTCAAAATGATAGTGGTCGCAGTCTGGAAGGTGCTGTCGAAGGAACAATTGCCTGAGGAGCTTTGTTGAGTTATTGCGGTGCATTGTGGGATGTCTGTGGCGGAGGGATTGAATGCTTGTGGCAGGAGGAGCAATCAAACACACTGCTTGGTGCTGGATGCTTTCGAACACCCTGAGTGTTCTTGGAGATCTGTGAACAGCGTTTCACGTGGAAAAAAACTGGATTAATCAATTCGCCTTCGTAAACTTTCTTGTTCCGAAATTTCAAAAATGTATGATAGATAATCGTTAATGCTCCTTTCCTCCATTTAGGTAGTGAGCAATTGACAAAGTGTGATGGGTCAGTTATTGTGCAGAGCTGGAATCGAACTTGGGTTTGCGCAGTGTGAGAGCAGAAAGTAAACACGTGGCACAAGCCTCTTTTAAAAACAATTAATGCAACCTCTAAACACAATACACCTACTTCTAATTATAAATGTGCTGCTGCTTTTATTTATGCAACACATGTTTTGGAAACAATAAAAGCGCCAAGCAGCGCCCACGGTCAGACAGGTTCGAACTTACAATTAAGTTGATGCTGTGAAGTAAACAGCGAGCTAAAGCTGACGCTGACTTCAAACATGGACACATTGTATATGAAGGATTACCGTGATCATACTCGCCGTGGTTGGTAGCATTGAGGGAAATTCCAGTGTGTTGGTGCATATCATCTCACAGCCAGACGTGACCAAAAACTTAAAAGTGCGTGAAGTAACGACGGAGGACATTCATACCGTTTAACCTCAGCGGCTCTTTAGATTAGCAGATCATTCCATCCCACTCGACCGACCTTTTCCCAGAGGCATGCAATTGATTGCTGTCGTTTCTCGCATTGAAATTTGTAAACCACTGTTGTATCTGCCTCCACCAACCTCAGAGGCAGTGCAGACTAGACAACTGAACTGTATCCCCGAACATTGAATTAATTGATGGAAAGATGTAACTAAAAAATCTTATCGCGCAGTTATAATCATCTGCGAGCGCTGTGGCAACTGGAACTGATAGTAAATGACAACATAGTGAGACGACCCGGCCACTCACTCCTGCCCCAACATCCAGTTTGATCGCAGCTGAGCTTCTGCCTCAATGTCATTTCCTGCCTGTTCCTCAGATCCTTTCAATCACTCAGGGACCATTGTCCATGAGAATGGTAGAGGCAGACACTCATAGCAAAATTTCAAAATCACTTGGACATAGAGATACAGTGCTCGAATCTGCAGCATTACAGAGCTGGAAGATGGGATAGGGTCACAGAGTGCGAGAGGTTTACAGCATGAAAATAGGCCCTTCGGCCCAACTTATCCATGCCCCCCATTCTTCTGCGTTCTCCCCATAACCCCTGATCCCCTTAATAAGACAAAATTGTGTGTCTCCTCTCTAACTTTAAACCGATACCCACTTGTTTTACACTCCCCTATCTTTGGGAAAATATGTTGAGGATGTACATTACCTCTGCCTTATTAACTTTATAGACCTCGAGAATTTCTCCCCTATGCCTCCTACACTCCAGGGGAAAATGTCCCAGCTTACCAAACGCACCTTATAACTCAAACTATGAATTTACGGTAGCACCCTTGTAAAACGTTTCAGCACTACTTCTAGTTTAATAATATCATCTCTATAATAGTGAGACCAGAACTGTACACAGTATTCCAAGTGTAGACTTACTTATCTCTTGTACAACTTCAGCAAGGCGTCCAAACTCCTATATTCAATGTTCTGACCATGTGTCTGTATAACAGTAATGATGGGCACAGACACAGTAATGATGGAGCGAAGACCCTCCTTTCGTGTTATGTAGTGCCAATTATTCTTCATGTTTGCAATGGTTCCACAAAGTTACAAAGTCGCAAACTATGTCTTACTGAACAGAAAATATGGTACAATATTCTGCTCAACTTAAACCTTCACCCGAAACCAAGAGATACAAAACAGAAACAGAACAAAGGAGAGTGTTAAAGAGAGAAAGGGGGAGAGGGTGTTTAAATCCATGATAGATTGCACAACACTCCGTTCCACCTTACTGCCGCAACCACATTGTTTCTGTTTTCCTGGATTCATGCTGTTAGAAATACCTTAGATCCAGGTTCCTCTGAAGCAGAAGTTATATGATGAGCTCTACCGTAATAATGGGAATCAGTTCATCTAATGTCCCAGAAATGCAAAGCAGCAATGCTATAAACAGTTCACTTTTAGGGGATTTGCGAGTTTCTGGTTCGGAGAGCATTTAATTCCCACCCCGAATTGCCCTTCAGTAGGTGGCGGTGAGCTGCCTTGTTCATCCGCTGCTGCCCGTGAGGTGTGGGTACATCCAACGTGCTTTTAGGGAGTTCTTGTCCTTCAAGATGATAGTGGTTGTGCGTTTGGAAGTTGATGTCTAAGGAACGTTGGTGAGTTACTGCAGTGCATTTTGGGATGATAAACAGGGCTGCCACAGTGCGTTTGAGGTACAGGGATTGAATGTTTCTGGAAGGGGGAGCAATCAAGCGGGATACTTGGTCCAGGATGGTGTCGAACTACATGAGTGCTTTTCGTGATATGTGGAACACTGTATCATGTACACAACACAAAATGGATTATTTTGCCTGAGTAAATAATTGTTATAGGCCAGGGTTATGAAACTCCAAACAATGTTATGAAGTCCAACTGACCGACAAGCTTTATGTTGAATTTGGCTCGGATGAACACAAGAGCCTCCCCTTCAGGTGTGATTCAACAGTCTTCCTGAACACTTTAATCAACACAAGTTTTATTCTAAGAACTTAGTTAACATATGTATATAAAGAAACACAGCAATAATTATTATCTGTTACAATCATAACGACACCGTATACCTACAGTAATCTATGCATAATACTGAATGAATTCCCATTTAACTGTTCCAAATCCAATGCAAAATCCCATGAACGAAAAAACACATTTCAAGGGCGTGGCCCAGCACTCTGCCTTCTCACCTGAATAAGACTGACTTTTCCTGTGATTCTAATTACGTCTCACCAGCAGGTTTATAACCATTCCCGAGAGAAAACTATATTTTTCTAATTTAGCAAAGCAGGTAACTATAATCAATGTTTTTTTTACTGACTCAGATATTAATAGTGAAAATAGATAAACAGACCAAAACACTTCTTTTCTCTGTCTGAGTCCACAACAATCAAAATTGAAAGCGAAAGTAAAAACATCACACAGCCACAGCTCAGCCTCACCCACAAAATGACATGACTGAAGCCATGTGATGAGACAAAAACCTTTCTTAAAGGCACACTCCCACGACATAATCTCGTTTCTAAATTATAAAATCAGATAATCAATAAAGTTCTTTTCGCTAATGCACGTTTCCTGCATTAAAGTTGTGAATAATGAATAAAGTTGTGAATAAAGTTGTAAATGACGAAGTGTGTTAGAGAATATGGTGAACTGGTGCACGACAATAATCTTTCCCTCAATGTCAACAAAACGAAGGAGATTGTCATCGACTTCAGGAAGCGTAGTGGAGAACATGCCCCGGTCTACATCAATGGGAATTAAGTACAAAGGCTTCAATCTTTTAAGTGTCCAGATCACCAACAACCTGTCCTGGTCCCCTCATGCCGATACTATAGTTAAGAAAGCTCACCAACGACTCTACCTTCTCAGAAGACTAAGGAAATTTGGCATGTCAGCTAGGACTCTTACCAACGTTTACAGATGCACTATATAATGCATTCTTCCTGGTTGTATCACAGCTTGGTATGGATCCTGTTATTCCCCAAGACCGCAGGGAACTACAAAATGTCGTGAATGTAGCCCAATCCATCATGCATCCAGCCTCCCATCCATTGACTCGATCTTTAATTCCCGCTGCCTTAGAAAGGCAGCCAGCATAATTACAGACCCCACGCACCGCGGACATGCCATCTTCCACGTTCTTCCATCAGTAAAAATATACAAAAGTTTGAGGTCAAGTACCATACCGTTTGGTATGTTGCCTCCCAGGTGCAAGGGTACGTGATGTCTCGGGTCGTGTTTTCCGGCTCCTTAGGGGGGAGGGGGAGCAGCCCCAAGTCGTGGTCCACATTGGCACTAACGACATAGGTAGGAAAGGGGACAAGGATGTCAGGCAGGCTTTCAGGGAGTTAGGATGGAAGCTCAGAACTAGAGCAAACAGAGTTGTTAACTCTTGGTTGTTTCCCGTGCCACGTGATAGTGAGATGAGGAATAGGGAGAGAGAGCATTTAAACACGTGGCTACAGGGATGGTGCAGGCGGGAGGGATTCCGATTTCTGGATAACTGGGGCTCTTTCTGGGGAAAGTGGGACCTCTACAGACAGGATGGTCTACATCTGAACCTGAGGGACACAAATATCCTGGGGGGGGGGGAGATGTGTTAGTGCTCTTTGGGGGGGGGGGTTAAACTAATGCAGCAGGGGCGTGGGAACCTGGATTGTAGTTTTAGGGTAAGGGAGAATGAGAGTATAGAGGTCAGGAGCACAGATTTGACGTCGCAGGAGGGGGCCAGTGTTCAGGTAGGTGGTTTGAAGTGTGTCTACTTCAATGCTAGGAGTATACGAAACAAGGTAGGGGAACTGGCAGCATGGGTTGGTACCTGGGACTTCGATGTTGTGGCCATTTCGGAGACATGGATAGAGCAGGGACAGGAATGGATGTTGCAGGTTCCGGGGTTTAGGTGTTTTAGTAAACTCAGAGAAGGAGGCAAAAGAGGGGGAGGTGTGGCGCTGCTAGTCAAGAGCAGTATTACGGTGGCGGAGAGGATGCTAGATGGGGACTCTTCTTCCGAGGTAGTATGGGCTGAAGTTAGAAACAGGAAAGGAGAGGTCACCCTGTTGGGAGTTTTTTATATGCCCCCTAATAGTTCTAGGGATGTAGAGGAAAGGATGGCGAAGATGATTCTGGATATGAGCGAAAGTAACAGGGTAGTTATTATGGGAGACTTTAACTTTCCAAATATTGACTGGAAAAGATATAGTTCGAGTACAATAGATGGGTCGTTTTTTGTACATTGTGTGCAGGAGGGTTTCCTGAAACAATATGTTGACAGGCCTACAAGAGGCGAGGCCACGTTGGATTTGGTTTTGGGTAATGAACCAGGCCAGGCGTTGGATTTGGAGGTAGGAGAGCACTTTGGGGACAGTGACCACAATTCGGTGACGTTTACGTTAATGATGGAAAGGGATAAGTATACACCGCAGGGCAAGAGTTATAGCTGGGGGAAGGGCAATTATGATGCCATTAGACGTGACTTGGGGGGGATAAGGTGGAGAAGTAGGCTGCAAGTGTTGGGCACACTGGATATGTGGGGCTTGTTCAAGGATCAGCTACTGCGTGTTCTTGATAAGTATGTACCGGTCAGACAGGAATGAAGGCGTCGAGCGAGGGAACCGTGGTTTACCAAGGAAGTGGAATCTCTTGTTAAGAGGAAGAAGGAGGCCTATGTGAAGATGAAGTGTGAAGTTTCGGTTGGGGCGATGGATAATTACAAGGTAGCGAGGAAGGATCTAAAGAGAGAGCTAAGACGAGTAAGGAGAGGACATGAGAAGTATTTGGCAGGAAGGATCAAGGAAAACCCAAAAAGTTTCTATAGGTATGTCAGGAATAAGCGAATGACTAGGGAAAGAGTAGGACCAGCCCAGGACAGGGATGGGAAATTGTGTGTGGAGTCTGAAGAGATAGGCGAGATACTAAATGAATATTTTTCGTCAGTATTCACTCAGGAAAAAGATAATGTTGTGGAGGAGAATGCTGAGACCCAGGCTATTAGAATAGATGGCATTGAGGTACATAGGGAAGAGGTGTTGGCAATTCTGGACAGGCTAAAAATAGATATGTCCCCGGGGCCTGATGGGATTTATGCTAGGATTCTCTGGGAAGCCATGGCAGAGATTGATGGACCTTTGGCTTTGATTTTTATGTCATCATTGGCTACAGGAATAGTGCCAGAGGACTGGAGGACAGCAAATGTGGTCCCTTTGTTCAAAAAGGGGAGCAGAGACAACCCCGGCAACTATAGACCGGTGAGCCTCACGTCTGTAGTGGGTAAAGTCTTGGAGGGGATTATAAGAGACAAGATTTATAATCATCTAGATAGGAATAATATGATCAGGGATAGTCAGCATGGCTTTGTGAAGGGTAGGTCATGCCTCACAAACCTTATTGAGTTCTTTGAGAAGGTGACTGAACAGGCAGACGAGGGTAGAGCAGTTGATGTGGTGTATATGGATTTCAGCAAAGCGTTTGATAAGGTTGCCCACGGTAGGCTATTGCAAAAAATACGGAGGCTGGGGATTGAGGGTGATTTAGAGATGTGGATCAGAAATTGGCTAGCTGAAAGAAGACAGAGGGTGGTGGTTGACGGGAAATGTTCAGAATGGAGTACAGTCACAAGTGGAGTACCACAAGGATCTGTTCTGGGGCCGTTGCTGTTTGTCATTTTTATCAATGACCTAGAGTAAGGCGCAGAAGGGTGGGTGAGTAAATTTGCAGACGATACTAAAGTCGGTGGTGTTGTCGATAGTGTGGAAGGATGTAGCAGGTTACAGAGGGATATAGATAAGCTGCAAAGCTGGGCTGAGAGGTGGCAAATGGAGTTTAATGTGGAGAAGTGTGAGGTGATTCACTTTGGAAGGAATAACAGTAATGCGGAATATTTGGCTAATAGTAAAGTTGTTGAAAGTGTGGATGAGCAGAGGGATCTAGGTGTCCATGTACATAGATCCCTGTAAGTTGCCACCCAGGTTGATAGGGTTGTGAAGAAGGCCTATGGAGTGTTGGCCTTTATTGGTAGAGGGATTGAGTTCCGGAGTCGGGAGGTCATGTTGCAGCTGTACAGAACTCTGGTACGGCCGCATTTGGAGTATTGCATACAGTTCCGGTCACCGCATTATAGGAAGGACGTGGAGGCTTTGGAGCGGGTGCAGAGGAGATTTACCAGGATGTTGCCTGGTATGGAGGGAAAATCTTATGAGGAAAGGCTGATGGACTTGAGGTTGTTTTCGTTGGAGAGAAGAAGGTTAAGAGGAGACTTAATAGAGGCATACAAAATGATCAGGGGGTTGGATAGGGTGGACAGTGAGAGCCTTCTCCCGCGGATGGATATGGCTGGCACGAGGGGACATAACTTTAAACTGAGGGGTAATAGATATAGGACAGAGGTCAGAGGTAGGTTCTTTACGCAAAGAGTAGTGTGGCCGTGGAATGCCCTACCTGCAACAGTAGTGAACTCGCCAACATTGAGGGCATTTAAACGTGTATTGGATAAACATATGGATGATAATGGCATAGTGTAGGTTAGATGGCTTTTGTTTCGGTGCAACATCGTGGGCCGAAGGGCCTGTACTGCGCTGTATTGTTCTATGTTCTATGTTCTATGTAAGAACTGCTTCTTCCCTGCTGCCACCAGACTTTTAAATGGACCTACCTTGTATTAAGTTGATCTTTTCTCTACACCAGAGCTATAACTGGAACATTTCATTCTGCGGTCGCTCCTTCCTTCCCTGTGTACGGTATGCGTTCTCTGTATAGCATGCAATAAACAATTCTTTTCACTGTAGACTAATAATGTGAGACTAATAAATCAAATCAAATAGGTCAGTTATTGTGCAGAGCTAGAATCGAGCTTGCGTTTCCTCAGTGAGAACCAGACAGTAAACATGTGGCACAAGCCGCATTAAAAAATAATTGTAGTGCAACCTCTAAAAAATACACCTACTTCTAATTTAGAAATCTGGATCTGCTTTTAATCGGTGCAAAACATCTGTTTTGGAAATATTAAAAACGCCAGGCAGCGCTCATGGTGAGACAGGTTTGAACTTACAATTAAGTTGATGCTGTGAAGGAGCCAGTGAGCTAAAGCGAACGCTGGTTTCAGGAACGGATACAATGTATATAAAGCAGGCATTGTCAAAGTGGCGTTGGGGACACGCAGGTGGGTCGCGGGCGGGTGTCGGGAGGGTCACGGGGCCAGCCGTTGCGGCGTTCATCAGTGCTCATGAGGCCTGGAGTGTTGGGACCTGAACCTGGGGTCAAAGTGCGATCGCTGATGGCGGCGGCTGATGGCGCGGTGATCATTGATGATGAACAAGGCTATTATCTCGATCTGTTTGGCATCCCTAAACATTACTCAAGTGATATGGAGAGAGTCTATATCCCTCATGGTCTCACCATGCACTGAACTGAACGTTTGTCAAGGGATATAATGAGAGCCATGGAAATTCATCACATCGTCGCCCTCGAAGGATGGCTGAAAGTGCTTTGCTGACCATTAAAACTACATTAAAGCATTGAATCGATAGAGCGATCAGTCAAACACAATGTCGGTTGACATCATCCGCTTGAAGAGTTACTGTAATGATCACTGAACAAGGGAGATATTCAGAGTTTACGAACTGAGGTACGAATTCCACACTTTCCTCCTCGAGAAATTGTCCTCTCTGCTGATTCGATTGCTGATGAAATTTGGATGCTAACTATCATCTTTTCAATTCTAAATGAACTGAACCTCAAATAGCAAGAGAAGGATGGTGATTGCTTTCGGCTCTGTGAAGAAATCGCAGCTTTCCAAAACCCATTGAAAGTTTGGAATTGCGAATCAAAGCCAAAATCACCAGATGTCCCCCACACTGCCCCGGGACATCAAAGAAAACAGCATTAGTAAGGAAAGTGTAGATGGACTGGATAGACTGACTCCAAATGAAGCTGACTGAACTTATGCGCCTCAGTTTTGACAGCGCATTAAAAACACGGCACGAGTCAATCAAACTGTCAGCATTTTGGAGTAGCATCTCCGAGGAGTATCCGGAGCTGAGCAAAACAAGCATTTTGTTGCTTTTGCCCTTCACAACGACCTCCGTGTACGAAGTTGGATTTTCCGTCCTCACTAAGATGAAGACGGCACAAAGGACCCGGCTGAATCCTGCACCCGATATGTACATAGCCCTCTCCCCCTGTGAACCTGCTTGGAGTGAGATTGTGAGGAACAAGCAGGCTCAGCTGTCGCATTAAAGGGAAGCAAAAATGGTGGGTCACGAATGACTGCCTTCCTGGGTCACGAAGGTCGGCCGGAGTGGGTCCCGAAGATTGGTCGTTTGCTAAAAATGAGTCCCTGTAAAAAAAGTTTGAAAAACAGTTAAGAAGGCAAATGCAATGTTATCATTCATGTCAACAGGGCTAGAATAAGACCAGGGATGTACTTCTGAGGCTGTATAAGGCCCCATTTCGAGAACCGTGAGCAGATTTGGGCATATCTAAGGAAGGATGTGCTGGCCTTGGAAACGGTCCAGAGGAAGTTCACAAGAATGATCCCTGGAATGAAGAACTTGTCGTAGGAGGAACGTTTGAGGACTCTGGGTCTGTACTCGTTCGAGTTTAGAAGGATGAAAGGTGATCTCATTGAAAAGTACAAGATACTGCGAGGACTGGATAGAGTGGACATGGAGAGGATGTTTCCACTTGTAGGAAAAACTAGAACCAGAGGACACCATCTCAGATTGAAGGGACGATCCTTTAAAACAGAGATAGGGAGGGTTTTTTTCACCGAGAGGGTGGGGAATCTGTGGAACTCTTTGCTGCAGAAGGCTGCGGGGCCAATTTACTGAGTGTCTTTAAGGCAGAGATAGATAGATTTTTATTTAATAAGGGGATCAGTGGTTATGGGGAGAAGTCAGGAGAATAGGGATGAGGAAAGTATCAACCATGATTGAATGGCGGAGCAGATTTGATGGGCCGAGTGGCCTAATTCTGCTCCAATATCTTATGGTCTTATGGTCTCATTACCGTGATCATACTCACGTGGTGGGTAACATTGAGGGGAACCCCCAGGTGTTGGTCCATACCATTTCACAGCCAGGCGAAACCAAACAACTTAAAAGTGCGTGGCGTAGCGACGGAGGACACTCATTCCGTATGTCCTCAGCGGCAATATGGATTAGCAGATTATTCAATCACATTCGACCGCCTTTCCCATGAGGGATGCATTTGATTCTTGTCACTCCCATTCCCTTATGAAACCGCTGTTGTATCTGCCTCCACCGAAATCCCAGTCCGTGCAGACCAGATCAGAACCACTGGCTGTGGGAATCGGTTAGTAGTTCCCCGTTCGGGATGCTGGGAAACGCTGGGGCTGCGCTATTGGATATAAAAGGTGAAGATGTGAGATCCGTTCGACACATCTAAAATTACGTTAGGTCCGCATAATGTGGCTCTCAATGAACTGTATCCATGAATATAGAAATAACTCTTGGATGTAACTTAGAAATCGTATCTTGCAGCCATATCCATCAGCAAGTAATGTGACAACTGGAACTGATAACCAATGACAACATGGGGAG
Organism: Scyliorhinus torazame; assembly: GCF_047496885.1. NCBI lineage: Eukaryota > Metazoa > Chordata > Chondrichthyes > Carcharhiniformes > Scyliorhinidae > Scyliorhinus > Scyliorhinus torazame. The sequence goes on along the minus strand of NC_092726.1, from coordinate 92,219,514 downwards.
ACTGCACGGCCACTGACTCCTCTTCCACCATTCAACTTGATCATAGCTGAGCTTCTGCCTGAATGTAATTTCCTACCTGTTCCTCAGATCCTTTCATTCCCTTAAAGATCATTGTCCATAAAAATAATGGATGGAGACACCCACAGCAACATTTCAAACCGATTTGGCCAGACAGAGGGTGTGCTCGAATCTGCTGCATTCCAGAGATGGAAGGTGGGATAGAGTCAGACATATTTGGAGCATAGAAACAGACCCGTAGGTTCAACTTGCAAATGTCGCTCAGTTTTTACCAGTACGCCTGTCCTAATTGCCCTCATTTCGCCCATATCCTGCTGTACTCATCTTACCCATTTAACTATCAAAACGCTGTTTAAAAAGCAAAATTGTAACCGCCTCGATTACTGCGAATTACAGATCGTTCCAGACACTCATCGCCATCAGTGTGAACAAATTGCCCTCTCTACACTTTTGTATCTCTCCCGTCTCATCTTAAACCTATTCCCTCTAGTTGTCGACTCCCTACCTCTAGGAGAAAAGTGTTGTATATGTACCTCATCTCATGCCCTTCCTTATTTTATAGACCTCTATAAGTTCAACCCTAAAACTCCAAAGATCCTCGGGAAAAAGTCCCATTCGATCCAGTCTTTCCTGACAACTCAAACCATTAAGTACCGATAGCACAATTCCTTATCTTTTCTGCCTTTTTACTGGTTTAATAATGTCGTTTCTATAACAGAACTTTACACCGTATTCCAAGTGTGACCTTACTTATGTCGTTTAAAACTTCAACAAGACGTCCCAACTCCTGTATTCAATGTCCAACCATGTGCCTGTATCACAGTAATGAGGGGCACAGACACAGTAATGATGGAGCATTTCAGTGTTGTGAAATTCCAAGTACACTTCATGTTTGCAGTGGTTCCAAAAGACAACAAAGTCACAGAATGTGTCTGACTGGAAAAAGATGTCGAAGAATATTCTGCCATGGGGAACTGCAGCAAATCAAACCTTCACCCGATACCAAGAGAAAGAAAACAGAAACAGAAACAGAACGAAGGAGAGTGTTAAAAAGAGAAAGGGGGAGAGCGTTTGAAGCCAGGTTAGATTGCACCCCACACCCTTCCACTTTACTGCATCAAGCACATTGTTTCTGTGTACCAGGAGTCCTGTTGTTAGAAATACCTTAGATCCAGGTTCCTCTTAAGCAGAAGTAACATGATGCACTCCACCGGAAGAATTGAGAACAGTTCATAATAATAATAGCAATCGCTTATTGTCACAAGTAGGATTCAATGAAGTTCCTGTGAAAAACGCCTAATTGTCACATTCCGGCGCCTGTTCGAGGAGGCCGGTTCCGGAATTGAAGCCGCGCTGCTCACATTGTTCTGCATTAGAAGCCAGCTGTTCAGCCCACTGTGCTAAACCAGTTCCCAGCAATTCAAAGCATTAAAGAGATCACTGTTATGGGATTTGCGAGTTGCTGGTTCGGGCAGTATTTAATTCCCATCTCTAGTTCTTCTCGAGAAGGAGGTGGTGAGCTGCCTTCTTGAACCGCTGCAATCCATGAGGTGCAGGTACACCCACCGTGCTTTTAGGGAGGGAGTTTCAGGAATTTTTCCCGGTGCCGTGAAGGAACGATTCTATGATTCCAAGTGGGAGTTGTGTGTGACTTGAGGGAAGACCTCCACCTACGGCCTTTTGTTGTCCTTCCAATGGATAATGGTTGTGGATTTGGAAGGTACTGGCTCAGGAACCTTAATTTGCAGTGCATTTTGGGATGGATTGCAGCGCTGCCACTGTGCGTCCGCGGTGGAGCGAGTCAATGTTTCTGGAGTGAGCGCAATCAAGCGGGGTGCTTGATCCTGGGTGGTTCCGAATGTCTTGAGTGTTCTTGCAGATATGGGGTAGAGTGTGTCACGTGAAAAACACAAAATGGATTCAATACTTTGCTTGAGTAAACATCCTCTTTTTCAAATCAAAAATGAGATAATCCATAAAGAAAGTATTCTTAATGCACATTTCCTCCATTTAAGTGGTGAACAATTGACAAAGTGCAATAAATAACTCCTCAGGGAATCTTCTTAATCCAAATAAAATTGCATTCGCCCAAGCTTTTACAATGCCAAATTGCATTTCAACCTAAGATTGTTCTTTATCCATGACTGCAGCAGTCGCGCACACCCTGGAACCCAGACTTTTGGTTATTGGGCAGAGATGGATTAGATTGGAATGGTTTATTGTCACTTGCTCCGGGGTACATTGACAAGCATTGTTCTGTGTACAGTTCACACAGATTATTCCTGAAATGAAAAGAAAATACATAGAGTAAACATAAAATACACCATGTAAATACATAGACACTGGCATCGGGTGAAGCACGCAGGTGTAGTACTACGCAGTAGAGAAGCGTGCAAATAGATCAGACCAGTCCATAAGAGGTTCGTTTAGGAGTGTGGTAACAGCGGGTAAGAAGCTGTTTTTGAGTCTGTTCGTGCGTGTTTTCAAACTTTTGTACCTCCTGCCCGATGGAAGACGTTGGAAGAGTGAGTAGACCAGATGTTAGGGGTATCTGATTCTGCTGCCCGCTTTTCCAAGGCAGCGGTAGGTGTAGACAGAGTAAATGGACGGGAGGCGGGTTCGTGTGATGGACTGGATGTGTTCACGACTGTTTATAGTTTCTTACGTTCTTAGGCCGAGTAGGTGATATATCAGGCTGTGATGCAGGTAGATAGGATGTTTTCTATGGTGCACCTACTAAAATCGATAAGAGTCAGTGTGGACATGCCGAATTTTCTTAGTTTCCTGAGGACTTATAGGCGCTGCAGTGCTTTCTTGGTCTTAGCGTCGACCAAGGACATATGATCTGTATGTGCACACCTAATAATTTGAAGCTGTAAACCATCTCCACCACTGCTTCGTTGATGCAGAGAGGGGTATATAAAATACTTCACTTCCTGAAGTCAATGACCAGCTCTTCAGTTTTGCTGACATTGAGCGTGAGATTATTGTCGTTAAACCACACCACTGGGTTCTCCATCTCCGTCCAGTTTTCTGGCTCATCGCTGTTCGAGATCCTACACAGTATAGCTGTATGGTCAGCAATCTTGTATGGCACTGTTTACACAGACTGTTTTTCCAGCAGGGTGCGGTTCACATAAACACCGTTTACAATACGCACTGCTTGCATATACTATTTATAGCAGGTACGGTTTATATAAACACTGTTTACTGTATGGCACTGTTTACGTCGACTTTACGGCAGTGTACGGTTTACATACACACTGTTTACTGCAGTACGCTGTTTACATAGACTATGTTTACAACAGTGGTACGGTTGCCATAAACACTGTTTACTGCAGGTCCAGTAAACATAGACTCTGCTTACAGCAATGTCCGGTTTAAATATTGTTTACTGTAGGGCACTGTTTAAATTGACTATGTTTACATTAGGCACTGTTTACATAGACTGTTTAAAACAGTGTACGGTTGACATTAACACTGTTTACAGCAGGGCACTGCTTACATAGACTATTTACAGCAGTGTACGGTTTACATAAACAATGTTTACTGCAGGGCACTGTTTGCATAGACTATTTACAGCAGTGTACGGTTTACATAAAGACTGTTAACTATCCGGCACTGTTTATATAGCCTGTTTACAACAGGGCACTGTTTTCTAGACTGTTTCCAGTGTATACCGTTTATATAAACATTGTTTACTGTAGTGCAATATTTACATAGACTCTGTTTTCAGTAGTGTACGGTTTACTTAAACACTGATAACGGTAGGTCACTGTATACAGAGACTATTTACAGCAGTGTGCGGTTTACAACAAGATTGTTTACTGTACGGCACTGTTTCCATAGTCTCCGTTTGCAGAAATATCCGGTTTAAGTATACTGTTTAACGCAGGACACTGTTTAAATAGACTATATAAACTACAGGGCACATGTACAAAGATTGCTTGCAGTAGTGTACGGTTTACATAAACATTGTTTACAGTAGCGCCCTGTTAGGATGACTGTTTAGTGTAGGGCACTGTTTACATAAACTCTTTTACAGCAGTGTATGGTGTACTTTCACTCTGTTTACTGTGGGGCACTGTTTACATAGACTCTGTTTACAGAAGTGTATGGCTGACTTTCACCCTGTTTGCTGTAGGGCACTGTTTACATAGACTCTGTTACTGTAGGGCACAGTTTAAATATTGTTTACGTTAGTGCACTGTGTATATAGTCTTTGTTTATAACAGTGTACATTTTACATATGTACGGTTTACTGTAGGGCACTGTTTGTACAGACTCTGTTTACAGTAGTGTACAGTTTGCTTTCACTCTATTTACTGCAGGGCCCTGTTTACGTAGACTCTGTTTACAGCAGTGTACCGTTTACATATACACTGTTTAGTGTAGTCCTCTGATTACTCAGACATTGTTTACAGCAGAGTACGATTTACAGAAACACTGTTTACTGTAGGGCACTGATTACATAGACTCTTTTTACAGCAGTGTACGGTTTACATTAACACGTTTTACTAGAAGGCATATTTTACAAAGGGTCTGTTTACTTTAATGTAAGGATTACTTTCACTCTGTTTACTGTATGGTGCTGTTTAAATACTGTTTACTGGAGGGCACTTTTACATAGACGGTTTCCAGTAGTGTACGGTTTAATTTCTCTGTTTACTGTAAGGCACTGTTTTCACCGACTTTCCTTCCAGCAGTGTACATTTTACATACACACTGTTTCCTGTTGGCACTGTTTACATAGACTGTTTACTGTAGGCCAGTACTGGTTACTGTTTGGCACATTTTATATAGACTCTGTTTACTGTATGGCAGTGTTTAAACACTGTTTACTGTAGGGCATTGTTTTCGTAGACCCTCTTTATAGCAGATACGATTTACATAAACACTGTTTACTGGAGGGCACTGTTTACAAAGACTCTTATTACAGCAGGGTACGGTTTTTAAAAACTGTTAACAGTAAGGCACTCTTCACATAGACTCTGCTGACAGCACTGCATGGTTTACATTGACACTGTTGATTGCCGGGCACTGTTTACATAGACTCTGTTTTCCAGCAGAGTGTGGTTTACGTTGGCAGTGTTTACTGTAGGGCGTTGTTTACATAGACGCAGTTTGCAGTTGCGTCCGGTTTGCATTAACACTGTTTACAGTAGGACACTGTTTAATAGACTCTGTTTACAGCAGTGTACGGTTCACATAAACATTGTTTATTGTAGGGCACTATTTACATTCACTCTGTTTACAGCAGTGTGCATTTTACATACACACTGTTTACAGTAGGACACTGTTTAATATACTCTCTTTACAGCAGTGTACGGTTCACATAAACACTGTTTATTGTAGGGCACTGATTACATTCACTCTGTTTACAGCAGTGTACATTTTACATAAACACTGTTTATAGTAGGACACTGTTTAATAGACTCTGTTTACAGCAGTGTACGGTTTACATAAATACTATTTACTGAAGGGGACTGTGAGATAGACTCTGTTTACAGCAGGCTACGGCTTATATAAACACTTTTTACTGCAGATAACTGTTTTCATGGACTCTGATTACAGCAGCGCATGGTTAACTTTCACTCTATTTATTGTAGACCATGTTTACATAGACCATGTTTACTGTATTGTACGGTTTACGCAAACACTGTTTACAGTAGGGCACTGTTTACCTAGACTCTGTTTACAGTAGTGTATGGTTTACTTTAACTCTGTTTACTGTAAGGCACTGTTTACATAGACTCTATTTACAGTAGTGTACGGTTTACGATTGGGCACTGTTACATAGACTCTATTTAGAGCTGACATAAACACTATTTACTGTAGGGAACTGTTTACATGAACTTTGTTTACAGCAGTATATATTTTAAATAAACTGTTTACTGTAGAGCACCGTGTATATAGAATCTGTTTCCAGCAGTATACCGTTTACTTAAACACTGTTTGCTGCAGTGCTATATTTACAAAGACTCTGTTTACAGTAGTGTATGATTTACATTAACATTGTTTACTATAGAGCACTGTGTACATAGACTCTGTTTGCAGTAGTGTACGGTTTACATAAGTATTGTTTACAGTTGCGCATGGTTAACTTTCACTCTGTTTATTTTAGACCATGTTTACATAGACCATGTTTACCGTATTGTACGGTTTACACAAACACTGTTTACAGTAGGGCACTGTTTACCTAGACTCTGTTTACAGTAGTGTACGGTGTACTTTAACTCTGTTTACTGTAAGGCAGTGTTTACATAGACTCTATTTACAGTCGTGTACGGTTTACTATTGGGCACTGTTACATTGACTCTATTTAGAGCTGATATTGCTGACATAAACACTATTTACTGTAGGGAACTGTTTACATAGACTCTGTTTACAACAGTGCATGGTTCTCTTTCTCTCTGTTTACTCGAGGGCACTGTTCACATAGACGAGGTTTTCCGTATTGTACAGTTTACGTAACCACTGTTTACTGCAGGGCACTGTTTAAATAGACCATGTTTACAGCAGTATATATTTTAAATAAACTGTTTACTGTAGAGCACCGTTTATCTAGAGTCTGTTTCCAGCAGTATACCGTTTACATAAACACCGTTTGCTGCAGTGCAATATTTACAAAGACTCTGTTTACAGTAGTGTATGATTTACATTAACACTGTTTACTATAAAGCACTGTGTACATAGACTCTGTTTGCAGTATTGTACGGTTTACATAAGTATTGTTGACAGTTGCGCACTGTTTACATAGACTGTTTAGAGTAGGGAACTGTTTACATTTGTCACTGTTTACAGCAGTGTACGATTTACATAAACACTGCTTACTGTCGGGCACTGTTTACATAAACACTGCCTACTGTAGTGCACTCTTTACACAGATTCTTATTACAGCAGGTTACGGTTTTCAAAAACGTTTTACTGTAGGGCGCTGTTTACATAGACTCCACGGACAGCAGTGCATGGTTTTCACAGACACTGTTTACTGCGGGACACTGTTTACATAGACCCTGTTTACAGCAGAGTACGGTTTACGTCGGCCTTGTTTACTGTAAGGTGCCGTTTACATAAACGCTGTTTGCCGCGGTGCCCGGTTTACATTAGCTGTTTACTGCAGGGCAATGTTTACATGGACTTTGTTTAGAGCAGTATATGATGTAATAAACTCTGTTTAATTTAGGGTATTGTTCACATCGAGTTTCTTTTACAGTGGTGTACGGTTCACATAAATACTGGTTGTTATAGGGTACTGTTTACATTCACTCTGTTTACAGTAGTTTACATTTTACATAAACACTTTTTACAGAAGGACACAATTTACATATACTCTCTTTGCAGCACTGTACAGTTTATACGAACAATATTTACTGTAAGGCACTGTTTACATAGACTGTTTACAGTAGTGAACAATTTACATAAAGACTATATACTGAAGGGGACGGTGAGCTCGTATTTGAGACAGTTCTATAAACATTTCATTATCAATGCGATGTATTACCGCTCCTAATTTGCAGAGTGTCTGTCTGCCCAATAGGGTCAGGTGTCGCCAGTTGCGTTGTATCCTTCCTGGGAGTTAAATGCTTCTTGGCCCCTTGCACGATAGCCTCTTTCACTCTATTTCCAACCAGTGTTCGAGGAACTCATTTCCTTCGTTCAAATGATTATCATTATTGGGAACCCAGCCCCCTTTTATGCCGGGTGGGATCCCATACTTCAAAGCAAAGATGCACCATAAGAGTATTTTAGTAGCAGCAAAACATTCCCTGGGAGGGGGCTATGAATAGCACACATTTAAGTCAATTTCCAATGATTGATTTTATAGGCATTAGCTATTGTTAGAGACGTATATTTTCTCTTTGTCAATTCAGAAAAGATCAACTGTCTGCTGAAATGGTTAATGTTTCCTGCAGAATCTAAGGGGCAGAGAACTTGGCATGATGCCATTTACGTTTTTTCACGTAATCTAAAACTTAGTCATATTCAATTACTTTTATTCGTAAAGGCACTTTCTTTCTTTTAAACTGATCGTAATTTCCAATGTTTCCGTTCATTCGAGAAATCTCAACAAAAATCACTCAATTTATAATCTCTGCCTCACAAAGACAGACGATACAAAATACAACCCACTTCATGCTTTGACAACAATCAATTGGTTCGACAAAACACACAGATTCTCACAGCTCACAAATATCACAGTTAACCGTTAGCCTTATCTCACCGCTACAGACAAATGTCGTTTTTACCTTAATCTTCTATTTAGTTTTACTCGCCTGTTTTTTTTTTCGAAAGGGGGTCAGCTTCATTAGATTCCTATGCGGGACATATAGGTTTACCAACCTCATTCCGTTGCTTTACGATTGTTTATTTTCATTTTCTTACTCATTTTGACTCCCTTATCTGTCCTCTTTAAGGAGTTCACCTTCTTTCTCGCTCCGGATATCTTTACCGAGGCTTTGGGATGACCGGTGAGGGAGCGGCGAGTTTAGAGCTCATCGTTCGTTCTGCAAAATACTTTAGAACATATATAACAATAACAACAACCGCGGAAATCGGAAATCATTTACAAATACTACAGGGAGCGCACACCGCTGTTTATCCTTTCACGAACCTCGAAGTCGTTTTTTATTTATTTTAGTCTCTAATGCACCTTTTTCTTCCCATGCAGCTATCATTAATTTATCAACTAAGATAACTCTCCGAGCATGAGTCACTGGCCAGTAATTAAGGCTGCCGAGCCGCAGACCCCCCTTTCAGCTGGGGTCGCGCTGTAGCTCTCTCCCTTTCAGCTGAGAGAGTCCTGTTTAGAGATTCGTTTCGGCGTTCACGTCCCGTTAAATTCGGGAAACTGCAACGACTGCGCCAATTTGTCGTGAAAATCATAATGAAGACAAATTCCTCGAGGTTCGATTTAAGGAAATTTATTTACACAAATATACTTGTGGAGAGAGAGTGTTTCAGCTGCAAAGCCAAGGCACTGCACTCTGAGTTCTGCAGTCAAAAACCATTATATTTATAGGTTGAAAGAAACAACTTTGAAGAGATAAAGCTTGGGAACATACGCACGAGGAAATATGAATGTTTTGCCCTTGGTTTAAAAACAATTCGAGTCCGCATTTTGTTGTCCTTCGGAAGAACAACTTATTATCATAATAAGGCCAGTACCACATACTGAGCAGTATTTGGTTTACATTACTTGACCTCCTAATTTTCACTCAAAAGCAGTATTAAAATATAGTTAATATTCCCAGCATGGTTCAAATTGGGAACTCATTCACTTCCTTCCACACTTACCGACACACAAAGAGTTAAGTTTCTCCCAGCTACTGCTAATTGGAGCACTTTCCTTCCCAGCCAATCAGGTCACTGCTTTGCTGTGATGTCACTCTTCAAGGTAAGTTTTTAAAGAGGAAAACTTACCTTCCCGACAGACCCATGGCCACTGTTCCCGCCGAAAATCTGTAGGCTGCTTCCCCGGCAGCTGTGTCCCCGCCGCTCTCCTCGCGCTGTTTTATCCTCGCTTCCCGCTCCCCTCCTCGTGCCCTTTTATCCTGTGTCCCCGCCCCTCTCCTTGCGCTCTTTCACTGTGTCCCCGCCCCTCTCCTCGCGCTCTTTCACTGAGTCCCCGCCGCTCTCCTCGCGCTCTTTCACTGAGTCCCCGCCGCTCTCCTCGCGCTCTTTCACTGAGTCTCCGCCGCTCTCTTCGTGCTCTTTCCCTGAGTCTCCGCAGCTCTCCTCGCGCTCTTTTATCCTGAGTCCCCGCCACTCTCCGCGTGCTCTTTCACTGTGTCCCCACCGATCTCCTCGCGGTCTTTCACTGTGTCCCCGCCGCTCTCCTCGCGCTCTTTCACGGAGTCCCTGCCGCTCTCCTCGCGCTCCTTCACTGAGTCCCCGCCGCTCTCCTCGCGCTCTTTCACTGTGTCCCCGCAGCTCCCCTAGCGCTCTTTCACTGAGTCTCCGCCGCTCTCCTCGCGCTCTTTCACTGAGTCCCCGCCGCTCTCCTCGCGCTCTTTCACTAAGTCCCCGCCTCTCTCCTCGCGCTCTTTCACGGTGTCCCTGCCGCTCTCCTCGCCCTCTTTCCCTGAGTCTCCGCCGCTCTCCTCGCGCTCTTTCACTGAGTCCCCGCCGCTCTCCACACGCTTTTTCACTGAGTCCCCGCCGCTCTCCTCGCGCTCTTTCACGGAGTCCCTGCCGCTCTCCTCGTGCTCTTTTATCCACTGTCCCCGCCGCTCTCGTCGCGCTCTTTCACTGAGCCTCCGCCGCTCTCCTCGCGCTCTTTCACTGAGTCCCCGCCGCTCTCCTCGCGCTCTTTCTCTGAGTCCCGCAGCTCTCCTTGCGCTCTTTTACTGAGTCCCCGCCAGTCTCCACGCGCTCTTTCACTGAGCCTCCGCCGCTCTCCTCGCGCTCTTTCCCTGTGTCCCCGCCACTCTCCTCGCGCTCTTTCACTGAGTCTCCGCCGCTCTCCTCGCGCTCTTTCACTGTGTCCCCGCCATTCTCCTCGCGCTATATCCCTGTGCCACCGCCGGTCTCCTCGCCCTCTTTCACTGAGTCTCCGACGCTCTCCTTGCGCTCTTTCACTGTGTCACCGCCGCTCTCCTCGCGATCTTTCACTGCATGCTGTGACGTCACGGTTCAACTTCTTTCCACTTCTACCTGCCCTCGAGTCTCCCTCCTGATATTTACTCGGCTGGGATCCTTACAGTGAGTGTCTTTTTTTTCGGTTAGAGGAGGAGGTAGGGAGGGAAACACTGAAGAAATGTTTCGGGTTAACTATCACTTGACAACAGCTCCTCCACAAACCACCTTCAAAGTGTACAGAGCTGGAATCGAACTTGGGTTTCCGCAGTGTGAGATCAGAAAGTAAACAGGTGGCACAAGCCTCTTTTCAAAACAGATCAATGCAACCTCTAAACAAAATACACCGACTTCTAATGATAAATGTGCTGCTGCTTTTATTTATGCAACACACATGTTTTGGGAATATTAAATATGCCAGGCAGCGCCCACGGTGAGACATATCCGAACTTACAATTAAGTTGATGCAGTGAAGTAACCAGTGAGCTAAAGCTGACACTGGCTTCGAACATGGGCACATTGTATATGAACGATTCCCGTGATCATAATCGCCGTGGTCGGTAACATTGACGAGAAACTCCAGGTGTTGGTGCACATCACCTCACAGCCAGACGTGACCAAAAACATAAAAGTGCGTGAAGTACACACGGAGGACATTCATTCCGTTTAACCTCAGCGGCTCTTTAGATTAGCGGTTCATTCAAGCCCACTCGGTCGACCTTTCCCCAGAGACATGCATTTGATTCCTGTCGTTTCTCGCATTGACATGTGAAAGCCACTGTTGTATCTGCCTCCACTAATCTCACAGGCAGTGCGGACCAGATATTTTAACTGTGTCCCAGAACATTAAAATGATTATTCGAAAGATATAACTTAAAAATCTTACCTTGCAGTTATATTCACCTGCGAGCTGCGAGTGCTGTGGCAACTGGAACTGAGAGCAAATTACAACATAGGGAGACGACACGGCCAATCACTGCTGCCCCAACATACAGTTTGATCACAGCTGAGCTTCTGCCTCAATGTTATTTCCTGCCTGTTCCTCAGATACTTTCATTCCCTCAAAGTTCACTGTCGATAAGAAAAATGGAGGCAGACACCCACAGTAAAATTTCAAATCGATTTGGACATATAGATGGAGTGCTCGAATCTGCAGCGACACAGATCTGGAAGGTGGGACAGGTCATAGGGTCATCGAAGTTTACAGCATGGAAATAGACCCTTCCGCCTACCTTGTTCATGCCTCCCAGTTTTTACTGCACAAAGCCTGTCCAATTGCCCACAATTGGTCATATTCCTCCAACCCATCTTCTCCATATAATTATCTAAATGCTTTTTAAAGGTAGAATTGTAGCCGCCTCTACTACTGCCTCTGCCAGCTCGTTCCAGACACTCACCACCCTCTGTGTGAAACAATTGTTCCTCTGGACCCTTTTGAATCTCTCCCCTCTCACGTTAAACCTATGCCATCTAGTTTTGAATTCCACTAACCTTGGGATAATCTACTTCATCTATGCCCCTCATTATTTTATAGCCGACGTCAAGATCACCCCTAGCCTCCAAGAAAAATGTTCCAGTCTATCCAGCCGCTCAGTTTAACTCAAACCATCAAGTCCAGTAGCAGCCTAGCAAATCTTTTCTGATCTCCAGCCAGGTTAATAACATCCTTTCTATATTAGGGTGACCAGAACTGTACACAGTATTCGAAGTGTGTTCTTCCCAATGTCCTGTAGAACTTCAGCAAGACGTCCCAACTCCTGTATTCAATAATCTGTCCATGCACTGTAGAATAGTAATAACGGGCACAGAAATATTAATTGTGGAAGAAGGAGCCTCCTTCAGTGTTGTGAATTTCCAATTATTCATCATGTTTACAGTGGTTCCAAAAAGCAACGAAGTCGCAGAATGTGTCTGACTGGAAAAAATGTAGAAGAATATCTTGCACAAGATCCCCACAGCAAATCAAATCTTCACCCGATACCAATAGAAACAAAACTGAAACAGAATAACGGAGAATGGTAAAGAGAGAAAGGGGGAGAGAGCGTTTAATTCTGGAGTATATTGCACACCACTCCCTTCCACCTCACTGCAGCAAGCACGTTGTTTCTGTCTTCAAGGATTCATGCTGTTAGAAATACATTATATTCAGTTTCCTCTGAAGCAGAAGTTACCGGATTCATTGCACCGTTAGAATGACAAACGGGCAGCACGATGGCCCAGTGGTTAGCACTGCTGCCTCACGACGCCGAGTTCTCAGGTTCGATGTCGGCTCTGGGACACTGTCCGTGTGGAGTTTGCACGTTTCCCCCGTGTTTGCGTGGGTTATGCCTTCACAACCCAATGATGTGCAGAGTAGGTGGATTGGCCGTGCTAAATCGCGCCGTAATCGGAAAAAATGAATTGGGTACCCTATATTTTTGTTTCAAGAATGGAGATCAGTTCATCCCACGCCCCAGGAATTCAAAGCACCAATGCATTAAAACGATCACTTTTACTGGATGTGAGGGTTGCTGGATGGGACATAATTTATTGCCCATCCCTAGTTGCCCTTCAGAAGGTGGTGGTGAGCTGATTTCTTGAATCGTTGCAGGGCGTTAGTTTTGGGTACACCCACGCGCTTTTAGGGAGGAAGCTAAAGGATTTCTCCCCGTTATCGTGAAGGAACGTTGATATGGTTCCAAGTGGGAGTGGTGAGTGATTTGGAGGGGAAATCCAGTTGGCGATTTTCCCAAGTAGGGGCTTGTCTAGTTCTTCAAAATGATAGTGGTCGTAGGTCTGGAAGGCGCTTTCTAAGCAACAATTGCCCGAGGAACTGTGTTGAGTTATTGCGGTGCATTGTGGGATGGCTGTGGCGGAGGGATTGTGTCAGGAGGAGCAATAACACGCACTGCTTTGTCCACGATGCTTTCAAACTCGCTGAGTGTTCTCGGAGATCTGGGGAAATGGGTTACACGTGAAAACAATGGACTAATCTATTTGCCTGCGTAACCAATCTTTTTCCGAAATTTCAAAAAATGTATAATAGATCATCGTTAATGCTCTTTCACTGCATTTAGGTAGTGAGTAATTGACAAAGTGTGAAAGATCAGTTATTGTACAGAGCTGGAATCGAACTTGAGTTTCCGCAGTGTGAGATCAGAAAGTAAACAGGTGGCAGAAGCCTCTTTTTAAGACAGATAAATGCAACCTCTGAACAAAATACACTTACTAATAATTATAAATGTGCTGCTGCTTTTATTTATGCAACAAACATGTTTTAGAATATTAAAAACGCCAGGTAGCGCCTACGGTGAGACAGGTTCAAACTTACGATTAAGTTAATGCGGTGAAGTAACCAGTCAGCTAAAGCTGATTCTGACTTCAAACATAGACACATTGTATAGAAAGGATTACCGTGATCATACTCGCCGTGGTCGGTAACATTGACGAGAAACTCCAGGTATTGGTGCACATCATCTCACAGCCAGACGTGACCAAAAACTTAAAAATGCGTGAAGTACAGACGGAGGACATTCTTTCCGTTTAACCTCAGTGGCTCTTTAGATTAGCACATCATTCGATGCCACTCGACCGACCTTTCCCCAGAGGCTTGCATTTGATTTCTATCGTTTCTCGCATTGAAATTTGAAAGCCACTGTTGTATCTGCCTCTAGCAATCTCACAGGCAGTGTGGACCAGATAATTGAACTGCATCCCAGAACATTGAAATAATTGTTGGAAAGATGTATGTTAAAAATCTCATCTCGCAGTCATATTCATCTGCGAGTACTGTGGCAACTGGAACTGATAGCAAATGACAACATAGTGAGACGACCCGGCCACTCACTCCTGCCCCAACATCCGTTTGATCACAGCTGAGCTTCTGCCTCAATGTCATTTCCTGCCTGATCCTCGGATACTTTCATTCCCTCAATGTTCACTGTCGATAGGAAAAATGGAGGCAGACATTCAAACCGATTTGGACATACAGTTATTGCGGTGCATTTTGGGATGTCTGTGGCGGAGGGATTGAATGCTTGTGGCAGGAGGAGCAATCAAGCGCACTGCTTGGTCCTGGATGCTTTCGAACTCCCCGAGTGTTAATATAGAACATAGAACATAGAAAATACAGCACAGAACAGGCCCTTCGGCCCACGGTGTTGTGCCGAACCTTTGTCCTAGATTAATCATAGATTATCATTGAATTTACAGTGCAGAAGGAGGCCATTCGGCCCTTTGAGTCTGCACCAGCTCCTGGAAAGAGCACCCCACCCAAACCCAACACCTCCACCCAACACCAAGGGCAATTTGGACATTAAGGGCAATTTATCATTAGCCAATTCACCTAACCCGCACATCTTTGGACTGTGGGAGGAAACCGGAGCACCCGGAGGAAACCCACGCAGACACGGGGAGGACGTGCAGACTCCGCACAGACAATGACCCAAGCCGGAATCGAACCTGGGACCATGGATCTGTGAAGCAATTGTGCTATCCACAATGCTACCGTGCTGCCCTTAAGAACAAATAAATCTACACTATATCATTTTCCCGTAATCCATGTACCTATCCAACAGCTGCTTGAAGGTCCCTAATGTTTCCGACTCAACTACTTCCACAGGCAGTGCCATGCCCCCACTACTCTCTGGGTAAAGAACCGTCCTCTGATATCCCTCCTATATCTTCCACCTTTCACCTTAAATTTATGCCCCCTTGTAATGGTGTGTTCCACCTGGGGAAAAAGTCTCTGACTGTCTACTCTATCTATTCCCCTGATCATCTTATAAACCTCTATCAAGTCGCCCCTCATCCTTCTCCGCTCTAATGAGAAAAGGCCTAGCAGCCTCAACCTTTCCTCGTAAGACCTACTCTCCATTCCAGGCAACATCCTGGTAAATCTTCTTTGCACCTTTTCCAGAGCTTCCACATCCTTCCTAAAATGAGGCGACCAGAACTGTACACAGTACTCCAAATGTGGCCTGACCAAAGTTCTTGGAGATCTGGGGAACAGCGTTTCACGTGGAAAATAATGGATTAATCAATTCGCCTGCGTAAACTATCTTGTTCCGAAATTTCAAAGAACATACAATAGATAATTTGTAAAGCTCTTTTTCTCCATTTCGGTTGTGAGTAATTGACAGAGTTTGATAGGTCAGTTCTTGTACAGAGCTGGAATCGAACTTGGGTTTCCGCAGTGTGAGATCAGAAAGTAAACACGTGGCACAAGCCCCTTTTTAAAACAGATCAATGCAGCCTTTAAACAAAATACACCCACTTCTAATTATAAATGTGCTGCTGCTTTTATTTATGCAACACATGTTTTGGAAATGTGGAAGACGCCAGGCAGCGCCCGCGGTGAGACAGGTTCGAAACTATAATTAAGTTGATGCTGTGAAGTAACCAGTGAGCCAAAGCTGACGCTGAGGATTAGCTGCGCTAAATTGCCCCTTAATTGGAAAAAATGGATTGGGTGATCAATGTTTTTTTTTAAGAATGGAGAACAGTTCATCCCAGGCCTCAGAAATTCAAAGCACCAATGCATTAAAAAGATCACTTTTACTGGATGCAAGAGTTGCTGGGTCGGACAGAGTTTATTGCCCATCGCTAGTTGTCTTTCAGAAGGTGGTGGTGAGCTGCTTTATTGAATCTTTGCTGGCCCTGACTTTTGGGTAACCCAAAGTGCTTTTAGGGAGGAAGCCAAATGATTTTCCCCTTTCACCTGCAGGCACGTTTATATGGTTCCAAGGGAGAGTGCTGAGTGATTTGGAGGGGACATTCCAGTTGGTGATTGTCCCAAGTAGGGGCTTGTCGAGTTCCTCAAAATGATGGTATTCGAAGGTCTGGAGGTGCTGCCTGAGGGACAATTGCCCGAGGAACTTTGTTGAGTTATTGTGGTGCATTTTGGGATGTCTGTGGCGGAGGGATTGGATGCTGTGGCAGGAGGAGCAATCAAACGCACTGCTTGGTCCTGGATGCTTTCCAACTCCCTGAGTGTTCTTGGAGATCTGCGGAGCAGCGTTTCACGTGGAAAGAAATGGATATAATCAATTCGCCTGCGTAATAAATCTTGTTCCGAAATTTCAAAGACCCTATAATAGATAATCGTTAAAGCTATTTTTCTCCATTTAAGTTGTGAGTAATTGACAAAGTGTGATGGGTCAGCTATTGTACAGAGCTGGAGTCGAACTTGGGTTTCCGCAGTGCGAGATCAGAAAGTAAACACGTGGCACAAGCCTCTTTTCAAAACAGATCAATGCAACCTCTAACAAAATACACCTACTTCTAATTATAAATGTGCTGCTGCTTTTATTTATGCAACACATGTTTTGGAAATGTTAAAAACGCCAGACAGCGCCCACGGTGACACAGGTTCGAACTTACAATTAATTTGATGCTGTGAAGTAACCAGTGAGCTAAAGCTAACGCTGGCTTAAAGCATGGACACATTGTATATGAAGGATTAGCGTGATCATACTCGCCGTGGTGGGTTGCATAGCGGGAAACTCCAGTTGTTGGTGCACATCACCTCACAGCCAGACGTGACCAAAAGCTTAAAACTACGTGAAGGACCGACGGAGGATATTCATTCCGTTTGACACCAGCGGCTATTTAGATTAGCAGATCATTAAATCCTACTCGACCGACCTTTCCACAGAGGCATGCATTTCATTGCTGTCGTTTCTCGCGTTGAAATTTGCAATCCACTGTTGTATCTGCCTCCACCAATCTCACTGGCAGTGCAGACCAGATAATTGAAATCTATCCCAGAAAATTGAAATAATTGTTGGAAAGATGTAACTTAAAACTTTTATCTCGCAGTTATATTCATCTACGAGTACTCTGGCAACTGGAACTGATAGCAAATGACAACATAGGGAGACGACACGACCACTCACTCCTGCCCCAACATTTAGTTTGATCACAGTTGAGCTTCTGCATCAATGTCATTTCCTGCCTCTTCCTCAGATACTTTCATCCCTCAATGTTCACTGTCCATGCGAAAAATGGAGGCAGAAATTCAAACCGATTTGGACATACAGATGGAGTGCTCGAAGCTGTAGCGACACAGATCTGGAAGGTGGGACAGGTCATAGAGTCATAGACCTTTACAGCATGGGAATAGGCCCTTCGGCCTAACTTGTCCATGTCGCCCAGTTTTTACTACACAAAGCCTGTCCAATTGCCCACAATTGGTCATATTCCTATATAGCCATCTTGTACATATAACTATTTAAATGCTTTTTAAAAGGCAGAATTGTAGACGCTACTACTGCCTCTGCCAGCTCATTCCAGACACTCCCCACCCTCTGTGTGAAACAATTGTTCACCTGGACCGTTTTGTATCTCTCCCTTCTCACCTTAAACCTATGCCCTCTAGTTTTGGATACTGCCTTTGGGATAATCAACCTGAACCATTATTTTATCGACGTCGTCAAGATCACCCCTCGGCTCCAAGACTAATGTTCCAGTCTAAACAGCCGCTCCTTATAACTCAAACCATCAAATTCGGTAGCGGCCTTTCAAATCTTTTCTGTCCTCTTTCTAGGTTAATAATATCCTTTCCATATTAGGGTACCAGAACTGTGCATAGTATTCCAAGTGTGTCCTTCCCAACGTCTTGTAGAACTTCAGCAAGACATCCCAACTTTTGTGTTCAATTATCTGACCATGCATCTGTATAATCGTAATAATGGGCAGACTCAGTAATTGGGGAACTAAGAACTTCCTTCAGTGTTGTGAATTTCCAATTATTCATCATGTTTGCACTGGGTCCAAAAAGCAACAAAGTCGCAGAATCTGTCTGACTGGAAAAAGGTGCCGACGAATATCTTGGTCAAGAGACCCACAGCAAATCACATCTTCACCCGATACCAATAGAAACAAAACAGAAACAGAATAAAGGAGGGTGGTAAAGAGAGAAAGGGGAAGAGACCATTTCACGCTCGAGTAGATTGCACACTACTCAGTTCCACCTGACTGCAGCAAGAACATTGTATCTGTCTTCCAGGATTCATGCTGTTAGAAATACCTGAGGCCCAGTTTCCTCTCAGGTAGAAGTTATATGATTCATTCTACCGTTAGAATTAAAAAAACAGCGGCAGCACGTTGGCGCAGTGGATAGCACTGCTGCCAGAAGGCGCCGAGTTGACAGTTTCGATCCCGGCTCCGAGTCACCGTCCGTGTGGAGTTTGCGCATTCTTCCCGTTTTTGCGTGGGTTTCCCCCCACAACCCAATGACGTGCACTGTAGGTGGATTGGCCGCGCTAAATTGCCCCTTAATTGGAAAAAATGAATTGGGTAATCGATGTTTACTTTTTAAGAACGGAGAACAGTTCATCCCAGGCCCCAGAAATTCAAAGCACCATTGCATTCAAAATATCACTTTACTGGATGTGAGAGTTGCTGGTTAGGACAGAATGTGTTGTCCATCCCAAGTTGCCCTGAAGAATGTGAGCTGCTTTCTTGACTCGTTGCAGACCATGATTTTTGGGTACACCCAGCGTGCTTTTAGGGAGGAAGCTAAATGTATTATTCCCCGTTACCGTGAAGGAAGGTTTATCTGGTTCCAAGTGGGAGTGGTGAGTGATTTGGAGGGAAATTCCAGTTGGTGAATTTCCGAAGTTGGGGCTTGTCTACTCCTTCAAAATGATAGTGGTCGCAGTCTGGATGGTGCTGTCTTCGGAACAAATGCCTGGGGAACTTTGTTGAGTTAATGCGGTGCATTTTGGGATGGCTGTGGCCGAGGGATTGAATGCTTGTGGCAGGAGGAGCAATCAAGCGCACTGCTTGGTCCTGGATGCTTTCGAACTCCCTGAGTGTTCTTGGAGATCTGGGAACAGCGTTTCACGTGGAAAAAAACTGGATTAATCAATTCGCCTTCGTAAACTATCTTGTTCCGAAATTTCAAAAAATCTATAATAGATAATCGTTAATGCTCCTTTCCTCCATTTAGGTAGTGAGTAATTGACAAAGTGTGATCGGTCAGTTATTGTACAGAGCTGGAATCGAACTTGGGTTTCCGCAGTGTGAGATCAGAAAGTAAACACGTGGCACAAGCCTCTTTTAAAAACAATTAATGCAACCTCTAAACAAAATACACCCACTTCTAATTATAAATGTGCTGCTGCTTTTATTTATGCAACATATGTTTTGAAAATAATAAAAACGCCAGGCAGCGCCCGCGGTAAGACAGGTTCAAACTTACAATTAAGTTGGTGCAGTGAAGTAACCAGTGAGCTAAAGCTGACGCTGACTTCCGACATGGACACATTGTATATGAAGCATTACCGTGATCATACTCGCCGTGGTGGGGAGCATTGAGGGGAACTCCAGTGTGGTGGTGCACATCATCTCACAGCCAGACGTGACCAAAAACGTAAAAGTCCGTCAAGTGAAGAAAGAGGACATTCATTCCGTTTAACCTCAGCGGCTCTTTAGATTCGCAGATCATTCAATCCCACTCGACCGACCTTTCCCCAGAGGCATGCATTTGATTGCTGTCGTTTCTCGCATTGAAATTTGTAAACCACTGTTGTATCTGCCTCCACCAACCTCAGAGGCTGTGTAGACTTGATAACTGAACTGTGTCCCCGAACATTCAATTAATTGATGGAAAGATGTAACTTAAAAATCGGATCGCACAGTTATAATCATCTGCGAGTACTGTGGCAACTGGAACTGGTAGTAAATGACAACATCGTGAGACGACCCGGCCACTCACTCCTGACCCAACATCCAGTTTGATCACAGCTGAGCTTCGGCCTCAATGTCATTTCCTGCCTGTTCCTCAGATCCTTTCAATCACACAGGGACCATTGTCCATGAGGATGATAGAGGTAGACACCCAGAGCAAAATTTCAAAATCACTTGGGCATAGAGATGGAGTGCTCGAATCTGCAGCGTTACAGAGCTGCAAGGTTGGATATGGTCACAGATTACGAGAGGTTTACTGCATGGAACCAGGCCCTTCGGCCCAACGTATCAATGGCGCCCATTCTTCTGCATTCTCCCCATAACCCCTGATCTTTTTAATCAGACAAAATTGTACCCGCTTCTATTACTTCCTCTGGCAACTCTGTCCAGACATTCAGCGCACTATTTGTGAAGGAATTACTCTCTGGACCCTTTTGTGTGTCTCCTCTCAAACTTTAAACCTATACCCACTTGTTTTACACTCCCCTATCTTTGGGAAAATATGTTGACGATGACCTACACTCCAGGGGGAAATGTCCCAGAGTACGAAACGCACATTATAGCTCAAACTATCAATTTACGGTAGCATCCTTGTAAAACGTTTCAGCACTATTTCTAGTTGAATAATATCATCTCTATAATAGTGAGACCAGAACTGTACACAGTATTCCAAGTGTAGACTTACTTATGTCTTGCACAACTTCAGCAAGGCGTCCAAACGCCTATATTCAATGTTCTGACCATGTGTCTGTATAACAGTAATGATGGGCACAGACACAGTAATCATGGAGCAAATACCCTCCTTTCGTGTCATGGAGTGCCAATTATTCTTCATGTTTGCAATGGTTCCACAAAGTAACAAAATCGCAAAATATGTCTTACTGAACAGAAAATATGGTACAATATTCTGCTCAACTTAAACCTTCACCCTAAACCACGAGATACAAAACAGAAACAGAACAAAGGAGAGTGTTAAAGAGAGAAAGGCGGAGAGAGTGTTTAAATCCATGATAGATTGCACAACACTCCGTTCCACCTTACTGCCGCAACCACATTGTTTCTGTTTTCCTGGATTCATGCTGTTAGAAATACCTTAGATCCAGGTTCCTCTGAAGCAGAAGATATATGATGAGCTCTACCGTAATAATGGAAATCAGTTCATCCCATGTCGCAGAAATTCAAAGCAGCAATGCTATACAAAGTTCACTTTTACGGGATTTGCGAGTTTCTGGTTCTTGCAGCATTTAATTCCTACCCCGAATTACCCTTCAGTAGGTGGCGGTGAGCTGCCTTGTTGATCCGCTGCTGTCAGTGAGGTGTGGGGGCACCCAACCTGCTTTTAGGAAGTTCTTGTCCTTCAAGATGATAGTGGCCGTGCGATTGGTAGTTGATGTCTAAGGAACATTGGTGAGTTACTGCAGTGCATTTTGGGATGGTAAACAGGGCTTAGAACATAGAACAATACAGCGCAGTACAGGCCCTTCGGCCCACGATGTTGCACCGAAACAAAAGCCATCTAAACTACACTATGCCATTATCATCCATATGTTTATCCAATAAACTTTTAAATGCCCTCAATGTTGGCGAGTTCACTACTGTAGCAGGTAGGGCATTCCACGGCCTCACTACTCTTTGCGTAAAGAACCTACCTCTGACCTCTGTCCTATATCTATTACCCCTCAGTTTAAAGCTATGTCCCCTCGTGCCAGCCATATCCATCCGCGGGAGAAGGCTCTCACTGTCCACCCTATCCAACCCCCTGATCATTTTGTATGCCTCTATTAAGTCTCCTCTTAACCTTCTTCTCTCCAACGAAAACAACCTCAAGTCCATCAGCCTTTCCTCATAAGATTTTCCCTCCATACCAGGCAACATCCTGGTAAATCTCCTCTGCACCCGCTCCAAAGCCTCCACGTCCTTCCTATAATGCGGTGACCAGAACTGTACGCAATACTCCAAATGCGGCCGGACCAGAGTTCTGTACAGCTGCAACATGACCTCCCGACTCCGGAACTCAAACCCTCTACCAATAAAGGCCAACACTCCATAGGCCTTCTTCACAACCCTATCAACCTGGGTGGCAACTTTCAGGCATCTATGTACATGGACACCTCGATCCCTCTGCTCATCCACACTTTCAAGAACTTTACCATTCGCCAAATATTCCGCATTACTGTTATTCCTTCCAAAGTGAATCACCTCACACTTCTCTACATTAAACTCCATTTGCCACCTCTCAGCCCAGCTCAGCAGCTTATCAATACCCCTCTGTAACCTGCTACATCCTTCCACACTATCGACAACACCACCGACTTTAGTACCGTCTGCAAATTTACTCACCCACCCTTCTGCGCCTTCCTCTAGGTCATTGATAAAAATGACAAACAGCAACGGCCCCAGAACAGATCCTTGTGGTACTCACTTGTGACTGTACTCCATTCTGAACATTTCCCATCAACCACCACCCTCTGTCTTCTTTCAGCTAGCCAATTTCTGATCCACATCAATAAATCACCCTCAATCCCCAGCCTCCGTATTTTTTGCAATAGCCTACCGTGGGGAACCTTATCAAACGCTTTGCTGAAATCCATATACACCACATCAACTGCTCTACCCTCGTCTACCTGTTCAGTCACCTTCTCAAAGAACTCAATAAGGTTTGTGAGGCATGACCTACCCTTCACAAAGCCATGCTGACTATCCCTGATCATATTATTCCTATCTAGATGATTATAAATCTTGTCTCTTATAATCCCCTCCAAGACTTTACCCACTACAGACGTGAGGCTCACCGGTCTATAGTTGCCGGGGTTGTCTCTGCTCCCCTTTTTGAACAAAGGGACCACATTTGCTGTCCTCCAGTCCTCTGGCACTATTCCTGTAGCCAATGATGACATAAAAATCAAAGCCAAAGGTCCAGCAATCTCTTCCCTGGCCTCCCAGAGAATCCTAGGATAAATCCCATCAGGTCCCGGGGACTTATCTATTCTCAGCCTGTCCAGAATTGCCAACACCTCTTCCCTACGTACCTCAATGCCATCTATTCTATTAGCCTGGGGTTCAACATTCTCCTCCACAACATTATCTTTTTCCTGAGTGAATACTGACGAAAAATATTCATTTAGTATCTCGCCTATCTCTTCAGACTCCACACATAATTTCCCATCCCTGTCCTTGACTGGTCCTACTCTTTCCCTAGTCATTCGTTTATTCCTGACATACCTATAGAAAGCTTTTGGGTTTTCCTTGATCCTTCCTGCCAAATACTTCTCATGTCCCCTCCTTGCTCGTCTTAGCTCTCTCTTTAGATCCTTCCTCGCTACCTTGTAACTATCCATCGCCCCAACCGAAACTTCACACTTCATCTTCACATAGGCCTCCTTCTTCCTCTTAACAAGAGATTCCACTTCCGTGGTAAACCACGGTTCCCTCGCTCGACGCCTTCCTCCCTGTCTGACCGGTACATACTTATCAAGAACACGCAGTAGCTGATCCTTGAACAAGCCCCACTTATCCAGTGTCCCCAACACTTGTATCCTACTTCTCCACCTTATCCCCCCAAGTCACGTCTAATGGCATCATAATTGCCCTTCCCCCAGCTATAACTCTTGCCCTGCGGTGTATACTTATCCCTTTCCATCATTAACGTAAACGTCACCGAATTGTGGTCACTGTCCCCAAAGTGCTCTCCTATCTCCAAATCCAACACCTGGCCTGGTTCATTACCCAAAACCAAATCCAACGTGGCCTCGCCTCTTGTTGGCCTGTCAACATATTGTTTCAGGAAACCCTCCTGCACACACTGTACAAAAAACGACCCATCTATTGTACTCGAACTATATCTTTTCCAGTCAATATTTGTAAAGTTAAAGTCTCCCATAATAACTACCATGTTACTTTCGCTCATATCCAGAATCATCTTCGCCATCCTTTCCTCTACATCCCTAGAACTATTAGGAGGCCTATAAAAAACTCCCAACAGGGTGACCTCTCCTTTCCTGTTTCTAACTTCAGCCCATACTACCTCGGAAGAAGAGTCCCCATCTAGCATCCTCTCCGCCACAGTAATACCGCTCTTGACTAGCAGCGCCACACCTCCCCCTCTTTTGCCTCCTTCTCTGAGCTTACTAAAACACCTAAACCCCGGAACCTGCAACATCCATTCCTGTCCCTGCTCTATCCATGTCTCCGAAATGGCCACAACATCGAAGTCCCAGGTACCAACCCATGCTGCCATCGTACCAGCTAATTTTAATGTGTGGAGCAAGCTCGTTTACCTTGTTCCATATACTGCGTGCACTTATGTACAAAACCCTAAGTCCTGCATTGACCACCTGCCTTCTCACAAATGTCACCTTATTTGCTCTGCCTCAGGGTGATATTGTTATGTTATTTTTGTTCTCTTTTCCCCCTTCAGTTATTGCACCTTCTAAGCCAACGCTCTGATTCCCACCTCTGTTATACTAGTTTAAATCCTCCCGAGTGACTGTCTCAAACCTCGCAGCGAGGGTATTGGTGCCCCTCTAGTTTAGGTGAACCTGTCCTTCCTGTACGGGTTCTACTTGCCCCGGAAGAGATCGCAATTGTCCAGGAAACTGAAAGCTTCCCTCCTTTACCACCAGTTTAGTCACGTATTTATCTTCACTGTCCTACTATTTCTAGCCCTACAGGCACGAGACACAGGGAGTAACCCTTATGTAACAACTGAGAGGTCCTGCTATTTAGCTTACTGCCTAACGCTCTGAATTCCTTCTTCTGCACCTCATCACTCTTCCTGCCTATGTCGTTCGTACCTATTGGTATTCCGACCTCTGGTTGTTCGCCTTTCACTTCAGGATGTCCTGTGTTCGTTCAGAACGTGGTATACGTAGGAAAACTCGAAACAAACGTAAGAGCGATATTATGGAGGAACGATCAAAGAATACTCGACTTAAATTATACGAAAAAATAGTGGCAGTGGAACACATCACCAGGTGTATTTATCGTGGGGAATATAAGGAAAGTAGGAAGTAACTTAAGCAAGGAGCCAGGAGGACTTAAAAGGGGTAATGAAAAGTCATTGGCAAACATGGTTAAGGAAAATCGCAAGGCTTTTTACACGTACATAAAACGCAAGAGGGTAGCCAGGGAAAGGATTGGCCAACTGAAGGAAAGGGGCGGCAATCTATGTGTGGAGCCAGAGGAAATGGAGAGGTACCAAATACATACTTTTCATCAGTATTCACCAAGATAAGGAACTGGCGGATGTTGAGTCTGGAGAACGGTGTGGAGAGAGCCTGGGTCACATTGAGATTCAAAAAGACGAGGAGCTGACCGTCTTG
Source organism: Scyliorhinus torazame (assembly GCF_047496885.1). NCBI lineage: Eukaryota > Metazoa > Chordata > Chondrichthyes > Carcharhiniformes > Scyliorhinidae > Scyliorhinus > Scyliorhinus torazame. The sequence continues at coordinate 92,193,925 of NC_092726.1, read as the reverse complement.
GAAAAATATTAAGGTCGATAAGTCCACAGGGACTGATGGGATCTACCCCAGAATACTGAAGGAGGCAAGAGAGGGAATTGCTGAGGCAATGACCAAAATCTTTGGGTCCTCATCTCTTCAGGTGACGTCCCGGAGGACTGGAGAATAGCCAATGATGTTCCAGGCAACTATAGGCCGGTGAGCATTACGTCAGTGGTAGGGAGATTCTTGGAGAGAATTCTTCGAGGCAGGTCTACTTCCATTTGGAAGAAAGTGGACGTATTAGCGAGAGGCAGCAGGCTTTTGTGAAGGGAGATCGTGTTTCACGAACTTGATAGAGTTTTTCGAGGAGGTCACAAAGATGAGTGATGCAGGTCGGGCAGTGAATGTTGTCTATATATCATTCACTTAGGCCTTTGACAAGGTCCCTCATGGCAGACTGGTACAAAATGTGAAGTCAAACTGGATAAGAGCTGAGCTGGCAAGATAGATCCAGAACTGGCTCGGTCATGGAAGGCAGAGAGTAGCAATGGAAGGTTGCCTTTCTGAACGGAAAGCTGTGACTTGTGGTGTTTCTCAGTGATAACCTTTGCTGTTCGTAGTATATATAAATCATTTGCAGGAAATTAAACTGGTCTAATTAGTAAGTTTGTGGACGACAAAAAGATTGGTGGAATTGCGGATAGCGATGAGAACTCTCAGAGGATACAGCAGGATTTAGATTGTTTGGAGACTTGGGCAGAGAGATAGCAGATGGCGTTTAATCCTGTCAAATGTGAGGTAATACAGGGAGGGAATATACCGTGAATGGTAGAGTACTGACAGTCAGAAAGATCTTGGTGTACAGGTCCCCAGGTCACTGAAGGGGGGCAACACAGGTGGAGAAGGTAGTCAAGAATGCATACGGCATGCTTGCCTTCATTGGCCGGGACATTGAGTAAATAAATTGGCAACTCATGTTGCAGCTGTATAGAACCTTTGTTCGGACGCACTTGGGGTATAGTGTTCAATTCTGGTCGCCACACTAGCAGAAGGATATGGAGGCTTTAGAGTGGGGGCCGAAGAGATTTACCAGGATGTTGCCTGATATGGAGGTCATTAGGTATGATGAGAGGCTGAATAAACTCAGTTTGTTCTCACTGGAACGACGTAGGTTGAGGGACGACCTGATAGACGTCTACAAAACTATGAAGGCATAGACAGAGTGGATAGTCAGAGACCATTTCCCAGGGTAGAGCGGCCATTTACTAGGGCTATAGGTTGACGGTGCGAGGGGCAAGGTTTAGATGCGATATACGAGGCATTTTATTTGCATCGATGGTTGTGGGTGCCTGGAACTCGCTTCCAGAGGAGGTGGTGGAAGCAGGGATGATAGTGACATTTAAGGGGCATCTTGACAAATACATGAATAGGATTGGAATAGAGGGATACGGACCCAGGAAGTGTGGAAGATTTTAGTTTCGACGGGCAGTATGGTCGTGCCGAGGGCCGAAGGGCCTGTTCCTGTGCTGGATTTTTCTTTGTCCTTTGTAAACTAACAACATAAGTTCGAGAATAGATTCCAGCACCCTATCTCGGTCATTTCGTTCATTTCTCTCTCTTCGGTAGATTTTTTGGAATAAATTAAGATTTCCAATCTTTCTTTTTACCAATTAAGGGGCAAATCAGCGTGGCCAATCCAACTACCCTGCACGTCTTTGGATTGCGGGAGGGAAGCACACGAAGATACGGGGGTATCTACAAACTCCACACATTCAGTGATCGAGTCTGGGATCGAATGCGGGTCTTCAGCGCCGGAGGCAGCAGTGCTAACCACTGCACCGCCGTGCCGCACATTCTCTTCTCCAGTTTCTTGGATTAATTTAATCTGCTTTTCTGCACGATATTAAACTTCGATATTCTATTAGTCTAGTAATCTCGATCACCTGAAAGTGCTTATTTACTAAAACATGCAGATAAATCCGTGCTAATTTGTACAGAGATACCCAAAATATATGACCTGCATTTCCGAAAGGGCAATTATTTAATTGACTAATCTCGCGAGACGCTGCGATTGAAACCAACTTTAATTTAACTGTCAGCTGAATTTCCAATGATTTCAAATAAACTGGGACAGATTAGAGCCACCTGTGGTCAATGGTTTCATGAGAAGGGAACGTAGTCACTCTTTGTATCTCATGACCATCATTCAGAGATTTTTAAAGACGACAAATATTTTTGAGCGATTGTACTGACTGCCTGCAGTTTACAGTGACTGTGTCTGCCGGACCCATTACCCTCCGTAACGTTATACTGCGCAAATGAACATGCACCTTCTCCAGGCAACTAGGATCATCAGACCAGGGGAGTTCCATTTGTCAGCTAGCCTCTTCAACAGCAGAGAAGCTTTACGTTTTACAGTAAACAGGGCGAAACATGTTTAACAGCAGTGTAGCGATGGTAACTGACGATGACTTTCCCTAACCACAAACTAGGTCGCCACCTGCAGGAACTGCAAACACATTCTGGTTATTGCTCTTCGGTGAACTGACAGGAAGCACCTGCCGTTGTGGTAATGTCTGTGCTCTTAGTTTTCTCTTCGATGTACTGTGATATTTGCCAGCTGTTATAAAGTATTTAAACTTTTGCAGCTCGATGTGACATGGCGAGTTATATCTTGGTAAAATCGTGAATGTGTCGGAAATACGACAGCAACCGGTTTAATCTTATCACTATTGGACTTACTACTTCCGAGAAAAGTTTCATTCCTCTTGATCATCTTTTTCTAAATGTGCAGCACAAATATCATAAGTTTCGTTGAGTTTAATTGGCAGTTAAAGTGTCCATGTTGATCAAAATTACAGCGATCACTTTTGTTGCTTTTGTCTAATGGCCGACAGTGCTCCTACGATTATGTTCCAAACCAAATATGTCTCATTGCAGTCAGGCTTCCTGGAGCAGGAAGTGGGCACCACATTGCACAGAACACTGGGAATGCGGGCAGTAAAATCCATGTGCTGGCGCTGCATCGTGTTGATGTCGCTGTTCGATATGTATAAATATTCTTGGTATTCACGTATTATGCTAATATTACTGATAAATGTCAGCATCAACAAAGTGACACTCACGAGGCAATTCGGGAGTTGTACGATCAGTTTCAGAACCCCAGGATAGTTCTGTCTGTGAAATTAATATTTGGTACGTTGGCGACGTTGGCTCGGCCGGCATTCATTGACCATGTGCTGTTGACCTTCACCAGGAGGTACTGGGCTGCCTCCTTTAACCACTGCCGTACCTAATTTGTAAGTACACCTACTATCCTGATGCAAAGGATTTCCAGGAAATTGACCATAAGATATAGGAGCAGAATTAGCTCACTTGACGCACCGAGTCTGCTCAGCCATTCAATCACGGCTGATACTTTGCCCCTCCCCATTCTCCTGGCTGCTTCCCATAACCCCTGATCCCTTTATTAATCAAGAACCTATCTATCTCTGTCTTAAAGACACTCAGTGATTTGGGCACAACAGCCTTCTGTGGCAAAGAGCTCCACAGATTCACTACGTTCTGGCTGAAGAAATTTATCCTCATCTCAGTTTTAAAGGATTGTCATGTTCGTCTTTGATTGTGTCCTCTCGTTCTAGTTTTTCCTACAAGTAGAAACATGCTCTCTACGTCCACTCTATCCAGGCCTCGCAGTATCCTGTAAGTTTCAATAAGATCCCCCTCATCCTTCTAAACTGCAATGAGTAGGGGGCAGAGTCTGTTCGGTGTATCCAGGAAGCCTCCTTGATGCAAGATGTAGATAGTCAACTAGAAAAGGGGCAGTCTGGATCTGGTACTGGGGAATGAACCTGGACAGGTGGTTGAAGTTTCAGTACGGAAACATTTTGGGAGCAGTGACCACAATTCCGGAGGTTTTTAGGGTACTTTTGGACAGGGATGAGGGTAACCCTCGTGTTCAGGTGCGAAACTGTGAAAAGGGAAATTACGATAACATTAGCCAGGAATTGAAGAATTTGGATTGGGTGCGGCTGTTGAATAGTATATCAACTTTGGACATGTGGGAGTCTGTCAAGCGACAATCGGTTAGGATCCAAGTCACGTTCCTGAGAGAATGAAGGAGAAATACGGGAAGTTTAGGGAGCCTTCGATAACGAGCGATATCGTGAACCTCGTCAAAAAGAAAAAGGAGACTTTTGTACGGTCTAGAATGGTGAAAATCTTCCAAACTCTTGAGGAGTATAAATAATGTAGGAAGGTACTGAGGCGGGAAATAAGGAGGGCTAGGAGGGATCATGAAATGTCCCTGGCAAGTAGGATTAAGATGAATCCCAAAGCTTTTTATTCATATGTAAAAAACAAAGGGTGGCCAGGGAAAGGATTTGACCACTTAAAGACAGTGGGGGTAATCTACCTGGTGAGTCAGAGGAAATGGGCGAGGTACGAAATTAATCTGTTGTATCGTGCTCACCAAAGAATGGGACTTTGTTGAAGATGATTCTTGGGTAGGGTGTGTGTACAGTCTGGATCATGTTAACATCAAAAAGGAGGAGGTAATGGGTATTTTAAAAGGTATTATGGTAGATATGACTCCTGGGCCAGGTGGGATTTATCCCAGAACACAGGCGGAAGCAAGGGAGTAAATTGCTGGGCCCTTGACTGACATCTTTGTATCCTCATTGGTTACAGGTGAGACCAAGACGACGGGAGAATAGCTAATGTGGTACCGCTGTTTAGGAAAGTTAGTGGGGATAATTCTGGAAACTACAGGCCGGTAAACCTGACGTTGGTAAATTATTGGAAAGAATTTGCAGGGACAGAATTTATAACTGTGGCCATCTAAGCCTGTGACCAGCAAAGGACCATGGTAATTATGGCCAACCCAGGACTCCATTCAAGCAACCGGTCCAGCCACAGACTTATCGGCGCCACTCCCCTTGCTCAGAAAGCACAATTGCCAAGGTCAATGACCGCTGAGGACCCGCCCAGCTACCAAGGCACCCGCCCCTTTATTGCCGAAATCGAAGAGAGTGATCAGAACCCTGTCGAACTTTTCGGTCCAAGGATAAGGACCGCCCCAAAGAGCACGAAATCCCAGGGGGATAAAAAAGAGCGCAGCTATGTGTTCTGTCTCTTTTGAATCCGGCCTGTGCCTATCCAAGTGCAGCGGGGACAGCCAGCTAAGTTCAAGACCAACGATCGCTGCCTGATGGCTGAGCCCAGCAGAGACAGAGCCACTTTCTTCGAAAAAGCCAAGTGAAATCCAGAAAAAGGCCTTTATCCATTTGCACAGTGCCGGCCGCCCTGAAGTTAAGTATAGGTTATTGTAGTTGATAGGTGTACCTTAATTCGGAGTAGGTATTGTGTTTGAATGTTCAGATAAGATAGAACACAGAACATTACAGCGCAGTACAGGCCCTTCCTCGATGTTGCGCCGACATGTGAAACCTCTCTAAAGCCCATCTACACTATTCCCTTATCATCCATATGTTTATCCAATTACCATTTAAATGCCCTTAATGTTGGCCAGCCCACTACTGTTGCAGGCAGGGCATTCCACGCCCTTACTACTCTCTGAGTAAAATCCTACCTCTGACATCTGGCCTATATCTATCTCCCCTAAATGTTATGCTATGCCCCCTCGTGCTAGACATCACCATCCAAGGAAAAAGGTACTCATTGTCCACCCTATCTAATCCTCTTATCATCTTGTATGCCTCAATTAAGTCACCTCTGAACCTTATTCTCTCTAACGAAAACAGTCTCCAAGTTCCTCAGCCTTCCCTCATAAGATGTTCCCTGCAGACCATGCAACATTCTGGTGAATCTCCTCTGCACCCTTTCCAATGCGTCCACCTCCTTCCTATAATGCAGAGACCAGAACTGCACGCAATACTCCAAATGCGGCCGCACCAGTGTGTTGTATAGCTGCAACATGACCTCCTGGCTCCGAAACTCAATCCCTCACCAATAAAAGCTAACACACCGTACGCCTTCTTAACAACCCTATCAACCTGAGTGGCAACTTTCAGGGATCTATGTACATGGACACCGAGATCTCTCTGCTCATCCGCACTATAAAGAATCTTATCATTAGCCCAGTACTCTGTCTTCCTGTTATTCCTTCCAAAATGAATCATCTCACACTTTTCTGCATTAAACTCCATTTGCCACCTCTCCGCCCAGCTCTGCAGCGTATCTATGTCCCTCTATAACTTGCAACATCCTTCGGCACTGTCCACAACTCCACCGACTTTAGTGTCATCTGCAAATTTACTCACTCATCATTCTACGCCCTCCTCCAGGTCATATATAAAAATGACAATCAGCAGTGGCCCCAAAACAGATCCTTGTGGTACACCACTAGTAACTGAACTCCAGGCTGTAAATTTCCCATCAACCATCACCCTTTGTCTTCTTCCAGCAAGCCTTTTTCTGATCCAAACTGCTAAATCACCCTGAAACCGATACCTCCGTATTTTCTGCAATAGCCTACCACGGGGAACTTTATCAAACGCTTTACTGAAATTTATATACACCACGTCAACTGCTTTACCCACGTCCACCTTCTTAAAGGATCCAATAAGGTTTGTGAGGTACGACCTACTCTTCACAAAACCGTGTTGACCATCGCTAATCAAATTATTCCTTTCCAGTTGATTATAAATCCTATCTCTTATAAACATTTCCAAGACTTTGCCCACAACAGATGTAAGGCCCACTGGTCTGTAGTTAACGGGGTTGCCTCTACTCCCCTTCTTGAACAAGGGGACAACATTTGCAATCTTCCAGTCTTCTGGCACTATTCCTGTGGAGAATGATGACATAAAGCCAAAGTTTCAGCAATCTCCTCCCTAGCTCCCCAGAGAATCCGAGGATAAATCCCCCCTGGCCCAGGGGACTTATCTATTTTCACACTTTCCAGAATTGCTAACACCTCCTCCTTATGATCCTCAGGCCCTTCTAGTATAGTAGCATGTATCTCAGTATTCTCATCGACAACATTATCTTTTCTTGTGAGAATACTGACGAAAAATATTCATTTAGCACCTCTCCTATCTCCTCGGACTCCACGCACAACTTCCCACTACTGTCCTTGACTGGCCCTACTCTTACCCTAGTCATTCTTTTATTCCTGTCATTCCTATTTAGAGCTTTAGGGTTATCCTTAATCCTACCGACCAAAGACTTCTCATGTTCCCTCCTGGCTCTTCTTAGCTCTCTCTTTAGGTCCTTCCTAGCTAACTTGTAACTCTCGAGGGCCCTAACTGAACCTTCACGGCTCATCTTTACATAAGCCTCCTTCTTCCTCTTGACTGCTTTACTGAACCACGGTTCCCTTGCTCGACCACTTCCTCCCTGCCTGATAGGTACATACTTATCAAGGACACGCAGTAGCTGTTCCTTGAACAAGCTCCACATTTCCATTGTGCCCATCCCCTGCAGTTTCCCTCCCCATCCTATGTCATCCTAAGTCATGCCTCATCGCATTATAATTGCCTTTCCCGCAGCTATAACTCTTGTCCTGCGGGCTCTACCAATCCCTTTCCATCGCTAAAGTTAAGGTAACCGAATTGTGGTCACTATCAACAAAGTGCTCACCTACCTCCAAATCTAACACCTGTCCTGGTTCATTACCCAGTACCAAACCCAATGTGCCCACGCCTCTTATTGGCCTATTTACATACTGTGTCAGGAAATCCTTCTGCACACATTGGACAAAAACGGACCCATCTAAAGTTCTCGAACTACAGCGTTTCCAGTAAATATTTAGAAAGTCCCCAATAACAACTACCCTGTGACTTTTACTCCTGTCCAGAATCAGCTTTTCAAACCTTTCCTCTACATCTCTGGAACTTTTCGGCGGCCTACAGAAAGCTGCCAACAGGGTGACCTCTCCTTTCCTGTTTCTAACCTCAGCCCATACCACCTCAGTGGACGAATCCTCATTAAAAGTCCTTTCTGCCACCGTAATACGGTCCTTGACTAACAATGCCACCCCTCCCCCTCTTTTACCACATTCCCTGAGCTTACTGAAATATCTAAACCCCGGAGCCTGCAACAACCATTCCTGTCCCTGCTCTATCCATGTCTCCGAAATGGCCACAACATCGAAGTCCCAGGTATCAACCCATGCCGCAAGTTCACCCACCTTATTCCGGATGCTCCTGGCATTGAAGAAGACACACTTTAAACCACCTTCCTGCCTGCCGGTACACTCCTGCAACTTTGAAACCTTACTCATGACCTAACTACTCTCAACCTCCTGTATGTTGAAGCTACAATTCAGGTTCCCAACCCCCTGATGAATTAGCTTAAACCCTCCCGAAGAGCATTAGCAAATTTCCTCCGCAGGATATTGGTACCCCTCTGGTCCAGCTGTAGACCATCCCGTTTGTAGAGGTTCACCTTCCCCAGAATGAGTCCCAATTATCCAGGCATTGAATCCCTCCCTCCTGCACCATCCCTGTAGCCACGTATTCAACTGCTCTCGCTCCACATTCCTCGTCTCGCTATCACGTAGCACGGGTAACAACCCAAAGATAATAACTCTGTTTGTTCTAGCTCTAAGATTCCACTCTAGCACCCTGAATATCTGCCTTACATCCCCATCCCTTTTCCTACCTCTGTTGTTGGTGCCTATGTGGACAACGATTTGGGGCTGCTCTCCCTCCCCCTTCAGGATCCCGAAAACACGATCCGAGAAATCACGGCCCCTTGCTCCTGGGAGGCAACACACCAACCGCGAGTCTCTCTCGTTCCCACAGAATCTCATATCTTCCCCCCTAAGTATGGAGTCCCGAATGGCTAATGCTCTGCTCCTCTCCCCTCTTCCCTTCTGAGCAACAGGGACAGACTGTGTGCCAGAGGCCTGTACCCCATGCCCCCCCCCCCGCCTTACCAGTATCCAAAGTGGTACACTTGTTACTAAGGGAAACGACCACAAGGGATCCCTGTACTGAGTGCTTCCTCCCAGTGACTCTCACAGCCTCCCATCTATCTTCATTCTTCGGAGTAACTACATCCCTGAAGCTTCTATCTATGACCACCTCTGCATCCCGAATGGTCCTATGTTCATCCAGCTCCAGTTCCCTAACGCGGTTTTGAGAAGTTGGAGATGGGTGCACTTCCCACAGGTGAAATCTGACGATGTCCCTCACCTCGAACATTCTGCACGAGAAACATTGCACCGCCATCCCCTCTATATAACTTGCGGATAAAACAAGAAAAAGAAAGAAAGAAAGAAAGAGCTGACCTGATATTTACTCAATCCTTCAGGTTAGATGAGGCGGAAGGGTGGCGGACACTACAAGTGTAGTGTCTCGGGTTTAGGAACCGCCCAACTTAAATACAGGTACAACCAATTCCATCATCATCTAAAAGAGGTCACATCTATTTATTTTTTCTTTCGGCAAATTTACAATGCAACTGGCATTTTTCAGTTCTATCCAAGACATTCTGCATCTTCTCTCTCATAATTTCACTCTCAGTAAACCAGTGGGAATACTCAAGAGGACCAAAAGTCATATGGGACTGGTCACTCCCTAGCACCGCGCCACATCCACAGGGAAATGGAATGAAACATTACCTTTTAACAGTGCAATGCTGATTTGTAAACTTTCGAAGTAAACGTTCACTGCCCAATGTCGGGAGAACCAGAGGCATGTGTCACAGATCAATTTGTATTGTTCCTGGACAGGGAAGGAACCGATAACTCGGGGTCAATGAGGGTCAATCAATTATACATTGTGGGGATAAACACACTTCAGATAAACATTGGGCGAAAGGAGATGCTTTGTTTAAATTATTTGCTTTCAAGACATGAACTGATCGCAAATGCCAGTTTGCTCCTTGACCGATTGGAATAACTCCAATACAGAGAGAGAGTCAATTCTGCACAAGAGAGTGGGTGACTGAGCAATAACCAGATGTGATAATATACTCGGACCGCAGTCGCAGTAGGAGACTGCAAGAGGGACGTGTAAAAGTCTACGGATGTCCTCAAAACATCTAAGAAAATTCAAATATGCACGATGACCAATGGAAGGCCCTGGAATTATACAGCCCAAGAATGTAGAAAGTTCACCCCCAATGGCATGAAGCACGTCAAGAGTCTTCATCGAAATGTTCAAAGCCGTGCTTGACTCGTGAAATGTGTATCGTCCTCCTGTCAAACTACCTGTTTACCCAGCGCATCAAGCGCCGTCAGTCCCACATGTAGCAGGTCCTTTAGGCTGGCCATTGGGCTAATCAGCCATCCCAGAGCGTATCTCAGCAAAGTTGGAGAAAATCATCGTCGATGCAGAACGATTGTCAAAGAAGCAGAGGAATGAAAGGTTTATCTTACCCAGAGGGGGGAAATCACCGCCGAACTTTCCCAATGTGAAGAGATCATCAGACCCAGGATCCAAAGCAAGTGTCCACCCTGAGAGTAAATGGTTTCACTCTCAGCATCGTCATAGACGGCACAAACAGGAGCTTCGAGGCTCAAGCGTTTGAAATTGAGGTTATTTACGGTTAAAGGACAGTTAGAATTATATTTTTTAATCCTTCTCTACCAAGTATTACCAGGGAAGGAAAGTGAATCAATTGCGGTGTGACGTCATTGAGTTTGAGCTCAGAGAATTATTGGGGCAGATGGTGGAAAGCAAACTTTTACATCCCCTGAATATTGAGCATTCAATTTCAGGTTATGCAGATCCTGGAACTATGCCACCCAAACGGTGACTGGTGTAATTATCAATCTGATTGAGGGAGTCAATGGTCGCAAAAATCTTGTAAACAGAAAATGATTTGTTCACGGTTCACCTGTTTGTGGTTGAGTCATCATGGAATCATCATGACACATAATTCTTCAACCAAACGGAGACGATGTATCAATAACTTCATGATCTGTGAAATTGGTACATTACATCACTTTGGGAGAATATTCAGCTTTAGCAGATCAACCTCAAGGTCCTGCACAAACCTATCAGGATAACTCTACAGAGGAACATAGAAAGACATAAAAATACGGAACGTAGGAACAGGAGTAGGCCCTTCGGGCCTCCAAATTCGTTCTTGAAATCATGATGTGTTTTGGCCTCAACTGTATTTTATAGTAGCGATTTACTCATTATCATAACTTTGTGAAGGAACTAATCCTGATTGCATTTTATAGGATTCAGATAGGTCGCACAACCTGTCCTCATTTTTCTGAACTCAAGCGTAAGTGATAGTAAAGAACTCCATCTTTTGCCATGTGTCAAACCGAGCATTACAGGAATCCGCGTGGTAAATATTCATTGCACTCCCTTTATAGCGAAAAAAAAAACGTCCGATAAGGAGACAAATTCTGCACATAGTTTTCCTGTGGTCTCATTAAGGCACTTTCTAATTGCAGCAAGACATCTTGTTCTGCTACTTGTGTCCTCTCGCTATCATGGCCAACAAACCAATTGCCTTCTTTTCTGCCTCCTGTACCTGCAGGATTCCCATCCACGACTGGTGTGAGAAGACACTCGGGTCTCGCTGAACACAACCCCCTATCAAATTATAGCCACTCAGGTAATAATCTGCCTTTTTATCTTTGCAGAATCCTCGCATTTATCCACATAACACTGCTGCATCCACGCATTTTCCTACTCAGCTCGGCCAAATCACACTGAAACATCTTTGCATCTTTTTTAAATCTCACCCTCTCACCCAGCTTGTGTCATCTGCAAAGCTGGGCATAAATTTATTCTCGTATTCACATCCAAATCATCAGTATATATTGGGTCTCATCTCCGAAATGCTGTGATACCTCACTGGACATGCCTCCATTTGGAAGAAAATGTGTTTATTCCTACTCTTCATCTTCTCTGCCAAACATTTTGGCATCCATCTCAATACTTATCCTAAATGGCAGCACGGTAGCACAATTGATTAGCACTGTGGCTTCACAGCGTGAGGGTCCCAGTTCTATTCCCTACTAGGTCAGTCTGTGCGGAGTCTGCACGTTCTCCCCGTGTGTGCGTGGGATTCCGCCGGTGCTCCGGTTTCCTCCCACAGTCCAACGATGTGCAGGTTAGGTGGATTGACTTTGATAAATTGCCCTTAGTGCCCAAAAAAGGTTAGAAGTGGTTATTGGGTCACGGGGATAGGGTGCTAGTGAGGGCATAGGCGGGTAGGTGCAGATTCGATGGCCCGAATGGTCTCCTTCTGCACTGTATGTTCTATGTTCTAATCGCTTGCGCTTCAATGATATTTGCTAATAATCTTATGAGGAACATTGTCGGAATCCTGATGAAAGTCCGGGTAAACCAAACCCCATCTTATCAACTCGACTAGTTATATACTCAAATAATTCCATGCGATTTTACAAGCATGTTTTACCTATCGTAAGTCATGTTTACTCTTTCCGATTCTATAATTGTTTTGCATGTGGCCTGCTATCAGGACTTTCATAATAACTCGAGAATTGTCCCCACTAATGACGTCAGATGTACTGATCTATCATTTCCCATTTTCACACGACGTCCCTTTGTGGATAGTGGGATTACATGAGCTCCCCTCCAATGATTAATTACAAAGCCAAATAATCATAAAAGATGACGAACAATGCATCAACTATATCTAGCGCCACGTTGGTAAGTAGCCTGGAATGTATATTATCAAGTCCTCTGATTTATCCGCCTTCACTGTCATCAATTTCCCCTCTCCACCTCCCTACTAATACTGACTTTCTTCAGTTCCTCCCTTTCATTAAACCCTGTGTTCCAGAAAATGTCTGCTCTGTTATTTGTATCCTTCAGGTGTACAATAAATGTCACTTCTGCCATCGAACAGTTGAGTCCATGTGGATAGTTAATGTGTCAGATATCCGAGTGGAGGGAATAATATAACACATAATCCGTGACGTCTGCGTCAGTCGTTGGGTTAATGATACAGAACACCCTCCCCCGCCCAATCATTTCCTGTTTTAATTTCAGAAACGGTAAATACATCAGTCGTGGGATCAGGTCGTGGGACCCGCGGACAATGGACCAGGAAAGAGCAAGAATGGGCCAAATGGGTTCATTTTGTTTCCTTTCTGTTCAGCCGTTCTGGATACACATCACATCACAATACTGTTCACACTCTTGCACATTGTGTTCAGCTCTCTCCTGAACGGTTATAGCATTTTAATAACATCCTGTTCAGAGCCAGAAATTCTTAATCAAATTCCATCAAACCAAATTTCGATTGACTTTCATCTTAACTTCAGTTCTACCTGTCTACAAATAACTTTTATAAAATCAAAATACTGCGGATGCCGAAAATCAGAGAATGTCAGACAAAGTCAGCAGGCCCGGCATGAAGAGTCACGTGGTGCCAATGTGTTGGATTTGTTTGTGTCCCTGTGGTAGTATGCATTAGGGGTCATGTGGGACTGTGAAGCCGTGATGCCATTGGCTGACAGATCCCGGGTCCTGGTTGGCTGTTGATCTCTAGCTCCGCCCTGAAGGCGGAGTATAAGAACCAGAAGTTCTCCCCGCAGCTCCAGTCTGTTGCTGAACTGCGGGGAACAAGTCACGCTTAATAAAGCCTCATCGACTTCATCTCTATTCGTCTCTCGTGAGTCATTGTGCGCTACAATTTATTAAAGGACTATGGAGCTCAGGATCTCCCGGAATGCCTGAGGATCAGCCCCCACGCAGTGAACTCAGCAGCAATTTTTAAACACTAGCAGACTTGTTTCGAAGGCTACCTCCGAACGGCCCACGGCCGGATCACAGAAGACCAGAAACTGCAGGTCCTGCATTCGAGGATAAGACCGGAAATTTTCCCTCTCATAGAAGACGCAGAGGATTTCCAGACGGCGTTCACAGCACTAAAGAGCGTCTATGTTCGTCCAGTGAACCAGGTCTACGCACGCTACCAACTCGCAATGAGACGGCAAAGCCCCGGAGAATCGCTAGACGAATTCTACGCCACGCTGCTAACTTTGGGACGGGCCTGCAGCTGCCCGCCAGTAAACACGGCTGAACACACGGACATGTTAATTTGCGATGCGTTTGTGGCAGGTACGAACTCTCCCCAAATCAGCCAAAGACTTTTAGAAAAAGAGTCGCTAGGACCCTCAGAGGCACGGGCCCTCGCAGCCTCCCTAGATGTGGCCGTGCAAAATGCCCGCGCAGACGGCCCCGACCGCGCGGCAGCCCCTTGGGCTCCGTGGACCCCCGTCGCGACAACCCCCCCCCTCAAAGGCTTGCGCGGTTAAAGCGCCAGATCATCCTGGGGGGGGGGGCCGCTGCTATTTCTGCGGCCAGGCGAAACACCCCCGGCAGCGCTGCCCAGCCCGTGCAGCGATTTGCAAGAGCTGCGGCAAAAAGGGCCATTTCGCGGCTGTGTGCCGGTCCCGGGGGGTCGCCGCTGTCCCCGGAGAAGAAAGAGTCCAGCGTATCCCAAACGCTCCCCAACCCCCCCCCCCCCCCAACCCCCTCCCCCCCCCCCACCCCCCCCCCCCCCCCCCAGCGCCCCATGTGCGACCCGCAGGCGCCGCCATTTTGGGTCCCGGCCACCACGAGGGGAGAATGGGCGCCGCCATCTTTTGACCCTCCAGCCATGTGCGATGCATGGGGGCGGCCATTTTGTCCACCCCCGCCGCCATTTTGGGACCCCCCCAGCCATGTGCGATGCATGGGGGCGGCCATTTTGTTCACCCCGCCGCCATCTTGGACGACAACAATGGACCCCAGCATCGACGGCTCCACGGGGTTCGAAGAAGACGCTGAGACACTGCGACGACGTTTGGCCTCGGTGGCGCTGGACCAAGCACAGCCCCGGACGCTCCTGACGACGACAAAAACGGTGCTGGTCAACGGACACGAGACACCATGCCTGATCGACTCCGGGAGCACAGAAAGCTTCATCCACCCCGACACGGTAAGACGCTGTTTTTTGACCATCCGTCCCAGTACGCAAAAGATTTCCCTAGCTGCAGGATCCCACTCCGTACAGATCAAAGGGTTCTGCATAGTGACCCTAACGGTGCAAGGGAGGGAGTTTAAAAACGACAGGCTCTCCGTCCTTCCCCAACACTGCGCGCCCACATTACTGGGATTAGACTTCCAGTGCAACCTGCAGAGCCTAACATTCCAATTTGGCGGCCCAATACCCCCACTCACTATCTGCGGCCTCGCAACCCTCAAGGTTGAACCCCCATCCTTGTTTGCAAACCTCACCCCGGATTGCAAACACGTCACCACTAGGAGCAGACGGTACAGCGCCCAGGACCGGACATTTATTCGGTCCGAAGTCCAGCGGTTGCTGAAGGAAGGCATAATCCAGGCCAGCAATAGTCCCTGGAGAGCACAGGTGGTAGTAGTGAAGACAGGGGAGAAGCAAAGGATGGCCATAGACTATAGCCAGACCATCAACAGGTACACACAGCTAGATGCGTACCCTCTCCCCCGCATATCTGACATGGTCAATCGGATTGCCCAATACAAGGTCTTCGCCACCGTGGACCTCAAGTCCGCCTACCACCAGCTCCCCATCCGCCCAAGTGACCGGAAGTACACAGCCTTCGAGGCAGACGGGCGACTATACCACTTCCTAAGGGTCCCATTTGGCGTCACAAACGGGGTCTCGGTCTTCCAACGGGAGATGGACCGAATGGTTGATCAACACGTGTTGCAGGCCACGTTCCCGTATCTCGACAACGTAACCATCTGCGGCCACGATCAGCAGGACCACGACGCCAACCTGCAAAAATTCCTCCAGACCGCTAAAGCCTTGAACCTCACATACAACGAGGACAAGTGCGTGTTTAGCACTAATCGGCTTGCCATCTTGGGATATGTAGTGCGCAATGGGATAATAGGCCCCGACCCCGAACGCATGCGCCCCCTCATGGAATTTCCCCTCCCCCACTGCTCCAAAGCCCTGAAACGCTGCCTGGGTTTTTTTTCATATTACGCCCAGTGGGTCCCCCAGTACGCAGACAAGGCCCGACCCGAATAGAGACCACTACCTTCCCCCTGTCGACAGAGGCTCGCCAGGCCTTCAGCCGCATCAAAGCGGATATCGCAAAGGCCACGATGCGCGCCATCGACGAGTCCCTCCCCTTCCAGGTCGAGAGCGACGCCTCCGATGTAGCTCTAGCGGCCACCCTTAACCAAGCGGGCAGACCCATGGCCTTTTTCTCCCGAACCCTCCACGCCTCAGAAATCCACCACTCCTCAATGGAAAAGGAAGCCCAAGGCATAGTGGAAGCTGTGCGAAATTGGAGGCATTACCTGGCCGGCAGGAGATTCACTCTCCTCACTGACCAACGGTCGGTCGCTTTCATGTTCGATAATGCACAGCGGGGCAAAATTAAAAATGACAAGATCTTAAGGTGGAGGATCGAGCTCTCCACCTTCAACTATGAGATCTTGTACCGTCCCGGAAAGCTGAACGAGCCGTCCGATGCCCTATCCCGCGGCACATGTGCCAACGCACAAATAAACCGTCTCCAAACCCTCCACGAGGACCTCTGCCACCCGGGGGTCACTCGGTTCTACCATTTTATAAAGTCCCGCAACCTCCCCTACTCCGTGGAGGAGGTCCGTACAGTCACCAGGAACTGCCACATCTGCGCAGAGTGCAAACCGCACTTTTTTCAGGCCGGATAGAGAGTACCTGATCAAGGCTTCCCGTCTCTTTGAACGCCTCAGTCTGGATTTCAAAGGGCCCCTGCCCTCCACCGACCGCCACACATACTTCCTGAACGTGGTGGACGAGTACACTCGTTTCCCTTTCGCCATCCCCTGCCCCGACATGACAGCGGCCACAGTTATTAAAGCCCTTAACATCATATTCACACTGTTCGGTTGCCCCGCATATATCCATAGCGACAGGGGGTCCTCCTTCATGAGTGACAAGCTGCGCCAGTTCCTGCTCAGCAAGGGTATAGCCTCGAGCAGGACGACCAGCTACAACCCCCGGGGGACCGGGCAAGTAGAGAGGGAGAACGGCACGGTCTGGAAGACCGTCCTACTGGCCCTACGGTCCAGGGATCTCCCAGTTTCCCGGTGGCAGGAGGTCCTCCCGGACGCTCTCCACTCCATCCGGTCGCTGCTGTGTACCACCACTAACCAAACGCCTCATGAGCGCCTCCTTGTCTTCCCCAGGAAGTCCTCCTCTGGAACGTCGCTGCCGACCTGGCTGGCGGCCCGAGGACCCATCTTGCTCCGGAAACATGTGCGGGTGCACAAGTCGGACCCGTTAGTACAGAGGTTTCACCTCCTCCACGCGAACCCGCAGTACGCCTACGTGGCGTACGCCGACTGCTGACAGGACACGGTCTCCCTACGAGACCTGGCGCCCGCCGGCAACACGAACACTCTCCCGACACCAATCACCTCCTCCCTGCCACCGGCGCACCCCGCGACCACCGTCCCCTTCCCGGGAGGATCGGTCCTCCTCCCATGTACGACCAGGAGTGAAGCAGAAGCAGACACTGTAAAGCTCCCGGAGACGACAACGCTGGAACAAGCACCTGCACCACCACCGGGGCTGAGGCGATCGACAAGGAAGACCAGACCGCCCGCTCGACTCGTGGCATCGGTGTAACACAAGAATGTTGTGGACTTTAACGAGAATGTTTTTTTTCTTCTTACGAATATTGTAAGAAGTTCACAAACCCTGTACATAGCCCAGTGTAGGGCAAAGTGTAGGGCACTGTAATGACATGCAAAAAAAGTTTTTCCTCCCAGGACCAGCCTTGTAAACCCCTACCACCATGCGAAGCACCACCCCGCCGGGTTCATTTTTAACAAGGGGTGAATGTGGTGGTATGCATTAGGGGTCATGTGGGACTGTGAAGCCGTGATGCCATTGGCTGACAGATCCCGGGTCCTGGTTGGCTGTTGATCTCTAGCTCCGCCCTGAAGGCGGAGTATAAGAACCAGAAGTTCTCCCCGCAGCTCCAGTCTGTTGCTGAACTGCGGGGAACAAGTCGCGCTTAATAAAGCCTCATCGACTTCATCTCTATTCGTCTCTCGTGAGTCATTGTGCGCTACAGTCCCCAAGAATCCTGTCACACCTGATGACTTGGTCCGCCATTTTCTGCTTTTCCCTGTGTTAGCAATGAACTTTTGTGTTTGGTTTGGCTTTAGCTGACCTTTTTAATTTTCGTCGGATTATTTTTATACCTTTGTGTTCCCAATCACTTTTATGAACTATGTCATTTAGATTATTCTTCATTGAATACATGACATTGAGCCTTTTCTCACAATGTATTCATGTATGTTCGTTAGGTTTGTAGTATTTCATTTTCCAATCGTATATCTATTACAGAAAATTTTCAAATATATTCTTGTAAGTTGCGTCACTACCTCACCCACCGCAATTTGCTACCATCGTTAAAATGCTCTTTTGACTCCAAACTCAAAGTTTATAAATTTGTAAGTTTGTAATAAATTACAAGCAACATTCATCGTAGTTCCATTTCGTGCAGAATACAACTCTCATCTTCTTCCATCTATATGAGTGCATTATCCCGACCATTAAATGTTTGTATCACAACCAGATGGGATCAATTCTTCTGCTTGCCACGTGAATCCACACTCATGAAACAACAATTTGTATAATGTATTTTTGATGACCAGCAGGTTTCACACTGTTTTCAGCTAAAGATATACTTTAAAAATTAGTCGTTGTTCCAATGTGGGAACCCAGCAGTTAATATGTGAATTGCGATCTATCACGGACATCACAGCATTTTAATAAAGAACATGTAACCCGATTGTATGAATTTGCGAGAGGGATGATTATTGGTCAGTTCAAAACGGCAAAATCTCAAGTGTTATTCAGGATGGTCATTGGATACTTTATCCACATCAGATGGCATGCTGTCAATCATTCTCCACATCATGCTCCGGTTTCTCCCCACAATTAAAAAGAAGTGGGAGGAGATGCTTTTTCCCGATTGTTTTTAAGACTAGGGAGGTTATGCTGCAATTGCATAAGGTGTTAGTGAGGCCACACCTGGAGTATTGTATTCAGTTTTGGTCTCCTTACTTGAGAAAGGACGTACTGGCACTGGAGGGTGTGCAGAGGAGGTTCACTAGGTTAATCCCAGAGCTGAAGGGGTTGGGTTACGAGGAGAGGTTGAGTAGACTGGGACTGTATTCGTTGGAATTTAGAAGGATGAGGGGGGTTCTTATAGAAACATATAAAATGATGAAGGGAATAGATAGGATAGATGCGGACAGGTTGTTTCCAGTGGTCGGGGAAAGCAGAACTAGGGGGCATAGCCTCAAAATAAGGGGAAGTAGATTTAGGACTGAGTTTAGGAGGAACTTCTTCACCCAAAGTCGTTTTTGTGGATACTGAGAAGTAGGTAAAAGCGGGCTGTCCAGGATTTGGAGACTATTTGGTTGGAAGCCGTAAGGGGAAGTCATCCGGAGGAAATTATGTCGCTTACGGTGTTGGAGATAATAGCTTAATGTTCAGTGGTCTGGCCATGGTCGAGGGGCAAGTAAGAGGAAGTAGCTCCGAGTTGGCGCTCAGCATGCGCGAGGTAGACAACAGCACCCCCTTTGTCTGCACGTTTGATGACAAAGTCGGGTTTAGACCTGACGGAGTGAAGAGCAGAACGTTTGGGAGGAGAGAAGTTGAAATGGGTGAGGGGGAGGGGCAGAAACATTAACACGGTATTGTCCCGTCGACAGTTCTCGGTGAAAAGATCAAGTGCAAGTAATTGTCCCAGCGGGGGTGGTCCACAAGGAGGCAGCATTTTGGAGGCACATGAAAGGATCAGGGGAACGTGGGGCGCACTCTTGCCCAAAGAGGTGGGCACGGAGACGAAGGAGACGAATGAAGAGTTCAACGCCATGTCGAGCCCGGAATTAATTGAGGTGGGGACGTAAGGATACAAAGCTGAGTCCTTTGCTGAGAACAGCACGCTCAGCCTCAGAGAGAAGAAGGTCAGAAGGCATAGTGAACATGCGGTAAGGGCTGGGGCTGGGAGAAATGGGGGACGTGGCATTGGGACTGGTGGAGTGCCTAGGAGGGGCTGTGGTATTCAGTTGTTGAAGCTTGCGTTCCTTGATACCTGTGAGAAACAAGAAAAAATTATTGTTAATGCGTCGAATGAGGCGAAGGATGAAATGAAACTGGGAAAAGGGATAGCTCTGACAGAGATAGTGAGATAGTGAAGGAGGGACTTACGAAATCCTGTCGGAGAGAAGAACAGTACTTCTTCAGGGTACGCATTCCTGGAAGAGAGGTGGCAGTGAGTTAAACACTGGATAAAAGCGAATTACTGCGGATGCTGGAATCTGAAACGAAAGATAAAATACTGGAAAATCTCAGCAGGTCTGGCGCGTCTGTAGGGGGAGAAAAGAGCGAACGTTTCGAGTCCGTTGGCGCTTTGTCAAAGCTAACAGACAGAGAAAGTGGGAAATATTTATACTGTGGAGTAACAATGAAAGATGAGTCACAGCCACAGAAACCCAAGTGCCATTAGCAGCCGGCCATTCTGTGGCCATTAGCACCCCGTTTCCCTGGGTTTCTGTGGTAGACGTGAGTCTCACCGGCCTATTATTGTCTGGCTTATCGCTGCTACCTTTCTTAAGCAGCGGTACCACATTAGCTATTCTCCATTTCTCTGGGATCTCACCAGTAGCCAATGTGGAAATGTCAGTCAAAACACCAGACATGTCATCCCTTGCTTCCCTCGGATTGTGGGGTAAATCTCATTCGGCCCAGGAGACTTATCCGCCTAAATGCATTTTAAACCACCCCATACTTCTGCCATTTTGAAGTCAACAAAACCCATACGATCCACACACGCTACCCAAGAAATATCTTCCACAAAGTCCGTAAGCTACTGACAGCAGTCAGCTCAACTTCCCCTCATAGTAAAGGAGAGGCGACGGGCCAAGTCTGATGTGCTGGGATTGGCTACACCAAATGTAATTAAATTTGCAGGGCTTCGACCTCATGGTGCTGATGACCCGGGTTCGATCCCAGTCCCGCATCACTATCCGTGGGGAATTTACCCACTCTCCGCGTGTCCGCGTGAGTATCTCCCCCACAACCAAAGATATCTGAGGGTTAGGAGATTGGCCGTTCTGAATTGCCCCTTAATTGAACTGAAATCCTGGCACGATAAATTTAGAAAAATAAAATGCTGCAGATCTTTCACATTCGTGATGGAGTGATGGGGCAGCACGGTAGCATTGTGGGTAGCAATATTGCTTCACAGCTCCAGGGTCACAAGTTCGGCTTGGTTCACTGTTTCTGCACATCCTCCCCGTGTGTGCGTGGGTTTCCTCCGGATGCTCCGGTTTCCTCCAACAGTCCAAAGATGTGCAGGTTAGGTGGATTGGCCATGATAAATTGCCCTTAGTGTCCAAAATTGACCTTAGTGTTGGGTGGGGTTACTGGGTTATGGGGATAGAGTGGAGGTATCGACTTTAGGTAGGGTGCTCTTTCCAAGAGCCGGTGCAGACTCGATGGGCCGAATGGCCTCCTTCTGCACTGTAAATTCTATGTTAAACTTAATGACGGCCTGTAGAAATGAGACAAGTTTTATCCCGATGCACTGGGGCCGTGGGCATGGGTGGCCTGCTCTTTTGGATGGTCAGTGCATGCTTTCTGGGCCAAATGGCCTCCTTTTGCACTGTAGGAATTCAATGATCACTATTCTATGAATTCCACAATTTAGTCGCCAAATTGGCACCAGGTTTAACTTACGCCAAATTTCATCTGAGCCGCAGGTGTTAGAGTTAGACACAATGTCCAGGGAATTTGTTCCCATAAACAACTACAATGGGAGTCATTAAGCGGATTTTTGTTAAAGTCAGATGAACGTTGAGCTGTGGGTCCTTCTGTACAGCTGCAGTGCCAAGAAACACCAAGCTGTCCAACAACAAGTCACTGTTTGGTTTGTGTTGGGAAGATTCCCTCTGTCGAGGCCGCACTTGGATTGATTTCCTAAATGCTCGTCGCACATTCCCCTTCATTTTTATGACCCCCATCCCTGATCCAACAATCTTGTGAAGGCTCCTAGGAAGCCCCCCTTAACCCCTCTGCCCCAGTCCCGACCCATGACTGTGCCAACCTGTCACCCAGGCATCCTGGAATTGCCTGCCCTGATGCCTGCGAGTGCCAGTGACTAAAGTACCCTGTTCAAGAGCACCCAGGGGTCCCCAATGTCCTGGAAGACCCTCACGGGTGCTGTTTGTGTGGACGAGTATTAAACAGTGCCCATTGAAGCCTTTTATGAAGCCTAGCTTTGCGCAGGCCAAGGAGACCCATTCTGAGTGAGACACATCCAGAGTGGGAATTGCAACTTGGTAATTTGGTGCAGTGAGTTAATGCGGTGTAGAATGGGAGAAGGTGCTTTTTCCCTAATGTTTTGTTCTCTCTCTTTCTTCTGGCCTGTAATTTTAAATCTGCAAGGAGAGCACCAGAGAGCATCTGAGAACCTGGGAATGTAAGTGATTTATATTTATTTTTATTGTTATTACCTTTCCAAATTATGTGTGTGTGTGTGGGGGGGGGGGGGGGGCTGAAGTGACATCACAGTAAAGCTGTGACATGATTGGCTGGTTGGGAATCAACACTAAATTTAAAAATTAATCATTGCAAAGCTAATTAAACTTAATTACTTAATTATAATTTAGAGGTATATCTGAGCCAGAGATCGGAGAGTACAGTATTTAGCTTTCACACTTATAGTAGAAATCTATTGCTAGGAAATATATACTTAAAAGTAACTTTTTTTAAATTCTAAACTTAATTTGCTAATTAATAGACGCAATGTCAGTTAGAGGGGTGCAGTGCTCTGACTGTTACATGTGGCAGGACCGGAATGCTTCCAGCGTCCAGGATGGCTTCATCTGAAGAAAGTGCACCCAATTGGAGCTCCTCACAGACCGCATAGTTCGGTTGGAGAAGCAGTTGGATGCACGTAGGAGCATGCAGGTGGTGGAAAGCATCATAGATAGCAGTTATATAAATGTGGTCACACCCAAGGTGCAGGCAGAGAAATGAGTGACCACCAGAAGGGGCAGGCAGTCAGTGCAGGAATCCCCTGTGGCTGTCCCTCTCTCGAACAGGTGTTTCCCTTTGGACACTGTCGGTGGGGGGGGGGGGGGGGTCGCCTGTCAGTGGAAAACAGCAGCAGCCAGAGCAGTGGCACCACGGCTGGGTCCGATGTTCAGAAGGAAGGGTCAAAGCGCAGAAGAGCGATAGTAACTTGGGACTCTATAGTCAGGGGCACAGAGAGGCGCATGTGTGGACCTGAACGATTCTCCAGGATGGTATGTTGCCTCCCTGATGCCAGGGTCCAGGATGTCTCCGAACGGTCGTGGGCATCCTGAAGGGGGAGGGCAAACAGACAGAGGTCGTTGTACATATTGGTACTAAGGACATAGGCAGGAAGGGGCATGAGGTCCTCCAGCAGGCGTTCAGGGAGTTAGGTAGAAAGTTAAAACACAGGACCTCTGGGGTTGTAATCTCGCGACTACTCCCTGTGACACGTGCCAATGAGGCTAGAAATAGCAAGATAGAGCAGCTAAACACGTGGCTATACAGCCAGTGTAGGAGGGAGGGTTTCCGTTGTCTGGACCAGTGGGAGCTCTTCCGGGGCAGGTGTGACCTATATAAGAAGGACGGGTTGCATCTAAATTGGAGAGGCATAAATATGCTGGCCGCGAGGTTTGCTAGTGTCAGATGGGAGGACTTAAACTAGTATGACAGGGGAATGGGCACGGGAGCAATTGGCCAAAAGGTGAGAGCATTGAGGGAGAACTAGGGAATCGGGCCTATATGGTTCTGAGGCAGAGCAGACAGGGAGATGATGCTAAAAACAGCGGGCCTGGTACTAATGTGCATATGTTTTAATGCAAGATGTATTACGGATAAGGCAGATGAACTTAGAGCTTGGATTAGTACTTGGATCTATGGTGTTGTTGCCATTGCAGAGACCTGGTTGAGGGAAGGGCAGGATTGGCAGCTAAACGTTCCAGGATTTAGATGTTTCAGGCGGGATGGAGGGTGATTTAAAAGGGGTGGAGGAGTTGCGCTACTGGTTAGGGAGAATATCACCGCTTTACTACGGGAGTACACCTCAGAGGACAGCGAAGCGATATGGGTAGATATCAGGAATTAAAAGGGTGCAGTCACAATGTTGGGGGTTTACTACAGGCCTCCCAACAGCCAGCGGGAGATAGAGGAGCAGATAGCTAGACAGATTTTGGAAACGAGCAAAAACAGCATGGTTGTTGTGATGGGCGACTTCAACTTCCCCAATATCGATTGGGGCTGACTTAGTGCCAGGGGCTTAGTCGGGGCAGAGTTTGTAAGGAGCATCCAGGAGGGTATCTTAAAACAATATGTAGACAGTCCGACTAGGGAACGGCTGCACTGGACCTGTTATTGGGGAAAGAGCCCGGCCAGGTGGTCGAAGATTCAGTAGGGGAGCATTTCGGAAACAGTGACCACAATTCAGTAGGTTTTAAAGTGCTGCTGGACAAGTATAAGAGTGGTCCTATGGTGAATGTGCTCAATTGGGGGAAGACTAATTATAACAATATTAGGAGGGAACTGGAGAACTTAGAGTGGGCACGGATGTTTGAGGGTAAATCAACATCTGATATGTGGGAGGCTTTCAAATGTCAGTTGAAAGGAATTAAGGACCGGCATGTTCCTGTGCGGAAGAAGGGTAAATACGGCAAATTTCGGGAAGCTTGGATAACGAGGGATATTGTAGGCCGCGTCAAAAAGATAAAGGAGGCATTTGTCCGTGATAGAAGGCTGGGAACAGACGAAGCCTGGTGGAATATAAGGGAAGTAGGAAGGAACTTAAGCAAGGAGTCAGGAAGGCTAGAGGAGGTCACGAAAACTCATTGGCAAATAGCGTTCAGGAAAATCCCAAGTCTTTTTACACATACATAAAAAGCAACATGGTAGCCAGTTGGCCCACGGTCGCAGGTTTGATTCCCAACTTGGGTCACTGTCTATGCGGAGTCTGCACGTTCTCCCCGTCTCTGCGTGGGTTTGCTCCGGGTGCTCCAGCTTCCTCCCACAGGCCCGGAAAGACGTGCATTTAGTTGAATTGGACATTTTGAATTCTCCCCCAGTATACCCAAACAGGCGCTGGAGTGTGGCTACGAGGCGATTTTCACAGCAACGTCATTGCAGTGTTAATGTCTGTCTACTTGTGACAATAAAGATTATTATTATGGAAAAAGTGGGTGGACTCAGTAACACCCTCACAGATATCCATACCCTCTGGCAATCCCGAGACAGCCCGTATCATAGGTCATAAAATTTACAGTGCAGAAGGAGGCCATTCCGCCCATCGAGTATGCACCGTCTCTTGGAAAGAGCACCCTACCCAAGGTCAACACCTCCACCCTATCCCCATGACCCAGTAACCCCACTCAACACTAAGGGCAATTTTGGACACTAAGTACAATTTATCATGGCCAATCCACCTAACCTGCACATCGTTGGACTGTGTGAGGAAACCGGAGCACCCGGAGGGAACCCACGCAAACACGGGGAGGATGTGCAGACTCCGCACAGACAGTGACCCAAGCCGGAATCGAACCTGGGACCCTGGAGCTGTGAAGCAATTGTGCTATTCACAATGCTACCGTGCTGCCCCACAATGCTACCGTGTTGCCCCACAATGCTACCGTGCTGCCCTTGCCTGTAACACCCTCACATATATCCTTCACCTCTGGCAATCCCGAGATAGCCTGTATGTCTGTAACACCCTCACAGATATCTCTCCCCTCTGGCAATCCCGAGACAGCCTGTATGTCTGTAACACCCTCACATATATCCTTCACCTCTGGCAACCCCGAGATAGCCTGTATGTCTGTAACACCCTCACATATATCCTTCACCTCTGGCAATACCGAGACAGCCTGTATGTCTGTAACACCCTCACATATATCCTTCACCTCTGGCAACCCCGAGATAGCCTGTATGTCTGTAACACCCTCACAGATATCCTTCACCTCTGGCAATACCGGGTCAGCCTGTATGTCTGTAACACCCTCACAGATATATCTCCCCTCTGGCAACTCCGAAACAGCCTGTATGTCTGTAACACCCTCACAGATATATCTCCCCTCTGGCAATAGCGAGACAGCCTGTATGTCTGTAACACCCTCACAGATATATCTCCCCTCTGGCAATACCGAGACAGCCTGTGTGTCTGTAACACCCTCACAGATATCCTTCACCTCTGGCAACCCCGAGACAGCCTGTGTGTCTGTAACACCCTCACAGATATCCTTCACCTCTGGCAACCCCGAGACAGCCTGTATTTCTGTAACACCCTCACATATATCCTTTCCCTCTGGCAACTCCGAAATAGCCTGTATGTCTGTAACACCCTCACATATATCCTTCACCTCTGGCAATACCGAGACAGCCTGTATGTCTGTAACACCCTCACAGATATCCTTCCCCTCTGGCAACCCCGAGGTTTCGTCGCTGCAAACGGCAAACCTCTCCCATCAGCCCCGTTGTTAAAATATATTTTACAAGATGCTGCTGATCGCACATATGGCATTGTGGAAGTCAAGAGCCTCCACCTTGCCTCCCTCCCGGTAACTGCAAGGTTGAAGCCGTAGCCATAGCCTGTGCCCTCAATGGGTAATTCTGGCAAACACCTGTAGGTAAACCGATAAGCGCAGTCACTTTTCAGAGGCCAATATTGCTGACTTTTCCCAGGCCCAGCGCGCTGACAAAAATTACAAAGCAGTCCGAGACGGAACATCCCCGACCCCCTATGACAACTGGAGAGATAAACTCGATATCCGGGATGGACTGATTTTGAAATTATGTGCCCCCCCCTCCACTCAGTATCAGAACCAGCTTATTAACAGTTCCACGATGGACC
Organism: Scyliorhinus torazame; assembly: GCF_047496885.1. NCBI lineage: Eukaryota > Metazoa > Chordata > Chondrichthyes > Carcharhiniformes > Scyliorhinidae > Scyliorhinus > Scyliorhinus torazame. Next base: position 92,167,101 of record NC_092726.1, on the reverse strand, counting down.
AGGACAACAAGGCACAGATGTCACATTAGATCACCTTACGGCACTCTGTTGATGGCCGGATCTTCGGGACAATGTCGCGCATTCTGTTGAAAATTGTCTCATCTGCGCCCAGAATAACCCCGATAGATATACCAGGAAGGAGCAATTAAGACACACTCCTGGTTCCTGGACGAATCACCAGCTGGACTATATCGGCCCGCTCCAGCAATGCAGTAATGGATATAAGAACGTGTTGATAGTTATTGATACCTTCACTAAATGGGTTGAAGCATTTACTACCCTGTCCAGCACAGCCAAGGCATCCACAAAAATCTTAACCCACCAAATCTTTACGTGTTGGGGTCTTCCCCGCAGTACAGAGTCCGATCAGGAAACACATTTTGCAGGTCGCATGGTGCAAATCGTTACAGCCAGGTTTGGGATTAAACAAAAGTTCCATATTGCATCCCACCCCAGTCCAGTGGAACTGTGGAGCGGGTGAATCGCACTTTAAAGGCTGTCATTAGGAAGACAGTGCAGCAGAATAACACCACCTGGGACACAGTGCTTCCCTTTTGTCCCGATGATCATTAGAAATACTGTTTCCAGTTCCAAAGGATTGACCCCGCACTCGCTTATGACGGGTCGAGCTATGAAGGGCGTTGAATACCTGTTTGGATTCGATCTTGCCGACCCCACTATTACAGCCCTGATACATGAGAAGGCCGCCGAGCAACTAACCGACGATATTAATGCAGCCCAGATAGCTGCTGCAGTCCGGTTAGTGGCTCGGAAGAAGCAGAGCGAAGCCTATTTTGATAAGCAAGTGCACCCGGTCGAATACGCAGTCGGACAGCAAGTGATGGTCACCCTCGACAACCCCAGTTCCTTCCTCTCCCCAAAATTTGCAGTTCCTTACACTACACTACAATGAACAAAATCCTTCATGCTAATGGAAAGACTGGGTGGTTCCATGTTAATCAGCTCACAGCTTACGGGACACAGCGTAGCCACGCCCATCATCTTACGTTAGCACCGGTGAAGATGACGCCTCTGTTCCATCCCTTCACGATTCCCGCTCACCAGTGGCACTCTGTCTCGACCTAGCGTTCCACCCGTAGTCCAAGTCCCTCCACCTGACATGGGCGTAACCCGTAATGCCAGTACGTTTGAGGATGGCCGTATTGTATCGGTTATTCTTCCCTAACCTGGACGTGTTCTTTCTGTGGCCTCTGGTCAGCAACGTTCTGTTCTCCCTGTACTTCACCAGACGTCTATTACGTTCACTCCCGGCCCTTGCCCATCTTGGGGAAGGGATCATAGCAGTCGTCTTGTTCTTGTACCTGATGATGACACTGAGCAGACCAGATCCGCTCAGGAGGATACTGATCGATCGCAGGTTTGGGACCCAGGCGTGTCCAGTGATTTTGCGGATGAGCCTCTCATGGGTGAACTACATACTGTAATGTGGCACGCGGATTATTGAGGTGCCCAGATGATGATGTTCGGCCTCCCTCTTCACAGTCCTCAGGTAGCAGAATTTCTGGTGGTGCCTGCCCCATACAGCCATCGCCACCGGCGCTCTCGTTGAATCGCAATGGCAATGACGAAAGACTATATCTTGTTAAGGTGTTTGCTGATTTGACATTCCTAAACATGTGTATGTTGCCTAATTGGACACACCTGATTGCACTGCATCTGGCCTGATAAAAACTTCCTTGCTCCCGGGATGAAACATTATAAAGCTGACAGCCTTACAATTCAGGCAGTGAAGCAGGTTGCACTCCGACCACTCTAATCATCGACCGCAATCGGCTGTGTTTAAAGATACATTAAGTGCCCTGTCTCCTTTCGTTTTATTAAAATAAAACGGAGGGGGCGGGCGGGAGGGGGGGGGGGGGTCACGTGTAGTGATAATATAAATGCAGATATTAAGCATGCGATCACAACAGAAACTCTGCGTCATTTCCTCAGGGTATCACCGGACCAGGAACCACGATGAGATGGAACATTACACCATTATCGGTCTACTTTTCATCGGATTCCCCGGACTCAGCACTCAGGACATTCCAAATCAGAGTCCAGGTTTTTTATGGGTTTTAAGTCCAGGTTATTTATGGGTTGCTCCACCTGACGCGGGGAAATGTCCGGATGGTGTATCACGGATACACTCCAATAAAAGCATCATTTTTGATGTAAGAATCGGAGGCTTATTTACAAAGAACTAAATGGAAGCTCAGCCAAATGCTACCTGAGCGTCACTATAACAGGGGATTGGTGTGTTTTTCCAAATAATGGTTGTCCCGCAATTGGATGTTCAGCTAATAGCCACGAGAAAGGATTATAACGTGGACAGAGGTGCCCTGGGACATTGATAGAGAGCAGTCTTGCCATGTGCGAGATGAGGACAGGACCAAAGCCAGCACCAGGGACACCACACTCTATTTGTCCTGAAGCCACTCCCGGACCACAAAATAAATTATTCCTAAAATACACAGAGATAATCCTTTATGGTAACATCCACCACGAATTGGTACCTGTGGTGGTTGAAATAGCTGGAACCCAACAGTCAAAGTAGTGCTCCCCTCTACTTAAACGAAAAGTTATCTTCACCTGACCCGCCGCCTGTTAGGAAGGGAGGTAGGAATGGATTAGAGACAGGACCGAGTTAAACGAGGATTAGTGAATGATGTCGTAACAGCATATGGAGCCGTCGTATCCACTATTAATTCCCTTGATTTGGCTAATTTGGACTATAAACTTAGGCGGCTGATCCGACAGGTTAAACGGGCTCTAAATTCCATCAATGTGGACTGTCGACAGGACGCATACGGATAATTAACTGGAAATGCAGCTCACAGCCATATGGTAGCTGTGTTAGAGGGACATGCCAGGAACATTAATCAAATTATTAAGGACAAATTGCAAGACTATGACCAACAGCACAATAGGCCTCTCTGCAGTGTATATGGACATTGGATGATAGAACAGCTGAGGGAAAATTTACAACAGGTACATAGAGGACAGGCCCCATCGTGGATCAGTGACGAGCAGATTGAGCAATTATTCACCGGGAACAAACATTCAAAGTTATCTGGCTGCCAAATGAAACAGTTGGCTAAAGTATGGTTCAATGATGACTGCAGAGGAACCCTAGGGAAGGCTGTGGGAACGATCTTTCGGCTCCCCATCATCACCAGTGACTAAGTAGGGTTCTGAGTTTTCGAGCCAGACAACATAGGGACCATACAGGAGGACATCTGAATAGGACATGGCTGAACTTTACCATGCGCTGTAGAAAAGGAAGGGAGGCTCATAGGGACCACTCTGGACAGATGTCAGCAAACTGATGAAATTATTGCATGCGCGTACCCAGTCTATCTAAATGAGCATGCATTATGTGGCTTCAGAACGAACACCACTCTGAAGTGCACAATAGAAGCTCGCAGCTTGGACGCAGACATCCAAGAAGTGTAGAAGATTTTAGTTTAGACGGGCAGCATGGTCGGCGCAGGCTTGGAGAGCCGATGTGCCTGTTCTTGTGCTGTACTTTTTTTTGTTCTTTGTTCTTTGAGCCTGATCGATAAAATCCAATCGGGTATGCCACATCAATTTTGGGGTGGGCATTCAGTGGCCATCATTGAAAGTGCCCACATAGCCATCCCTGCCCGTTATCCCCATCCCCACAGCCTGCACTGCCAGTCCCCCCAAAGCCAGCTCTGCCAGTGCTCCCCACCACCACAGCCAGCCATGCCAGTTCTCCCCCCCCACCCCCACAGCCAGCACTGCCAGTGCTCCCCCACAGCCATCCCTGCCAGTGCTTCCCCGACAGCCAATCAGGCCATGGTGCTGTCTATGTTGGTGCCACCAGCTGTCATTCTGAAATCGGAGTTTCTGATTGGCTGCAGCGGAGGCAGTCAGAACGCGGAGTTTATGATTGGCTAAACGTTCCGTCAGTCAGTGTTCCCCGTTCCCGCATTGGCTAGACCGTGTTGTCAGGTAGTACGGGAGACCTCTAATTGACTGAGGCAACTTTGATCCTGTAGCTGGAGCTCCTGATTTGCTAAGGCGCTGCCAGTCAGCAGCTGGAGCTCCTGATTCGCCTAGGGGCTGTCATTCAGCGGCTGGAGCTCCTGATTGGCAGAGAGACTGTCAGCAAGAGACTAAAGCTCCTGATTGGCTGAGAGGCTGTCTATTTGAGGGTGGACCTGCTGATTGGCTGAGAGGCTGCCAGTCAGAGACTGGAGGAGCCGATTGGCTGAGAGGATGTCAGTCAGTGGCTGGAGCTGCTGAATGTCTGAGAGGCTGTCAGTGAGCGGCTGGAGCTGCTGATTGGCTGAGAGGGTGTCAATAGTTGTCTTGAGTTCCTGATTGGCTGAGAGGTTGTCAGTCAGTTCTATTCATTTATTAATTTAATCATTGATGTAAACGGATATTTCACCGCGATCTTGATCTGCTCCCTGAACCTGGACTGAGTCACCACATAAATAAATGTGTTTGTGCAGCAATTTAGATCCCGCAGCATCCAGCCGACTTGTTGTAAATTATATTGAGGAAGGGTGATGTCATATAATCCACTCAGTTCAACATGGGGTCGCGGGAGGTAAAGGAAAGAAGGGGCTGAGCGGGACAGAATATGGCAAACTGCATTCTTTCTACCACAACTAAAAGGAAAGCACAGAAGGTGAAACTAAGACCTGCCAAAGGCAACGCAGAATGTAGATAACCATTCCAGAGCGTATGAAGTGCCGCTCTTTGTCCGACAGAACCACTGGACATTGTCGGATATCTCTCCAGGTTCATATGTAAAGTACTGGGGGATGTTTTTCACACCGAGCAGGAGGCCGCTTGTTGACAGAACCACAGCCGCAGCTTTCCCGGTGCAATATTTAGTTTTCAGTTTGTGGCAGCGAATGGCCACAAATCGATCAAAGGAGAAAGTGAGGGTGAACCAGACAGAACAGTCAGTGGCTGAAGCGTACAGGACAGATTTAACACTACACACAGAGGTGAGGTCCAGGAAACTCCGGGGGAAATAATATTCATTGATCATGGTCAGTATGGGGTTAATGATAATAAACAGCAGATCCGCCGTTGCCATGGCCACCAGGTAGCGAGTGGTGCAGGTAGAGAGGCCACACTTCCCCCGACACAGTATCACAATTCCCAGTAAATTAACTGTCAGAGAGAGAAAGGAGAGACGCGGGAAATTATTGGATAATGAATCTCCCTGTCTGAACCAGGACACAATTGCAGCACCAATATAAAAGACAGTGGGAGGGTGGCAGTGTTGGGAGAGGAGTGGGCACAGAGATTAACACTGCAGAGAGGGAAGTAGAAAATGTAACTCCAGTGTTAAAGATGGGGAATGGGGGGGGAGTGTGAATTGCAGCTCTGTCAGTTTGATGCCAGTGGTAGGAAAATGTTTATAATTCAGATACCTTTGGGAGAGGTAACATTTCTCATTTAGTCTGATTTACAGGATTCACTCAGGCCGGCCAGCTTTTCCAAACCGGATACAAACATACCAGAGTTTGTCATCCCAGCTCAATTATTGGACCACACCCCGGATTGGACCGTTCCCTGGACTGGATTTCTGATGGGGTTGGACATCACTCCTGGTTTATTTGAATACTCAGCGATCAATGGAAAAAATATAACAAACGCAGGACCTTCCCACTTCATAATCATGGGAGGAATAGAAATATAGAATGTACAGTGCAAAAGGAGGCCATTCGGCCCATCGAGTCTGCACCGGCCCTTGGAAAGAGAAAACCAGTTAAGCCCACCCCATACCCACAACCCAGTGACCCCATCGAAATTGTTTGGAAACTAAACACAATTTATCTTGGCCAATCCACCTAACCTGCTCATCTTTGGACTGTGGGAGGAAACCGGAGCACCCGGAGGAAACCCACGCAGACACGGGGGAGAAAGTGCAGACTCCGTACAGACAGTGACCCAAGCCGGGAATCGAACCTAGGATCCTGGAGCTGTGAATAAACTGTGCTAACCACTGTGCTACCGTGCAGCCCACTCTGTCCAGAATAGAGTCTGTCCAGTCTCCAGAACATTCCGAGGGCACACCCCTCCCAGGTTTAGACATTCTTAAAGCACCCGCTCCCAGGAATCCCCCATTGCCATGTCTGGAACATCCCAACATCACTATTCCCAGGAATCCATCCTCTCCCTGTTTGAAAACAATCCCTGCCAAGCTTTTCTCAGGAATATTCCCGCTCCGGCATTGGACATTCCCCAGGGTTCACTTGGCCGGAATAGACTCTCTCCAGATTCGGACTCATTGCATTCGACCAAAAAGTAGGGAAATTCCAAAACAAGGGCGTTAAGATGGAGGAGAAAGTTTCCAGTCTAAATTGTTGAAATCGGGCAGCACGGTAGCACCAGTGGACAGAACTGTGGCTTCACAGCTCCAGGGTCCCAGGTTTGATTCCCCGCTGAGTCACTGTCGGTGCGGAGTCTGCACGTTCTCCCCGTGTCTGCCTGGGTTTCCTCCGGGTGCTCCAGTTTCCTCCCACAGTCCAAAGACGTGCAGGTTAGGTGGATTGGCGATGATAAATTGCCCTTTGTGACCAAACAAGGTTAGGAAGGGTCATTTGATTACGGGGATGGAGTGGAAGTGAGGGCTTATGTCGGTCGGTGCAGAGTCGATGTGCCGACTGCCCTCCTTCTGCACTGTACGTCCTGCAGCATGTAACATCCTAATTGGACGATGAGATGTTGCTCCTCTAGCTTGCGTTGGGCTTCACTACATTCTTGTCGCAGGCCAAGGACAGACATGTGGGCCTGAGAGCAAGGTGTTGAGTTCACTTGGCCGCAACAGGAAGGCTGGGGCCATGCTGTGGGCTGAGTGAAGATGTTCCACAAAGCAGTCTCCCAGTTTGTGTTTAGTCTCCCCAATGAAGAGGGGACGGTATTGGCAGCAGCGAATACAGTAGAACAAATTGAAGGCACAGAAGTGAAACGCTGCTTCCCCAGAAAGGAGAGTTTGCTGCTGAGAGCCATGAGACGGGAGGAGGTAAAGGGACAGTTGTTGCACCGTCTGTGATTGCAGGGGAAGGTGCTGGGGGAAGGGAAAGGGGTGTGGGGTGTGAGGGGGAAGTGGACAAGGGGGAGGGAGCGGTACCTGAGGAATGCAGAAATTGAGGGGGTGGTTGGAGAGAGGTGAAGATGTGATTGGTGGTGACGTCATGCTGGAGCTGGCAGAAATGGTGATGGATTTTCCTTTCAATGTGGAGGCTGTTGGTGTGGAAAGTGGGGATAGGTAGACACGATCATGTTTCAGGGAGGGAAGGGGATGTGTGAGGGCAGAGGTGTGAGAACTTAATTGAACACGATTGAGAGCCCTGTAATCAAAATGAAGGTGGTAGGGCCAGTCCCTGTTAAGGAAAGACAGACATGCCAGAAGGACACGTCATCATCAGAACAGAGGCGATGGAGGAGGAGAAAGTGGGAGAATGAGATGCAATCTTTACAGGAAGCAGTGTATGAGGGTCTGTACACAATCATTGTGTTGGGGAACGGAGGTGCAGAGGGATTGGACATCCATTGTGAATATACGGCGGTCAGGGTGTTGCCCTATAATGTTGCTCTATCCCAACAGTGTCGGCAATACTGTTGCTAATATTAATGATAATGTTGGTGAACCACAAGCCTTCCCTTATATGGATCAAATTACCACAAATCCAGTTAGTTAGTTCAAAGAATGGTTTATTTACATGCAAAAGGGTTACTACGACATGCAAACACAATATCCACTACGAGTTAAACTACACCTGTCAGCTACAATAACCCATACTTAACTTCAGGGTGACCGGCACTGTGCAAATGGATAAAGCCTTTATCTGGATTTCACTCAGCTGGTTCGAAGAAAGATGCTGGGCACATCAGTCAGGTTGCGATCGTTGGTCTTGAACTAGGCTGGCTGTTCCTGCGACAGTTTTCTGGCACAGTCCGGATCACAGGAGGCTGGCACAGGCCGGATCCAATAGAGACAGAACACATGGCTATGTCCTCTTTTATGCCTCTGGGATTTCGCGCTCTTTGGGGCGGTCCTTAACCTTGGACCCAATAGTTCGACAGGGCTCTGATCACTGCCTTCGATTTTGGCCAATAAAGGGGCGGGTGCCTTGGTAGCTGGGAGGGTCCTCAGCGGTCATTGACCTTGGCAGTTGGGCTTCCTGGGTAAAGAGAGTGGCGCCGATCAGTCTGTGGCTGTATTGGTTTCTTGATTGAAGTCCTATTGTCCTGGGAACCGGACCATTGACAATGCAAACGAGCGGGGTTTTCGATCAGGTCGAGCTACCTGTGTTTCAAATCCACATAAGCTCTGTATCTGTCTGAGTCCTGGGTTGGCCATAATTCCCATGGTCCTTTGCAGGTGGCCATCTTAGATGGCTATATCCCGTCCTCTTGATCCTGATCGCGAAGCGTGGATGGATCACAGTATTGATCCCTGTTCATCCTTGGTGGGCCACTCAGCCTTGGTCAAGGCAAGGTTCTGATCTACTCTATCCTATGGTTTGGGACATTGACCTCATATTTTATTAAAGCATCACAAATTAATTAATCTCTAACAGTCACTATAAAACTTTTAATTTATCCGCACAGTTCATCTCTCGCTAACACTATCTAAGCTTCTCTCATGCTGCTGGTGAATATCAATGAACGTATATACAGTACAACATTGTAAAACAGCAGCATCACATTTCTACTTAAACCTGGTAAAGTTAGCGAGTTACATGGTTGATTCTTAGCAGCTATAAGATACATGAATTTAGTTTTGTTGAACTCCAAAGAAGGGGGATCCGACTGTTTATATCGGGGAGCGGGAGGCTTTGCCGCGCCATTTACAGAGTCGGAGTGTCTGGATGACACTGCAGATTATTTTAATTACTAGAATGGCCTCTGCTGTGTCTGAAAACGGGTCCCATTGGGCAATGTTTTCGCAACAGGTGTGATTCTCGCTGTCTGCCTATATGTGTGGTGTGGTGTCCGGGCTGGGCGTGGCCTGTTGTGTGGTAGTGTTCGGGTCCGGGGTGGGGTTTGTATCGAACGTGTGTTGCGCGCGCAGTTGCAGAAGTCCAGCGATGATCCAAACGAATGTCAGCAGTCGTTGCTTCATCCTGTGTTTTCTGTTTACCGGGTAATCCCGGGGATGCAAGCATCGTCTCTGTTATTATATTTGGTTAATATATCTGTTAATAAGACAGTTTTATTGGTCTTTCCTAGCTCTAATTACCCGTTATGAGTGTCACCCTGATTTACTCCCTCGTTTTTAAAAAAATATTATTTTCAGAGACAAGAAATGGAATTTTTTACAGCACAGAGACTCTCGCAGCTTCTGGTCGATGCGGGGAGTGGGGGAGGGGGGGGGGACGGGGACGACGACGACGACGACAATTCTTCAGCTGTCTTTTCTTCAATCACAACCATGGGACGTTGAGGATTATCTTAACCAGCCGAACTTCAGGGCGGCCAATTTTATAGAATTTCGTCCCAGGGTTCAGATGTATTTCGCGTGCAGCACCGTGTGGAGCAACCAAGTGTGTCATATGTGTAAATAGCAGGTGGAGAGCGACCAGGGGGTCGCGGGAGGTAAAGGAAAGAAGGGGCTGAGCGGGACAGAATATGGCAAACTGCATTCTTTCTACCACAACTAAAAGGAAAGCACAGAAGGTGAAACTAAGACCTGCCAAAGGCAACGCAGAATGTAGATAACCATTCCAGAGCGTATGAAGTGACGGGAACATGAGGTGCGTGTGGGCCGCTGCAGGACAAGAATGAGTGGAATCCCCGGGTAGGGCGGGGATTAGAACCGTTACTCCACTACCCGAGCTTAACTGACCGGATGCATTAGGGGTCCTCAGGTAGGGCGGGGATTAGTGCCGTTACACCCTCCCTGGGTGACCTGGGTGGAAGGGAAGAGTGTGTCGTTGTGTGGCAACTTGTCCTTAAGACTGGGAGAAGAGTAATCTGTTTTCCGACAAACATGTGCCTTTAACTGACATTGCGCATCACACCCTCGAATCAGAAGAGTAATTTTGTGTCGGGCGACATGAATTAAAACCATGTATTAGAAAAAAAGAAGGAAATAGGCGGACAGGCTCCATCGGAACTTTGGACACATTAATACTTAGGAGGTATCTCTTTCTCATCACCTGGACACCTCAGGGTTCTGTACCAAATAGTGTTGTAAAATCATTACCGAAACGAGAGTCAGTATTCCCATTCCAGCGTCTCCGAACAGGCGCCAGAATGTGGCGACAAGGGGCTTTTCACAGTAACTTCATTTGAAGCCTACTTGTGAAAATAAGCGATTTTCATTTCATTTCATTTCAGTATCTGAGTCATCACCATCTCCCGGTTGCCAGACTCGTGTCTGCCGTTTCTGTGCCGTGGCCGCGTGGGCCGTCGGATAAACCGAATTGTTGTGCCTTATTAGTCTGCAAGAGTTGTCGCAGTGCCAAAGAGGCGCTGGCTTGTCATGAGGAGCAGGGGCGGTAGGAGTGGAGGACAAATCACTGTGGTCGGGCGGTGGCTGTGGCGATAGGTGGGGAAGTGCATAAAGAGGTTCGAGATATCTAAGTCGTTGTTCTGGGAGCTGGGGTGACAGGCACGAGAGATTGCGCCAGTGTTCAGGGATAGTAATCAAATCCGGGAGATTCTCGCTGTCGTCGGAGTCAAGTTCAAGGTGGAAGTTTGTACCTGTGGGCGGAGACACGTTCTGGTCTGTGGGATACATCCTGTCATGGCTGGGAGAGTGTTTCCGTAGCGGTCGGACTAGGTTATCGATGGGTGGGGAAGAACCGTCTCCTATTGCCAGAGAGATGTGGTGGGAGTGGCTAAATTGGGATCCGTAGACTTTGAGTTGGTTGATGTGGAACCAACCAGTTTTACCGTTGGGGGGGGGGTCGTTATCTTGTACACGGAGGGGCTCACTTTGTCGGAAATAGAGTAGGGTCCCGCAAATTTGGGGGAGAGGAAAGAACCGGGATTGTAAAGTGAAACCATTACTTGCTGACCAACTGTGTGTCTACGGGGTGGACGGTTTTGTCAGAGTAGGTTTTACTGTGCTTCCTTCTCGCGCCTAATCGGACAGCTGCAACGAATTGTGCCGCTTTAATGTTTTCTGTAACCTGTTGGACTGCTTTTTCGTGGGTGAGGGCGGTCCACCAACACAGAGGTCTTAAATGGGCAATAGTATGTCCGTGTCCGTCATGAAATTGGAAAATTAGATGGTTTATATTCTGGGTGGGGACCATATAAAATCAATTTTTGAAAACTATGCCGTCCTGTACAATAAGTGCATCCTTCCAGGGGGCAGGGAAGGTGCCGTCGAAAACCTGTTTGAAGGTGTCGTCTGCTTTGTGGGCTTGTAGATAGATCCTCAATATTGGTCTGGGACACCTGAACTGCGTGTATCGGTTCGCTTTCGGGTGGCTGCCAGAAGTGACCATGGCGGGATCCTGCTTTGGTTAAGGCGCCTGTTGTACATTACCGGGTGCGGACGAATGATGATGGCTTCTTGCATTAATAATACCACACGTGCGATCTGAGGCTGCCTTGGAAATGTGATTTAACAATGGGGCAGAGGGTAGCGGGTTTCCATCGGCTGAAACAAGACCTGGAGATTCCCACAGGGGCAGGAATTCTGTTAAACTGTTGCACACATACAGTCTGTCCGAGTGTATGTCTGCGGGGATTGTAAAACAGGTGGGGTGCCGGATTACATAGGCTATGGTGCGAGTTCTGCTGCCTCTGAACCTAGATGGCCGGATAATTTTAAAGAGATCTCTTCTAGTGGGCGTCCCTGCGCGTCTTCTACGTAAATTCCACAACCAGTTTTCTAACTCCATTTTCGATTGTGGAGGAACAGTCTACATCAAATTTTTAAGCATTCCCTGTCGTTTGAGAATCCTGTGTCTCATTGCCTGCTCGTTGATGTAGTGACTTTGGGCTAAAGGGTCCTGTGTGGTGTTGGGCTGCTATGATCTGGCACTCATGTGGGGTACCTGCATATTGGAGATTATCGGCCAGAAATGTGTGAGTCTTGGTGCATTTTACCGTAAGCCCCTGCCTTGTAGCAGTAGTGTCCAGCGAGCTGTTCTGATTTGGCTGACGGAACCACCCTTTAATCTACCGTCCAGTAATAGTTGCGTGGGGGTGCGCTCGGTCAAGATCGTGACTTAGTTGAGGCCTGTGATATACGCAAAGTACTGTACTGCCCAAAAGACTGCCAGCAAATGCCGTTCGCAGGCTGAGAATTCTTGTTCTACGATTTCTAATATTCTTGAGGTGTAGGCTACGTCCTAAGTGATGGTGTCGCTCTTGCAGGAGTGCTGCTGTTAGGGTTCAGGCGATGGTTGCTACATCGATGGCATAGGGCAAGTCTGGGTCTGGAACTTGTAAAGTGGGGGCTGTGCCTCGGGCATGTTTTAAATAATCAATGGCGTCTGTGCGTTGCAGAAGCCATTCCCATGGGGCGTTCTTTTTAAAGAGCTCTGAGGGTGGGGCTGCTTTAGTGGCAAAAGCAGCTATATGATTTCGGCAATATCCTACGAAACGTAGGAATGACCGGAGTGCACTGACATTTTGGGGCAGGGGCAATTTAACGATGGACTCAATCCGTTTTTGCTCAATTTCTCTCTTCCCGTGGGTGATGATGGCGCCAAAATAAATACATTATTCCTTTAAAATCTGTGCCTTTTTGGGGTTTTCCTTGCATCCGATGGATTGCCGTAGGCATAGTAATTCCGATAAGGATTCCATGTGTTCCTATTTTGTGCTGGTTTGCAAAGCAGATGGTCGACATGTTGTATTCGGCATTCGGGTCGGGGAAATTAAGAAAGACTGTTGGCCAATTGTCCATGGGAATTGGAGGGGGAGTTATGGAATCCTTGTGGGGGGGGGGGGGGGGGCGCATGTTCATGTGTAGTGCTGCCCTTGAAAGGTAAACACGAACTTATACAGGCAGGGCTTGTCTGACGGGATGGATCAAAAGCCATTGCTGATATCCAGCACTGTGAAGTACTTGGCCTGTACTCCCTGCTTGAGCATGGTCTCGGGACACGTGGAAAAAGTGGGAACTGCTAAAGGTCTTACTTTATTAAGTTATCGTCGTCGTCATGAACCATCGTACTTTTTTATGGTCCAAATTGGGGCATTATTTGTGGACGCTATGGATCGAATAACTCCTCGGTCTAACAAACTGTAAATAACCTTCGAAATCTGACCCTTGGCAGCTGTGGGAAACCGTATTGTTTTTGAGGCTTTGGATCGGGACCTGAAATCCTTACCGTACCTTGGATCCTCCCCCAATCGTGGTTGTGCGAATGAAGCTTTGTGTTTAATGAGGACTTCTCTAATCGTCTGGTCTGCACTAATTGTTTGTGGATTAAACCAATAGTCCTCTACAGAGCAAATCCTGTTTTCAAAATCCCCTACTGTGAGCGTAGCGGGAACCCTAGCTGTTTTGGCCATTCGCCTGACACATTTGTTTACTGGGTCAAACGAAAGGTTATGGAAGCTCATAAAATCAATGCCTAAAATGTGCTCTGCTGTTTGAGGCAAGTGAACGAAAACGAGGGGTTGTCGGTTGCTAATGTTCCCCGTCTGAATTTGTACGGGAGCTGTGATATATCCTTGCTGTATGTGGGCGGTCCATCCACTCAGGGTGATGATGTCTGTGCTGGGCCATTTGTCACGTTGGAACATGGTGGAGGAGTCTAAAGTGGTGCGGGCTCCTCCTGTGCCCCAAAGGAAATCTACTGTATCTCCCGGACTGTGCCTGTAACGCCTGGTCTCCCTGATTTGTCCCAGCATGTGTCACGGACCCACGTTGGGGAGACCGAACACGTCAATCTGTGGAACCAAACGCTACATCGTCTGAACGGTTGATAACATTATGCATGGGCCTAACATTGTTCCTGGGTGGGGGTTTGGTTGTTGGTACTGGTGCTGGTTCGTGCGGTTTAGTCGGAAATTGGGGACGTAATGTCCCATGTGGCCACAATTGTAACAACCTCGTGGTGCCTGGTTCACGGGGATGGTTTAGCACAGTGGGTTAAACAGCTGGCTTGTAATGTAAAACAATGCCAGCAGCGCGGGTTCAATTCCCGTACCAGCCTCCCCGAACATGCGCTGGAATGTGGCGACTAGGGGCTTTTCACAGTAATTTGATTGAAGCCTACTTTTGACAAGCAATTATTATTCGGGGCTGGTTTAGCACACGGGGTTAAATAGCTGGCTTTAAAAGCAGTCCAAGGCAGACCAGTAGCGTGGGTTCAATTCCCGTACCGGCCTCAAAGAACAAAGAACGAAAGAAAGTACAGCATCGGAACAGGCCCTTCGGCCCTCCAAGCCTCTGCCGACCATGCTGCCCGTCTAAACTAAACTAGCCATCGAAATAAACCTGTTGGACTTTAACCTGGTGTTGTAAGACTTCGTATTGTGCTCACCCCAGTCCAATGCCGGGTCTCCACATCACGTCTAAACTAAAATCATCTACACTTCCGGGGTCCGTATTCATATATTCCCATCCTATTCATGTATTTGTCAAGATTACCCTTAAATGTCACTATCGTCCCTGCTTCCACCACCTCCTCCGGTAGCGAGTTCCAGGCACCCACTACCCTCTGTGTAAAAGACTTGCCTCGTACATCTACTCTAAACCTCGCCCCTCGCAATTTAAACCTATACCCCCTAGTAATTCACCCCTCTACACTGCGGAAAAGCCTCTGACTATCCACTCTGTCTATGCCCCTCATAATTTTGTAGACCTCTATCAGGTCGCCCCTCAATCTCCTTCGTTCCAGTGAGAGCAAACCGAGTTTATTCAACCGCTCCTCATAGCTAATGGCCGCCATGCCAGGCAACACCCTGGTAAATCTCTCCACGATCAGGCGTCGGAATGTGGCGACTAGGGGCTTTTCACAGTAACTTAATTGAAGCCTACTTGTGACAATCAGCGATTTTCATTTCATTTTTTCATTTTCAAATGCGGTCGGATGCTGTCTCTTCTGTGCCTGCAGTGATATAAACCCTCGACTGGGTCTCCTTTGTTATACCCGATGGCATCTAACATGGCTGTCTTCATTTCCTGTATGGTTCCTCCTGCTACATTTTAGGGTTGCGGCAAAGCTGATCTTACGGACTGGCTAAGACTCTGAACTATTAGCTTTACTTCCTCTCTCTTGACTCGGCCGTAGATAACGTTTTGTTGTCGCACCTCCTCAAAGAAGCTGTGCAGGTCTGCGATGGGCTGGAATGGGCTAATTTTCGTGCAAGCTACTCTTAATTGGGTTATGAACAGTGGGATTGTGTAAAGGATATCAGGCTCATCCTGATCCGATGACCTGCGTTGTGTGGTACCGGATTCATGGGGGTCGAATTGTGAGTGGGGGTGTGTGCTGTATCTGCAGTCGGTAGGGCGGGTGTTTTACTTTCTGGGGCGTGGGGGTCGCTCGATTTAGATTTCCCGTGCCCTCTTTATTTCTTTGGGCGCTTTCGTTTAATTCTTGCCAATGGGGAATATCTTCCTCATCTAAATCCTCTCCGAAAGTGTACATAAAGCTATTCTGTACTGAGAGTAGCGACTGTAACTTTTCTATCTTCTGCTGGCATTTAGCATGGTCAATGGGACTCTGCCTGTGTTCCTTCGTGGAGCTGTGGAGTGCTCTCAATGCTGCTTTTAGACCTCCGCATTTGCTAGTTAGCCTGTTGTTCTGTTTCCTTTCTTACCAGGACAGCGCGCTGTGTATCTTGGTAAGCTTTATCACACTCGGTCTGGAAGCTACTAAGGTGAACTAGACAAAATTGTTATGCACGTTTTGCATCGGCCATTTCCTTAACCTCAGCTGCTAACTGTTCCCGGAGTTGCTCAATTATCTTCTCACTTTCGTTACTGTTTCTCTCGTTCTTTTCTTCCTTCTCAATTAACTGCCTGTGGAGCGTCTTCTCGACCTCCTCTGTGCCTCGCAATGTGCCAAACAGGACACGATTGCCATCGGCTTTCTGATCTTTCCTAAATTTTTCTTGTGTACCTCGCTTAGGTTCTCCCACCAAGTTTTTCCTATGTTTCCTGGACCTGAGTCATCATTAGCGCAAACATTCGACCAAAGGGGCTATCCCTTCCCCTTTAATTATTTCCTTAACTCTTCCTCCCATATGGGTATTGCTCTGTTGGGCGCTGCGACCTCGGGTTCCTGTGGGTTCATCAATCAATCCATTGTTTTCGTGGCCATTACTTCTCTTATCTCTTGCTCTATTTTGATTTGGGACAGGGGAATAAGGCGGCGATTTGAACAGCGGGTATGGCCTTAGCTATCTTCTGGCTCACCATCTCTCGATAGTTGTACACAATTCTAACGAGTTTACCTTGCTCTTCCCGTTAGGTACGTATGCGGGTTAGTACACACTTCCGAAATTCGGTAAGTTGATCGATATGGGATTTGCACTTTTGGTTCTTTCTCGCAATGGGATTCAAAGTTTGTGTGTTCTCTCGGAGTGACAAAGTCACTTCGAATTGAGACCCATCTGGGTCGCCAATATTGTTGCCCTACACTTGTGGGTCTACCAAACAGCGTCACCATTACTCTTGCTAATATTAATGATAATGTTGGTGAACCACAAGCCTTCCCTTATATCGATCAAAAGACCACACAACCAGTTATTTAGTCCAAAAGGTGGTTTATTAACATGCATAAGGGTTACTTCGATAAGCAAACACAATATCCACTACGAGTTAAACTACATCTATCAGCTACAATAACCTATACTTAACTTCAGAGGGACCGGCACTGTGCAAATGGATAAGGCCTTTCTATGGATTTCACTCGGCTGGTTCGAAAAAAAGTGGCTCTGTCTCTGCTGGGCTTAGCAGTCACGCAGCGATCGTTGGTCTTGAACATGGCTGGCTGTTCCTGCTATAGTTGGCTGGCACAGGTCGGATTCAAAGCAGGCTGGCACAGGCCAGATCCAAAAGAGACAGAACACATGGCTGTTTCCCCTGTTATCCCTCTGGGATTTCTTGCTCTTTGGGGCGGTCCTTAAATATGGACACAATAGTTCGACAGTGCTCTGAACACTGTCTTCGATTTTGGCCAATAAAGCGGCGGGTGCCTTAGTGGATGGACGGGTCCTTAGCGGTCATTGACCTTGGCAGTTGGGCTCTCTGAGTAAAGGGAGTGGTGCCGCTCAGTCTCTGGCTGTTCCAGATTCTTGATTGGAGTCCTATTGTCCTGGGAACCGGGCCATTAAGAATGCAAACGAGCGGGGGTTTCGACCAGGTCCAGCTACCTGTGTTTCAAAAACACATAAGCTCTGTACCTGTCTGAGACCTGGGTTGGCGACAATTCCCATGGTCCTTTGCAGGTGGCCATCTTAGATGGCTACAACGGCCAGGGTAATGGACCTTCTTTATATGACATATGGCACCAGAGGAATCAGGAATCATAGAATCCCCACAGCGCAGAAGGAGGTCATTCGGCCCATTCAGTCTGTACCAAACTGTGAAAGATTACCTCAACCAAGCTCACTCCCCCGCCTATCTCATTAACCCCGTTATCTAACCTACACATCTTTTTGGACACTACGGAGTAATTTAGCATGGTCAATCCAGCTAACCTGCATATCTTTGGACTGTGGGAGGTAAGCGGAGCCCCCGGAGGAAACCCACGCAGACACGGAGAAAAAGTGCAGTCTCCACACAGACAGTCACCCAAGGTAGGAATTGATCCAGGGGCCCTGGTGCAGTGAGGCAGCAGTGCAAACCGTTGTGTCACTGTGCCACCAATGCCTTCGGAAAGGGGCAGAACGGTAAAGCGGATGGGATCAAGCTAGGAAGACCTGATCTTGGTGGGACGGGAACAGGCCGAAATAAGGGTGTACTGGGCCTTTCCTGTTTGTGGATTTTGGGAAGGAGGTAGAAGCGGGAGGTTGATGCAGGATGTGTGGGATTGTGGGACTATGATGTTAGAGGCTGTGGACAGAAGATATCCAGAGTCGATGCGGTCAGTGAAAGTCCAGGAAACAATATCATGATATTTGGTGGTGTGCTGCTGGTCCAGGGAGAGGCAGCAGGATGGGTCTGAGAGTTGACAGCCAGCCTCTGTGAGGAAGAAGTCAGGACACCAGACAATAATGGCACGACCTTTGTGAGCAGCTTTGATCACCAGGTCAGGGTAAGATATTAGAGAGAGGATTTGAGCAAGTTTAGAGTGAGTCAGGATAGGTTTGGTGAGAGGCACAGAGAAATTGAGACGAACGATGTCGCAATGACAGATCTCAGTGAAAAGATCAAGAGCTGATCGGAGGCCAGAGGATCGGAGGCCAAGCAGAGGGAGATTATTGGAGGCGGATGGATTTCAACAACACATTTTAATAACATAGACAGTGAGAAAGTGCAGAGACAATATTATCTATTAGAACATAGAACATAGAACATTACAGCGCAGTACAGGCCCTTCGGCCCTCGATGTTGCGCCGACCTGTGAAACCACTCATTCGGCCCAGCCGAATGTGAACCAGCCCATCTAAACTATTCCCTTATCATCCATATGTCTATCCAATGACCATTTGAATGACCTTAGTGTTGGCGAGTCCACTACTGTTGCAGGGAGGGCATTCCACGCCCTTATCTGAGTAAAGAACCTACCTCTGACATCTGTCTTATATCTATCTCCACTCAATTTAAAGGTATGTCCCCTCGTGCTAGACATCACCATCCGAGGAAAAAGGCTCTCACTGTCCACCCTATCCAATCATCTGATCGTCTTGTATCCCTCAATTAAGTCACCTCTTAACCTTTTTTTCTCTAACGAAAACAGCCTCAAGTCCCTCAGCCTTTCCTCATAAGATCTTCGGTCCATACCAGGCAACATTCTGATAAATCTCCTCTGCACCCTTTCCAATGCTTCCACATCCTCCCTCTTATGCGGCGACCAGAATTGCACGCAATACTCCAAATGCGTCCGCACCAGAGTGTTGTATAGCTGCAACATGACCTCATGGCTCCTAAACTCAATCCCTCTACCAATAAAAGCTAACACACCGTACGCCTTCTTAACAACCCTCTCAACCTGGGTGGCAACTTTCAGGGATCTATGTACATGGACACCGAGATCTCTCTGCTCATCCACACTGCGAATAGTCTTACCATTAGCCCAGTACTCAGTCTTCCTGTTATTCCTTCCAAAATGAATCACCTCACACTTTTCTGCATTAAACTCCATTTGACACCTCTCAGTCCAGCGCTGCAGCTTATCTATGTCCCTCTGTAACTTGTAACATCCTTCCGCACTGTCCACAACGCCACCGAATTTAGTGTCATCTGCAAATGTATTCACCCATCCTTCTACGCCCTCCTCCAGGACGTTTATAAAAATTACAAACAGCAGTGGCCCCAAAACAGATCCTTGTGGTACACCACTAGTAACTGGACTCCAGTCTGAACATTTCCCATCAACCACCACCCTTTGTCTTCTTCCAGCTAGCCAATTTCTGATCCAAACTGCTAAATCACCCTGAATACCATATGTATTTTGTGCAGTAGCCTACCATGGGGAACTCTTATCAAACGCTTTACTGAAATCCATATACACCACATCAACTGCTTTACCCTCATCCATCTGTTTGGTCACCTTCTTAAAGAACTCGATAAGGTTTGTGAGGCACGACCTACCCTTCACAAAACCGCGTTGACTATCTCTAATCTAATTATTCCTTTCCAGATGATCATATATCCTATCTCTTATAAACCTTTCCAAGATTTTTCCGACAACAGAAGTAAGGCTCACTGGTCAATAGTTAGCGGGGTTATATTTGCTCCCCTTCTTGAACAAGGGGACAACATTTGCTGTCCTCCAGTCTTCTGGCACTGAACATCATTAGAATAAGTGCCAAAGAATTCAAAAGCAGAAGTCGGTCTCTGTTATTCTTAAATTAAGAACAGAATATAATCAAATCTTCCAGTCACAATGTCAACAGTTGGAAAAATGGAATTAGAAGTCTGACTTAACAGAAATCCAGTAACACAGAGTACACTAAATAGTCGGTACATATTCCAACGTCAACATTATTCCTGACACATTGCATACAATTATTGCAATAACTATCAGAAATAATAGATCTGAGTAGTATGATAGATGTTAAACATTTAGATTTTCTAAAGGCCGTCAGTAAGATCCGACATAACAGACTGATGGGTAATCTCAGAGCCAGTGGAGTTAGGGGACACAGCAGCAGAATGGACACATGCTGGCGACACACACAGTAAACATGGAGAGGTAAAGGGATTTAGGCTGATTGGTGGAAGGTGGGAAGTGGTGTTCCACAAGGATCACCACTGGGATCACTCTCCTTCACCATTTCCATCAACAGTACGGGATCGGGAAGCAGAATGATAATTACACAATTTACAGACAAATTCAGATTGAGAGTAATGGTGAATACAGAGGAACAATGCAACTAATTGCAGGCGCACTTCATCATTCATTATGAATTTGTAAAGTGGGTATTTCGATGGGAAATTAATGTTCCGACAGATCAGTGTCCGCTGCTGCATTTTGATCAGAACACTAAGTCCCCCAATCACTCTTTGGAAAACAAGTGTGTGAATGGACTGGAGGGATTTCTGGGTTCAGGTGAATAGATTCACAAATCGTGTGACGCAGAAACACTGTTCATAAACACCCATAAAAATTGATCAAACATGTGTGTTCATTTCAGGATGAATAGGAATGAGAAAATATCACAAAACCTATTGGAATACTGCACTGCTGTGGGTTTTATGAAATATTAGTGTGGGTGATATCTGTTCCTGTTAGAGTAGATCAATAGAAAACAGAGATAAAGACATTTCACTTCATACAATTAATATCAAATATCTTCAAAACAGCCAAACTCTTTCTGTTTTCAACCTATTCCAAAGTTTAAACTCACAGAGAGAACTGTACAGAATGGAGCGACCACTCACCAATAAAATACATAATTTCAAAATAGAACCAACTAATTTCAGTCCACTTACTGACCCATACGCAATACAATTCCACAAGGACAGATAGTCCCAGTGGGAGACAGATAATTCGATCAGATATTCCACTCTGGCGAGAGACCCACGCTCAGTACAATTCTACACTGACAGATACTTCCAGTAATCGTTGTTCACCGCTGTCAGATATTCCAATCTGATTATTGATCCACCCTCAGTGTGATTTCATTCTTACTCCTACTAAACCATCCTTCAGAGAGATTGCCTTCCCTAAGTTCCAATCTAACATTATGCAAGATTCCACTCAATATAATAACTTTATTGATCAGAGGTCCCGTAAGTTACAAACAGGGTTATTGTTAGTTGATTAAATGGATTCAAACCATAGACATTATTAACGAGATTTGAATTAACTGAATTGTATCGTTGACCAGGTGTGTGTGTAACAGTGAGCACGAGACCAGTGTTAAACATTTTCAGTCATAGTTTAAAATCAGAGAGCCGCTCACACACAGATTTACACAACTTCAATGGTGATAGTCACTTACCAGGAACACCAACAATAGCAAGGATTGGGTAGAATATTTTCTCAGCAGTCTGAATTGGATAAAGCATTTTCAGTGTGAATTGATGTGTCCCTTCCTGCGATTGGCAATCTCTCTGTCTGAAACACTGAGGTTATATATTCTCCAAGTCTTTAATTAATACCCTGTGGAACCACGTCAGGGATATTGAGGTGTTACATCATTTAACTTATTTTTCAAAGATGTGAACAAACAGATTACGATATTGTGTTCAGTGAAAGCAAATATTATTTTTGTGAGTGAGTGACCTCTTTCCAAACACTGGACTGTGTTGATCACATTATTCAGCTAATATTAGCAGAAAGGATGTTGTCCACTCAGACACCATCAGTCCCATCTCTAGATCTTCGATTGTTTCAGTGATATCCCTCACTCCAATGTGACCATTCAATGATTCAGTTCCAATTGTCAGTGTGTTTCTTTGGGTGGTTCCACTGCACTCTGGGCTGTAGCTGCCTCTGAAACTGTGGCCATTCAGTGATTCAGTTCCAATTGTCAGTGTGTTTCTCTGTGTGGTCCCACTGCACTCTGGGATGTAGCTGTCTCTGTGACTGTGACCATTCAGTGATTCAGTTCCAATTGTCAGAGTGTTTCTCTGGGTGGTTCCACTGCGCTCTGGGGTGTAGCAGCCTCTGTAACTGTGACCATTCAGTGATTCAGTTCCAATTGTCAGTGTGTATCTCTGGGTGGTTCCACAAGTAGTCTTCAAATGAATTTACTGTGAAAAGCCCCTAGTCGCCACATACCGGCGCCTGTTCGGGGAGACTGTTACGGGAATTGAACCGTGCTGTACCGGCGCCTGTTCGGGGAGACTGTTACGGGAATTGAACCGTGCTGCTGGTCTGCCTTGATCTGCTTTCAAAGCCAGCGATTTAGCCCTGTGCTAAACAGCCCCTGTTGGAACTCCAGAAAACTCAGAGGCTGCAGCAGATACAAACTCATCACCTCAGAGAGCAGCTTTAAAACATATTCAGCTGTGAAAACTGATACCCCATCTCTAACTGATACCGGCCGTCCATCTGATACACACACTTCAACTGGAAGAGTGGCAGTGTGAGATGTGGAGGAAGTGAGAACTGGTCAGTGAAAAGTGCTGATAGAAGACAGGCTGAGAGAGAAAGACGGTGGTCGGAGATAGAATGGGAGTGAAAGGTGGTGGGAGAAATAAAGGGTAAAACGAGAGAAGGAGATAGATTGCCTGAGAGAAAGGGAAGCAGGGAGTGGAAACCGAGCGGGTGTGGGTGAGGGAGGCAGATTGTGTGAGAGAAAGGGAAGCAGAGAGTGGAGACTGAGCGGGTGTGGGTGAGGGAGGCAGATTGTCTGAGAGAAAGAGAAGCAGAGAGTGGAGTCCGAGCGGGTGTGGGTGAGGGAGGCAGATTGGGTGAGAAGGATGGTGTATAAAATACTAACATAATCTCAGACATAAGTAAAGGAGAGAGCGAGCGAGTGCCTGAGGGAGTGGGAGTGGGAAAGATTGTGAGAGAAAGTGTGAGGGGGGAAAGAATGTGATAGAAAGTGTGAGAGAGGGAAAGAATGTGAGAGAAAGTGTGAGAGAGGGAAAGGGTGTGAGAGAAAGTGTGAGAGAGGGAAAGAGTGATAGAAAATGTAAGACAGGGAAAGAGTGTGAGAGAAAGTGTGGGAGAGGAAAGAGTGTGAGAGAAATGGCAGCGAGGGAGTTGTGTGAGAATGAGGGAGGCATGGAAGGAGAGAGATGTAGGGATGGAGAGAGCGTGAGAGAGGGACAGAGTGTGAGAGCAAGTATCTAAAGGAGGAGTGAGAGAGGGAGGGAGGCATGGAGGGAGAGAGAGGAAGGGAGAGTGCGTGAGAGAGGGGCAGAACGTGAGAGAGGGGTAAGTGTGAGACAAGGAGAAATGTGTCAGAGAGAGTGGGAGAGTGGGAGTGAGTATAAATGGAGAACAAGGTATGAGAGAGGCAGATTTGAGAGAGGAGGTGTGAGAGATGGAGGGAGTGTGAGAGAGGGAGGGTGTGAGAGTTGGTGGGTGTGTGAGAGATGGAGGGAGTATGAGTGAGGGAGAGAGTGTGAGAGAAGAAGAGTGCATGAGATAGGGAGAGTGTGCTAGAAAGGGAGACTGTGAGCGAGGGAGAGTGTGAGAGAGTTGGAGAGAAGGTATGTGAGTGAGGTCGATAATGCGTCAGAAGGAGAGAGTGTGAGAGGGGAGAGTGTGAGAGAGGGTGAGTGCAAGAGAGAGAGAGAGTGCGAACGGGGGAGAGAGTGAGAGAGTGCGAGAGGAGGGTGTGTGAGAGAGGGAGAGAATGTGTGAGAGAGAGTACAATAGAGAGATAATGCGAAAGGGGGAGAGAGTGAGTGCGTGAGAGGGTTAAAGTGCGAGAGAGGGAGTGAGTGTGAGAGAGGGAGAGAATGTGAGTGAGGGTTAGTGTGAGAGGGTGTGAGAGAGGGAGAGAATGCAAGGGAGAGATAGAGTGTGAGGGAGTTCTTGGAGATATGGGGAACTGGGTATTGTGTGGAAAACACAATCCCGATTAATACATTTGCTGAATAAACAAACTTGTTCCTAAATTATAAACTCAGATCCTGGATAAAGTAAATGTCCTTCATGCAGTATTCCACCATTTAAGTTGTGAATAGCTGACAGAGTGTGACAGGTCAGTTATTGTGCAGAGCTGGAATAGAACTTGTCTTTCCCCAGTGAGAGGCCAGAAAGCAAACACGTGGCACAGCCGCTTTTCAAAATAATTGTAAAGCAACCTGAAAAAAGATAGACCTCCCTCTAATTAATAAATGTGCGTCTGCTTTTATTGGGAGCAACACAGATGTTTTCAATATTAACAGCACAGATAGCGCCCAGGGTCAGACAGATTGGAACTTACAATGACGTTGATGCTGTGAAGTAAGCAGTGAGCGAAAGTGGACGCTGAGTTCACACATGGACACAGTGAATAGAAAGGATTACAGTGAGAATACTCGCGGTGGTGGGGAACTTGGAGGGAACCTGCAGGTGTTGGTCCACATCATCTCACAGCCAGACCACATCCAAAGCCTTAAAAGTGCGTGAAGTACCGAAGGAGGACATTCATTCTGTTTGACCTCAGCGGCTCTATAGATGAGCAGATCATTCAATCCGACTGGAGCGCCCTTTCCCTGGAGACATACATTTGATTTCTGTCATTCCAGCCATTCCCTGTGAAACCACTGTTGTATCTGCCTGCACCAGTGTCCCAGGCCGTGTAGACCAGATCAGAACCACTCGCTGTGTGAATCGTTTGGAAGCAGTTTTCCCTTCGGGATGATTGGATTGGCTGGGGTTGGGTTATTGGGAATAAAGGACGCTGATGTAAGATTCGTTCGACACATAATCTGGATATAAATGAACTGTTTCCATGAACAATATAAATATCTCTTGCAATGATGTAACTGAAATATATTATCATGAAGCTACAGTCATCAGCGAGTATTGCTGAACCGGAACTGTTAACAAATGACAACATGGGGAGACTACACGGTCACTCACACCTCCTCCACCATTCAATTATTCACTGCTCAGCTTCTGCCTCAATGTCATTTCCCGCTTGGCCCTCAGGTCCTTTCATTACCGCATTTTATTTATCCTAGCCAATCGGATATGCCGCTTTCAGACTGAGAGCTGCCGCAATCAACCTGAGACACCGCCCGCTGACTTACAGCTGCCACAGCCAATCAGAGAATCAGTCTGCTGAATGACAGCTGCGCAATTTTCACATGCTCTCCAATCAGTGGGTAAAAACATTCTGCTATGTTTCCAGAGGAATTCATTTGTTATTCTCCTCTTGCGTTGTCACTTAGATTTAGTGTGACGAAAACTAGGAACATCTGCTGCTCTTCCTTATAAATGATTTTGCTGCTATTGTAGTGATGTTGCCCAGAGCTCAGTGATGGGACCCGTGCCCTTTCTGATTTGTATGCATGATTTCGAAGTGGGTGTTGAGAGCAAAATCTCTAAATATGCAGATGATACTCAGTTGGGAGAATAGTGAATTGGGAGGATGACGCTGAGCGGCTTCAGAGGGATATTGACAAGTTGGCCAAATGGGCAGACACCTGGCAGGTGAACTTCACTGCAGTGAAATCTGTTAGATGAAACATGGGGAGACAATGTCGGTTCAATGGTGCAACTTTCAGTTGAGTACAGGAGCAGAAGGACCTCGGAGTTCAGGTGTGTCATTATCTGAATGTAGGTTAGGAAGGTGAAATAGTTGTTAAGAAGGTTCATAACATTCCTGTGTTTACAAATAGAGGCAGAATTTAAAAGGTAGGAAGTGATGCAGCAACTGTATAAACTATTGGCCAGACCACATATGGAGTATTGTGTTCAGTTCTGGGAAACCTATTTATGGAACTATGTTAAAGCCGTGGGGAGAGTGCAGAGGGGTTTTACTAGAATGATACAAGGAATGAGGACATTTAGATACAAGGACATATTGGCGGTATTGGGTTTTCCTTGGAGAATCTCCAAGATAAGATTGACCTTATCGAGATGTTCAAAATTCTGACCAACTTTGACTGCGTTAAGAAGATTATTCTATTTCCACCAGTTGGTATGTCAGTGACTGGGAGTTGCAAATACAAGATGCTCAGCAAGAGAGCTCGGACTGAGAAACCTCTTCACTCAGAGGAGATTTCAAAATGGAGGGGGATATATATTTGTGTGGACGTCAGATTTAGAAAGAAGACTTTAGATAAAGGTACCCTCTCTTCGATGCCTGCCTAAGAGGCAATTAGAATGTGACTTTATAACCTAAGAATTACTAATATCAGAAAGGACGACATACAATTAAAGGAAGTTACAGGAAATGGCCGTTTGCCGAGTTAGCCATACTAATGTCCTTCAGCGGAATTAGCCACATTCTGAACAACCATTTGTTGTGTTGAGTCGGACGCTGGTATAACTAACTTGATTTAATTGCAGCCAGCAGAGATAGTCAGGGAGACAAAGATGACTGATATTAAGGCATTGAATGGGGAACAGACATTGTAGATTCTAGGGAGGCATGCACAGAGAAATTCAAGGAGCATTGTTCATCCTAGCCAGCCCAAGGTCAGGTGCAGAAAGGAAAGGTAACTTTAACAGCTAGTATGAGTGATTTCTTCTTGATGTCAGGGGCTGGTAAGGACATCAACTTACTTTATGTAATGCCAAATTGAATTGGATATGTAACAAATTATGCCACATATAATCAATATTATTGGAAAATGTCCAGCCGAAATGGACTGTGTAGCTGTTTAGAAGATCTATAAGAATGGATGTTTTCCTTTGTTCGGTGGAGAGACGGCCTGGGACTTTAACTGACGCCATCTTCCCACCGGTCAAATAAACCGTTTGGTGCAAGGACCAGCAGCCCTGAGCGCTGGGTGATTTATTTGAGATTCTCTCCCGCTAACACCATTTTAAAAAATTGAGGGTATCTGGAAAAGCAGAATGCAGGTACAGCACACGATAAGGAAGGTAAAGCACAAAGTAAAGCATATATTATTTAAAAAATACATTTATTTTAAAGAACAACTATGTACACCAAGGTCCGATTATAATTCACCGGGTACTCGCTCGCTGTCGGTCCATTGAGGGTGTTGTACCTAAATGCGCGCAGTATATGGAACGAGGTCAATGACCGTTTTGCGCACATTGAAATTGGCTGGTACGATGTTGTGGGCATCAGAGCGACGTGGCTGCAAAGGGACCAGGGCTGGGATCTAAATATCCAAGGATATATGTCTTATCGAAAGGGCAGGCGGATGGGCAAAGATGGGCAAAGGGGGCGGGGTTTCATTGTTAGTAAGGAATGAAGCTCAATCGATAGCAAGGAACGATATAGGATCAGAAATCTCTGTGGGTAGAGTTGAGGAATCGCAAAGGTAAAACGGCCCTGATCGGACTTATGTCCAAGCCCCCTAACAGTAATCAGGATGTGGGGCAGAAAATAAATCAGGAGATAGAAAAGGAATGTAAAAAAGGCAATATTACAATAATCATGGGTGACTTCAATCTGCAGGTGGATTTGGAAAATCAGATTGGTAGTAGTGGATCCCAAGAAAATGAATGTGTGGAATGTCTAAGAGATGGTTTATTGGAGCAGTTTTTGACAGAGCCGACAAGGGAACAGGCAATTCTGGATTTGGTGATGTGTAATGAGGCAGATTTGATTTGGGAACTGAAGGTGAAGGAAACCTTCGGAAGCAGTGGCCACAATATGATAGAATTTCTCTGCAGTTTGAGAGGGAGAAGCTGCAATCAGATGTCACAGTATTACTAGTAAATAAGGGTAACTACAAAGATATGAGGGAGGAGCTGGCTAGAATTGATTGGAGAAGTAGCTGAGCAGGGAAGGCAGTGGAACAGCAGTGGCAGGAGTTTTGGAGGGTTATGAGGGAGGCACAACAGAAATTTCATGGAGGAGGAAACATGCTAAGGGGATGACAAGGCATCCGTGGCTGACGAGGGATGTCAGGAAAGCATAAAGGCTAAGGCAAAAGCATACAAAGAGGAGAGGATTAGTGGGATACCAGAGGATTGGGAAGCCTTTAAAAGCGAGTGGAGGACAACTAACAAGCAATAAGGGGGAGAGAAGATGAAGGACGAGTGCAAGCTAGCTAGTAATAGAAAGGGAGGTAGGAAGAGATTTTTTTCAATATATAAAATGAAAGAGAGAGGCAAAAATAGACATTGGGCAACTAGAAAATATGACTGAAGAAGTAATAATAGGAAACAAAGAGATGGCAGACGAACTGAATAGTTACTTTGCATCAGTTTTCACGGTGGAAGACATCAGTGGGATGCCAGAGCTTCGGGAGAACCAGGGGGCAGAGGTGAGTGCAGTCACCATTACTGAGGAAAACGTTCTGGGGAAACTGAAATGTCTGAAGGTGGATAAATCACGTGGACCGGATGGTGATTTTCAGACCCAGAGTCCTAAAAGTGATAGCTGAGGAATTTGTGGAGGCATTAGTGATGATCTTTCAGGAATCACTGGAGGCAGGAAGGGTCCCAGATGACTGGAAGGTGGCGAATGTAACACCACTGTTTAAGAAGGGAGGGAGGCAGAAGACGGGAAATTATAGGCCAGTTAGCCTGACGTCGTCATTGGTAAGATTTTAGAGTCTGTTATTAAAGATGAGATCGCGAAGCACTTGGAAGTGCTTGGTAAAATAGGACTGAGTCAGCACGGCTTTGTCAAAGGGAGGTCGTGTCTAACAAATCTGTTGGAATTTTTTGAGGAGGTAACAAGCAAATTAGTCAAAGGAGAATCAGTGGACGTGATTTATTTAGATTTCCAGAAGGCCTGTGCAGGTTCAGTCGGCAGTTAAGAAGGCAAATGCAATGTTAGCATTCATGTCAAGAGGTCTAGAAC
Organism: Scyliorhinus torazame; assembly: GCF_047496885.1. Classification (NCBI taxonomy): domain Eukaryota; kingdom Metazoa; phylum Chordata; class Chondrichthyes; order Carcharhiniformes; family Scyliorhinidae; genus Scyliorhinus; species Scyliorhinus torazame. The sequence continues at coordinate 92,138,169 of NC_092726.1, read as the reverse complement.
ATAAGACCACGAATGTACGCCTGAGGCTGTATAAGGCTCTGGTCAGACCCCATTTGGAGTATTGTGAGCATTGTTGGGCCCCATATCTAAGGAAGGATGTGCTGGCCTTGGAAAGGGTCCAGAGGAGGTTCACAAGAATGATCCCTGGAATGAAGAACTTATCGTCTGAGGAACTTTTGAGGACTCTGGTCTGTACTCGTTGGAGTTCAGAAGGATGAGAGGGGATCTTATTGAAAAGTACAAGATACTGCGAGGTCTGGATAGAGTGGACGTGGGGAGGATGTTTCCACCTGGAGGAAAAACTAAAACCAGAGGACAACTCAGATTAAAGGGATGATCCTTTAAATCAGTGATGAGGAGGAATGTTTTCAGCCAGAGGGTGGTGAATCTGTGGAACTCTGCTGCAGAAGGCTGTGGAGGCTAATTCACTGAGTGTCTTTAAGAGAGAGATAGATAGGTTCTTGATTAATAAGGGGATCGGGGGTTATGGGGAGAAGGCAGGAGAATGGGGATAAGAAAGTATCAGCCATGATTGAATGGTGGAGCAGACTCGATGAGCCGAGTGGCCTCATTTTGCTCCTATGTCTCATTTCAGACCGGCCGACCGATTTATGCACACCGTTAACAGTCCTGTAGTTAGCCCGGGAGCTCATAATCCCCCAGCCACACGGAGGAATCGATCGTTCCTGTCCCGGGTTTGCCGCCTAGTTTATGACAGACTTTATATTCTATGTTCTATGTTCACTCCCCGGTATCAGTTATGTCCCCTAATAGTTGATTTTTCCAGACTGGGAAAACTGTCCTTTTGACTATCCGCTCTGTCCATGCCCTTCATAATTTTATAGAGGACACCAGTGGGATACTAGAAGTTTAAGAGAGAAAACGGTCAGAGAAGAGTACTGCCCATCACTACGGAGATGACCTGGGTAAACTCAAAGATCATAAGGTGCATCAATCACCCGGACCGGATGGACTACACTCCAGGTTTTGGTCGATGTTAACTGAGGAGATTTTGGCAGCATTGATGATAATCTCACAGGAATCACTGTGTGCACGTGCATGCCTGTGTGAGTATGTGTGTGTGTACATGTGTATGTTTCCCTTGTGTATATGTGATATCTCTGTGTAGTGTGTGTGCGTGTGTTAATCTCCTTCCACTTACAGATGGAGACGGGATCTAACTCCGTTGTAGAGGTGTAGAAGGAATATCCTGCATTTCTATATCTGTTAACTGCAGGTTGTCTGTGATGAGTATGTGTGTTGCTGTGTGCGCGCGTTTTTTCTATATTTGTCTGTATGTCATTCCCCCTAGCCCAGTGCTTTTCAAACGTTTTTACGCGGGACTCATTTTTAACAACTGGATATGCTTCGAGACCCACTCTGGCCAAACGTTGTGATGTACGCTGGCCGGCCATAGCGACCCGCGAGTTTCACATACCTTTAATGTGGCAGGTGAGACTGCTGGGTCGTCAAGGTTTCAATTCATACAATCACAGAATTCCAGTGCAGAAGGACGAGATTAGCACCATCCAGTCTGCACCTCCCTCGGAAAGAGCATCCAGCAAGTCCTATCCCCCACCCCATCCCCGTAACCCCACCTAGGGGCAATTTAGCATGGCCCATCGAACGCGCATATTTTTGGACTGTGGGAGGAAATCGGAGCAATCGAAGGAAATCCACACAGACACGAGAAAAATGTGCATCTATTGAACAAAAGCAAGAGATTTGTCCACGAACTCCCCATGCTGAGACTTCAAATATCTTTCAAGTTTTGTGTTTTAATCTGTCATTTGCCAATGCATTAAACAAACATGAACTTTCAATTCTGATTTGCAGTGGCACAGTTAATAAACCTACACGTGATGTAATCATATTTATGCAGCTTTGTTCTGTTTTAAGCGCTTTCTTCATGGGTTGTTCACCAGAGGCCCTGGTTCACACCAGCACAGCTGGCAGCTGCACAATGGAGGACTCTGCTTCATGGGCTGTTCACCAGAGGCCCTGGTTCACATCAGCACAGCTGGCAGCTGCACAATGGTGGAATCTGCTTCATGGGTTCTTCACCAGAGGCCCTGGTTCCCAGCAGCACAGCTGGCAGCTGCACAATGGAGGAACCTGCTTCATGGGCTGTTCACCAGAGGCCCTGGTTCACACCAGCACAGTTGGCAGCTGCACAAAGGAGGATTCTGTTTCACGGGTTGTTTACCAGAGGCCCTGGTTCACACCAGCACAGCTGGCAGCTGCACAATGGAGGAATCTGCTTCACGGGTTGTTTACCAGAGGCCCTGGTTCACACCAGCACAGCTGGCAGCTGCACAATGGAGGAATCTGCTTCATGCGCTGTTCACCAGAGGCCCTGGTTCACACCAGCACAGCTGACAGATGCACAATGGAGGAATCTGCTTCATGGGTTGTTCACCGGAGGCCCTGGTTCACACCAGCATAGCTGGCAGCTGCACAATGGAGGAATCTGCTTCATGGGCTGTTCTCCAGAGGCCCTGGTTCACACCAGCATAGCTGGCAGCTGCACAATGGAGGAATCTGCTTCATGGGTTGTTCACCAGAGGCCCTGGTTCCCAGCAGCACAGCTGGCAGCTGCACAATGGAGGAATCTGCTTCATGGGTTGTTCACCAGAGGTCCTGGTTCACACCAGCACAGCTGGCAGCTGCACAATGGAGGAATCTTCTTCATGGGTTGTTCACCAGAGGCCCTGGTTCACACCAGCACAGCTGGCAGCTGCACAATGGAGGCAGCTGCTTCACGGGTTGTTTACCAGAGGTCCTGGTTCACACCAGCACAGCTGGCAGCTGCACAATGGAGGAATCTGCTTCACGGGTTGTTCACCAGAGGTCCTGGTTCACACAAAGCACAGCTGGCAGCTGCGCAATGGAGGAATCTGCTTCACGGGTTGTTTACCAGAGGTCCTGGTTCCCAGCAGCACAGCTGGCAGCTGCACAATGGAGGAATCTTCTTCATGGGTTGTTCACCAGAGGCCCTGGTTCACACCAGCACAGCTGGCAGCTGCACAATGGAGGCAGCTGCTTCACGGGTTGTTTACCAGAGGTCCTGGTTCCCAGCAGCACAGCTGGCAGCTGCACGATGGAAGAATCTGCTTCACGGGTTGTTTACCAGAGGTCCTGGTTCACACCAGCACAGCTGGCAGCTGCACAATGGAGGAATCTGCCTCGAGCCAAGAACACGTGACGTCAGCTGACTTGACCTGATCTCTGGCACCGCTCAAGGCAGGAAGACTCCAGCGATTTAAAACAAATCATCTGGTCCCAGGCCAGCGTGCTGACCTCAGGAGGAGTCTTTCTTCCTTGATGGACGCTGTTCCTGCGCATTGCTGAGGCTACACGCATGCGGGAACGTACAGAATCTGAAAGCCCGTCGCGGCCGGCATTTTGAAATGTCGGTCGTGCCATTGGGCTATATGTTGCGCACTCGGTAATGCCGTGCCGCCTGGGACCGCGATCATGAATCTAACGACACACGGTCCGTGAACCTTCTTTCACCCGCCCGCGACCCCCCATGGGCCGGGACCCTGGGTTTAAAAATGTGTACCCTAGTGCAAGACGGTCTCTCCCTCCACAGATGCTGCCTCGCCAGCTTATCTTGCGTTGGAGGGAAGCTCATCCAGGACGCAGCTGAAGGTGGCTGGACCAAGGACACTGCCCTAATGAACTCTGACAGTGCTGTCCGGAATTGAGATGATTGGCTTTGAGGTAGTCGGCACATTGGTGGAAAGTTGAAAATCAGATGATATGGATTTAAGGTAGATACCAACAGCAGCAACGAGGTAATGTTTTAACAGAGTGAGTGGCTGGTATCTGAAATGTGCTGCCTCTGTGTGAGGGGGAAGCAGATTCCATCAGGCACTTCATAGCAAACTGAGGGGCAACTGAAAATAATTTTTTTACAGTATTCCTGGGAGTGGGAATACTATAAAGAATCTTGCAGTTTCGACACTAGGCTGGCGGATTGTAACTTATTCCTGTACACTTCTAGCAAACATTCGCTCAAGTTGATTACTCTCTCTCTCTCCCCGTGATGTGCCTGTGCTGGTAGTGACTGATGGGGTCAGTGGATGACCAGGGATTTTCACGAACGATGAGAAGGAAAAGCGAAGGTTTTAAAAAGTACAAGGAGAACAAATGAATGGAGGCATTCGTGGAGTAGAGAAAGTGCAGGGTGGAGCTTCGGAATGCAACTATGAGAGCAAAGAGCGGATATGGGAAAACTCTGCTTTAGGGAAATTAGGGAAAATACCAAGATTTTGTGAAAGATTATTAATGGGAAGAGGATAACGAGGGAAGGAGTAGGGCCCATAAGGGATGAAATGGGACAATCAGTGGGTGGAGCCAGAGGAAATTGGTAGGGTGTTAAAGGAATACTTCACATCGGTCTTCACCCAAGATAATAATGAGGTACGTATGGAACTCAGCGAGACAGACTGCGAGGTTCTGCTGCAAATCAACATGGGGAGTGGCAAGGTGTTGATAGCTTAAAAGTGGACAAATCTCCTGATCCGATTGAATTGTGTCCCAGCATCCTATGGTAGGCGGCGATTGAGATGACGCGGTTCTGACCCAAATTTCTAATTCCACTCTGGCCATGGAGGAGGTGCCAGAGTACTGGAGAGAAAGAGAAACTGGTCTCGGAGTTGATATGCGTGGCGAACGTGCCTAGGGTGAAGAGGGCGCTGTTAGTGAAGCAAAGGTAGAAGGGGGGGGGGGGGGGGGCAGGGGAACGTGGCGCTCCAGAACATGTTGTATTAGTCCTGGGCGGCGAATGTGGAGGGGAAGAGTGTACGGAGTGGATCATGTTGGAGGAGGAGTCCTGCAGGGGTTCCGGTTTGTGCGCCTTTGCCGTAGCCCCGGGGAGGTATACGGGAAGTCTGGTGGTGCATTCGACCACGGGGATATGGGAGCAGTTGAGGAAGCACTTTACGTTGCGCTAAATGTTGGTTTCGACGCCACTGTGCGTGAACCACAGGTTCAAACCAGGGGTTAGTGGACGTCATGTAACTGAAGTGGCGGGAGGCAGGTCTGGAGCGGGTAGGCAAAATGTTCTCGAGGGGAGGATTGTGGAATGGCCGAGCTGCGGGAGAGGTTTGAGCTGCCGAGCTGTAGGTTAAGTACATACAAGGGCGTAATTTCGTGCAAACGGAGTGGCGGATGTTCCTTCAGTTACCAGAATACACCTTGTTGGAGAAACTGCTGCTCCCGGATGATTTGGGGGAGGGTGGGGCTGGGGACATTTACTGCTGATTGGGCAACAGGGCAAGGCACATGGGGTGAGGATAAAGCGTAAGTTGGAGGAGGAGCTGGAAAGGGGAATAGGATGGGGTCCCTGTGTGAGGCGACGCGGGAGGGGGGAGGGGACATAACCTCCTCCTGTGAAAGATGAGCTTGATTCAGTTCATTGTGGTGCACCGGTTGCTTATGGCTCGGGGAGGATCAGGGGTTTTTCCAGATAGTGGCCAATGGGTGTGGGAAGTGTGGGCGGGGACCAGCGCCTCGGGTTCACATGTTCAGGGCTTGTGAGAAGCTGGAGGCTTTTTGGTAGGCGGTGTCTGCCACGCTATCTAAGGTAGTGGAGGCTGAGGTAAGGCCACACAATATGGTGGTAATATTTGGACTTTCGGAGTAGACAGGTCTGGGGAATGGGGCTGATATATCTGCCGTCTCCTCTGATTGCCCGGTGGAGGATTCTGTTAAATTCGAGGTCGGATGCACCTCCGTACAATGTGCGGTGTAGGCCGTCAATCACGTTATTTGAGGAATTGTTCATTGCGGGAAGGGGGATAGGGGAGGAAGTAAAAGGGAATAAACTGTACAACCTGTTGGCTATGTTTTGACAGACATTCTATTCGGTTGTTGTACGCTCTGTTTAGAATAATATATCTTCAAAAAGGAATCTAATCGAGGGATTCGCGATGGTATATACATTGAATAATAGATAACCGAGAGTAAGTTATAGACTGGAACCTAATCGGGGCTTTGGGGGTGGTTTCGAAGTGAAGGGTCCCGATTGCTTTATATATGAATACCAAATAGGCGGGCGAGAGTTACGGACTAACATCTAATCGTGGAGTCAGAGTAGTTTGCATTTAAATATCAGAAACCACGGAGTAAATTGCAGACTGGAAACTATTCCAGAGGTTGGGGGTTGTATATACAGTAGAACAGATATCCGTCAACAAATAACAGACTGGAATCGAATTGAGAGTTCTGAGATGGTGCACACATAGAATAACAGATACCCGGAAATGAGTGGTTCAGGGTGGTTTCTATATTGAACAAAAGATTCCCGGAAGTGAGTTACAATCTGAAACCTAACCGAGGGGTTCGGGACGGTTTATATACAGAGCAGATACCTGGGAGTGAGCTACAGACTGTAATATAACACTGGTGTGAGAAAGGGCCAAATCTCTAGTAAAAGCGTTGCAGAAAAGAGGTTTCGTTGAAATCACATTATTTCCACGTCAGTATGGGGCATAGGAGGACCTGCCAGCAGGGATACACTTGAAGCTGACACACTCTGCAATCCACAATGAGATTAGCAACACAACACCATTCTCTGCCCACTCCCTGTGTTCTGGCGGCTTGCTGGAAATATTTCACGTGCTTTTGTAGATGTCAGCGTTTGACCGAGAGGAAAATTACAAACAGGGGAAATATGGCTGTTTTCAAAATAAAAATAGATAAATGAAGACAGCAGCTTGTTGGGTCGCTTGCTGTGTCGTTCATCAATAGCAAGGAGATCAGTATCTATTGTTGAGCCATTTACACCTCAATCGAGAGCCACCTTGGAGACAGACATTCCACACATGCCAGAGACCATCGGTGGAGTTTGCTCACAGCTCACTGAGGATCAATCTGAGTTTGATGCACTTCAGTTCACAAACTAGTCCCATTGTCCCTCTCGTTCAGTGTGTGTGTGTGTGTGTGTGCGTGTGTGTGTATGTGTGTGTGTGTGTGCGTGTGTATGTATGTGTGCGTGTGTATGTGTGTGTATGTGTGTGTGTGTGTGCATATGTGTGTGGGCGCGTGGGTGTGTGTGTGTCTGTGTATGTGTGTGCGTGTGTGCATGAGCATGTGCGTGTGTGTGTGCGTGCGTGCATGTGTGTGTGTGCCTGAGTATGTTTGTTTGTATGTGTGTATGTATGTGTGAATGTGTGTGTCTGTGTGTATGTGTGTGTGTATGCGTCTGCTTGTGTGTGTCTGTGTGTGTGTAAGTGAGTATGTGCGTGTGGCTGTGTAAAGGTGTGGGTGTATGTTTGTGTGTGTCTGTGTTCGTGTTGTTTGTATGTGTATGTGTGTGTGTATGTCTGTGTGTATGTGCGTGCGTGTGTATGTGTGTGTGTATTTGTATGCGTGTGTGTATGTGTGTTTGTGTGAATGTGTGTATATGTGTGGCTGTGTGTGTCTGTATGTGTTTAAGTGTGTGTGTATGTTTGGCTGTGTGTGTGTGTGTGTGTACGTGTGTGTAAGTGTGTGTTTCTGTGTATGTGTGAACGTGTGTGTGTATATATATATATGTGTGTGTATCTGTGGCTGTGTGTGTGTGGGGGGGGTTGCTGAATGTCACAATCTGTTTGTTTTTCACCTGTGGATTGTGTGAGTTTCATGTTGTTGAGACATTGAGTCAAGAGTGCACATGCTGGACTTCTGTTGTGCTATTTTGCGTATTTTTTAAAAAATTGTCCCTGTTTTTGTCTTTTAAGACAATGTTATATTTTTTTCTCCGGAGGGATTTTTATTTTGAAAACTGGAAGGTCGGCAGGAATCCAAAGAGGGGAAGTTGGTGAGGTAGGCGAGAGAGTGGAAATTCTTCCAGAGGGAGCGCTGGCTGAGGCCTGTTACCCTAGATTTCTTTTACCTGCTATTTACCTTACCTCAGGTTTAATTTTAATACCTGAGGGACAAAGAGAGTGCGCGTGAGGAAGGGAGACAGAAATATGAATAACATAGAGATGGAAAGACAGAGAGAAACACAATCTCTGTCTCTAAATATTTTTCAGGCGGTGGTTGAAAGCTTTGAAATTTTGGTAGATGTCGCTGAGAGTTTGTGTAACTGAGTGGGGAAACTGGACTCTTGCTGTGTTAATTAGTTTAGACATTTTCCTAGTTTTAGTTAAGTTTATCCTTCTTCAAATTTGCATTTTGAAGACGGTAATGTGACCAGGAATCATTAGACAAAGGCTTTTTTCCAGAGGACCGGTGGCTGGACTGAGGCCCATTCTACAGACTTCACCCAGGGTGAGCGTGTGTCTGGTTATTAGCATGACCCAGGTTTAATTTTAATACCTGAGGGAAAATGAGAATGAGTGAGTGAGGAACGTAGAGAGGGAGCAGGGAGCGAGGATGGGGACAGTAATCTCTCTCTTCCTCACTCTCTCTATCCCTCTACCGCTCTCGTTCTGTCCTCTCACTCTTTCTCACATCCCAGACAATGAGAAAGAGGAGCTCCGGAGACACAGAGCGAAATCCAACCATCACATGGTGATGGGGTGGGGCTCGTGTGTGGGTCAGGTGCAGAGTCGAAAGGAGATTGTAGCAGGTGTGAGGGTATGTGGACGTTAGGGTGGAGGGAGAAATGACCGTTTCCAATTGGTTACGCTCAGATTTCTGCTGTTGTGGGATCGTACTGTGCACTACGCTGGCCTGTGACGTTTGCTCCCCAGCAGCAGTGACCAAAACGTTTAAAGTAAAATAGCTCACGTACTGCAAAGTCTGTTCCAATGTCTCGAATCTTAACGTCATAAACGTGAATGATGGTGAATAAGGGAGTTAATAACCCCATTCCACAGGCCACTGGGGGGGGGGGGGATTTTCAGCCATGATCGCATTGCTGCTTGTGGAATCCCACTGTGTATCCATATGCCTGCCTCCAATTTGTACAATACAACAATAGTGCAGCAACAGAAAGAGAGAGAGATCCATTCAGAGAAACTCTGAACTCAATTTTGAAAGCCTCGGCATTACTGGGATCTCCCTGTGCAAAGGTTGCCTGCAGAATTCACTAAATTGACAACAATGGAGTAACTTAAAACTTGAATTCATTGACTGTAAATTGGGCCGGAATGAAAGTGCTTTAACTTAAAGCGAGTATAATTCTGGAATAAAGCCTGTATTTTAGGCCAAAACTTAAATGTGCGGGTGAAATTAATGTCATAGGGGGCCATTTGAATTCAGTGTGCTTTGGTTGTGATGGTTGGATTTATGTCTGTGTCTCTCTGGCTCCCCTTTCCTATTATCTGGGATGTGATAAAGAGTGAATGGACAGAAAGAGTGCGGTAAGGGGGATAGGAAGAGTGAAGGAGAGAGAGAGAGAAAGACAGAGAGAGGGTGGAGGGAGAGCGAGATGGTGAAAAAGAGAGGGGAGACAGAAGAGGGAGTGCCTGGGGAAACAGGCAGAGAGATAGTCAAACAGAAAACATATAGGGTAGGGTGACAGCGACTCGGGTTGGTGGTCTGGTGTGCAGTCATAGACCCATTAAATCTTTATAGAAAGTGCGGTTTTATACAAACTACAATCCTGGTACAGCCGTTTTGAAAATGTCTAGAGAGGGAATGAACTCCTGGTTCACGAGAGGGCGGAGTTTGGTACGTCTGTGAGTTGTTGCGGGCAGTGTCGGGAGTTATTAATAGAGATACACGATCTGGGCTGGTCTCCTGTGGCCATCCTGTGGCGATATTTGTCGAATTCTGCTTTGCATTGACACATGTGGACATGAAGATATTGACTTTCATCATTTTCCCGCGGTCCTGGAGTTGAATTTATAAATGTGAGGCTGTGTAAAGGATTGTATTAAATCCCAGAATGTCTCCCGTGCTGAAAACCCAGTGATATAACTGGACTGTTCAGCGAAGTCTGGGTAATGGGCCGGAGTGCATTTGGGGGAGGAAGTATTTAATTCAGCTCACTGAGTTCTCTTAAGTCTCCGAGCATCCCCCCCCCCCCCACTTCCCCCAACCCACTGTCAGTTTTGAAGAGAGGCTTTCATATAATATAATTTAGACGAATGTTAATTAATGTGAATACAAACCGTGCTTTACAGAAATTAATGTCACGGTTCCATAAAAATGCCCAGGGATCAGGTTGAAATAACTTTTATTGAGCTTCTATTTGTAACATGTTCAGTCTCTGTGTCTCCTTCCCCATCTTTCTCCCTGAATAAGAGAACTGGGTGAAAAGAGAGAGAGATTGAGAAAGAGGAACGCGGGGGTAGTCGGAGTAGAGAGCAGAATAAACGGGGGGTGGGGGTGTCAGATGGGTGTGGGGGTGGAGAATACGCGCACAATACCTGAAGATCTCCAGTGTGGAATCCGTGCCCAGCTCCTAGTCTCAGGGGGAGGTCACACCTTCTGTGGATTCCCTGTTTTCCGTATAAACAAAATGGTGTGAGGGCGAATTTGAAAAGGCGCCTATAGGATTGGTCTGCTGGTTTCCCAGATTAAAGCGGGGAGTTTAACATGTGGACAGAGGGGAGGTGTCTCCAGAAAAGGAAATCAGGTTGCGTGGTCCGGGGGATTGAGTGCGAATGGGAGGAGAGGGAATGAGAATTACATCAGACACGGTCAGGAAAATGTGTCTCGAACCTCCCCTCTCGAACAGGATAGGATCACATTGCTCTCAGTGGTATCCTGCTGTGCACCTTCCCTGGACTGTCAGCTTAGTGACCACACAAAATTTGAAATTTAATTAGTTGATAGACTACAAACGACTTGCGTGGGGAAGGAGGAAGATTGGAGCTGAATCGTTGAATCTAAATGTCCCGGCCTGGAGCCTGGGTAACGGCTTGTTTATATCAATGACTGGCTGGTGTTTGTGTTTTCGGAAAGGTCGGTGCGATTTGGATAATTTAGGAATGGGGGAGGGAGTGTGTGTGGAGGGAGTGGGTCCCATCACCCTCTGGCTGTTGTCCAGCCCTGTGAGTGTGTCAGAGTGTGGAGGGGTGGGTGGGAGAAGCAATGGTGGAGAGCACCATTCGGTTTAACTGGGGGGGGGGGGGGAGGGTGCAAGGCGGGGGGGCTCTTCCTTATCCCATGAGATTTAATGCAGTCTCTTTTACTAGGTATTAATTCAAGGCCTAATCTAGGGCCCAATCAAATTTTAAGACGGAGGGGACAGAGATGTGAATGAGAACGTTTAAAAAATAAATGCTTGGATTGACTTGTAAAACGAATGAGAGAAGTCACAGGATGCTGAGTTTTAAGTTATTTAACACGAGGCTGCATTCTGGATTAAAGCTGGCAGGTTTATACCCTATGATGAATTGAGGCGTTAGTGGCATGAAGCGGAATCATTTGGGATTGAGTTTTAGTGACGGACTGACGTTGCATCCGTCCCTTTATCTCTCTCTGATTGTCTCTCCCAGTCTCTCTCGCCCCCTCTCCCTCTGACACTACCTGCCTGTCTCCCGTTCTGTCTCCATCTCTCTGCCTGATTCTCTCTCTCTCTCTCTCTCTCTCCAGCTGTCTGTCTCTGTACACACGTATGTCAAATTTGAAAAAGTGCTCAAAATAGCTGACTGCTCACTTCGGACTATTCTGCATGAATCACTCAGGGGACACTGTGCCGGCGCATTAACCCAGTCAAGGTTTACTTTGAAGAGTAAGAGAGGGAGATGGCAGATTGCATTACGAACGTTTGAAAAATAAATGAATGGATTAACTCGTAAATCAAGGGGTAGAAGTCACGACAGGCTCAATTTAAAGTTGTTTCACACGAGGCTGCGTTCTGTATTGATGCTGGCAGGTGTTGATACCGCGGCGAATTGAGGCCTTGGTGAAATGCACCGGAATTATTTTGTGTTCACTTACAGTCAGGTCCTGACTTTGTATTTGTACTTTTGTCTCCCCGTCTTTCTCTTCAGCCTGTCTCTCTCTGTCTCCTCCTCAGTCTGTGTTTAGTTCTGTCTCTTTTCCGCTCTCTGTGTGACTGCCTGATTCTCTTTCTATCTCATTGTCATCATCTCCCTCTCCTCCGTCTTTCTGTTTCTGCCAGTGTTTACCTCGCCATGTCTTTACCTCTCTCTCCCTGCCAGTATCTCTCCTTCTGTCTTTGTCTCTGTCCATAAACAGTAATGCACTCTTAAAATGTTTGTATTAAATGCAAATGTTTTGGGGGCGAAAGAGAGACAGTGAGAGGGGGACTCGTAGAGGCGGGGGGGGTGTGGAAGACCGAAAGAGAGTAGGATGTGGACAATTAACCCCTTGAGAGAGAGAGAGAGAGATAGGAGGGAAGGAGTGAGGGATGAAGGGGAGTAGGGAGGGACGGATGGCCGAAGGGAGGGAGGAAGAAAAATGAAATGCGAGATAGGGGAAGAGAGACAGGGAGGGAGAGAAATGAAATGGGTGAGGGAGGGACAGAAATTAAATGGGAAGGAATAAAAGAATCAGAGGGAGGGAGAGGCTGCGTGGGGTTTCTCTTGGTGCTCCAGTTTCATACCACAACTACAGAAAGACTTGCTGTTAGGTAATTTGGGCATTCTGAATTCTCCCTCTGTGTACCCGAACAGGCGCCGGAATATGTCGGCTAGAGTCTTTTCACAATAACTTCACTGCACTGCTAATGTCAGTGTTTGTGACAATAACGAGAGTTACTATTGCTTATTTTCTGACTAATATCGAATAAATAAACAGCAGCAATCCTAGAGTGAGTGGTCCGGCAGACATTTTATTTCTCGCAGATTAAGAGAAATGGCTGGGGAGATTGAAAGAGGAAGGGTGAGTGATGGAAGAGATAGCAAAGCAGATTGGAGGTTTGTGGGGAACGGAAGAACAGGTAAAAAGCACTGGGAGTGTCATATGTGGAGTCTGTGGCCAGGAAGTGGAAGGTTAGTTGGATTTATAAACAGCTCCAATACTGGAGTGTGCAGGTAGAGTGGGTAGGTGGGTAATGAGCGGGAAGGGGATTTGTTCGTGTTTGTGCCTTTATTTTAAACGAGGCAGTAAACAACCGGAGGGGGCAGATTAAACACAAGAGGGAGAGATAGCAGTTCTGGGACAGGCTGCCCACACTCGCGTTTATCAGTCCTGACATCTATTATAAGAACAGACAGGATATTGTAGAGCTGGATATAACTTTCGTTAGGCCATAGCTGGTGTACTGTGTGCAATTCTGGTCATGTCACTGCAGACAGGATGCGATTGCACTGGTGAGTAACCGATGAGATTCACAAGGAAGATGGCTGAGATGACGCAATTGTGTAATGGAGAAACTTTTTAAAAATAGCCTGTGATGCAAGTCTTGAATTCACGTCCTGGAGGGTAGGGGAGGCGAGACACCTCGCAACTTTTGGAATGTGCGGTGGATGAGCTCCTGAAATGTCATAAGTCGGCGGAGTACTGGAAAGTAGGATTTGTTAGGTTTCGGATAGTTTTGTAGGTTTAGACTCCCTGGGCTGAAGGGCCTCTTCATTACTGAATGAAACGATTGCTCTCTGGCATTCTCTTCCCTAATTGAAAGTCCTGGCTATGGAGAGTACAATGGAAACAGCCTCGGTCCGGAATTACGCTGCATCTTGTGTACAGCAAACAATTCTGACACCATTCCACAATGCGGAGTGACTTTTTATGAGGTTGAGAGTTGGGCTACAAGGTAGAACAGTGGTTAGCAATGCTGCCTCATGGCGCCTATGTCGCGGGTTCGACCCCAGCCTCGGAGCACTGTCCCTGTGGAGATGACACATCCTTCCTGTTTCTGCTTGGGTCTCACCATCACAACACAAAGATTTGCCGGGTAGGCAAAGCTGAATTGCTCTTTAATTGGTGCCATTCAAAAAGGTCACGTTTCAGGCAAGTGGGTTTCTCCGTCCATCAGCAGAAGCCGCTATGTTCCCTTTGTCTTTCCACATGCAGGAATGGGCTGCTTCTTTTCCGAATCAATAAATCTCAAATGGGAGAACATCTGAGATTCTTACCTTCCATTCTAATGAAACCATTGAAGAAATTTTGACCCGAAAAGCCTGCTGACCTGCTGAACGGATGGCTGAGTAAGAAGACCAGCCTACAGAACCACAGCGAATTCATTTATGATGTACCACTTCAGATGGGTGGCAAGGTGGCACAGAGGTTCGCCGTGCTGTCTCTCCGCCTCGAAGCCGGGTTCCATTCCAAACTTGCAAGACACTCTTGTAGAGTTTGCACGTTCTTCCCGTGTCTGCATCGGTTTCTGCCGGGTGCTGCGGTTTCCTCACACAGACCAAAGAAGTGCACGTGAGATGGACTGGCCATGCAAATCGCGCATCATGTCCAAAGGTTAGGTAGATTAACAGGGATAGTGGACGGGCGAGTGGGTGCTGTGTTAGAGGGTCGGTAGAGACCGATTGGCCGGAAAACCTCCTTTTTCATGAAGGGATTCAATGATTATGTGGGATGTAGAATTTTGTCCCGAATACCAGACTTCAATTTTCCTCAGGGAATTTCAGGCGATTGTACTTCGCTCGTTGTAAGGTAAGGAATTCACTTGCCTCCTTTACTGGGTTCTGTTTTGCCTTTTTTAGAGTAAGGCTGCAATGAGGTTTAATGAAACCTGACTCTTCCGCAACCCATTCTGATCGTTGTTTACATAGAACATCCAGTGCAGAAGGAGGCCATTCAGCCCATCGAGTCTGCACTGACCCACATTAAGCTCTGACTTCCACCCTATCCCAGTAACCCAATAACCCCTCCAAACCTTTTTGGATACTAAGGGAAACTTCGCATGGCCAATCCACCTAACCTGCACGTCTTTGGACTGTGGGAGGAAACCGGAGCACCCGGAGGAAACCCACGCACACACGGGGAGGATGTGCAGACTCCGCACAGACAGTGACCCAAGCGGGAATCGAACCTGGGACCCTGGCGCTGTGAAGCCACAGTCCCTATCCGCGTGCTACCGTGCTGCCCCACGTTATTCCATAAAGTGCCGTTGACAGCATTCTGGAAAACACACTAGGTCACGAAGCTGACCTTTGCAAATAGACACATAGGGCTGGATTGGAGGGCTGGATGAGAGCTGCAGGTTGTGGAGAGAACAGAGTGGAAAAAATGTATTGCCAGGCACTCAGCCCTTTGCAGTGAGAAAATATACGCTAGGGGCGTTATTTAAATCAGAACAGGCAACATTCACACACCTGTCCTGGTCTTCTGTTCATTGCTATTCAGCAACGCAAACAAAAACCAGTTTCGGTGGTTTTACTTCATGGCTGTTTTTTTTAAATTTGCTTCAGTTAAATTATCTGACACGGTTTCACATTACAAATGGGAGAGCGCGTTCTCACATGCTTATCTTTCTGTGCAGCGCCGCTGGGCGTCCTGATTTGATTACAGGTTTTTATAAATGCAAGTCTGTCTCAATTTCATGTTTTTGTTTTTATTTGACTGTCCTCTTCTTGTCTCATTTATTTCTCTCTACTTCTTGTGCCCTTTCTCTCACATACCGATATAAATGTTTACCCAGCTCATGGCCTGCAGCGTGTCCGGCTCCTTATCCTGGCCTGGTTTTGACATGAGTATAAAAACAGAAAAACTGCATTCCTTTATGCAAATTGATCATCCCGATCATTGGACATGGATTCAAAGCCACAATTTTTCAACACTCGGAAATGTTTGTGCTGAGGGAGAATAGCCCTCTGTGGGATTCAGCACATAATCAGGAATGTAAAGTCTTTCTTTCATCCCAGAGGGAATGCGGTCCTGACTTCCATCACTACTGAGTCACAGCAGAACTTGCAGAATGTTCATCCTCAGGGATATTGTAGCGGCTAGATGTTCGCTACTGAGCGTGTGCTGCACGGGCTGAACAGGAGGATTAGGAGAACTCAGCATTGCGTCAAGATCTCTTCAGAAGAAGCCCTGAAGTGACATAGGTTGCTGTCTGAGGAAAATCTCACTTATTATTTATTCAACACAGAAGATATGATGCTGTTTTAGATATTCAGGACTGAGGCAATTCTTGTAACTTGGAAGTGGCATTTTTTTCAATGCTGGATTCCGGCCCCGGATTCGATCCTGCATTCGTGCTGCGCCACGGGCCATTGCCCGTGTGGAGTTTGCTCATTCGCCCCGTGACTGCATGGCTTTCACCTCACAAGCCAAAAACGTGCAGGGTAGGTGTATTAGGCACACTAAATCGTCCGTTAGAAATCAAAATAAATAGGGTACTTTCAAGTTTAAAAAATGATTGCTCATGACAAAATTAGCAATATCTGACCCCTAATGTGGGTTAAATGGTAGAACTTCCACTACTGGAGGACAAACAGGGTAGGTATAAAACTAATCTGAGTAAAAGATCTATCCAACATTTAGGTTCAATGAAAAAATCTCATTACATTAGAACATACAGCTGCCTGGATCGATTTTTGCCCTGAACCAAGTGATATGTAACAACAGTGCAATAACAGTTACAATTTACAACATTTGTGCTTCCTTTCTCTGAAGCTCGATTGAGAGTTCTGGATTCGTGAGAAATGTTGAGGGTGTGAGTTTTTCTATACATTTTCATCACTTAGACAGGAGTGTTCCAACGTATTGAACAGAATAGTCAAGGATTAAGGAGAATCGAGTTTTTTTTATAATTCAAATGATCTCGTGGTATTTGTACTTTGCCTTGGGACTTTTCGAATATCTGGGCTTCGTGGGTGTGATCGTCACATTGGCGCACTCCTCTTCGTGCTGAGGAAGTAAGACCATTCTCTTGACTTATGGGTCCCGCTGCACAACTCTAGCCAGAGAGAACAATGGCAGACATGTGTATCTATGTATGTGGAGGAGGTGTGGATTAAGTGGGAGAGGGGAAGTAAAACAGAAGGAAAGAGAGGAATGGCAGCAGTGCACGTCTCTGTGTCGACGTCTGGTGTGTGAAAAGAGAACACACAGCGAGATTGAGAGATAACGCATCAGTAATGTCATTAGCAATTGCAAAAGTATGGATGGGAGCTAAAGAGAGGGAGGAGGAGAGAAAGCTATTCGGACTAAAGTAATTGAAAGGTAAAGGAATAGAGAGAGGGAAAGAGAGAGAGAGCAGCAGACAAAGGAAAATAGAACTGGAAGATTCTAAATGTGGAGAAATGGAGAAACACAGGGCGATGAGCAAAATCCTTGTAATGCAGTAAGTTCGTTGGCTGAGGAAGCTGAAGAGAAATAAAGTGAGGACGGTGCACGGAAAGATATTTCCATCACAATAAATTAAAGGAAGAACAGTGGAATGGTTACCAGAGGACGTAGTGGCAAAGACGGCAGAGGGAAGGAATGCATTTCCTGAAGGGATGAGATGCCGCAGGGAGAGTAAAACTGATTGACGGAATGTAGAATATTACTGCCGAGGCTGGAATCTGAAAGTGAAACAATGAGACTGCGGCGAGTTACTGCCGAGGCTGGAATCTGAAACCAATAGAGGAATTGCTGGAAAATCTTAGCTGGTCGGGCAGCATCTATAAGGAGAGAAAAGAACATTGGTGATGCAGTGCAGAAGGAGGCCATTCGGCCTCTCGTGTTTGCACCGACCAGCTTAACCCTCATCTACACCCTACCCTCCTAACTATTTTGGACACTGAGGGGAATTTAGCGTGTCTAATCCACCTAAGCTGCACGTCGTTGGACTGGGGAGAGGGGGGGGGCAGTTGCGGGCGCTTTAACCGAATACGGCAGGTGTATGGGATTCTATGCCTGGATTCAGAGATGGAGGAGCAAGAAAAGTGAAATGTACAGCAAGGGGAATACGAAATGTGATAGGCGGAGAACTCCAGAACCTCTATCAGATAACGGCACACTAAAAACAGAACCTCTAGGGACATGATAAGGAACGTTAAAAGGGCTAAACCTAATGTGTTGCAGCTGAATGCACGGTGTATTCGAAGTAAAATGTACGAATGAGTTGCACAGATGGATGTAAAGAGGAATGATACAGGACAGATTTCGGAGACGCTTTAAGGTGATCAAGGATGACAATGAAACACGGAGGGTTATTACGTTTTTAGGAAGGACGAACAGAAAGGAACAAGTGATAGAGTTGCATTAATTATGAAAGACGATATTGCAATCATATTGAGGAAGGATATTAGCACAGATGATGTGGAATCTATGGATCAAGTTACGAAATACCAAAGGGAAAAATGCATTCGTTGGCCTGGAGTACCGACCATGAAACGATGGTGGAAATGTTGCGAAGAGCGTTCGACAAGAAGTCAGAGACGCACGTGATAAAGGAAGATCTGTGATTATGGGTGACTTTAATCTGCATATTGATTCGGTGAGTCAAATTGGGCAGCATGGTAGTATTGTGGTTAGCACAATTGCTTCACAGCTCCAGGGTCCCAGGTTCGATTCCGGCTTGGGTCACTGTCTGTGCGGAGTCTGCATATCCTCCCTGTGTGTGCGTGGGTTTCCTCCGGGTGCTCCGGTTTCCTCCCACAGTCCAAAGATGTGCAGGTTAGGTGGATTGGCCATGATAAATTTCCCTTAGTGTCCAAAATTCCCCTTAGTGTTGGGTGGGGTTACTGGGTTATGGGGATAGGGTGGAGGTGTGGACCTTGGGTAGGATGCTCTTTCCCGGAGCCGGTGCAGACTCGATGGGCCGAATGGCCTCCTTCTGCACTGTAAATTCTATGATAATCTATGAAATTAATCACAGTACATCTGAGGAGGGACTTCTGGAGTGCATCCCGGATGGTTATCTGGACTACTACTTTGAGGATCCAACAAAGAATCAGGCCATCTTCAAAGGTGCAATGAGAAATGATTAGTTGGCAATCTAGTTGTGAGATTAACTTTGGGGGTGAGTCACAATAACATGCAAGATTTATTTATGAAGCTGGAGAGTGAGGTAGTTAATTCTGAGACCAGTGTCCCAAATCTCAATAAATATAACTATGATGGCTTGAGGCTTGAGATGGGTATGATGGATTGGGAAATAATTCTGAAAGGATGGACAGTGGAAAGGCGATGGCAGGCATTCAAGGGTCGAATAGGTGAAGTCCAAAAGCTGCTTTTTCCTATTTGGTGAAAGATTAACAAGGTAGGTGCCTCAAACCGTCGCTGAGAAAGCAAATTAAATATAGTATTAGATTCAAATAAGAGGCATATTGGTTAGCAAGAAAAAATATTGACATAAGGCCTGGGATCAGCTCGAAATTCAGCAAAGGAGGACCAAGGGATTGATTTAGAAGGAAAATATACAACATGAATGAAAAATATCGGGGGATATAAAAACTAACTGTAAAGATTTCTCGAGTTATGTAAAGAGAAAAAAGCTTGGTAAAAGGTAATGAAACGGGGCAATTTAAAACTGGAACAAAGGAATGCCTAATGGTGGCTAATATAACCCCGCTATTCAAATATTTCGGTAGAGAGATAACAGGGAACGATGGAGCCGCGAGCCTAAAGTCGGGAGGTGGACAGTTGCTGGAGTCCATCATCAACTATATCATAACACAGCACTTGGAAAGCAGTGGTACAATGAGACAAACTCAGATCGATTAATAAAAGGAAAATCATGATTGACAAATCTACTAGAATTATATTAAGCTGTGACTAATATTGTCGACCAGGTAGAACTGGTGGATAGGGCTAATTCAGGCCTGCAGAAGGCTGTCGACAAGGTCTCACGTTGCGGATCTTTCGGTATGCTAAATGTACACGGGTTGCATCTCGTTTTTGTGATAGTTAGTAAGTTGGTTAGCAGACAGGAAGCAAACATTTGATCGAAATGGGTCTTTTTTCGACTGGCAGGCAGTGACTAGTGGGGTACCACAGGGATCTGTGCTACGACCCCAATTGTTCGCATTATATATTAGTGATTTGGACGAGAGAACTCGTCAAATTAGGAAGGCCGATTATTTTTAATGGGTGTAAATTGAGAGAGGTGGATACTCCGCGAGACCTTGTTGCCTTCGTGCATAAATCCTTGAAAGTAAGCGCACATGAACAGCAGGCAGCAAATAAGGCTAATGGTGCGTTGGCCTTCATAGCGAGAGGATTTGAGTATACGATTAAAAATGTTTTACCGCAGGTGTATAGGGCATTGGTGAGATAACATCTAGTGTGTTGTGTGCAGTTTTGGAATCATTACCTGAGGACCGGTGTACTTGTTACGGACGGATTACCAGGCTGAATCCTGGTATTGCGGGACTGTAATACGAGGTAGACTAAGTCGGTCAAAATTATATTCATTGGAGTTCATAAGAGTGAGCGGAGATGTCATAGAAACATAGAAGAATCTAACAGGATAAGACCTGGACATTCATAAAGAATGTTCCCTATGGCAGGGGCGTCCAGAACTGGGAGGCATGGTTTGAGGATAAGGCGTCAACGTTTTAGAACTGAGGTGAGGAGAAATAACATAATAGAGAGAGTGATAAGTCTATGGGCTGCACTACCACATAAAGTAGTGGGGAGGCATGGTAGCACAGTTGGTAGAACTATTATATCACAACTCCAGGGTACCAGGTTCGATTCCCAGCTTGGCTCACTGACTGGGCGGAGTCTGAGCGTTCTCCCCGTGTCTGCGTGGGCTTCCTCCGGGTTCTCGGGTTTTCTTGCAGAAGTCTCGGAAGACGTACTGTCAGGTGAATTGGACATTCTGAATTCTCCCTCGGTGTCCCCGAAAAGTCGAAGAATGTGGCGACTACGGGACGTTCACAGTTACTTGATTGCTTAATGTAAGCCTTCTTATGACAATAATGTTTATTACATTATTGTTACAGTTGAGGTCAAAACGTTGCAAAACTTCAAGAAGGGATTAGATATAGCTAGAGCTAAATGAATCAATGGATGGCAGCGGGGTGGGGGTGCGCACCTGGCTGTTGATGTTGATGATCAGCAATCATCATAATGGATGGCGGACCGGGCTCGAAGGACAGAGTGCCCTCCTCCTGATTCTCTGTTCTATGTGTGTGTCCAAGCATTCTGCCCAACGACAAATTGATAAAGAGGGAAGGGTATAACTAGAGAATGGACATAAATGGAGAGAGTGGAGGCAACGATGGTGAAAGTGTGGCTGGGGAATACTATGTCATTGCTAAGTTTCCTCGGGTTTGCATAAAGTTCGGGGGGCGGCATGTGGCGCAGTGGTTAGCACTGAGACTGCGGCGCTGAGGACTCGGTTTCGAATCCTGCCCTGGGTCACTGTCCGTGTGGAGCTTCCAGATTCCCCACATGTCTGTGTCTGTCTCGCCCCACAACCAAAATATGTGCATGCTTGGTGGATTGGCCACGCTAAATTGACCCTTAATTGGAGAAACAAAAATAATTGGGTACTCTAAATAAAAAAAAAGGTTTGCATAAAATTCAGCTCAATTTCCACCTCTGATGTGTTCATGGACCAACAACTGTCCAACATTGAGCCTGAGTTCAGAACTGCTCCGTGCCATCCACGGTACACCAATGTCAGCAGTGTCGATTTCGGACAGGAAATCATCTCTCAATTTTCTCTTGAAGTTTGGCCGTATAATGTTGCCAGAACGTGACATTCAAACTGCTCGCTGTGGAATGGGCTGACGAGCCTGATGCGTTACTTCACTACATCATGTAAATTGCAGTATATTCTACCGCCGTGCGGGTATCGAGCAGCCTGCGCGTAGCTGAGGACCAATGGAGTGTGCTTCTGTAAGTAACAGCTGAATCATCAGTATTGCCTGCATCATTCCACATATAGCCATGGACAGCTGCATTTGGTGATCAGACTATCTTAGCTTGTTTCATCAGCTTATATTGAAGGACGCTAGTAAAAACATTGAAGATCTTTAGGCCTAACAAGACTGATGAGATGCACAGATGCACAGTTGATGAATAGTTTCTACAAGACACATCCATTTTCCTCTGTAACATATCATCACAAATGGTGCAGACATGCATTCTGACACCCGAAACCTCAAATTTCCTCTGGTTAATTACGTCGCTACATTTATTTGATGTTAAGTAATGCCACTGTCATGCGGCTTCTTACGTTTCACCATGATGCCATTTTTGGAGCAACCCCATAATTAGATTTGGAGTTGGATAACCCTCATCAAATCCAAACTGTGCACTGGGCAGCAAGTTACTCGAGGGAGTGCCACTGTGCATTGTGAAAAGCACCTCCGGCCACGATGCTCGTCATTGCGCTTAGTCGCGTAGTCCGGTGATTGGTCGGTCGGGATTTGACCTGCAGTTTATGGACACAACAGAGCGTTAATAAATTCAGAGTGCCAGACACGCTGGATGTTTCAGTGAGAAAATAGATCCCAAGTACATCATTGAAATGAAACAGGGTACTTTCACCCAGGTTTCCTGGTGCATTGTTTACTCAATAATGCAAAACAATTGTTGAGCTGGTATTACTTCATTGTTATTTGTGAGATATTGCTATTATTTGTGTTATTTGTCTGAGTGACTCCTGTCTACATTCGAAAAGGGAGTACTCCTTTCCACATAATTACAAAAGGGTGTACATGTGATAAAATGCGTATTTGACTGTGCAGCGCTTTTTGACGTCCGGGTTTGACGATACGTTGTTTATTTCAACCAAAGGAAGAGGAAGTCCGCAATTATTGAATGCCGTTTACACTGTTGATCGACATGAAAATGTAGGAGGTATGGTGAGTAAGTTCGCAGGCAACACCAGATCCTGTCTAAGGGGCCTTATGCAGCAATAGGTGGCAGCAATTTGTAGATTAAAGAGTTAATATTTTTTCACAATGTTGCCAGGGAGCAACGTTTTAATTTTTTTTGGCCCGGGACACATTTCTACCAACCTGCGCTCCTCTGGGACCCACATCGGCTGACCTTTGCGACCCGCGCCAGCTGAACGTCACGAAGCACATGAACAACCTTCACGATCGACTGGCAAATTTTCATGACACACACCTCTGGGGGGTCGGAGAATGACGTCCGCATGCGAGATGGCTCGGGCCAACATCTTCACCAAACGTGACGCCTCGAAAGGATTTTTGCAAGTTTAACTAGCCAGGTCCAACTGAAAGCTGTGTACCTTTAATACCCCGTTTGGCAGATACTGCTACAACAGGATGCCGTTTGGGATTATATCGGCATCAGAAGTATTCCACAGGATCATGGAGCAAATGATGGAGGGCATTGAGGGTGTGCACGTCCATGTTGACGACATCATCATTTGGTCCACCATCCCACAGGAGCATATCAGTCGCCTCCAGCGCGTTTTCAAACGAATACGGGACCAAGGCCTTCGCCTCAACAGAACCAAATGTTCCTTCAGCCAGACGGAACTCAAGTTCCTAGTGGACCACATCTCCCGGTTGGGTGTCCGGCCGGATGCGGACAAGGTGGCAGCCATCACGGCCATGCAAAAGCCAACGGAAAAGAAGGCGGTCCTCCGATTTTTTGGGCATGGTCAACTTCCTGGGGAAGTTCATCCCCAACCTCGCCTCCCATACCACAGCTCTCCGGAACCTGGTGAGGAAGACGACAGACTTCCAATGGCTTCCCGCCCACGAGCGCGAATGGGTGGAGCTTCAGACCAAGACTACCACGGCCCCGGTAGAGGCAGTTTTTGATCCCACGAAGGAAACAAAAATTTCAACGGATGCCAGCCAATCCGGTATTGGGGCGGTGCTTCTGCAACTCGATGAGGCCTCATCATGGGCCCCCGTTGCATATGCGTCACGTGCCATGACCCCCACGGAACAGCGCGATGCGCAGATCGAAAAGGAGTGCCTGGGCCTGTTGACTGGGATCGACAATTTTCATGATTACTTTTACGGCCTCCCCCAATTCACTGTCGAGACCGACCATCGACCGCTGGTCAACATTATACAAAAATACCTGAATGATATGACCCCTCGCCTCCAGCGCATGCTGCTTAAACTCCAGCGGTACAATTTCCAGCTCCAATACACCCCGGGCAAGGACCTGATCATATCCGACGCTCTGTCCAGGGCAGTCAACACCCCGTGTGAGCCAGATGGCTTCGTCTGCCAGGTTGACGCCCATGTGGCCTTCACGGCCTCCAATCCTCCGGCCACGGATGAGCGTCTTATGCACATTCGCCATGAGAATGCGGCTGACGCCCTACTACAACGTGTCATGCGCCACATGACGGACGGGTGGCTCAAGGGCCAATGCCCGCAGTTCTACAATATCAGAGACGATCTGGCAGTAGTCGATGGTGCCCTCCTGAAGCTGGACCGCATCGTGATCCCGCACAGCATGCGCCAGCTCGTTTTGGAACAGCTACACGAGGGCCATCTTGGCGTGGCGAAGTGCCGACGGAGGGTCCGAAATGCTGTGTACTGGCCCGGCATCAATGAGGACATCGCCAACACTGTGCTCAACTGCCCAACCTGTCAGCGGTTCCAGCCGGCCCAACCACGTGATACCCTAAAGCCACATGAGCTTGTCACGTCCCCTTGGTCTAAGGTAGGCGTTGACCTGTTCCTTGCGCTCGGCAGGGACTACGTTCTGATTGTAGACTTTTTTTCGAACTACCCAGAGGTCGTACGCTTGCACGACATCACATCATCGGCGGTCATCCGTGCCTGCAAGGAGACCTTTGCTCGTCACGGAATCCCACTCACTGTGATGTCGGACAATGGCCCCTGCTTCGCGAGCCAGGAATGGTCCAACTTTGCCAGCAGGTACAACTTTGTGCATGTGACATCCAGTTCCCTGCACCCCCAATCCAATGGCAAAGCGGAAAAGGGCGTCCACATCGTCAAACGGCTCCTCTGCAAGGCTGCCGATGCAGGATCCGACTTCTACCTCGCCTTGCTGACCTATCGTTTGGCCCCACTCTCCACGGGCCTGTCGCAAGCCCAGCTGCTCATGGGTCGCACTCTCAGGACCACGGTGCCGTCCATTCACGTCCCAGACCTCGACCACGTTCCGGTCCGTCAGCGGATGCAACAGTCTCTTGCACCACACAAGGCGGCGCATGACGCTCGGGCGACTGATCTCCCTGCTCTAGCGCCGGATGACAATGTCCGCATCCATCTTCCGGAGGGTGGCTGGTCTGCAACGTCTGTGGATCTTCGGCAGGTGTCTCCCCGCTCATTCCTGGTTCGTCTGCCCACAACACCGCAGCCAATCACCAGAGAGAGCACACGCACTATAAAGTCAGGGGACAGGAGAGTTCCCGCTCATTCTAGTAGCAGCCAGCTCGGAGCACAGAGCTTACAGCCTGCAACACAGACATTCACCATGTGCTGAGTGCATCACCTGGTTAGGACTAGGCAAGGGTCAGCAGTTAAAGCTGGTATTGCATTTACCCACAGTTCAAGTATGTTAATATAGTTAACCGTATAATAAAATAGAGTTGCACCACTTCCAGTGTTGGTGACCTGTTTGTGATCCAGAACACCCAACACATCAACCTTCTGTACTTCTGTTAATGGGCTCTTCCACGGAAGAGTGGCTACATTATGAATGGATGGGAGTCCACTCATTCAAGAATTATAACTTTTTTTAGCCGTATTTTATATTTATTCAATTAAAAATTACGTTACACTAGAATGCATCAGTTGGTGGACAACTGGTGTGTCGATGGGGGTGCGGGGGGCGTGGGGGATGGAGGGGGGCGTGGGTGGGGGGGGGGCGTGGGGGGTGATGGAACTGCAGCTACCCCTCGTTTACAACTCCTAATGTTTTCCTTATTTAATAACGACATGTTAAATGAAAATCATCGTTCCATAAGAAACCCATGTAATAAAGGTAGTTTACATTGTGGATAGATCGTAAATTCTTATTGACTCAATCTGCTACCTTTCCCAAGTCCCCACTCATTCGCAGTAGGGGTGGTAAGTGGGTCGGTTGAGCAGTGGAGGTGGCGACGCAGCAGTAAGGGTTTTAAAAGACCAACCATGTGAAGGAATAGCGCCATTCCGGGAGCACCCCTAATATACGGACTGCTGCAATGCTGTTCAAAGGCACTTTAAATTGAATAACAGAACAACAATCTTATTCACCTCTGGAACTCCAATTCCAACTTCTGAATTTAGCAATTCAAGTCAGTATTTAGTTGCTGTTTGTTTTCCAAAATGTTTATTCTTAATATACAACCTACACAAATAGAAATTAATACCTTGCCCTTAAATGGGGAACAGGAGGATATACGTTACGCACTTACGTTTAAACAATGTCATTGAACGCTGTAGCGTGGAGAGCATTTACATAGAACATAGAACAGTACAGCACACGATGGCCACGCCCTTCGGCCCACGATGTTGTGCCGACCATTCATCCTAACCTAAGATCAACCTAACCTACACTCCTTCAATTTACTGCTGCCCATGTGCGTGTCCAGGAGTCGCTTAAATGTCCCGAATGACTCGGACTCCACCACCTCTGCCGGCTGTGCATTCCACACACCCACCACTCTCTGTATAAAGAGCCAACCTCTGGCATCTCCCATCTTCCGCCAATCACATTAAAATTATGCCCCCTCGTGACAGCCATTGCCACCCTGGGGAAAAGTCTCTAGCTATCCACTCTATCCATGTCTCTCATCACCTTGTACACCTCTATCAACTCACCTCTCCGCCTTCTTCGCTGCAGTGAGAAAAGCCCAAGCTCCCTCAACCCTTCTTCATAAGACATGCCCTCCAGTCCAGGCAGCATCCTGGTAAATCTACTCTGCACCGTCTCATAGATTTCATAGAATTTACAGTGCAGAAGGAGGCCATTCGGCCCATCGAGTCTGCACAGGCTCTTGGAAAGAGCAACCTATCCCCATAACCCAGCAACCCCACCCAACACTATGGGCAATTTTGGACACTAAGGGCAATTTAGCATAGCCAATCCACCTAACCTGCACCTCTTTGGACTGTGGGAGGAAAACGGAGCACCCGGAGGAAACCCACGCACACACGGGGAGGACGTGCAGACTCCGCACAGACAGTGACCCAAGACGGAATCGAACCTGGTACCCTGGAGCTGTAAAGCAATTGTGCTATCCACAATGCTACCGTGCTGCCCTTAAGAACAAATAAGTCTCCAAAGCATCCACATCCCATACCAGGCTCCCAGAACAGGCGCCGGTATGTGGCGACAGTAACTTTATTTGAAGCCTACTTGTGACAATACGTGATTTTCATTTAATTTCATTTAATTTCACATCCTTCCTATAATGAGGCGATCAGAACTGGGCACAATATTCCAAGTGTGGTCTAACTAGAGTTTTATAAAGCTGCAGCAAAACCTTGCCGCTCTTAAACTCAATCCCCTTGTTAATGGGAAGGGTTTAAAGTAATGTGGCAGGGGGATGGGAACCGATGAAGGAAGTTGGAAGGTAGTGAAACAGGAACAGAAACAAAAGGAAGTAAGGGGGAAAGTGTAAGGCAGAGAAGCCATAGTCAAAAATCAAAAACGGCGACAATACAAGGTACAGTGACTGAGGGGAGCTCAGTGAATAGGACCAGGAATACTAAAATAAATAAAACGGGAAGTGAAAACATTAATGGTAAGTGACGCGGCAGGTTGTTACAGGAAGATATGGGTTTAACGACAAGTAAAATTAGGAGAAAGGTTAAGAGGAAATATAACTTAGGAGAGGTTACTGATCGAGGTATTAAGATTCAGAACAGAGGTAAAAAAGCCAACATAAGTGTACTTTACCTGAATGCTCGTAGTATTTGGAATAAGGTAAATAATGGCGCAAATCATCGCGAATGACTATGATTTAGTGGCCATTACTGAAACATGGTTAAAGGTCCGCTGCTGCCTGCCCCACAGCTACCCACTCCGCTGCTACCCACTCCGCTGCTGCCCGCTCCGCTGCTGCCCACTCTGCTGCTGCCCACTCAGCTGCTACCCACTCCGCTGCTGCCCGCTCCGCTGCTGCCCGCTCCGCTGCTGCCCACTCCGCTGCTGCCCACTCCGCTGCTACCCACTCCGCTGCTGCCCACTCCGCCGCTGCCCACTCCGCTGCTGCCCGCTGTGCTGCTGCCCGCTCCACTGCTGCCCACTTCGCTGCTGCCCGCTTCACTGCTGCCCACTTCACTGCTGCCCGCTCCGCTGCTGCCCGCTCCGCTGCTGCTCTCTCCACTGCTGCCCGCTCCACTGCTGCTCTCTCCACTGCTGCCCGCTCCACTGCTGCGAACTCCGCTGTTGCCCGCTCCACTGCTGCCCACTCCGCTGCTGCCCACTGCACTGCTGCCCGCTCTACTGCTGCCCGCTCCACTGCTGCCCGCTCCATTGCTGCTCACTCCTCTGCTGCCCTCTCCGCTGCTGCCCGCTGCGCTGCTGCCCGCTCCACTGCTGCACGCTCCGCTGCTGCCCGCTCCGCTGCTGCCCGCTCCATTGCTGCCCAGTCCTCTGCTGCCCTCTCCGCTGCTGCCCGCTGCGCTGCTGCCCGCTCCACTGCTGCCCGCTCCACTGCTGCCCGCTCCGCTGCTGCCCGCTCCACTGCTGCCTGCACCACTGCTGCCCGCTCCACTGCTGCCTACTCCGCTGCTGCCCGCTCCACTGCTGCCCGCTCCACTGCTGCCTGCTCCACTGCTGCCCGCTCCACTGCTGCCCGCTCCGCTGCTACCCGCTCCGCTGCTGTCCGCTCCACTGCTGCCCACTCCGCTGCTGCCCGCTCCACTGCTGCCCACTCCGCTGCTGCCCACTCCACTGCTGCCCGCTCCACTGCTGCCCTCTCCACTGCTGCCCACTCCGCTGCTGCCCGCTCCGCTGCTACCCGCCCCGCTGCTGCCCGCTCCACTGCTGCCCGCTCCGCTGCTACCCGCTCCGCTGCTGCCCACTCCGCTGCTGCCCGCTCCGCTGCTGCCCACTCCGCTGCTGCCCACTCCACTGCTGCCCACTCCGCTGCTGCCCACTCCGCTGCTGCCCACTCCGCTGCGTCCCGATCCGCTGCTACCCGCTCCGCTGCTGCCCACTCCGCTGCTGCCCGCTCCACTGCTGCCCGCTCCGCTGCTGGCCGCTCCGCTGCTGCCCGCTCCGCTGCTGCCCGCTCCGCTGCTGCCCGCTCCACTGCTGCAGCTTCCTCCTCATCGAGCAGTTGCAGCTCGTACAGCCGCATTGCCCATCAAACATGGAACTGCGAAACCCTGGAACAGGGAAGGAGATAGCGAGCGAGATTCCCCATGTCCAAGACCCGGAACCTAGGCAAGTTCTTCATGCAGCAAACACAAAGTTATGACGTTGCCAGACGTACAGCTGGGAAGCACCTTATTTCCAATATTATTTAGAATGAAAGGGAGTTCGGAACAGAGGAACAGACAATCAGCGAGATGCCTCCATCAAAGAACAATGAACAAAGAACAAAGCAAAGTTAGCACAGGAACAGGCCCTTCGGCCCTGCACCGGTCATGCTGCCCGTCTAAACTACAATCTTCTACACTTCCTGGGTCCGCATCCCTCTATTCCCATCCTATTCACGTATTTGTCAAGATGCCGCTTAAACATCACTATCGTCACGTACGTAAGTTCAAAAGCTACAAGGCAATGTAGCAGGGTGGCACAGTGACATAGTGGTTAGCACTGCTGCCTCACAATGCCACACACACGGGTTCAATTCCGGCCTCAGGTCTGTCTGGAATGTTATGTTCTCCCCGTGTATGCGGGGATTCCAGCGGGTGCTCAGCTTTACTCCTACCAGTCCAAAGATTCAGAGTACCCAATTATTATTTTTCCAATTAAGGGGCAATTTAGCGTGGCCAATCCACCTCCCCTCCACATCTTTGGGCTGTGGTGGTGAGAACAACGCAGACACCGGGAGAATGTGCAAACTCCACACGGACAGTGACGCAGGGCCGGGATTTGGACGCGGGTCCTCAGCGGAGCGATGTTGCAGTGCTAACCACTGTGTCAGGTGCCGCCCTATACAGCCCAAAGATATGCAGTTCAGTTGGTCTGGCCGCGATAAATTGTCCCTTAGTGTCGAAGCTGTGCAGGTCAGGTGGGACAGCAGGTTTTCCAGTACAGGGCAGAGGCATGGGCTTAGGTACGGTGATCTTTCAAAGGGTCAGTGTGGCATCGGTGGGCAGAATAGTCTCTTTGAGAACTGCAGGGATTCAATACAAACTGGAGCCACCCCTCCACGTGAGGACATTGGCGTTTCAGGAGACAGGAAACAAGACACGTGAGTGTGCACTATAATCCGAAGGTTCTGGCGAGAATGCCATTGATTGAATTTGCCAAAAGACCATAAGGCATACGGGCAGAATTAGGCCACTCGGTCCATCGAGTCTGCTCCACCATTCTATCATGCCTGATATTTTTATCATCCCCATTCTTATTTTTCTCATCCCCATTCTTCTGCCTTCTCCCCATAACCCCTGATCCCCTCATTAATCAAGAACCTATCTATCTCTGTCTTAAAGACACTGTGATTTGGTCTCCACATCCTTCTGCGGCAAAGAGTTTCACAGATTCACCACCCTCTGGCTGAATAAATTCCTCCTCATCTCTGTTTTAAAGGATAGTCCCTTTAGCCTAACATGGTGTCCTCTGGTTGTAGTTTTTCCTACAAGTGGAAACATCCTCTCCACGTCCACTCTATCCAGGTCACGCAGTATCCTGTAAGTTTCAATAAGATCTCCCCTCATCCTTCTAAACCCCAATGAATACAGACCCAGAGTCCTCAACCGTTCCTCATACGACACGTTCTTCATTCCAGGGATCATTCTTATGAACCTACCCGGACCCTTTCCAAGGCCAGCACATCATTCCTTGGATACGGGGCCCGAACCTGCTCACACTACTCCAAGTGGGGTCTGACCAGAGCCGTATACAGCCTCAGATGTACACCCCTGGTCTTGTGTTCTAGCCCCCTTGGCATGAATGCTAACATTGCATTTGCTTCCTAACTGCCGACTGAACCTGCACGTTAACCTTAAGAGAATCGTGAGCAAGGACTCCGAAGTCCCTTTGTGCTTCTGATTTCCTAACCAACTTCCCATTTAGAAAACAGTCTATGCCTGAATTCTTCCTTCCAAAGTGCATAACCTCACACCTTTCCACATTGTATTTCATTTGCCATTTCATTGCCCACTCTCCTAGCCTGTCCAAGTCCTTCTGCAGCCCCCTTGCTTCCTCAATACTACCTGTCCTTCTACAGATCTTTGTATCATCTGCTAACTGAACAAAAGTGCCTTCAGTTCCTTCTTCCAGATCATTAATGTATTTTGTGAAAAGTTGTGGTCCCAGCTCGGACCCCTGAGGCACACCACTAGACACCGGCTGCCATCCTGAAAAAGACCCCTTTATCCCCACTCTCAGCATTCTGCCAGTCAGCCAATCCTCTATCCATCCCAGGATATTACCCTTAACACCATGGGCCCTTAACGTACTTAACAGTCTCCTATGCAGTTTCTTGTCAAAAGCATTCTGGAAATCTAAATAAATCACGTCCACTGGTTTTCCTTTGTCTAACTTCCTTGTTAACTCCTCAAAGAACTCTAACAGATTCGTCAGACATGACCTCCCTTTGACAAAACCGTGCTGACTCAGTCCTATTTTATCATGCATTTCTCATCGTTAATAATGGACATTAAAATTTAACCAATGACCGAAGTTAGGCTAACCGGCCTATAATTTCCCGTTTTCTGCCTCCCTCCCTCCCTTCTTAAACAGGGGTGTAACATTAGCCACTTCCCAGTCCACTGGGACCCTTCCTGCTCCAGTGGTTCCTGAAAGATCATCAATAATGCTTCCACAACCTCCTCAGCTATCTCTTTTAGAACCCTGGGGTGTAGTCCATCCGTCCAGCTGACTTATCCACCTTCAGACCTTTCAGTTTCCCCTGAACCTTCTCCTTAGTAATGGTCACTGCACTCACCTCTGCCCCCTGGTTCTCCAGGTGCTCTGGCATCCCACTGGTGTCTTCCTCCGTGAAGACTGATGACAAGTTACTATTCAGTTCGTCTGCTATTTCTTTGTTTCCTATTATTACTTCGGCAGCCACGTTTTCCATTGGTCCAATGTCTATTTTTGCCTCTCTCTTAAGTTTTATATGTTGAAAAAAACCTCTTCCTTAATTCTTTTATATTCCTAGCTTGCACTCAAATTGCATCTTCTCTCCCCTTATTACTTTTCTAGTTGTCCTCTGCTCACTTTTAAGAGCTTCCCATCCTCTGGATTCCCACTAATCCTCGCCACTTTATATGGTTTTTCTTTCGCTTTGATGCTGTCCTTGACATCCCTCGTCATCCTTGGATGCCTTGTCCTCTCCTCAGCATGTTTCCTCCTCCTTGGGCTGAAGTTAAGTTGTGCTCCCGAATAACCCCCAAAACTCCTGCCACTGCTGTTGCACTGTCTTCCCTGCTAGGCTCCTTCTCCAATCAACTCTGGCCAGCTCCTCCCTCATATCTTTGTAGTTACCCCTATTTAATTGTCATACCGTTACATCTCATTGCAGCTTCTCCCTCTCAAACTGCAGGGTAAATTCTGTCATATTGTGGTCACTGCTCCCTAAGGGTTCCTTCACCTGAAGTTCCCTAATCAAGACTGCCTCATTACACATCACCAAATCCAGAATTGCCTGTTGCCTAGTGGGCTCTGCCACAAGCTGCTCCAAAAAAACATCTCTTACACATTCCACAAATTCCTTTTCTTGGCATCCGCTACCAACCTGATTTTCCCAGTCCACCTGCATATTCAAGACTCCCATGATTATTGTGATATTGCCTTTTATACATGTTTTTTCTATCTTCTGGTTTGTTTCCTGCCCCACCTTCTGACTACTGCTAGGGGGCCTGTACATAACTCCCATCAGGGTCATTTTTAACTTTGCGAAACCTCAACTCTACCCACAGAGATTCTATGCCTTCTGATCATGTATCACTCCTTGCTATCGATTTAACTTAATTCCTTGCTAACAATGCAACCCCGCCCCCTTTGCCCATCCGCCTCTCCTTTCAATAGGGCTCATATGCTGGTATATTTAGATCCCAGACCTGATCCCCTTGCAGCCACGTCTCTGTGATGCCCACAACATCGTACTGGCCAATTTCAATATGCGCAACAAGCTCATTTACCTTGTTCCGTATACTGCGCGCATATAGAAGCCATGTATTTTTCATACAACTAGTATAGGTAAAAGATAGCTGTTTAAGCATAAATAATAAACCCCAGTTTTAAATACCCATTTAAAATGAGAATTTCCGCACCCATAACCACAGGTCATGACAAAACAAATAGCTTCAACAGAGGCACACAAAGGCCTGACACATGCATCAACTAATTGGAGATAAAGACAACATTTTCACGAAGATACTTTCAAATACAATTTGACATTAAGAAATGAGCTGTACCAGTAATCACATCAAGGACGAAGCAGGCACCATAGCAACATGAAGGCATAATTGTTCACAATGCAGATAACAACTAAGTCAGCAGAAGACCAGTTTTTGTTGGTAAAGATTAAGCAGAATATCGCATTCCATAACATGCAGACATGAAACAATTTAAAGCTAATGTTGCACATTGAAGATGGACGGCTTGCCGACAAATCAAATGTGTTTGAGTCTAACCCAAACCAATTAGGATTATATTGTATTGTGATTACATGACTTAAGACAGAAATGAAAGCGTATAACTGAAAAAGATTCCCCCGCCATTTTGGGGAGTGTTTTTGAGGTTTTGACGTTTAGTTGTAGTTTAGTTCTCTCTCTTTTTCATGTTTCAATTCCAGACTTTGACCTTTTAAAAGTTATTGTCGAGCTGTCTGCCTAAGCAAGAAGATCATGTCTTTGATTCTCTGAAAGCTTGAAATTGTCTACGAATTGCCTTTTAAATGACTTTCAAATTGTAATCAATAGAAGACTAATAAAACAATTCCTATTGGCACCTGAGAAGTTCTAACTGCAAATTTCTACTGAGTCCCAGTAATCGCAAAGTGCTGCTGGTAACCGAATAATAGAAGGAATACTATAAATTCCTTCAACTTGGTGTAGTCCAATAATAGGAATCTTACAACTTGGCGTAGTCGGCAGAAGGGGGACTACTGAGAACGACGTTTGAAGGAGGCCCAGACGAAAACAGAAAGCTTCGAAGATAATCGGAGGAGGCCCGGAACCTTCGGGAAGCTTCGGAGATAATCGGAGGAGGCCCGGAACCTTCGGGAAGCTTCGGAGATAATCAGAGGAGGCCCGGAGGACAGCCGGAACCCACGACTCGACGAGGGTGAGAAATATATTTTTCACCCATTAAAAGTCTTAAAGCCTCATCAATCAGTGCTTCGACCCCTGAAAAGAACATTTTTATAGACTGTGTTAAATCAATCAGGTGCCAGTCATTGAGACTAACATGGACGTGGCTGGAAGATTAGTCACTGCAATAACTAAAATAAAACGGGACTGAAAAAATAGTGACGGCAGTCAACAATCAAGGAAAATGTATGGCTGATCCAAATCAAAGTGTAGGTTCAGAGCCTTTAGCAAGCAGAACATTACTCCCCACTACATCCAAGGGGGGTGCTGGAATACCAGATGTTTCTGTTGAAGATATGTTGGGGGATTGTAGATCTTTCATTCGTAGACAATTTGACCTATGTGAAACCTCCCAAAAAATTGAATCAAAGTATGATATCCCCAGAGGACAGTTGTCCATCGATAATATCAAGAGAGCATGGGGAAAATGCACACGATTACACCGCGCAGAACGTGTCAAATGGTCCCTGGTAATTACGGGATAGATACGCAGTCAGCAAGAGATCATTATTAAAAATAAAAGTGATAATGAGTATAGGTCCACTGAAGACCAACTAATTGGAGTTGTTGGAGAATTGCGAGATGCAAAATCCAAACTTGAGCATTATGATGAAATTAAAACAGATTTGCAAAATAAACGCTCTGAACTCCAGCAGTTATCTTTTCAAATAGCAGAATTCCAAATTCAAGTTTTTAAAGTGGATTCAGAATTACAAAATCAAGTTTTTGAAGTGGAGTCAAAATACCAACCGTTGCAATTAAATACTGAGCGAAGTGATGATGAGTATAGGTCCACTAAAGACCAACTAATTGCAGTTGTTGAAGAATTGCAAGATGCAAAATCCAAACTTGAGCATTATGAAGAATTTAAAACAGAATTGCGAGATGCAAAATCCAAACTTGAGTGATGAAATCAAAACAGATTTGCAAAATAGAACCTCTGAACTCCAGCAGTTATCTTTTCAAATAGCAGAATTCGAAATTCAAGTTTTCAAAGTGGAGTCAGAATACCAACAGTTGCAATTAACAACTGAGCGAATTGAACTTGAAAATTGCAAGTTAATCTAAGAAAGATGTGTTTTAGAAAGAGATATAAACAACGGCATTGAACACTGCAATCTTTCTGTGCAGAAATTTGAACAAACAGTACAAACTCAGAAAGCGGCACAAGCACCCCACCTAGCAGCATATTACCTGCTGCTCCAGCGGCGGCTGCTGCAGCACCTGCAGGAATATCAGCAGTAACTACAATTTCACCACCAGCACAAGGGCAAACACGTACCCTTGCTCCATTAAAATCACGTAAGAAAATACCACAATGTCTTTTCTGTGGTAGAGTAGGACACTGGATGGCAAAATTCTATCATAAATTGCACAGCCGAGATCAAGTGTCAATAATAAATCTGTTCCTTTGTTAGATGAATCATACGAAGATAGTGTCCCTACAATGCAAAATATTAAATGAATTTGACTAGCCCCTTTAAAACGCAAGCGGGTTAGAGTTGGAAGCAAAAAAAATAGAAGAAAATGGTGAAACTATCACGAGAAACATATTTGACCACCAATGGGTTCATGAACCAACAGATCCTTCAAAAATTGACGAATGGTCCAAAGATCTTCCACACCCTAAAAAGGTGGTATGACCACATGGGATGGAATTCACAGATTACAAGCCATTTACAGTCTCCACCCATTTGATGGAGTACAAATTCTGACTATCATGCTAGGTACTCGTGTAATTTCAACCCTTAGAAATGAAGTAGAAGTTGCCCTTGGAGACAATTTGCAAAATTTAGAAGCTGGTTGACTAGCAGTCATGAATGGGCTATTAAAATTTCGCCACCCGAGGACCAATTGGTCTAAGATCACATCTTGCATTCAAAAAAATAATGAAGATATTCAGGATTTTGAGGAAAGATTTTTACATACTTGGATGGAATATTCAGGGGTGAGACTCGACCAGGAAAATGACACATGGGATGCAAGCACTTTAAGTCCATTAAAAACGGCTTATATCGCCGGTGTTAAACCTGAAGTTTCTGCTGTCTTGAATTTGGTTTTACCAGCTTGGGCCACAGCTGGCACATACCGAGATATAGTTGACCGATGCATTCAGATAGATCGTGGTTTGCACAATCAGGCAACTTTTAACACTGCAGCTGCTCAAATGCAGCCTATTGCTCAAATCCAGCCCATGTTGCCTGCTGCTCCAGCGGAGGCTGCTGCAGCACCTGCAGGAATATCAGCAGTAACTACAATTTCACCACCAGCACCAGGGCAAACATGTACCCTTGCTCCATTAAAATCACGTAAGAAAATACCACAATGTCTTTTCTGTGGTAGAGTGGGATACTGGATGGCAAAATGCTATCATAAACAACGGATGGATTCGAGAGATGATAATGAAGTAGACAATGTTCACTACAATACATTTCCACTTCGTGATCAACCATGTAACGCTTACCAACAAGCCACATCCAGTATGGCGTCTGGTCAGTACCACTGGCTAAGCAACTACAACCATGGTTTGCTTTTAGAGTTAATCAGCAACAGTATCATAATAACCCAACTGTTTTCCACATGGCTCTACAGAATAATCTCAAGAAACTGCCTGTTCGGCCTTCCACCATTATCCAGTATGAAGATGATGTTCTGATAACCTCTATCAATAAAGTTGATCATGACAAAGACTTACGGGTGGTCTTGAACCACCTCAGTACTAACAGTCACAAAGCTAGCTTTCACAAAGCACAAATTGCCCAGAAAGAAGGTGTTTCCTTGGGACAGATAATTTCCAAAGGAAAAAGGGAACTTACTCAGAACAGAACAGCTGCCATCAAAGCAGCTAAAGAAACCTCAACGTATCGCTAAAAAGTTTCCAAGAACTGTCAACTTAAGAAAACTGTCATTATTCTGAACGTTGCTTTATTAATTTAAAGAGATTAACATATCTTGTTAGCAGTGTTTCCTTTAACAGAATCAACGAATTGATCTACAGACAACCAAGATACAGCGCAAAATTGGTTCAGTTATATATTCAAAAAGTTATTGTGTTTGATATTTTAAAATAAATGTTTAAAATTAGCCTGGCAATTAAAACTTCAAACAATGTGGAAGCTGATTTATTTTTTTAAAAACTCTGGTTAAAAACAAATCTATATTCCAAAAGAACAGATCGTTCAAAGACATTTGATAACGGGAATTTGGCAGCAATCCAACTTTTACTCCCAGTCCATTTGAATGACAAATATTTTGAAATATAAAAACGTTTAGAGATGTGAATGGCATCATTCCAAGCTCCACGCCCCTTTTTGTCTCTGCAAGAAAATTAACCCTTTCAAAAGCTTTTGGGGATAATCCAGAAGATGTCAAAGACTTGACAATTCACATGCAATACAAAGTTTCATTGTTCAATTTTGATAATCATTTTACTATTTATTACTAAATCATATGTTCAATTTTTTATTGTATAATCATTTTATTTGTATACATGAAGTTATTATTAATTGTTTATTGTTGAATTATGTAATCATGATATCAATTTTCAATCAGTATATCAATGTTAAGATCTGTAAAATGTTAACCGTAGTATTACAAAATCGAATGGCACTTGACTATGTGCTAGCTGAAAAAGGTGGCACCTGCGCCCTGATTGGTGCAGAATGTTGCACTCTCATTCCCGATCACTCTAAAGAAGTTATAGATTTGGCATTACATATCCAAAAATAAATCAAAAAACTTGATCTCTCTCTGATCCATTTATCTCTCTCTGGGATAAAAGTTGCGAGTGGCTTGGACACACTGGAATGTCCACAATAAGAATAATCCTATTCTCCTGTGTAGCTGTATTCATCATTTACACAGCATACAAATGTGCTATGTGCATCAAAGAAGTATTCGCTAAACGCAGGGGACTAACTATAAGAATGATTCAAACTAACCCAACTGTACCCCCAATTGATGAATTAGAGCTGAAATGTTATTGTTGAAATGTTACTGATCAATCGACTATTTGACTGTATTATTAACATATTGTATCATTTATTAATACTGAATCAGAAGGATCAAATTTGATTAATTTATTAATTATAATAATTATTTTGAAATGCCTGTTGCAATGCTAAGTGTCCATTCTATTGTTTAAAAGTGCAATGACAATATGAATGAGTTGTACTTTGCGCTTTTATCTATCCTATCGCATTAATTATGTCTTTTATCTTATTCTGATATATCTCACTTAATCTTTCGATTTATCAAAGAGCTGACAGTAGAAGTCAGGTATCTCTAATACAACTAGTATAGGTAAAAGATAGCTGTTTAAGCATAAATATTAAGCCCCAATCCAGAATTGCCTGTTCCCTAGTGGGCTCTACAACAAGCTGCTCAAATTAAACACCTCTTAAACTTCCACAAATTCCTTTTCTTGGGATCCACTACCAACATAATTTTCCCAGTCCACCTGCATATTGGTCCCCCATGATTATTGTAATATTGCCTTTATTACATTCCTTTTCTATCTCCTGATTTATTTTACGCCCCACATCCTGACTACTGCTAGGGGGCCTGTACATAACTCCCATCAGAGTCTTTTTACCTTTGCGATTCCTCAAATATACCCACAGAGATTCTGGGCCTTCTGATCCTATATCGCTCCTTGCTATCGACTTAACTTCATTCCTTACTAACAATGCAACCGTGCCCGCTTTGCGCATCCACCTGTCCTTTCGATTGGACACATATCCTTGTCTATTTAGATCCCAGCCCTGATCCCCTTGCCGCCACGTGTCTGTGATGCCCACAACATTGTACCGTCCAATTTCAATATGCACAACAAGCTCATTTACCTTGTTCCATATACTGCGCGCGTTTAGGTACAACATCCTCAACTCTGCATTGACCACCTCCCGTCTCATACTTGTCATCTTTTTTGCTCAGCCTGAAGGTCATGCTGTTCTATTATTTTTGTTCTCCAATTCCGCTTCAGTTATGACACCTTGTAAGCCAACGCTCTGTTTCTCACCCCCTGCCACACTCGTTTAAATCCTATAGTATTAGCATCAACTACTTCTTGTGGTAATGAATTCCATAGGCTCACCACTCTTTGGCTGAAAAATGTCTCCTTATATCTGTCCGAATTGGTTTATCCAGAATCCTCAGACTGTGACCCCTGGTTTCGTACACACCCATCATTGGTCATATCTTCGGTACAAGTACCCTGTCTAGTCCTGTTAGAATTTTATAGGTTTCTGTGAGATGCCCCCTCATTCTTCTGAACTCCTGCGAGAACAGTCCCAACCTCGTCAAACTCTCCTCATGACAGTCCTGCCATTCCTGTAATTAGTCTGGGAAACCTTCGCTGCACTCCCTCGAGAGCAAGAACATCCTTCCTCAGAGAAGGCGACCAAAACTGCACAGAATATTCTAGGTGTGGCCTCACCAAAGCCCTGTATAATTGCAGCAACACATCCCTGCTTCTATACTCAAAACCTCTCACAATGAAGGCCAACATACCGTTAGCCTTCTTTACCGCCTGCTGCACCTGCATGCTTCCCTTCAGCGACTGGTGCACTAGGACATCCAGGTCCCGCTGCACACTCCCCTCTCCCAATTTACAACATTTCAGGTAGTAATCTGCCTTCCTGTTTTTACTTCCAAAGTGAATAACTTCACACTTATCTAAATTATACTGCATCTGCCATTGATTTGCCCACTCGCCCAACCTGTCCAGATCTTGATGTAGGATCCCTGCATCCTTGTCACAATTCAGCCTCATGCCTAACTTGGTATCATCTGCAAACTTTGAGATGATCCATTTTGTTCTCTCATCCAAATAATTGAGATATATTGTGAATAGTTGGGGTCCCAGCACCGACCCTGTGGTACCCCACTGGTTACTGCCTGCCAATTTGAAAATGATCCATCAATCCCTACTCTTTGCTTCCACTCTGCCAACCAGTTTTCTACCCACCTCAATACATTTCCCCCAATCCCATGCGCTTTAATCGTGCACAATAATCTCTTTTGCGGGACTTTGTCAAACGCCTTTTGAAAGTCCAAAGATACCACATCGACTGGCTCCCCCTTGCCAACTGTGCTGGTTACATCTTCAAAGAATTTCAACAGATTTGTCAAGCATGATTTTCCCTTTCTAAATCCATGCCGACTCTGACTGATCCTGCCACTGCTTTCTAAATGTTCCGCTCTGAAGTCCTTGATAATAGATTCAAGCATTTTCCCACCACCGATGTTAGGCTTACTGGTCTATAATTCCCTGCTTTCTCTCTACCTCGCTTTTGAATATCGGAGTGACGTGAGCTACCCTCCAATCTTCAGGGACAGTTGCAGAGTCTATAGAATCAAGGAAGATGACCACCATTTCGTCCACTATTTCCAGAGCCACCTCCTTCAGCACGCTGGGATGCAGATTTTCAGGCGCCTTCAATCCCATCAATTTCCCAGCACCATTTCTCTACTAATGTTGATCTCCCTCAGTTCTTCCCTCTCACTAAACCCTTCATTCTCCAGCATTTCTGGTATCTGATTTGTGTCCTCTTTTGTGAAGACAGAACCAAAGTATGTATTTAATTGCTCAGCCATTTCTTTGACCCTTATTATGCATTCCCCTGTTTCTGTCTGTAGGGGGCCTACATTTGTCTTTACCAATCTCTTTCTCGTCACATATCTGTAGAAACTCTTAGTGTCAGTCTTTATGTTCCCTGCAAGCTTCCATTCACACTGTACTTTCCCCTTCTTATTCAATCCCTCCGTCCTTCTTTGCTGAATTCAAAACTGCTCCCAATCCTCAGACATATTATTTTTATTGGCCAATCTGTATGTTTCTTCCTTGGATCGGATACTATTTCTAATCTCCTTTGTAACCCATGGATTGGCCGTCTTACCCCCGTTGCTTTTGTGCCAGATAGGAATGAAGAGTTGCTGTAGTTCTTCCATGCGATCCTTGAATGTTTGTCATTGTCTATCTACTGTCATCCCTTTAAGTAACTCTCCCCAATCTATCAAGGCCAACTCACGCCTCATATCTTCATTGTTCCCTTTATTAAGATTCAGCACCTAGTCTCCGAATCAACTACTTCACTCTCCATTTTGAAACAAAATTCGATCAATTTATGGTCGCTCATCCCCAAGGGATCTCGTACAGCCAGATTGGCAATGATCCCCTTCTCATTACACAGTACCTAGTTTAAGATGGCCTACTCTCTAGTTGGTTCCTCTACATATTGGTCAACAAAACCATCCCGTATACACTCCAGGAATTCCTCCTCTACGGCATTGTGGCTAATTTGATTTGCCCAATCTGCATGCAGATTAAAATCACCCATGATCACCAATATTCCCTTATTACATACATCTCTAATTTTGTGTTTAATGCCATTCCCAACCTCACCACTGCAGTTTGGGGGTCTATATATGACACCCACTAATGTGTTTTGCCCCTTGGTATTTCTCAACTCTACCCATACAGATTCCACATTGTCAGAGCTAATATCCTTTCTCACGACTGTCTTAATATTGGTGCCTCTCCATTTAATGCAACCCGTCCTTCTTGTACAGATATGCCCCGGAAGAGATCCCAATGGTCCAGAAACCTGAAACACCCCCTCCTACACCACCAGTTTAGCCACGTGTTTAGTTGCACTATCCTCCTCTTTCTTGCCTCACTGGCACGTGGCACAGGGGGCAATCCTGAGATTACAACCACAGAGGTCCTGCTTTTTAGCATCACAGATCTCCCACACTTCACAGTTACAGCACTGCACCCCACTGATTGACATTTAAGCACTAGTTAATTAATTTAAAATAAATACTTAAATTATTGTGAGTTTAAGTTACAATTAACTATACGGCCCTGGTGCTAGATTTTTACTGCACATTTTAGATGCTAAATCCTAATCTCTGCCCTCAGGTTTAGTTACTCCTCTACCTGCAGATTTAATTAGTTTTCCAATGATATTCATTTTTAAATTTAACAGATTTTCTACCAGCCAATCAGGTCACAGCTTTACTGAGACGTCACTTCAGTTTCCCCCCCCCCCCCCCCCACAATTTGAAAAGGTATTAAAACATATAAAAAGCTTTGTGGTGAGTTTAATTGTGGAGCACAATGGTCCATAAATAGTGAGGGTACTTGCACGGAACCTTCAGCTTTTTATTCCATTCTCCATACTTGTGTTACCATCCCAGCTGATGTTGTTATTGGCACGTCAGATGCTAGGGTGCAAACCATCTTAATAGATGCAAAATGTTTCTTTCTGTTTCAGCACATGGATGGAAGTTACTGAACAGATTCTGAAGAATCAGCTTTGAACAGAATAATTAACATGAATTAAAGAAGAGAAGGTGAGATATAATACATGACTCTATGGACAGATCTGATCTCTTCACAAATCTGCACACTGAGTAGTACTGCACTCCGTGGGCGGGATATTCCGACCTCAAGCCGAGTCAGAGTATCCCCGGGGGGGGGGGGGGGGTTGCCGCGAATCCCACGCCGCCGCCCCGGAGCCGGCTTGCGTATTCTCCCATGATGTATTTCGGGCGGGGACGGGATTCCCACCACGCCAATCGGGCGCCATTGGCAGCCACCCCCCCCCCCCACCCGCCCCCCTCCGGCGATTCTCCGGAATCCGGTGGGCCGAGCGGCCGT
Organism: Scyliorhinus torazame; assembly: GCF_047496885.1. Lineage (NCBI taxonomy): Eukaryota > Metazoa > Chordata > Chondrichthyes > Carcharhiniformes > Scyliorhinidae > Scyliorhinus > Scyliorhinus torazame. Next base: position 92,095,410 of record NC_092726.1, on the reverse strand, counting down.
CTATTTATGTCCAGACCCGCCGGCGTGAATCACTCAACGCACGCAGCGGCAGGACCTGGCAGGTGAGTATGCATGGGCGGTCCTCGCCGGAGTGGGGGGGGGGGGGGGGGGGGGGGGGGATCCGACCCACGGTGGCCTGGCCTGCGATCGGGGCCCACCAATCTGTGGCCGGGCTTGTTCTGTGGGGGCACTCCTTTCTGTAGTGCTGCGCCATGGCCGGCTAGGAGAAGAGAACCTCCCGCGCATGCGCCAAAATACGCCAGCCAATCTGCGCATGCACGGAATCATGCCGGCCCTTTGTCACCAGCTGGAGGGGCGCCAACCCCTCCGTGGTCTGTAGACGCCTGACTGGTTGGCGCCAGTTTTCCCGCCGTTGTGAGGTCTTAGTCCCCAATAGGGAGACTCCCGGCTTGTATGCTTCACCGGATGCCTGTGCCTATGTATTTTCATTGTGGATTTCTGTAAGTCTAATGTATTTTTATATGTGTGGAATGATGTGCCTGAACGGGACACAGAACAATACTTTTCACTGTCCCACGGTGCACGTGACAACACACAAATTCATAATTCCACAGTTCAGCACTTTGTATTGGTCGACAGACTGCCTCAGAGAGATGCCCGCCAGAAAATGGGGGCGAATCACTCAGCACTTTTCCCTAAAAAGTCCGGAATGATTCTCCGACTTTAAGGGGGCTAGCAGGGCCCCGGAGTGTTCCACACAATTCCTGCACTTCCGGCCGCGGGTCCGCGCAAGCGTCGCCGGCACCACGTGACATGGCGGACCCACTCAGCAGGCCGGAGAATCAGGGGCTCAGAGAACCCAGGCCGGATGTTTGATTGGCAGAGGTGGATTTCCATTCACAATAGCAGTGCTCCAAGATTCCCTGAGGCGGCTGCGGATCACAAGGAGGAACTCCCTGATGGGTTTGAGGATGAGTGTTGCATTCCAGGAACCATGGAGTCCGCCAATGGGCTACTGTTATGTTTCTTTGTGAATTGAATAATTGATGTGATGGGATAGATATTTCATCGCTTTGTTGACCTACTCCCTGAACTTGGACAGAGTCACCAAATAAATAAATGTGTTAGTGCAGCAATTGAAAAGCAGCAGCATCTTTAGGGTTAGGGATGGGGTTAGGGTTAGTACAGAAGCAGGGATGTGTTGCTGCAATTGTACAGGGCCTTGGTGACGCCACACTTGGAGTATTGTGTGAAGTTTTTGGTCTCCTTCTCTGAGGAAGGATGTTCTTGGTCTCGAGGGAGTGCAGCGAAGGTTTACCAGACTGATTCCAGGGATGGTGGGACTGTCATATGAGGAGATATTGACCAGGTTGGGATTGTTCTCGCCGGACTTCAGAAGAATGAGGGACGATCTCATAGAGACTTATAAAAATCTAACAGAACAGTACAGGGTAGGTGCAGGGAAGATGTTACTAATGATGGGTGTGTCCAGAACCAGGGGTCACAGCCTGAGGATTCAGGGTAAACCATTTCAGACAGAGATAAGGATACATTTCTGCACACAAAGAGTGGCGAGCCTGTGGAATTCATTACCACAGGAAGTAGTTGATGCTAAAACTAGAGGATTTAAACGAGTATGGCAGGGGGTGAGAAACAGAGTGTTAGGTTACAAGGTGTCATATCTGAAGGGGAAATGGAGAACAAAAATAATAGAACAACATCACCATCAGGCAGAGCAAAAAGGTGACAAGTGTGAGAAGGGAGGTGGTCAACGCAGGACTGAGGGTGTTGTACCTAAATGCGCGCAGTATACGGAACATGGTAAATGAGCTTGTTGCGCACATTGAAATTGGCCGGTACGATGTTGTGGGCATCACAGAGACGTGGCTGCAAGGGGATCAGGGCTGGGATCTAAACATGGGATCTGAACAGACAAGGATATTTGTCCTACCGAAAGGATAGGCAGATGGCAAAGGGGGCGGGTCGCATTGTTAGTAAGGAATGAAGTTAAATCGATAGCAAGGAGCGATATAGGATCAGAAGGCATAGAATCTCTGTGGGTAGAGTTGAGGAATCGCAAAGGTAAAAAGACCCTGATGGGAGTTATGTAGTGGCCCCCTAGCAGTAGTCAGTATGTGGGGTAGAAAATAAATCAAGAGATAGAAAAGGCATGTAAAAAAGGCAATATTACAATGATCATGTGGGACTTCAAAATGCAGGTTGTAGCCATCTGGGATGGCCACGTCCCGATTACACAATGGACACTGCAAAGAATGCAGGGAAAATGGACAATACTGAGAAAGAAAGCAGGTGCAGGGTTTGTCTGTTGATTGGGGCCGCAGCTCCCTGTCAAGACCGAAACTGCAAAACCATCACAATACTAATGAGCCACCCCTGGGGACAAAAGAGTAACATTTAAGTGAACAATACCAAGGCAAACACCCCGGCGCCAGAGGAGAGGAGAATAACGCAGGCCAACGGCCACCTAGGGCACCCACCCCTTTATTGGAAGAAATCAATCGGAACGATTGAGAAACGGCCCAATTAATTGGGGCCAAGTTCATGGCCCGCCTAAAAGCGCGCGAAGCCCCTTTGGGTATGAGAGGGATCCCCCAAGAGAGAATCATTCTCTTGGCTCCGGCTCTCACTGAGGAGAGACCTGCCCAACAGCTGCACCAGAACAAGTAAGTCCAAGGTCGATGCACGCTACCAGACAGATGCTCCTAGCTGTTATTCCATTTCAGTTCAACCCCAGCAGATGCAGAACCGAACAACGGCCATTGTTCCTCTGACTGAGTGGGCGCCTGAACCTAAGTATAGGCTTTAGCAGTAGTGATAGTCTAGACTGTCGAGTTTTGTGCATGAGTATATTTGACTGTGTGTAAATAAATGAGCATTGAGTTTGAACTTACTAACTGGTGTATCGAGTATTTGATCAGTATTCGGTTTTGAAACTTGCGGCGGTATCGAGAGATACCTGGAGACTCTAGCGCGAAACGTAATTAGAATTAAGAGTGGCGACCATATTGGCCGCCATCTTCTGAGCCAAATAAAGAGAAACACAATTAGCAACATTTATTCGCGACTCCAGTGGGACTCGACTTAGAAGTGGCCGACTCACTCCGAGAGAACCCAAATTTGAATTAGAATCCAATTGGAAACAGCAAAGCCACAAGTGTGAGAACAATACTGACCAAACCTCCGAGATTCGGAAGTGGGTTAATGCGTGCGTACTAACAAGGATTTAAGGTAAACCTGAGACATTTTGTTGCGGACAACTGTCGGGAATTTTGTCGGCCGGAAAATAGCGGAAGCCGTACCCGTGTTTACATCACCACTCTTTCACCCCCTCTTCCAAATTCAGTACAGAACCCAGGTAGAGAAAATGGCAATGAAGGCAATGGAACGCATTATGAACCCCCAGGAATTCGAGGTCGCAGCGACCAGTAGAGTAGGTCAGTGTCCCGTATGGGAAGAGGAAATCAGAAAGTACCTGAAAGGGAAAGGATGGCCCCTTGGATCGAAGCCTGCGTGAATGACGAAACAGGTCCCGGGAGTATAGGACATACTTGGTGGGAGAACCTGACAGAGATCCACAAGAAGAGCTTGGGGAAAGCTCGCAAGCCGATGGCAATCGTGTCCTGCTTGGCACAATTGCGAGGCACAGCGGAGGTCGTTAGGACGCTCCGGAGAGAGATTGAGAAGAGAGTCAGAAATAGTGAGGGAGATGTGAGCGAGTTTGAGAAAGAGAATAAAGATTGCAGAGAACAGTTAGCAGCGAGGGACAGAGAGGTGGGTGATGCCAAGTGTGCACACCAGTCTTGTCTCGCCCATTTGAGTAGTTTTCAGACCCAATACGATAAGGCCTACCAGGATAAGCAACGCCCAATTAGGACACTTTGCACGAGAGAGCAACGCGTCCCAAAAGCAGCAGAGAAACAAACAGCAAGGCACCCTAAATAGGAATAGGGCAAAGCCAATCTATAGCGTTAGCGCCCGTTCAGAGAACATAGACCTGAACGGCACCGACTGACGGTGTTCGGGCTCCCCAACTTGGGTCTGCGACACCCTTTGGGACAAGTCCGGTAGACCGGTCGTAGCAAGCAAAGTCCGGGGACACCCCGTAGAATTTATTTGGGACACAGGAGGGTCCCGCTCAATTCCTCCACGGTGTTTCAGCCAGACACGTGGCCCACAACAGACACCATCACACTCAGCGGCTTTACAGGTCACTTACAACACGGACACATCACAGCCCCTGTAGCGATACAAATAGGGAACATTACAACTAAACACCCCGTAGTTTTGGTCGATCTACCCCAGACAGTTGAACACATCCTAGGAATCGATTTTATGAGCTCCCACAACCTCTCTTTTGTTCCAGTTAATAAATGTGTATGGAGAATGCCAAAGGCAGCACGAGCCCCCGCCACGCTCACCGTTGGACGCTATGAAAACAGGATTAGCTCAGTAGGAGACTTCTGGTTCGACCCTCGAGCCATTAATCAGGACAAACAGGTTAGGGAAGTCCTGCAGCAACACAAAGCAGCATTTGCACAGCACAAGCACGACTGTGGCAAGATAGCTGACTTAGTGAACATTACAGGTCCCAACCCCGACCCCAAAAGCGATATGGTTTTCCCCAAGAGGCAGAGGGAGAAATCTCAAAGGTAATAGAGAGTTTGCTTGATCAAGGCGTACTCCAATCAGTAGCCTCCACAAATAATGCACCGATTTGGCCCATCAGGAAACCGGATGGATCATGGCGACTGACCATTGATTACCGGAACTGAACAAATTAACCGCAGTAGCAGCCCCCACGGTTGCCACGCGTCCCGAGACCATGCTCAAACAGGGACTCCAGTCAAAATCTTTTTCGGTTTTGGACATTAGCAACGGCTTTTGGTCCATTCCGTTGGATAAAGCGGGCCAATAGAAATTCGCCTTTACATTCCAGGGACAAAAGTATACGTGGACGTGCCTTCCACAAGGAGTCCACAACTCCCCCTCCATTTTCCACCGACAGCTGGCAAATGGACTAGCAACATTTTCCCGCCCCGATTGTCTGGTCCAGTATGTAGATGACAGACACAAAAGGAGAGCACATTTCTCTTCTCGCCGAACTCATAGTACTCCTAAAACAGATTGGATGTAAAGTCAACCCCAAGAAGGCCCAGATTTTGCAAGAAAAAGTGGTTGACTTGGGTAAAGTAATCACACATGGTAAACGCGAGATCGAGCAAAGGAAAATTGATTCGATCGTCAAATTGTCCCTTCCCCATAACGTAACAGCCCTCCGGTCATTTTTAGGACTGGTTGGCTATTGCCGAAACCATATCGATGGATTCGCTACAAATGCAGCGCCCCTATCCGAACTTCTCAATGAGCAGGCACCTTGGGAATGGCTTCCACAGCACACGGATGCCGTGGATGCTTGAAAGAGAGCCCTCAGCACAGGTCCCAGATCCACTTTACCCGCATGCAATTGAAGTTGCAAAAGAGTTGAGGAATCGCAAAGGTAAAAAGACCCTGATGGGGGTTATGCACAGGCCCCCTAGCAGTAGTCAGGATGTGAGGAAGAAAATAAATCAGGAGATAGAAAAGGCGTGTAAAAAAGGCAATATTACAATGACCATGGGGGACTTCAATATGCAGGTGAACTGGGAAAATCAGGTTGGTAGTGGACCCCAAGAAAAGGAAATTGTGCAATGTTTAAGAGATGGTTTTTTGGAGCAGCGTGTTGTAGAGCCCACTAGGGAACAGGCAATTCTGGATTTGGTGATGTGTAATGAGGCAGACTTGACTCGGGAACTTAAGGTGAAGGAACCCTTAGGCAGCAGAGACCACAATATGATAGAATTTACCCTGCAGTTTGAGAGCGAGAAGCTGCAATCAGATTTAACGGTACTACAATTAAATAGGGGTAACTACAAAGATATGAGGGAGGAGCTGCCCAGAGTTGATTGGAGAAGGAGCCTAGCAGGGAAGACATTGGAACAGCAATGGCAGACGTTTTGGGTGGTTATTGGGGAGTCACAAGGGAAATGCATCCCAAGGAGGAGGAAACATGCTAAGGGGAGGAAAAGGCATCCATGGCTGACGAGGGATGACAAGGACAGCATAAAAGCTAAAGAGAAAGCAGACAACGTGGCGAGTATTACTGGGAAGCCAGAGGATTGGGGATCATTTAGAAGTGACGAGAGGACAACTAAAAAAGCAATAAGGGGGAGAAGATGACATATGAGTGCAAGTTAGCTAGTAATATAAAAGGAAGAGTTTCTTTCAACATATAAAAGGTCAGAGAGAGGCAAAAATAGACATTGGCCACTGAAAAACGTGGCTGGAGAGTTAACAACAGGAAATAAAGAAATGGCAGATGAACCGAATAGTTACTTCGCATCAGTCTTCGTGGTGGAAGACGCCAGTGGGATGCCGGAGATCCAGGAAAACCAGGGGACAGAGGTGACTGCAGTGACCATTACTAAGGAGAAGATTCTGGGCAAACTGAAAGATCTGAAGGTGGCTAAATCACCCGGACCAGTTGGACTACACCCCAGGGTCCTAAACGAGATAGCTGAGGAGATTGTGGAGGCATTAGTGATGATCTTTCAGGAATCACTGGAGGCAGAAAGGGTCCCAGAGGACTGGAAAGTGGCGAATGTAGCACCGCTGTTTAAGAAGGGAGGGAGGCAGAAGACGGGAAATTATAGGCCGGTTAGCCTGACCTCGGTCATTGGTAAGATTTTAGAGTCCATTATTAAGGATGAGATCACGGAGTACTTGGAAGAGCATGGTAAAATAGGACTGAGTAAGCTCGGCTTTGTCAAAGAGAGGTCCTGTCTGACAAATCTGTTAGAGTTCTTTGAGGAGTTAACAAGGATGTTAGATAAAGGAGAAGCAGTGGATATGATTTATTTCGATTTCCGAAGGCCTTTGACAATATGCCACGTAGGAGACTGTTAAATAAATTGTGAGCCCAAGGTATTAAGGGTAAGATCCTGGAATGGATAGAGGATTGACTGACTGGTTGAAGGCAGAGAGTGCGGATAAAGGGGTCTTTTTCAGGATAGTAGCCGGTGACTAGCGGTGTGCCTCAGGGGTATGAACTGGGACCACAACATGTCACAATATACATTAATGATCTGGAAGAAGGAACTGAAGGCACTCTTGCTAACTTTGCAGATAAAACAAAGATCTGTAGAGGGCAGGTAATATTGAGGAAGTAAGCGGGCTGCAGAAGGACTTGGACAGGCTATGAAAGTGGGAAATAAAGTGGCAGATTAAATACAATGTGGAAAAGTGTGAGCTTATGCACTTTGGAAGGAGGAATGTAGACATAGACTATTTTCTAAATGGGGAAATGCTTAGGAAATCAGAAGCACAAAGGGTCTTGGAAGTCCTTGTTTACGATTCTCTTAAGGTTAATGTGCAGGTTCAGGGATCAGTTAAGACGGCAAATGCAATATTAACATTAATGTCAAGGGGGCTGGAATACAAGACCAGGGATGTATTTCCTATTTACATGAATAGGATGGGAATAGATGGATACGAACCCAGGAAGTGTAGAAGATTGTAGTTTAGTCGGGCAGCATGGTCGGCACGGGCTAGGAGGGCCGAAGGGCCTGTTCCTGTGCTGTACGTTTCTTTGTTCTTTGTTCTGAGGCTGCATATGTTATACGATTTAGTTACCGTTGTATGACGAGTCAGAAGTCCTGTTCCTTTTCACCAAACACCATTTATTTCACTTCCACAGCCTCTGCAAACTCCAACAACACACCACCTGACACAAGGGCCACCTGAAATCCCTTTCCATATCAGTGTCAATTATTAGATACTTAACATAAATGAGACAACTAATTGCAATGTCTCTTAATGCATTTCTTAACACTTAACCCATTACTTAACAGTCTCCCCTTCCTTCGAGAAAAAAATAATTAGGTGAAAACAAAATTTAAATAAACTCAAAAACACATACGCAAATCCCCCCCCCCCCCACACCTTTCTTTTCAAATTCTTTTTTTTTTGGAAGAAGAAAAAATCACAGAAAAAGGCGCCCTTCATTAATAATATCCAACAGTTACATTTCTGTCAATATCTGAGATATATAAAAGGCCATATCCACCGCCACTACAAAGCTTAACGTCTCAGCAGCCAAAGTACTTCGACCACTTTCCGTATTTTCTTTTTTTCCCACACAAGAAGACAACATTTACCATTGTTCCCAAATAGGAAAATTATAAAACCTCCTGTGCTTGATTTGCATAGGACGCATCACTATAAACTATGAGTTTCAAGTGCTTAAGGTCACCTAAAATCGGGAACCTCAAAACACACTCCTACATTTTTAGTTTGGCCAAACGCTTTATTTGCTCTTATTATGTCTTCCACTTTGGGATCATTCATTTTTGTACTCAACTCTAAGACATCAAAACTCACGTCCGGTCTAGTCTGTCTATCTAACCAATTCAGTAGCCCAATTAAACTTTGCAGTTACTCTTTTCCATCTTTGAAACCTTGCATCTTTTTGTGAAACCCGGTCACGACTAATTGCTTTTGGGCTGATGCTTTCCAAATAAGATTGCTGCCGTAAATTTGCCCCTAACTTAGTCTGTCCGATTTCCAGTCCAATATATTTAAATGCACCGGAAGCCTGACTTCCGACCCTGAATTCTTTCCTCAAACCAGAGGTTACAAAAGTTTCAAAATCTCTAGTCCCACCCCACAAAAATTATTTGACATGCTTCATAAAGATGCCAGACAGGTTTCCTTTATAGTGCCAGTAAAACATTACCGGATCTACTTTCAACTGGTACCAGTCTAACTTTAACAAAACTGACCTTACCGAAAAATACCAGACTCCAGATGCAACATTTAAACCACATACACATGTGTTCAACTTCCAGAATATCCCTTCTGTGTTAGCTGCTTCTTTTGGAGGACGGAGAAAAATGTCTCTCTGGAGAAGATGCCCTTGCAAGAAGGCAGCTTTCATATCTATAGATTTGCATTCCCATGCCTTTGTGGCTAAAAGAAGATCTTTAAAATTAACCTTTCCTGCTTTAGGTGAATCTACCCTTACATCCTGATCTTCTCAGCTTTCTCCAAATCCCCTTGCCACAAGCTTGGCCTTTGCCTTGTAAGTTCCATCCGGAAGAAACATTTCTGTTAAAATCCATCTGTGGGACAGAGCTCTTTGTCCTCTATCCGGTACTTCCGTGTATACCCCAAATTCACTCCAACTATGCAGTTCTTGCTGTTTAACTTTTCATATAATTGATTGGAAGCCACCAAAATCTCACGTGCATGTGGGCATCTACTGCTATTAGTATTCGTAGTCTTACTCATGTTCCGAGACCTTGATAAACTACGACTCCTGTCCCGCCTGGTAACGTGTCCTAAATGTTACTGCTTGATCTTTCCTATCTGCTATGGGATGTCCATTCAAAATTCTCGACCTTTTCCTGCGGACCTGTTCACTAACCGATGTACTATCTGAACTGGCACTGCGTTTTTGTGACATCCATTTTTGAACTTCATGTTCCCAATCCATTGTCTTAACTCCCTCCCCTGAATGCTATACATTCAACCAATGTTTATACTTTCCAGTGCTCTAATAACTGTTGCATCATTCCATTGACTGGACCCTTCAGGCAAGTATGTCACCTTTGTACCAACGTTTGCTAGTTGTCCTTTCGGAAAAATGGCCTTATCCCAGATCTTAAGGTCCACAGCCACAATGTCGTTAAAATCTCTGGCGAAAGGTAGGGTTACTATCGGTCGTGCTGGTGTCCTTCTGTACTTCCTACAAACTTCACAGCAATCATTAACATGTTCCATCAGTTTAGTATAGTCTCCATCCCTTACCCCTGCATCCGTTAATAAAACTTTCAGCCTCCAAGGAGACGGATGTGCAAATTGCCTTTGCTGTTTTAATACAACAAACTTTTTATCAGCGAAAGTCACATTTTCAACTGCCATTAACACATCCTTAACCACTCTACTTGAAATATTATTTGTCAGCAATGGAATACAATAGTGCCCGAATGTGTAAATTGTAAGTCCACTGTCTTTCCCAAAACTGTTGCCTTATCCAGTTTCATGTGTGCTTTCTTCATCGACAGTTTGCTCAGAAGCAAAGGTATCTCACTTGATACAACATTCATCCGTGCTGATGAAATGATTCACTCCGGCAATATTGCAAGGGAGCACCACTCTTTTCAGCGACTTCAGAGTATTATCATCCCCAAACCTGAAGCTTGTGGAATTTTCAAATTTCTTAACATTGTTACGACTTTTAGCATTCAAGAAGTCCAGGTAACATTTTAACCAATCAATTCCACAGACAGTAGATGTGCAGCCACTGTCCAATACAGCACAATTGAAGGATTCTACAACCAACACCCTCATTACCGGCGTAAAACTGCTTGTTAATAGGACACTGTCTTCTCTCTGAACACTATCTTTTTCCTCTTCTGACTCTTCCGTGTCATGTTTCGCTTCAAACACTCTATCATAACGTTTTGGACAGTTGAAGAGATAATGGTATTGAGAGTCACATCGAAAACATCGATTTATCATGCCCCGTGTATTTCTGGGATTCATCTTCCTATTGTAGGTTCTAACTGGGGTTCTGTCTTCATAGTTTCCTTGTCTCGATCGCCTTCTATACTCTTGGGCCTTGTTCGTAGCCGTACAGTTTCGCTATCCTGTAAGTAGTGTATCTTCCATATACTGCTTAATAGCAGACCGACCTATTTCAGTCATCAGAGCCATCGGAATCGAATGTTTCCGCAGTAACTTCTTTAAAGCTTTTGTCATCTGATCGAATAAAGTAACCTCATCCGTCAACTGAACTCCTGTCAAAACCAGGAGCCTATCCATGTTGCTCACTCTAGCACAGTCAAGTAATTTAAAGGCCAACACAGACTGTGGAAATTCCAGGTTGAGTTTCTTCAGACTTTTATGTAGTCTTCCAAATTCCATAATATTGTCTTCTATGGATAATTCCTCTATTTTCCGGAACTTATCAAAATCCGACCGTGCTTCATACGCACTTAACAAGGCATTGTTCTTGTAAATCTTATCCATATACTGTAATAGAGTCTCCAGACATTTTTCTGAGTCTAACTCTTCCAATTCCAACACAGAAAGCTTCGGATTTTACTGTCCTAAGATAGAGAAAGAGCCAATGCCATACCTTGTTTTGTCTACCTTAGTCCACATAATTACTGCACTTCTCCATTGGTCGTAAGTTTCCTTTCAGAAAATAAGGGGGGATAGTCATATCCAGCCATCTTTATCCTGGGTTCAGCCATGTTTTTTTTTCCTTCTCACTCACTCCTTGGTTTGATCAGGAAAAGTTGTATCTTTCAAACCTTCACATTTGCACAGCTACCGTCCTCTGCTACCGTTGCTGTACGTTTTAATTACCGTTGTATGAAGAGTCAGAATTTCTGTTCCTTTTCACCAAAACACCATTTATTTCACTTCCACAACCTCTGCACAAAACTCCAACAACACACCACCTGACACAAGGGCCATCTGAAGCCCCTTTACATATCAGTGTCAATCATTGGATACTTAACATAAATGAGACAACTAATTGCAATGTCTCTTCATGCATTACTTAACACTTAACCCATTGCTTAACATGTTTCGCTATTCTGCCTGTGCCTGTGCCTGTGTCTCTGCCTGTGTTTCTGTCTGTGCCTCTGTCTGTGTTTCTGTCTGTGCCTGTGTCTCTGTCTCTGTCTCTGTCCGTGCCTCTTTCCGTGTCTCTGTCTGTGTCTCTGTCTGTGTCTCTGTCTCTGTATGTGTTTGTGTCGCTGTCTGTGATTCTGTCTCTTTCTCTGTCTGTGTCTCTGTCTGTGCCTCAGTCTGTGTCTTGGTCTGTGTCTGTGTTCTGTCTGTCCCTGTGTCTGTGTCTGTGTCTCGCTCTCTGTGTCTGTGTCTGCGTCTCGGTCTGTACCTGTGTCCGTGTCTGTGTCTGTATCTGTGTCTCTATCTGTGTCTCTGTCTATGCATCTGTCTGTGTCACTGTTTCTGTCTGTGTCTCTGCATGTATCTGTGTGACTCCCTCTGTCTGTCTCTCTGTCTGTGATCCTGTCTGTGTTTCTGTCTTTTTCTCTGTCTCTGCTGTGTCTCTGCCTGTGTCTCTGTCTATATCTATGTCTGGGTCTAGGTCTGTGCCTGGGTTACTGTCTCTGGCTGTGCCTGTGTATCAATCTGTGTCTATGTCTGTGTCGCTTACTGTCTCTCTGTCTGTTTCTGTGTCTCTGTCTGTGTCCCTGTCTGTGTAAGTGTACGTGCCTCTGTCTGTATCTCTGTCTGTGTCTCTGCCTGGGACTCTGTGTATGTATATGATTCTTTCTGTGTCTCTGTCTGTGTCTGTGTCGGTGTCTGTATCTGTGTCTCTGTCTATGTATGGGTCTCAGTATGGGTCTCTGTGTGGGTTTTTATCTCTGCCTGTGTCTCTGTCTGTGTCTCTGAATCTGTCTGCGTTTCTGTCTATGTCTTTGCCTGTGTCTTTTTCTCTCTCTGTCTGAGTCTGTCTGTGTCTGCGTCTCTGTCTGTGTCTCTGTCTGTGTCTCTGTCTGTGTATCTGCCTGTGTCTCTTTTTGTGTGTCTCTATCTATGCCTGTGTCCCTGTCTGAGCCTGTGTATCTGTCTGTGTCTCTGTGTGTTTCTGTGAGGCTGTCTGTGTTTCTATCTTGGACTGTGACTCTGTATTTGTTTCTGTCTGTGTTTGTGTTTCTGTCTCTGTTTGTGTCTCCGTGTGTGTCTCTGCCTGTGTCTCTGTCTGTGTCTGTGCCTCTGTGTGAGTCTGTGTCTGTCTATGATTCTGTCTGTGTTTCTTTCTGTTTCTCTATCTCTGTCTGTGTCTCTGTCTATATCTGTGTCTGTGGCTCTATCTGGGCCTGAGTCTCTGTCTGTGTCTGTGCCTGTGCCTGTGCCACTGTCTATGTCTATGTCTGTGTCGCCGACTGTCTTTCTGTCTGTGTCTGTGTCTCTGTCTGTGTCCCTGTCTGTGATTCTGTCTGTGTTTCTTTCTGTTTGTCTGTCTCTGTCTGTGTCTCGGTCTGTGTCTCTGTCTATATATGTGTCTGTGTCTCTGTCTGGGCCTGAGTCTCTGCCTGTGCCTGTGTCATTGTCTATGTCTGTGTCGCCGACTGTCTCTCTGTATGTGTCTGTGTCTGTGCCTGTGTCACTGTCTGTGTCAGTGTCTGTGCCTCTGTCTGTGAGTCTGTCTCTGTCTGTGTCTCTGTCTGTGTCTCTAGCTGTGTCTCTGTCAGTGTTTCTGTCTCTATCTCTGATTCTGTCTCTTCCTCTGTCTGTGTCTCTGACTGTTTCAGTGCCTGTGTCTCTGCCTGTGTGTCTGTCTGTGTCTCTGTCTGGGTCGCTGTGTATTTCTATGTCCCTGTCTGTGTTTCTGTCTGTGTTTCTGTCTGTGTCGGTGTCTGCATCTGTGGCTGTGTCTCGGTATGGGTCTCGGTATGGGTCTCTGTGTGAGTCTCTGTCACTGTCTGTATCTCTCGCTGTGTCTCTGAATCTGACTGCGTTTCTGTCTGTGTTTCTGTCTGTTTCACTGTCTATGCCTGTGTCTCTGTCTATATCTGTGACTGTGTCTCTGTCTGCCCCTGAGTCTCTGTCTGTGTCACTGCCTGTGCCCGTGTGTCTGTCTCTGTCTCTGTCTGTGTCTGTGTCTATGTCTGTGTCGCTGACTGGCTCTCTGCCTGTGTCTGTGTCTCTGCCTGTGTCCCTATCTATGTCAGTTGCTGGGTCTCTGTCCATGTCTCTCTCTCTGCCTGTATCTCTCCCTCTGTCTGTGTTTGTGACTCTGTCTGTGATTCTGTTTCTTTCTCTGTCCGTGTCTCTGTCTGTGTCAGTGGCTGTGTCTCTGGCTGTGTCTCTGTCTGGGTCTCTGTATATGTCTGTGTTTCTGTCTGTGTCTCTGTCTGTGTCGCTGTCTGTGTCTGTGTCCGTGTCTGTATCTGTGTCTCTGTCCGTGCATGTGTCTCAGTATGGGTATCACTGTCTGTGTCTCTGTATCTGTCTGCGTTTCTACCTATGTCTCTTGCTGTGTCTGTGTCGCTGACTGTCTCTCTGTCTGCGTATGTGACTCTGTCTGTGTCCCTGTCTCTGTCTGAGTCTCTGTCTCTGTCTGCGTGTGTGTCTCTATCAGTGATTCTGTCTCTTCCTCTGTCTGTGTATGCGTCTCTGTCTGGGGCTCTGTATATTTCTATGCCTCTGTCTGTGTCTCTGCCCGTGTCTGTCTGTATCGTGTCGGTGTCTGTATCTGTGTCTGTGTCTCAGTATGGGTGTCAGTAGGGGGTCTCTGTTTGAGTCTATGTCTCTGTCTGTGTCTCTGTCTGTGTCTCTTAATCTGCGTTTCTGTCTGTGTCTCTGCCTGTGTTATTTTCTCCCTCTGTGTCTGTGTGTGCCTGTGTCTGTGTCTCTGTCTGTGTCCCTGCCTGTGTCTCTGTCTGTGTCTCTGTCTATTTCTGTGTCTCTGTCTGTGCCTGTGTATGTGTCTGTGTCTCTGTCTGTGTGTGTGACTCTGTTGTGTTTCTGTCTGTGACTCTGTTGTGTTTCTGTCTGTAACTCTGTTGTGTTTCTGCCTGTGTCTGTGTCTTAGTCTCCGTCTGTGTCTCTGTCTGTGTCTCTGCCTGTGTTGTGCCTGTCTCTCTGCCTGTGTTTCTGCCTGTGTCGCTGTCTGTTTCTGTCCGTGTCTCTTTCTCTGTCTGTGTCGGTGTTTGTGTTTGTCTCTGTATCTCTGTCCGTGTCTCTGTATGTGTGTCCGTCTCAGCCTCTGTATGTCTCTCTGTTTTTGTCTCTGCCTGTGTCTATGTCTCTGTCTGTGTCTCTGTCTGTGTCAGTGTCTGTGTCTCTGTCTGTGAGTCTGTCTCTGTCTGTGTCTCTGTCTGTGTATCTATCTGTGTCTCTGTCAGTGTTTCTGTCTCTATCTCTGATTCTGTCTCTTCCTCTGTCTGTGTCTCTGACTGTTTCAGTGCCTTTGTCTCTGTCTGTGTGTCTGTCTGTGTCTCTGTCTGGGTCGCTGTGTATTTCTATGTCCCTGTCTGTATCTCTGTCTGTGTCTCTGAATCTGTCTGCGTTTCTGTCTGTGTTTCTGGCTGTTTCTCTGTCTATGCCTGTGTCTCTGTCTATATCTGTGACTGTGTCTCTGTCTGCCCCTGAGTCTCTGTCTGTGTCACTGCCTGTGCCTGTGTGTCTGTCTCTGTCTCTGTCTGTGTCTGTGTCTATGTCTGTGTCGCTGACTGGCTCTCTGCCTGTGTCTGTGTCTCTGCCTGTGTCCCTATCTATGTCAGTTGCTGTGTCTCTGTCCATGGCTCTCTCTCTGCCTGTGTCTCTCCCTCTGTCTGTGTTTGTGACTCTGTCTGTGATTCTGTTTCTTTCTCTGTCCGTGTCTCTGTCTGTGTCAGTGGCTGTGTCTCTGACTGTGTCTCTGTCTGGCTCTCTGTATATGTCTGTGTTTCTGTCTGTGTCTCTGTCTGTGTCGCTGTCTGTGTCTGTGTCCGTGTCTGTATCTGTGTCTCTGTCCGGCATGTGTCTCAGTATGGGTATCACTGTCTGTGTCTCTGTATCTGTCTGCGTTTCTACCTATGTCTCTGCCTGTGTCTGTGTCGCTGACTGTCTCTCTGTCTGCGTATGTGACTCTGTCTGTGTCCCTGTCTTTGCCTGAGTCTCTGTCTCTGTCTGCGTGTGTGTCTCTATCAGTGATTCTGTCTCTTCCTCTGTCTGTGTATGCGTCTCTGTCTGGGGCTCTGCGTATTTCTATGCCTCTGTCTGTGTCTCTGTCCGTGTCTGTCTGTATCGTGTCGGTGTCTGTATCTGTGTCTGTGTCTCAGTATGGGTGTCAGTAGGGGGTCTCTGTGTGAGTCTATGTCTCTGTCTGTGTCTCTGTCTGTGTCTCTTAATCTGCGTTTCTGTCTGTGTCTCTGCCTGTGTTATTTTCTCCCTCTGTGTCTGTGTGTGCCTGTGTCTGTGTCTCTGTCTGTGTCCCTGCCTGTGTCTCTGTCTGTTTCTCTGTCTGTGTCTCTGTCTATTTCTGTGTCTCTGTCTGTGTCTGTGTCTCTGTCTGTGTTTGTGACTCTGTTGTGTTTCTGTCTGTGACTCTGTTGTGTTTCTGTCTGTGACTCTGTTGTGTTTCTGCCTGTGTCTGTGTCTGAGTCTCTGTCTGTGTCTCTGTCTATGTCTCTGCCTGTGTTTGTGCCTGTGCCTCTGCCTGTGTTTCTGCCTGTGTCGCTGTCTGTGTTTCTGCCTGTGTCTCTTTCTCTGTCTGTGTCGGTGTTTGTGTTTGTCTCTGTATCTCTGTCTGTGTCTCTGTATCTGTGTCCGTCTCAGCCTCTGCATGTGTCTCTGTTTTTGTCTCTGCCTGTGTCTATGTCTCTGTCTGTGTCTCTGTCTGTGTCCCTGACTCTATCTGTGTCTCTGTCTGTATCTCTGTCTGTGTCTCTGTCTGTGTCTCTGTGTCTGTCTGTGTCTCTGCCTGTGCCTCTATCTGGGGCACATACTGCTGCACAGACTGTGTTTAAGTGTGAGGCACACGCCCAGCTGATCGGAAATGGGGGGCAGGCACACATCCAACTGATCTGCCATGGCGGAGACACTTGCCCAGGTGATCGGCATTGGGGGGTCACACACATCCAGCTGATCGGCCATGGCGGAGGCACATACCCAGCTGGTCGGCAATTGGGGGAAGCACACACCCAGCTGATGGGCAATTGTGGGAAGCACACTCCCAGCTGATCGGCAATGGGGGAGTCACACACACCCAGCTGATGGGCCATGGGTGAGTCACAGTGACCCAACTGATCGGCCATGGGGGAGTCACACAGACCCAGCTGATCGGCCGTGGGGTAGTCACACTGACCCAGCTGATCGGTCATGGTGGAGTCCCACTGACCCTGCTGATTGGCCATGGGGGAGACACCCCTACCCACCGATAGTCCCTCCTGGTAAAGCAGAATGGTAAATCAGGGTGAGGCTGGCTGGGGATGGTCAGTTTTACCGGCAGTGCGAGGAGAGAGATGCCGTGTGGGTGGGGGTTCCTCTCAGGCTTTAATGAATTGAACAATTGAACGAAGGGGAACTTTCAGCACATTCTTCAACTGCTGTCTGAACTGAGTCTGTGTCACAGCGTAAATCGCAGTGTTTGTGCAGCAACTCAGGAGCTGCAGCATGAAGCCCAATTCCCGAACATAAGAATCTAACCGTACAGAGTAATACCCTAGATTCCGCATCCGCCACCATATAGAATACACCATTAACGTTGACCATAACAGGATGAAATTGGCCGAGATAATAAAGAGTAAAATGATGGATTTCCTCCGACTCTCCATCTCTGGGTCTCTGGGACTGTGCCCACTGCTGTGAGCCCGGAGTCTCCTGCGGGCCCTGCTGCTCAGGACAATGTGTCTGACGGTGAGAACATTGAGCAGCAGAATCAGGGCGAATGGAACACACGGGGTCAGAATGTTGTGGAGGAACTCGATTGTTGTCCAGACAGGAGACAACATAACATCCCCTGTGACAGCACAAAACCAGGGGAAGTTCGCCAGCATATACAGACCGGTGTACATAAAACCCCAGGAAATGTCCTTCAAACAGCTCAGCACAGCTACTGTTCCCAGAACCACAGCCGCCGTTTTCTCGCTGCAATATTTACTTTTCAGCTTCAGGCAACAAATGGCCACAAATCGATCAAAGGTGAAAGTGACGGTGAACCAGACAGAACAGTCAGTGGCTGCATAAAGCAGGACGGCGTGGATATTACACACGGGGATGGACCGCAGGAAATTAAACTGATCATAAAAAACAATGGGAATGTGTCTCAATATCAGGTCGAGAATAACGACCAGTAGATCCCCCACTGCCATGGCCAACAGGTAACAAGTCACACATTTGGACAGTCCACAGTTTCTTCTCTTCAGGATCACAATTGTGATGAGGTTCACTGTGAGGAAGGGAAACACACAATGAAATTATACATCACCCTGGGAAAGACATTACAATCATGGTCGACGTGGTGTTGAGGAAGTCAAATAAATATATACAAATACACACACTCACACACATACTGAGACAGTAACACACTCACGCTCAAACAGACACTAACACACACACATATACAGAGACAGTAATACAATCACACACAAAGGCACAAATACACACTCACAAAGACACTAATGCACACAATCACACAAACAGGCACTAATACACACACTCACTTACACACAGAAACACGAATACAAACACTCGCAGGAACAGAGACATTAATTCACACACACAGGCACTAATACACAGAGTCACTGGCACGCAGATACACTAATACAAACTCACAGACACACATACACTAATACACACAAACACACACAGGCACTAATACACACACATACACTAATACACAGAGTCACTGGCACGCAGGTACACTAATACAAACTCACAGACACACATACACTAATACACACAAACACACACAGGCACTAATACACACATAGACACTAATACACACAGTCTTTGAGACACACAGACACGAATAGACACTCTCACACACACAGACACTGATAAACACACTCACAGACACAGAGACAATAATACACACACTCACCCACAATCACTGACTCACACAGACACTAATGCACACACACACAGACACACAGAGACATGAATACACACACTCGCAGACACGCACAGATAGAAATATGCACACTCACACACACACTGACACTAATACACACACTCGCTTATTCAGACTAATACACACACTCACTGACACACATACACTAATACAAACACTCACAGGAACAGGGAATCTAATACACACACTCTCAGAAACTGAGACACTAATACACACAGGCAGTAATACACACAATCACAGGCACACACAGGAACACAGATACACACTCACTCACACAGAGACACTAATATACACACTCACAGAAACAGATAAACAAATACACACACTTAAAGATGCAGAGAGACACTAATACACGCACTCACTGACACGCAGATACACTAATACAAATTCACTAAATACACACACACACAGACACTAATAAACACTCTCACTGACACATAGAGACATAAATATACACAATCACAGACACGCACTGACACTAATACACACGGTCACAGACACACAGAGGCATTAATAACACACTCACACAGAGACCTAATACACACAGTCAAAGACACGCAGATACTAATACACACACACATACGCTAATACACACACACACACTGACACATAGAGACAGAAATATACACACTCACAGACACCACTGACACTAATACACACGTTCTCACACTCACAGACACAGACAGAATAATACGCACACTCACAGACAGACACTAGTACACTCTTACAGATACACAGAAACACTAATACACACATGCACACAGAGAGAGACACTAATAAACACTCACAGACACAGAGACAATAATACATACACTCACGCACAGACACTAATACACACTCACAGACACACTGAGACACTAATAAACACAGACACAGATACACTCATACACAAAATCACTCACTCACACAACACGAATACACACATTCACAGACACACAGAGACACACATATACAAACAAAGAAAGAAATAGACACAATCACAGACCTACACAGAGGCATTAATACACACGCACACTCAAAAAGCCACTAATAAACACACTCGTACAAACAGCACTAATACACACACTCACGCACACACATACATTGACAGACACACACACATACAGAGACAGTGATACACTCACACACAAAGGCACGAATACACACTCACAAAGACACCAATGCACACACTCACACAAACAGACACTAATACACCAACTCACTGACACACAGAAACACTAATACAAACACTCTCAGGAACAGAGACATTAATACACACACACACAGACACTAATACAGGCATTCACAGACACGCAAATACACTAATACAAACTCACAGTCACACACACACTAATACACAAACAAACACTAATACACACACTCACCGACGCACACAGACACTAATTGTTGCTGTTATTAGCCTTAGTTTTATTCGCTCTAATTATGTCACCTTTGCTCACGACTCGCCATATCTCTTTCTGATACCGCCACGTGGTTCAAGCTGAAGTTATGATTAATAAGACAGCACACCTCTTAGTAAGATTAAAATCAGCGGTCATTTATTATGTACAGCAATAAATACTTACACAATAATCATGCTTTCTATATCAAAATCTACCACTACTGGCCAATGTTTAACTTTTGGGAATGGCCCACCAGGTCAGGGAAACGAATGGCTTATCGAATTGGGTCTGGCCTGCGGGATTCAAAGGCTGATACAGGTCGATGGCTGGGAGTCTCTATCGGGTAGCGATCGCTGGAGTCAAACTTACGGTTGCTGTTCGATGGTTCTTGCAAAGGTTGCGAGCAGGAGAAGAAGGGAGAGAAGGGTCGATCTGAACTTGGCCCCTATCTTTTATAGGCCTCAGGGGCTTCCCGCCTTTCGGGGCGGACCTTGACCCTGGTCACAAGTGATTGGACATGGTCCCAATCACTGGGTTCGATATGCTCCAATAATGAGGCGATTCCTTGATCGGGGGGGGGGGGGGGGGGCGGTCGTTCACCTTTCTTTGTCTCGGCCACTGCTGGCGCCGAGAGGTCTGGATCGGCATTCAATTGCTGATATGTTGCAATTGCTCCCGGGGATAGCCGATTAAACTGCAGATGTCTGGGTTGATGTGCTGCTAATGGTTGCAGGTATCGGTCTGGACCGACTTCCGCAGTGCCGAATACGCTTTTCTGTCTGCAGCTGTCCGTTTGTGCTCTGTTGGCTGCTTTTCCCATCAGCCTTTTCGTTTAGCCATTTTACATCGGGTTTTGGCCAAATTAATCGGGTATCAGCCATTTTAGGTGGCTACATAATACACACACAGACACTAATACACACATTCTTTGAGACACACAGATACGAATACACACACAGCCACTGACAAACACACTCACAAACACAGACACAATAATACACACACTCACACACAGATACACTAATACACACAATCACTGACTCACACAGACACTAATACACACTCACAGACACACAGATACATGGATACACACACACACAGAAACTAATAGAGACACTTACAGACCTACACAAAGACACTAATACACACACTCACACACACTGACATGAATACACACACTCACAGAAACGCACAGACAGTAATACGCATACTCACACACTCACTGACACTCACATACAATAATACAAACACTCAGAGAAACAGAGACACTACTACACACAGACAGTAATACACACACTCACAGACACACACAGGGGCATAAATACACACTCACTCACACAGGGACACTAGAACATAGAACATAGAACAATACAGCGCAGTACAGGCCCTTCGGCCCACGATGTTGCACCGAAACAAAAGCCATCCAACCTACACTATGCCATTATCATCCATATGCTTATCCAATAAACTTTTAAATGCCCTCAATGTTGGCGAGTTCACCACTGTAGCAGGTAGGGCATTCCACGGCCTCACTACTCTTTGCGTAAAGAACCTACCTCTGACCTCTGTCCTATATCTATTACCCCTCAGTTTAAAGTTATGTCCCCTCGTGCCAGCCATATCCATCCGCGGGAGAAGGCTCTCACTGTCCACCCTATCCAACCCCCTGATCATTTTGTATGCCTCTATTAAGTCTCCTCTTAACCTTCGTCTCTCCAACGAAAACAACCTCAAGTCCATCAGCCTTTCCTCATAAGATTTTCCCTCCATTCCAGGCAACATCCTGGTAAATCTCCTCTGCACCCGCTCCAAAGCCTCCACGTCCTTCCTATAATGCGGTGACCAGAACTGTACGCAATACTCCAAATGCGGGCGTACCAGAGTTCTGTACAGCTGCAACATGACCTCCCGACTCCGGAACTCAATCCCTCTACCAATAAAGGCCAACACTCCATAGGCCTTCTTCACAACCCTATCAACCTGGGTGGCAACTTTCAGGGATCTATGTACATGGACACCTAGATCCCTCTGCTCATCCACACTTTCAAGAACTTTACCATTAGCCAAATATTCCGCATTCCTGTTATTCCTTCCAAAGTGAATCACCTCACACTTCTCTACATTAAACTCCATTTGCCACCTCTCGGCCCAGCTCTGCAGCTTATCTATATCCCTCTGTAATCTGCTACATCCTTCCACACTATCGACAACACCACGGACTTTAGTATCGTCTGCAAATTTACTCACCCACCCTGCTGCGCCTTCCTCTAGGTAATTGATAAAAATGACAAACAGCAACGGCCCCAGAACAGATCCTTGTGGTACTCCACTTGTGACTGTACTCCATTCTGAACATTTCCCATCAACCACCACCCTCTGTCTTCTTTCAGATAGCCAATTTCTGATCCACATCTCTAAATCACCCTCAATCCCCAGCCTCCGTATTTTTTGCAATAGCCTACCGTGGGGAACCTTATCAAACGCTTTGCTGAAATCCATATACACCACATCAACTGCTCTACCCTCGTCTACCTGTTCAGTCACCTTCTCAAAGAACTCAATAAGGTTTGTGAGGCATGACCTACCCTTCACAAAGCCATGCTGACTATCCCTGATCATATTATTCCTATCTAGATGATTATAAATCTTGTCTCTTATAATCCCCTCCAAGACTTTACCCACTACAGACGTGAGGCTCACCGGCCTATAGTTGCCGGGGTTGTCTCTGCTCCCCTTTTTGAACAAAGGGACCACATTTGCTGTCCTCCAGACCTCTGGCACTATTCCTGTAGCCAATGATGACATAAAAATCAAAGCCAAAGGTCCAGCAATCTCTTTCCTGGCCTCCCATAGAATCCTAGGATAAATCCCATCAGGTGCCGGGGACTTATCTATTTTCAGCCTGTCCAGAATTGCCAACACCTCTTCCCTACGTACCTCAATGCCATCTATTCTATTAGCCTGGGGCTCAGCATTCTCCTCCACAACATTATCTTTTTCCTGAGTGAATACTGACGAAAAATATTCATTTAGTATCTCGCCTATCTCTTCAGACTCCACACACAATTTCCCATCCCTGTCCTTGACTGGTCCTACTCTTTCCCTTGTCATTCGCTTATTCCTGACATACCTATAGAAAGCTTTTGGGTTTTCCTTGATCCTTCCTGCCAAATACTTCTCATGTCCCCTCCTTGCTCGTCTTAGCTCTCTCTTTAGATCCTTCTTCGCTACCTTGTAACTATCCATCGCCCCAACCGAAACTTCACACTTCATCTTCACATAGGCCTCCTTCTTCCTCTTAACAAGAGATTCCACTTCCTTGGTAAACCACGGTTCCCTCGCTCGACGCCTTCCTCCCTGTCTGACCGGTACATACTAATACACACACTCACAGAAACAGAGACACTAATACAGGCACAGACCAGAGACAGTAATACACACACTCACAAACACAAATACACACAGTCACAGACACGCAGATAGACACTAATACACACACTCACTCACACAAACAACGACACCAATGCACAGAATCTCACACACAGATACACCAGTACACACACACACTCACATGCCTAAACAAAGACACTAATAGTGTCCCCGAACAGGCGCCGGAATGTGGCGACTAGGGGCTTTTCACAGTAACTTCATTTGAAGCCTACTTGTGACAATAAGCGATTTTCATTTCATTTCATGTCATACACACAACCACTCACACCCACTCACACTTCTACACACACTCACAGACACATGGAGACACTAATACAACACACACAGAAACAGAGACACTAATACGCGCAATTAAAGATACAGAGAGACACTAATACACACACTCACTGACACGCAGATGCACTAATTCAAATTCACTAAATACACACACAGACACAGACACTAATACACACACTCACTGACACATCGAGACAGAAATATACTCTCACAGACACGCGCTGACACTAATACACACAGTCACAGACACACAGAGGCATTAACACACACACTCACACACAGACACTAAAACACATACTCAAAGACAGACGGACACTAATACACACACTCACTGACACGCAGATACACAAATACAACCTCACAGACACACACAGTAATACACACACACATACACTAAGTCACACTCTCACTGACACATAGAGGCAGAAATATACATACTCACAGACACCACTGACACTAATACACACTCTCTCACACACACAGACACTGGCGCACACGCTCACAGACACAGACAGAATAATACTCACACACAGACACTAATACACTCTCACAGATACACATAAACACTAATACACATATACACACAGAGAGAGAGACTAATACACACTCACAGACACAGTGACAATAGTACACACACTCACACACAGACATTCATACACACTCACAGACACACTGAGACACTAATAAACACACAAACAGATACGCTCATACACAAAATTACTGACTCAAAAAACACGAATACACACATTCACGCACATACATACATTAACACACACACATACAGAGACAGCAATATACTCACACACAAAGGCACTAATACACACTCACAAAGACACGGATGTACACACTCACACAAATAGACGCTAATACACAAACTCGCTCAAACAGACTAACACACATACTCACTGACACACACATACACCAATACAAACACTCACAGAAACAGAGACACTACTACACACAGACAGTAATACACACACTCACAGGCACACACAGGGACATAAATACACACTCACTCACACAGAGACACTAATACACGCACTCACAGAAACAGAGACACTAATACAGACACAGACCAGAGACAGTAATACACACACTCACAAACACAAATACACACACTCAAACACACAGATAGACACTAATACACACACTCACACACACACAAAGACACCAATGCACACAATCTCACACACAGATAAACTAATATACACACACTCAGTGACCTAAACAAAGACACTAATACAAAAATAGACTCACACACACAGACACTAAGACACACACTAACAGACACACGGAGACACTAATACAAACACACACAGAAACAGAGACACTAATACACACACTTAAAGACACAAAGGGACACTAATACACACATTCACTGACACGTAGATACACGAATACAAACTCACAGACTCACACACACTAATACACACATGCACTAATACACTCACTCACTGACACATAGAGACAGAAATATACATACCCACAGACACTGCTGACACGAATATCCACTCTCTCACACACACAGACACTAATACACACACTCACTGTCACGTAGATGCACGAATACAAACTCACAGTCTCACACACACTAATACACACACACATGCACTAATACACACACTCACTGACATATAGAGATAGAAATATACATACCCACAGACACTGCTGACACTAATACACACTCTCTCACACACACAGACACTAATACACACACTCACTGACACGTAGATACACGAATAAAAACTCACAGACTCACACAAACTAATACACACACACATGCACTAATACACACACTCACTGACACATAGAGACAGAAATATACATATCCACAGACACTGCTGACACTAATATCCACTCTCTCACACACACAGACACTAATACACACACTCACTGACCCGTAGATACACGAATACAAACTCACAGACTCACACACACTAATACACACACATGCACTAATACACACACTCACTGACACATAGAGACATAAATATACGTACCCACAGACACTGCTGACTAACACACACTCTCTCGCACACAGAGACACTAATACACACTCTCACTGACACGTAGATACACGAATAAAAACTCACACACACTAATACACACACACATGCACTAATACATACACTCACTGACACATAGAGACATAAATATACATACCCACAGACACTGCTGACACTAATACTCACTCTTTCACACACACAGACACTAATACACACACTCACTGACACGCAGATACACTATTACAAACTCACAGACAAACACAGACTCATTAACTACACAGAGACACGCAGATACTAATACACACACTCACAGACACACTGCGACACTAATAAACGCAAACACACATATACACTAATACACAAAATCACTGACTCACAAAACACGAATACACCCACTCACAGACACACAGAGACACGCATGTACACACACAGAAATTAATAACACGCTCACAGACCTATACAGCGAGACTAATACACACACACACACTCACACTCACAAATACACTAAGACACACTCACTGACACACATTCATCAATACAAAAACTCACAGAAACAGAGACACTAATACACACATCCAGATACACACATTCAGTAAGAAACACACTCACAGATCTAAACAGAGACGCAAATATACACACTCACTCACACGCAGATACATTAAACGCACACACACAGATACATTCATACACACACTCACACAGAAACAGTAATACATATACTCACAGGCACACACGGAAACACAAAAACACACACTCACAGACACACAGATCGACACTGCTACACAAATATACACAGACGTAACCAGAGGCACGAATACACTGGGTTGTCAGGCCCCAGGTCTTGTTGAAGGAGGCGACACCGTTCTGTAACCAGCACCTTGTTATCTCAGATTTGACAGGACCATCCACACCCTGGTGTCAGCTCCAGGCCGTGCTGAAGGAGGCGACACCGTTCTGTAGTCAGCTCCTTGTTATATCAGATTTGACAGGCCCATCCACAGCCAGGTGTCAGGCTCCGGGCCGTGCTGAAGGAAGTGACACCGTTCTGTAACCAGCACCTTGTAATATCAGATTTGACAGGACCATCCAGAGCCTGGTGTCAGGCTCCAGGCCGTGCTGAAGGAGGCGTCACCGTTCTGTAACCAGCACCTTGTTATATCGGATTTGACAGGACCATCCACAGCCTGGTGTCAGGCTCCAGGCCGTGCTGAAGGAGGCGACACCGTTCTGTAACCAGCTCCTTGTTATGTCCGATCTCCCTCACACTTTGCTCCTGGGTTTGGAGTATGTTGGTAAAGTGTTTTAGTAATTCCCAAAGTTGCCGGTCCAGAGACCATTCTCCTCTATCTGTTCGGCTCTTCCCTTTCTGCAGACTTTGCTCCATTTCCTGGTCATGTTCCATACCCTGATTCACGGTAACTACAGTCCCCTGACCTCGTTCAGAGCTGGGTCACCAAATTATCGGTTCTAACTTAATGTCTGCAACAGCTAACAAAACAACCAGCAGAAACCCATCCTCAGCATCTCCACTCACCTCCCAATAACACAACCTGCAGAAACTCATCCTCAGCATCTTCACTAACCTTCCAATAACACAACCTGCAGAAACCCATCCTCAGAATCTCCACTCACCTCCCAATAACACAACCTGCAGACACCCATCCGCAGCATCTCGACTCACCTCCCAATAAAACAACCTGCAGAAACTCATCAACAGCATCTTCACTAACCTTCCAATAACACAACCTGCAGAAACACATCCTCAGCACCTTCACTAACGTTCCAACAAATCAACCTGCAGAAACCCATCCTCAGCACCTTCATTAACCTTCCAACAACACAACCTGCAGGAAGCCATCCTCAGCATCTCCACTCACCTCCTATTAACACAACCTGCAGAAACCCATCCTCAGCATCTCCACTCACCTTCCAATAACACAACCTGCAGAAACCCATCCTCAGCATCTCAACACGCCTCCCAATAACACAACCTGCAGAAACCCCTCCTCAGCATCTCCACTCACCTCCCAATAACACGAACTGCAGAAACCCATCCTCAGCATCTCCACTCACCTCCCAATAACACAACCTGCAGAAACCCATCCTCAGCATCTCCACTCACCTTCCAATAACACAAACTGCAGAAACCCATCCTCTGCATCTTCGCTCACCTTCCAATAACACAACCTGCAGAAACCCATCCTCAGCACCTTCACTAACCTTCCAACATAACAACCTGCAGAAACCCATCCTCAGCACCTTCACTAACCTTCCAACAACACAACCTGTAGAAACCCATCCTCAGCATCTCAACACGCCTTCCAATAACACAACCTGCAGAAACCCATCCTCAGCATCTCCACTCACCTTCCAAAACACAACCTGCAGAAACCCATCCTCTGCATCTTCACACAACTTCCAATAACACAACCTACAGAAACCCATCCTCAGCACCTTCACTAACCTTCCAACAAAACAGGTGCAGAAACCCATCCTCAGCACCTTCAGTAACCTTCCAACAACAGAAGCTGCAGAAACCCATCCTCAGCATCTCAACACGCCTTCCAATAACACAACCTGCATAAACCCATCCTCAGCATCTATACTCACCTCCCAATAATAGAAACTGCAGAAACCCTTCCTGAGCATCTTCACACATCTTCCAATAGCGCAGCCTACAGAAACCCATCCTCAGCATCTACACTCGCCTCCCAACAACACAACCTGCAGAAACCCATCCTCAGCATATTCACTCACCTTAAAATATCACAACCTGCTGAAACCCATCCTCAGCATCTCGACTCAACTTCCAATAACACAACCTGCAGAAAACCATCCTCCGCATCTACACTAACCTACCAATAACACAACCTGCAGAAACACAGCCTCAGCACCTTCACAAACCTCCCACTAACACAACCTGCAGAAACCTATCCTCAGTATCTTCACTTACCTTCCAATAACACAACCTGCAGAAAACCATCCTTAGCATCTACACGAACATCCCAATAACCCAACCTGCAGAAACCCATCCTCAGCATCTCCAATCACTTTCCAATAAAGTACCTGCAGAAAACAATCCTCAGCATATTCACTCACCTTCCAATATCACAACATGCAGAAACCCATCCTCAGCATCTTCACAAACCTCCCAATAACACAACCTGCAGAAACCCATCCTCAGCATCTTCCCTCACGTTCCAATCACACAACCTCCAGAAACCCATACTCAGCATCTAAACTAACCGTCCAATCAAACAACCTGCAGAAACCCATCATGAGCATCTTCACTCACCTCCCAATAACACAACCTGCAGAAACCCATCCTCAGCATCTTCACTAACCTTCCAATAACTCAACCTGCAGAAACCCATCCTCAGCATCTTCACTCATCCCTCAATAACACAACGTGAAGAAACCCATCCTCAGCATCTTCACTCTCATTCCAATAACACAAACTGCTGAAACCCATTCTCAGCATCTCCACTCACTTTTCAATAACACAACGTGAAGAAACCCTTCCTCAGCATCTTCACTAACATTCCAATATCACAACCTGCAGAAACACATCCTCATCAGCTTCACTCAACTTGCAATAACACAACCTGCAAAAACCGATCCTCAGCATTTCCACTTCCCTCCCAATAACACAATCTGCAGAAACCCATCCTCAGCATCTCCACTCACCTCCCAATAACACAACCTGCAGAAACCCATCCGCAGCATCTCCACTCACCTCCCAATAACACAACCCGCAGAAACCCATCCTCAGCATCTCCAGTCACCTCCCAATAACACAACCCGCAGAAACCCATCCTCAGCATCTCCACTCAACTTCCAATAACACAACCTGCAGAAATCCATCCTCAGCATCTCAACACGCCTCCCAATAACACAACCTGCAGAAACCCATCCTCAGCATCTCCACTCACCTTCCAATAACACAACCTGCAGAAACAAATCCTCTGCATCTTCGCTCACCTTCCAATAACACAACCTGCAGAAACCCATCCTCAGCACCTCCACTAACCTTCCAACAAAGCAACCTGCAGAAACACATCCTCAGCACCATCACTAACCTTCGAACAACACAACTTGTAGAAACCCATCCTCAGCATCTCAACACGCCTTCCAATAACACAGCCTGCAGGAACCCATCCTCTGCATCTCCACTCACCTTCCAATCCCACAACCTGCAGAAACCCATCCTCTGCATCTTCACTCACCTTCCAATAACACAACCTACAGAAACCCATCCTCAGCACCTTCACTAACCTTCCAACAAAACAACCTGCAGAAACCAATCCTCAGCACCTTCACTAACTTTCCAACAACACAAGCTGCAGAAACCCATCCTCAGCATCTTCACTCACCTCCCAATAACACAACCTGCAGAAACCCATCTTCAGCATCTCCACTCACCTCCCAATAACAAACCTGCAGAAACCCATCCTCAGCATCTCAACACGCTTTCCAATAACAAAACCTGCAGAAACCCATCCTCAGCATTTCCACTCACCTCCCAATAACACAACCTGCAGAAACCCATCCTCTGCATCTTCACTCACCTTCCAATAACACACTCTGCAGAAACCCATCCTCAGCATCTCCAATAACCTGCCAATAACACACCCTATAGAAACACATCCTCAGCATCATCACTCACAATACAATAACACAACCTGCAGAAACCCATCCTCAGCATCTTCACTCACCTGTCAATGACAGAACCTGCAGAACCCCATCCTCAGCATCTTCACTAACCTTCCAAAAACGCAACCTGCAGGAACCCGTCCTCAGCATCTTCACTCACCTTCACTTTCTGCAGACTTTGCTCCATTTCTTGGTCATGTTCCATTCTCTGATTCACGGTAACTATAGTCCCCTGACCTCGTTCAGAGCTGGGTCACCACATTATCGGTTCTACCTTAATGTCTGCAACAGCTCACAAAACAACCAGCAGAAACCCTTCCTCAGCATCTCCACTCACCTCCCAATAACACAACCTGCAGAAACCCATCCTCAGCTTCTTCATTCACCTTCCTGTAACACAACCTGCAGAAACCCATCCTCAGAATCTCCACTCACCTCCCAATAACACATCCTGCAGACACCGATCCGCAGCATCTCGACTCACCTCCCAATAAAACAACCTGCAGAAACCCATCCTCAGCATCTCCACTCATCTCCCAATAACACAACCTGCAGAAACCCATCCTCAGCATCTCCACTCACCTTCCAGTAACACAACCTGCAGAAACACATCCTCAGCACCTTCACCAACCTTCCAAACAAAACAACATGCACAAACCCATCCTCAGCACCTTCACTAAACTTCCAACAACACAACCTGTAGAAACCCATCCTCAGCATCTTCATTCACCTCCCAATAACACAACCTGCCCATCCTCAGCATCTCCACTCACCTCCCAATAACACAACCTGCAGAAGCCCATCCTCAGCATCTATACTCACCTCCCAATAACACAACCTGCAGAAACCCATCCTCAGCACCTTCACTAACCTTCCAACAAAACAACCTGCAGAAACCCATCCTCAGCACCTTCACTAACCTTCCAACAACACAACCTGTAGAAACCCATCCTCAGCATCTCAACACGCCTTCCAATAACACAACCTGCAGAAACACATCCTCAGCATCTCCACTCACCTTCCAATAACACAACCTGCAGAAACTCATCCTCTGCATCTTCACACACCTTCCAATAACACAACCTACATAAACCCATCCTCAGCACCTTCACTAACATTCCAATAACAGAAGCTGTAGAAACCCATCCTCAGCATCTCAACACGCCTTCCAATAACACAACCTGCATAAACCCATCCTCAGCATCTATACTCACATCCCACTAATAGAATCTGCAGAAACCCTTCCTGAGCATTTCCACACATCTTCCAATAGCACAGCCTACAGAAACAAATCCTCAGCATCTACACTCGCCTCCCAACAACACAACCTGCAGAAACCCATCCTCAGCATATTCATCACCTTAAAATATCACAACCTGCAGAAACCCATCCTCAGCATCTCGACTCACCTTCCAATAACACAACCTGCAGAAAACCATCCTCCGCATCTTCACTAACCTACCAATAACACAACCTGCAGAAACACAGCCTCAGCACCTTCACAAACCTCCCACTAACACAACCTGCAGAAACCTATCCTCAGTAAAATCACTTACCTTCCAGTAACACAACCTGCAGAAACCCAACCTTAGCATCTACACGAACATCCCAATAACCCAACCTGCAGAAACCCATCCTCAGCATCTCCAATCACTTTCCACTAAAGTACCTGCAGAAAATAATCCTCAGCATATTCACTCACCTTACAATATAACAACATGCAGAAACCCATCCTCCGCATCTTCACCAACCTTCCAATAACACAACCTGCAGTAACCTATCCTCTGCAGCTCCACTCAACTTCCAATAACACAAACTGCAAAAACCCATCCTCAGCATCTTCACAAACCTCCCAATAGCACAACCTGCAGAAACCCATCCTCAGCATCTTCACTCACGTTCCAATAACACAACCTCCAGAAACCCATACTCAGCATCTAACTAACCGTCCAGTCACACTACCTGCAGAAACCCATCATCAGCATCTTCACTCACCTCCCAATAACACAACCTGCAGAAACCCATCCTCAGCATGTCCACTCACCTCCCAATAACAGAACCTGCAGAAACCCATCCTCAGCATCTCCACTCACCTTCCAACAACACAACCTGCAGAAACCCATCCTCAGCATCTCAACACGCCTTCCAATAACACCACCTGCAGAAACCCATCCTCAGCATCTCTACTCACCTTCCAATAACACAACCTTCAGAAACCCATCCTCTGCATCTTCGCTCACCTTCCAATAACACAACCTGCAGAAACCCATCCTCAGCACCTTCACTAACCTTCCAACATAACAACCTGCAGAAACCCACCCTCAGCACCTTCACTAACCTTCCAACAACACAACCTGTAGAAACCCATCCTCAGCATCTCAACACGCCTTCCAATAACACAACCTGCAGAAACCCATCCTCAGCATCTCCACTCACCTTCCAATAATACTACCTGCAGAGACCCATCCTCTGCATCTTCACACACCTTCCAATAACACAACCTGCAGAAACCCATCCTCTGCATCTTCACTCACCTCTCAATAACAGAACCTGCAGAATCCCATCCTCAGCATCTTCACTAACCTTCCAAAAACGCAACCTGCAGGAACCCGTCCTCAGCATCTTCACTCACCTTCCCTTTCTGCAGACTTTGCTCCATTTCTTGTTCATGTTCCATTCTCTGATTCATGGTAACTATACTCCCCTGACCTCGTTCAGAGCTGGGTCACCACATTATCGGTTCTACCTTAATGTCTGCAACAGCTCACAAAACAACCAGCAGAAACCCTTCCTCAGCATCTCCACTCACCTCCCAATAACACAACCTGCGGAAACTCATCCTCAGCTTCTTCACTAACCTTCCAGTAACACAACCTGCAGAAAACTATCCTCAGAATCTCCACTCACCTCCCAATAACACATCCTGCAGACACCGATCCGCAGCATCTACACTCGCCTCCCAACAACACAACCTGCAGAAACCCATCCTCAGCATATTCACTCACCTTAAAATATCACAACCTGCAGAAACCCATCCTCAGCATCTCGACTCACCTTGCAATAACACAACCTGCAGAAAACCATCCTCCGCATCTTCACTAACCTACCAATAACACAACCTGCAGAAACACAGCCCCAGCACCTTCACAAACCTCCCACTAACACAACCTGCAGAAACCTATCCTCAGTATCTTCACTTACCTTCCAATAACACAACCTGCAGAAACCCATCCTTAGCATCTACACGAACATCCCAATAACACAACCTGCAGAAACACATCCTCAGCATCTCCAATCACTTTCCAATAAAGTACCTGCAGAACAATCCTCAGCATATTCACTCACCTTACAATATAACAACCTGCAGAAACCCATCCTCCGCATCTTCACTCACCTCCCAATAACACAACCTGCAGAAACCCATCCTCAGCATCTTCACTAACCTTCCAATAACTCAACCTGCAGAAACCCATCCTCAGCATCTTTACTCACCCCTCAATAACACAACGTGAAGAAACCCATCCTCAGCATCTTCACTCACATTCCAATAACACAAACTGCTGAAACCCATTCTCAGCATCTCCACTCACTTATCAATAACGGAACGTGAAGAACCCTTCCTCAGCATCTTCACTAACATTCCAATATCACAACCTGCAGAAACACATCCACATCAGCTCCACTCAACTTCCAATAACACAACCTGCAAAAACCGATCCTCAGCATCTCCACTTCCCTCCCAATAACACAACCTGCAGAAACCCATCAGCAGCATCTCCACTCACCTCCCAATAACACAACCTGCAGGATCCCATCCTCAGCATCTCCACTCACCTCCCAATAACACAACCCGCAGAAACCCATCCTCAGCATCTCCACTCACCTTCCAATAACACAACCTGCAGAAACCCATCCTCAGCATCTCAACACGCCTCCCAATAACACAACTTACAGAAACCCATCCTCAGCATCTCCACTCACCTCCCAATAACACAACCTGCAGAAAACAATCCTCTGCATCTTCGCTCACCTCCCAATAACACAACCTGCAGAAACCCATCCGCAGCATCTACACTCACCTCCTAATAACACAACCTGCAGAAACCCATCCTCAGCACCTTCACTAACCTTCCAATAACACAACCTGCAGAAAACCATCCTCAGCACCTTCACTAACCTTCCAACAAAGCAACCTGCAGAAACTCATCCTCAGCACCTTCACTAAACTTCCAACAACACAACTTGTAGAAACCCACCCTCAGCATCTCAACACGCCTTCCAATAACACAACCTGCAGAAACCCATCCTCTGCATCTACACTCACCTCCTAATAACACAACCTGCAGAAACCCATCCTCAGCACCTTCACTCACCTCCCAATAACACAACCTGCAGAAACCCATCCTCAGCATCTACACTCACCTCCTAATAACACAACCTGCAGAAACCCATCCTCAGCACCTTCACTAACCTTCCAATAACACAACCTGCAGAAAACCATCCTCAGCACCTTCACTAACCTTCCAACAAAGCAACCTGCAGAAACTCATCCTCAGCACCTTCACTAAACTTCCAACAACACAACTTGTAGAAACCCACCCTCAGCATCTCAACACGCCTTCCAATAACACAACCTGCAGAAACCCATCCTCTGCATCTCCACTCACCTTCCAACAAAACAACCTGCAGAAACCCATCCTCAGCACCTTCACTAACCTTCCAACAACACAAGCTGTAGAAACCCATCCTCAGCATCTTCACTCACCTCCCAATAACACAACCTGCAGAAACCCATCTTCAGCATCTCCACTCACCTCCCAATAACAAACCTGCAGAAACCCATCCTCAGCATCTCAACACGCTTTCCAATAACAACACCTGCAGAAACCCACCCTCAGCATTTCCACTCACCTCCCAATAACACAACCTGCAGAAACCCATCCTCTTCATCTTCACTCACCTTCCAATAACACACCCTGCAGAAACCCATCCTCAGCATCTCCAATAACCTGCCAATAACACACCCGATAGAAACACATCCTCAGCATCATCACTCACCTTACAATAACACAACCTGCAGAAACCCATCCTCAGCATCTTCACTCACCACTCAATAACAGAACCTGCAGAATCCCATCCTCAGCATCTTCACTAACCTTCCAAAAACGCAACCTGCAGGAACCCGTCCTCAGCATCTTCACTCACCTTCCCTTTCTGCAAACTTTGCTCCATTTCTTGGTCATGTTCCATTCTCTGATTCACGGTAACGATAGTCCCCTGACCTCGTTCAGAGCTGGGTCACCACATTATCGGTTCTACCTTAATGTCTGCAACAGCTCACAAAACAACCAGCAGGAACCCTTCCTCAGCATCTCCACTCACCTCCCAATAACACCACCTGCAGAAACTCATCCTCAGCATCTTCACTCACCTTCCAA
Source organism: Scyliorhinus torazame (assembly GCF_047496885.1). Taxonomy (NCBI): domain Eukaryota; kingdom Metazoa; phylum Chordata; class Chondrichthyes; order Carcharhiniformes; family Scyliorhinidae; genus Scyliorhinus; species Scyliorhinus torazame. The sequence goes on along the minus strand of NC_092726.1, from coordinate 92,059,586 downwards.
CAACACAACATGTAGAAACCCATCCTCAGCATCTTCACTCACCTCCCAATAACACAACCTTCCCATCCTCAGCATCTCCACTCACCTCCCAATAACACAACCTGCAGAAACCCATCCTCAGCATCTCCACTCAGCTCCCAATAACACAACCTGCAGAAACCCATCCTCAGCATCTCCACTCACCTTCCAATAACACAACCTGCAGAAACCCATCCTCAGCATCTCAATACGCCTTCCAATAACACAACCTGCAGAAACCCATCTTCAGCACCTTCACTAACCTTCCAACATACCAACCTGCAGAAACCCATCCGCTGCACCTTCACTAACCTTCCAACAACACATTTGTAGAAACCCATCCTCAGCATCTCAACACGCCTTCCAATAACACAACCTGCAGAAACCCATCCTCAGCATCTCCACTCACCTTCCAATAACTCAACCTGCAGAAACCCATCCTCTGCATCTTCACACACCTTCCAATAACACAACCTACAGAAACCCATCCTCAGCACCTTCACTAACCTTCCAACAAAAGAGCCTGCAGAAACCCATCCTCAGCACCTTCACTAACCTTCCAACAACAGAAGCTGTAGAAACCAATCCTCAGCATCTCAACACGCCTTCCAATAACACAACCTGCATAAACCCATCCTCAGCATCTATACTCACCTCCCAATAATAGAATCTGCAGAAACCCTTCCTGAGCATCTCCACACATCTTCCAATAGCGCAGCCTACAGAAACCCATCCTCAGCATCTACACTCGCCTCCCAACAACACAACCTGCAGAAATCCATCCTCAGCATATTCACTCACCTTAAAATATCACAACCTGCAGAAACCCATACTCAGCATCTCGACTCACCTTCCAATAACACAACCTGCAGGAAACCATCCTCCGCATCTTCACTAACCTACCAATAACACAACCTGCAGAAACACAGCCTCAGCGCCTTCACAAATCTCTCACTAACACAACCTGCAGAAACCTATCCTCAGTATCTTCACTTACCTTCCAATAACACAACCTGCAGAAACCTATCCTTAGCATCTACACGAACATCCCAATAACACAACCTGCAGAAACACATCCTCAGCATCTCCAATCACTTTCCAATAAAGTACCTGCAGAAAACAATCCTCAGCATATTCACTCACCTTCCAATAACACAACCTGCAGTAACCTATCCTCTGCAGCTCCACTCAACTTCCAATAACACAAACTGCAAAAACCCATCCTCAGCATCTTCACAAACCTCCCACTAACACAACCTTCCGAAACCCATCCTCAGCATCTTCACTCACGTTCCAATAACACAACCTCCAGAAACCCATACTGAGCATCTAAACTAACCGTCCAATCACACAACCTGCAGAAACCCATCATCAGCATCTTCACTCACCTCCCAATAACACAACCTGCAGAAACCCATCCTCTGCATCTTCACTAACCTTCCAATAACTCAAACTGCAGAAAGCCATCCTCAGCATCTTCACTCACCCCTCAGTAACACAACTTGAAGAAACCCATCCTCAGCATCTTCACTCATATTCCAATAACACAAACTGCTGAAACCCATTCTCAGCATCTCCACTCACTTTTCAATAACACAACGTGAAGAAACCCATCCTCAGCATCTTCACTTACATTCCAATATCACAACCTGCAGAAACACATCCTCATCAGCTCCACTCACCTCCCAATAACACAACCTGCAGAAACACAGCCTCAGCAACTTCACAAACCTCCCAATAACAAAACCTGCAGAAACCCATCCTCAGCATCTTCACTCACCTTCCGATAACACAACCTGCAGAAACCCATCCTCGGCATCTTCACTCACCTCTCAATAAAACAACCGGCAGAAATCCATCCTCAGCATCTCCACTCACCTCCCAATAACACATCCTGCAGACACCGATCCGCAGCATCTCGACTCACCTCCCAAGAAAACAACCTGCAGAAACCCATCCTCAGCATCTCCACTCACCTTCCAGTGACACAACCAGCAGAAACCCATCCTCAGCACCTTCACTAACCTTCCAACAAAACAACCTGCAGAAAACCATCCTCAGCACCTTCACTCACCTTCCAACAACACAACATGTAGAAACCCATCCTCAGCATCTTCACTCACCTTCCAATAACACAACCTGCAGAAACCCATCCTCAGCATCTCCACTCACCTTCCAATAACATAACCTGCAGAAACCCATCCTCAGCATCTCAACACGCCTTCCAATAACACAACCTGCAGAAACCCATCCTCAGCATCTCCACTCACCTTCCAATAACACAACCTGCAGAAACCCATCCTCAGCACCTTCACTAACCTTCCAACATAACAACCTGCAGAAACCCATCCTCAGCACCTTCACTAACCTTCCAACAACACATCTGTAGAAACCCATCCTCAGCATCTCAACACGCCTTCCAATAACACAACGTGCAGAAACCCATCCTCAGCATCTCCACTCACCTTCCATTAACACAACCTGCAGAAACCCATCCTCTGCATCTTCACACACCTTCCAATAACACAACCTACAGAAACCCATCCTCAGCACCTTCACTAACCTTCCAACAAAACAGCCTGCAGAAACCCATCCTCAGCACCTTCACTAATCTTCCAACAACAGAATCTGTAGAAACCCATCCTCTGCATCTCAACACGCCTTCCAATAACACAACCTGCATAAACCCATCCTCAGCATCTATACTCACCTCCCAATAATAGAATCTGCAGAAACCCTTCCTGAGCATCTCCACACATCTCCCAGTAGCGCAGCCGACAGAAACCCATCCTCAGCATCTACACTCACCTTAAAATATCACAACCTGCAGAAACCCATCCTCAGCATCTCGACTCACCTTCCAATAACACAACCTGCAGAAAACCATCCTCCGCATCTTCACTAACCTACCAATAACACAACCTGCAGAAACACAGCCTCAGCGCCTTCACAAAACTCCCACTAACACAAATTGCAGAAACCTATCCTCAGTATCTTCACTTACCTTCCAATAACACAACCTGCAGAAATCCATCCTTAGCATCTACACGAACATCCCAATAACCCAACCTGCAGAAACCTATCCTCAGCATCTCCAATCACTTTCCAATAAAGTACCAGAAAAAACCCATCCTCAGCATCTTCACAAACCTCCCAATAACACAACCTGCCGGAACCCATCCTCAGCATCTTCACTCACGTTCCAATAACACAACCTCCAGAAACCCATACTCAGCATCTAAACTAACCGTCCAATCACACAACCTGCAGAAACCCATCATCAGCATCTTCACTCACCTCCCAATAATACAACCTGCAGAAACCCATCCTCTACATCTTCACTAACCTTACAATAACTCAACCTGCAGAAACCCATCCACAGCATCTTCACTCACCCCTCAATAACACAACTTGAAGAAACCCATCCTCAGCATCTTCACTCACATTCCAATAACACAAACTGCTGAAACCCATTCTCAGCATCTCCACTCACTTTTCAATAACACAACGTGAAGAAACCCATCCTCAGCATCTTCACTAACATTCCAATATCACAACCTGCAGAAACACATCCTCATCAGCTCCACTCAACTTCCAATAACACAACCTGCAAAAACCGATCCTCAGCATCTCCACTCACCTCCCAATAACACAACCTGTAGAAACAGAGCCTCAGCATCTTCACAAACCTCCCAATAACAAAACCTGCAGAAACCCATCCTCAGCATCTTCACTCACCTTCCGATAACACAACCTGCAGAAACCCATCCTCGGCATCTTCACTCACCTCTCAATAAAACAACCGGCAGAAACCCATCCTCAGCATCTCCACTCACCTCCCAATAACACAACCTGCAGAAACCCTCCTCAGCATCTTCACTCACCTCTCAATAACAGAACCTGCAGAAACCCATCCTCAGCATCTCCACTAACCTCTCAATAACACAACCTGCAGAAATCAATCCTCAGCATCTTCACTCACCTTCCAATAACACAACCTGCAGAAACCCAACCTCAGCATGGTCACTCACCTCCCAATAACACCAACTGCTGAAATCCATCCTCAGCATCTTCATTCACCTCCCAATAACACTAAGTGCAGAAACCCATCCTCAGCATCTTCACTCACCTCCCAATAACACAACCTGCAGAAACCCAACCTCAGCATGGTCACTCACTTCCCAATAACACCAACTGCTGAAATCTATCCTCAGCATCTTCATTCACCTCCCAATAACACTAACTGCTGAAACCCATCCTCTGCGTCTTGACTAACCTTCAAATAGCACAGCCTGCAGAAACCTTAGCCTCAGCATCTTCACTCACCTCCCAATGACACCAACTGCAGAAACCCAACCTCAGCATCTTGACAAACCTTCCAATATCACAACCTGCAGAAACACATCCTCAGCATCTCGACTCACCTTCCAATAACACAACCTGCAGAAACCCAACCTCCGCATCTTCACTAACCTTCCAATAACACAACCTTCAGAAACACATCCTCTGCAGCTCCACTCAACTTCCAATAACACAACCTGCAAAAACTCATCCTCCGCATCTCCACTCCCCTCCGAATAACACACTCTGCAGAAACACAGCCGCAGCATCTTCACAAACCTCCCAATAACACAACCTGCAGAAACCCATCCTCAGCATCTTCACTCACGTTCCAATAACACAACCTGCAGAAACCCATCCTCAGCATATTCACTCACCTTCCAATAGCACAATCTGCAGAAACCCATCCGCATCATCTTCACTCAACTCCCAATAGCACAACCTGCAGAAACACAGCCTCAGAATCTTCACAAACGTCCCAATTACAAAAACTGCAGAAACCATTCCTCAGCATCTTCACTCACGTTCCAAAAACACAGCCTCCAGAAACCCATACTCAGCATCTTCACTAACCTTCCAATAACTCAACCTACAGAAACCCATCCTCAGCATCTTCACTCACTTTCCAATAACACAAACTTCAGAAACCCATTCTCAGCATCTCCACTCACCTTTCAATATCACAACCTGCAGAAACCCATCCTCAGCATCTTCACTCACATCCCAATAACACAACCTGCAGAAACACATCCTCATCAGCTCCACTCAACTTCCAATAACACAACCTGCAAAAACCCATCCTCAGCATCTCCACTTCCCTCCCAATAACACAATCTGCAGAAACCCATCCTCATCATCTTCACTCACCTCCCAATAACACAACCTGCAGAAACACAGCCTCAGCATCTTCACAAACCTCCCAATAACAAAACCTGCAGAAACCCACCCTCAGCATCTCCACTCACCTTCCGATAACACAACCTGCAGAAACCCATCCTCAGCATCTCCACTCACCTCCCAATAACACAACCTGCAGAAATCCATCCTCAGCATCTTCACTCACCTCTCAATTACAGAACCTGCAGAATCCCATCCTCATCATCTTCACTCACCTCCGAATAGCACAACCTGCAGAAACCCATCCTCTGCAGCTCCACTCAACTTCCAATAACACAACCTGCAAAAACCCATCCTCAGCATCTTCACAAACCTCCCAATAACACAACCTGCAGAAACCCATCCTCAGCATGTTCACTCGCGTTCCAATAACACAACCTTCAGAAACCCATCCTCAGCATCTTCACTAAACGTCCAATCACAAAACCTGCAGAAACCCATCTTCAGCATCTTCACTCACCCCTCAAGAACACAACGTGAAGAAACCCATCCTCAGCATCTTCACTCACATTCCAATAACACAAACTGCAGAAACCCACTCTCAGCATCTCCACTCACCTTTCAATAACACAACGTGAAGTAACCCATCCTCAGCATCTTCACTAACATTCCAATATCACAACCTTCAGAAACCCAACTTCAGCATCATCACTCACATCCCAATAACACAACCTGCAGAAACCCATCCTCATCAGCTCCACTCAACTTCCAATAACACAACCTGCAAAAACCCATCCTTAGCATCTCCACTTCTCTCCCAATAACACAACCTGCAGAAACCCATCCTCATCATCTTCACTCACCTCCCAATAACACAACCTGCAGAAACACAGCCTCAGCATCTTCACAAACCTCTCAATAACAAAACCTGCAGAAACCCACCCTCAGCATCTTCACTCACCTTCCGATAACACAACCTGCCGAAACCCACCCTCAGCATCTTCACTCACCTTCCAATAACACAGCCTCTAGAAAACCCATCCTCAGCATCTCCACTCACCTCCCAATAACACAACCTGCAGAAACTCATCCTCAGCATCTTCACTCACCTCTCAATAACAGAACCTGCAGAAACCCAACCTCAGCATCTTCACTCACCTCCCAATAACACAACCTGCAGAAACCCAACTTCAGCATGTTCACTCACCACCCAATATCACCAACTGCTGAAATCCATCCTCCGCATCTTCACTCACCTCCCAATAACACCAACTGCAGAAACCCATCATCTGCGTCATGACTAACCTTCCAATAGCACAACCTGCAGAAACCTAGCCTCAGCATCTCCACTCACCTCTCAATATCACAACCTGCAGAAACCCAACCCCAGCATCTCCACTCACCTCCCAATAACACGAAGTGCAGAAACCCATCCTCAGCATCTCCACTCACCTTCCACTCACACAACCTTCAGAAAACCATCGTCAGCATCTCCACTCATCCTCCAATAACACCAACTGCAGACACCCATCCTCAGCATCTTGAGTAACCTTCCAATAGCACAACCTTCAGAAACCCATCCTCAGCATCTTCACTCACCTCCCAATAACACCAACTGCAGAAACCCATCCTCAGCATCTTGACTAACCTCCCAATAACAACCTGCAGAAACCAATCCTGAGCATCGTCACTCACCTTCCAATAACACAACCTGCAGAAACCCACCCTCAGCATCTTGACTAACCTTCCAACCGCACAACCTGCAGAAACCCATCCTCAGCATCTCCACTCACCTTCCAATAACACAACCTGCAGAAACCCATCCTCAGCATCTCCACTCACCTCCCAATAACAGAATTGTAAAAGTAATGAAAAATAACTCATTTCCACATTCATTGAAAATGGGCATGGGGTTGTTCTAAATTGATTCAGTGAGACTGGAGAATTTCAATCACTTAATGAGAATTCAGATAGTGAGATGCTGCCAGACTGGGAACCAATCTACATCAGTGAGCACAGGGATGACAGGTGACTGGGATTGTGTGAGGGTTAGGACCCAGACTGGGAACCAATCTACATCAGTGAGCACAGGGATGATATGTGACTGGGATTGTGTGTGTTAGGATATGGCAGCAGAGTTGGAGGTGAGCTGCGCTTCATGAAGATTTGTATCAGAAATTGTGTGACAGAATATCATTGGATTAGTCGAGTGTGGATTTAACAAAGTCACAGATGATGATTTATTCTGCAGCTAAGATGAAGCAGAGGTGGCGATGGCAAGTGAGCAGGATTGGGAATGGAGAGAAGGTCTGGCTATTATAACTTTACTGTCAAAGGGAGCGCAGGTATTGTGAACAGCCTCCGATATTAACCAGAGAGCGAGTGGAGCCAGTGGATAGGGAATGACCTCCGTGACTGGAATCGATGTTGATATTTATAGCTAAAGGCACAGAGCTTAAAGGTAAGGAAGTGTTATTGCAACTATTCCAGATGTTGGTCAGACCGCACCTGGAGCATTGCACAGTTGTGGCCCCTGATTTGAGGAAAGATGTAGTGGCTTTAGAGGCATTTCACAGGAGGTTGACTGGATTGATCGCAGAGATGAGGGCTGTGTCTTATCAAGAGAGTTGTTAAGAAGGAGTAGAGATCCAATTGTGGTTTATAAGATGATAAAAGCTGTGGGTAAAGTGGAAGTGGAGCGGATGTTTTCTCTTGTGGGGCGTTCTAGAACGAGAGGTCATAATCTCAGGATAACAGGCAGCAAATGTGAAACAGAGCTGAGGAGAAACTACTTCTCCCAATGGGATGGGAATCTGTGGAATTTGCTATCCCGAGTGAGGTGCATGCTGGGACAGTGAGTAAATTTAAAGAGCAGTTATATAGATTTTGAATTGGCAATGGGTTGAGAATTTTAGATAATGGGCAGGACGGCGGCGTTAAACCAAGGATGAGATCAGCCAAGACCGAATGACGGAGCAGACGCGATGGGCCAAATGGCCTCATTCTGCTCCTGGACCTTATGAACTTACAAACTTCTGAACTGAAGAACGTGGATTCAATCTTTCCAAGATGTAAATGACGAGAGCAAGAATACACTGAAAGTGATTTATACAATAAATAACTGGACAGGGAGACTTACCAAGGACACCGACAACAGCCAGGAGGGGATAGTAACCCGCCTGAATTATCATCAGTGCGCCGTAGAGCCGGTATGGTAAATTTTGGAAAGACACATAGACAAGACCCCAGAATAAACTCCTGCCCGTTGCTGAAAGGCTCCTGTGGATAGTTCCCAGATTCTGATCCATTGCTGTAACGTTCCTGTGGATAGTTCCCAGATTCTGATCCAGTGCTGTAACGTCACTGTGGGTAGTTCCCAGATTCTGATCCATTGCTGCAACGTTCCTGTGGATAGTTCCCAGATTCTGATCCATTGCTGTAACGTTCCTGTGGATAGTTCCCAGATTCTGATCCATTGCTGTAACGTTCCTGTGGATAGTTCCCAGATTCTGATCCATTGCTGTAACGTCCCTGTGGATAGTTCCCAGATTCTGATCCATTGCTGTAACGTTCCTGTGGATAGTTCCCAGATTCTGATCCATTGCTGTAACGTTCCTGTGGATAGTTCCCAGATTCTGATCCATTGCTGTAACGTTCCTGTGGATAGTTCCCAGATTCTGATCCAGTGCTGTAACGTTCCTGTGGATAGTTCCCAGATTCTGATCCATTGCTGTAACGTTCCTGTGGATAGTTCCCAGATTCTGCTCCCTCTTCTCGGTCTCTCTGGAGCCGCTGATCTCTGTCAGTGTTGGAGTTGACGCTCCCGCTGACAGTTTGGGATAACACAGTGAAATGAATCCTTTATTAATAGCAGAGACAAACCCTCCAGTGACACGGTTAGAATCCATGGAGACTGACATTAATCACAATCACTGAACAAACAGGCTCAGTTCACCCCTTTCAATCCAAAACGTTTTATATCACAATGAAATAGAAGATTAACCGGGTCTGGATTGGCTGTATGTGAGTGACTGAGGGATGGAGTGTGGAAATAGTGGACACACTGACCCTGATACTCAATCCTCATTGATATCTGAGTGGTTTCAGGGAACTGGGGTATTTTCACTGTCCCATCCTGTTTATAAAAGGAGAGAGAGGGATAAACCCTGGAGTGACAGAGCAATCAGTATAATGTTAGTCACCAGGACATTTCTAGGGGTCAGACTGGTTGACAGGAATATTGCTCCTTCGCGAGGATATGGTGTAATGAGTGACCAGAAACACGGCGAGATTCGTGGGAAATCACATCGCATGTTCTTATTGCAGTTATATTTCAAAATAACTGAAGGACTAATGGGGGAACTGATATGAATTCATGTACTGGAACATATTGTGATTAAATGTCATTTATTAGAGTTGTTATCGAGTCCCAAAGCCGTGTATTAAAGGCTCTGTGACAGTGTGAATGTGATATTGGCTAAGAAAATGGTGCTATATTTTAATGGCTATAAATATAGCGATTAATAGGATCGCCTTTCTTAATCTTAATTATGAATATGCTTTCAGAGTCGCCAGGTATCCCTTGATGCCTGACAAGGTTCAACTGAATTCCGATCAAAGCGCCAATACACCAGGTAGTTAGTTCAAAGTCAATGATACTTATATACACACAGTATGATTTACTCATGCACAATAACACTACAGGCTAAACTAGGTACATCACTAACACCTATACTTAACTTCGGGTGCCCACTTTGGTCAGAGGAACAATGGCCGTTGTTCCGATCTGAGGCTGTTGGGTTCGAAGTGGTAACAGGAGGACAGCTAACGTCGTCCGTCTGCTAGCGAGCGTTGAACTTGAAGTCACTTGCTTCTGGTGGTGTAGGTGGAAGGGTCTCTCTGATTGAGAGCCAATTCCAAGAGAGCGAAGACAGGGTGAGGGTTCCTTCTTATACTTGCGGGGCCTTCGCGCACTTTTGGGCGGGCCTTAAATTTGGTCCCAATTAATTGGGCAGCTTCTCGATCACTGCCATCGATCTAAGCCAATAAAGGGGCGGGTGCCTTGATGGCTGGGCCTGTCCTAAGTGACCGCTGGCCTTGCTTTGTTTGTGTGTTCTTGCTGAGGTAGTGGTGCCGGAATGTCAGGGACGGCATCGGCTCCCTGAGCACTAGTCTTTCTTCATCGGAGATGGGTCATCAAGGTGCATATCGGCCAAGAGTTTGCCGGTCGGAGTAAGGACAGGGTGACTGCTGGGTAACTAGTCAAGATTTAAATTGTTTACGCAGGCCCATAACAGCTGATTGCGGGGTGCAGTGATTGCTGGTTAAGTGTTTTATTTTTACCTGTATTTCAGTTGGGCAGTTTCTGAACCCTAGACACTACACTTGTAGTGTCCCCCACCCTTCCACCTCCTTTAACCTAAGGGGTAGAGTGAATAGCAGGTAAGCTCTTTCTTTCTTTTTCATTTTTTATCTAGAGGGGATGGCAGGGAAGGTAGTGCAATGTTCCTCCTGCAGAATGTTTGAGGTGAGGGACACCGTCAGTGACCCTGCTGATTTCAGCTGTGGGAAGTGTACCCATCTCCAGCTCCTCGGAAACCGCGTTAGGGAACTGGAGCTGCAGCTGGATGAACTTCGGATCATTCGGGAGGCAGAGGTGGTCATTGGTAGAAGCTTCAGAGATGTGGTTACTGCGAAGAATCAAGGTAGGTGGGTGACGGTGAGAGGGGCTGGGAGGAAGCAGTCAGTGCAGGGATCCTCTGTGGTCGTTCCCCTCAGTAATAAGTATACCGCTTTGGATACTGTTGAGGGGGACGACCTACCAGGGGTAAGCCACAGTGAACGGATCTCCAGCACTGAGCCCGTCCCTGTGGCTCAGACGGGAAGGAGGGAGAGCAGGACAGCAAGAGTTATTGGGGACTCGATAGTTCGAGGGACAGATAGACGGTTCTATGGCAGCGAAAGAGACTCACGGATGGTATGTTTCTCCCCGGGTGCCAGGGTCCATGATGTCTCGGACCGTGTTTTCAGTTTTCAAAATCCTTAAAGGAGTGGGGGAACAGTCACAAGTCGTGGTACACATCGGTGACTTGGTAAGAGAAGGGACGGGAATTTAAAACAGGAATTTAGGGATCTAGGGTGGAAGCTGAGAGCCAGGACAAACCATGTTGTCATCTCTGGTTTGTTGCCGGTGCCACGTGCTAGTGAGGTGAGGAACAGGGAGTGAGGCAGATAAACACGTGGCTGCAGGGATTCTGTAGCAGGGAGGGTTTCAAGTACGTGGATAATTGGAGCACATTCTGGGGAAGGTGGGACCTGTACAGACAGGAAGGTTTCCACCTGAACCAGAGGGGCACCAATATCCTGGGAGGGAAATATGCTACGGCTCTTCGAGGGTCGGAGTGGGGGGGATTAATCTAATTTGTCAGGGGGCTGGAAAAGTGAGCTGTCGTCCAGAAGCCCATGTTGAGAGTAGTGAGGTATTGAGAAGGGTATCAAGGTCGCAGGAGTGTGCCGGCAGACAGAAAGGTGGATTGAACTGTGTCTACCTCAATGCAAGGAGCATCCGGCATAAGGTAGGTGAACTTGGAGCGCGGATTGGTACTTGGGACTACGATGTTGTGGCCAATATGGAGACATGGTTAGAACAGGGGCAGGAATGGCTGATGAAAGTACGGGGTACAGTGTTTCAAAGAACAAAGAAATGTACAGCACAGGAACAGGCCCTTCGGCCCTCCAAGCCCGTGCCGACCATGCTGCCCGACTAAACGACAATCTTCTACACTTACTGGGTCCGTATCCCTCTATTCCCATCCTATTCATGTATTTGTCAAGATGCCCCTTAAATGTCACTATCGTCCCTGCTTCCAGCACCTCCTCCGGTAGCGAGTTCCAGGCACCCACTACCCTCTGCGTAAAAAACCTGCCTCGTACATCTACTCTAAACCTTGCCCCTCACCTTAAACCTATGCCCCCTACTAATTGACCCCTCTACCCCGGGGAAAAGCCTCTGACTATCCACTCTGTCTATGCCCCTCATAATTTTGTAGACCTATATCAAGTCGCCCCTCAACCTCCTTCGTTCCAGTGAGAACAAACCGAGTTTATTCAACCGCTCCTCAGTCAGAGTAGGGAAGGTGGTAAAAGAGGTGGGGGAGTAGCATTGTTTACCAAGGATATTTTAACGGCTGCAGAAAGCCAGTTTGAAGGGGTTCTGCCTGCTGAGGTAATATGGGCCGAAGTTAGAAATAGGCAGTGTGCGGTCACATTGTTACGTGTTTTCTATAGGCCCCCAAATAGTAATCGAGATTTGGAGGAAGAGATTGTAAATCACATTATGGATAGGTGTAGAGGTCTCAGGGTAGTTGTCATGGGTGAATTTAACTTTCCATATATTGATTGGAACCTCTATAGGTCGAACAGTTCGGATGGGGCACTTTTTGTACATTGTGTGCAGGAGGGTTTCCTGACAGAATATGTGGATAGGCCGACAAGAAGGGGGGGGCACATTGGATTTGGTACTGGATAATGAACCGGGCCAAGTGTTAGAATTGTTTGTGGGAGAGCACTTTGGAGATAGTGACCAAAATTCGGCACCTTTCACACTTGCAATGGAGAGGGATAGGGCTATACGGCAGGACAAGGTTTATAATTTGGGGAGGGGTAAATATGATGCGATTAGGCAAGAATTAGGGAGCATAAGATGGGAACAGAAACTGTCAGGGAAAGGCACAAATACAAAGTGGAGCTTCTTCAAGGAACAAATACTGTGTGCCCTTCATAGGCATGTCCCTGTCAGGCAGGGAGGAAATTGTCGTGTGAGGGAACCATGGTTCACAAAAGAGGTTGAATGTCTTGTCAAGAGGAAAAAGGAAGAATATGTAAGGATGAGAAAACAAGGTTCAGTCGGGTCGCTTGAGGGTTACAAGGAAGCAAGGAATGAGCTGAAAAAAGGGCTTCGGAGAGCTAGGAGGGGACATGACAAGTCCTTGGCTGGTTGGTCCAAGGAAAATCCCAAGGCTTTTTACTCTTATGTGAGAAATAAAAGAATGACCAAGGTGAGGGTAGGGCCGTTGAAGGACAGTAGTAGGAAATTGTGCATGGAGTCAGAAGAAATAGGAGAAGCGTTGAATGAATACTTTTCTCTGTGTTCACAAAGGAGAGGGGCCATGTTTTTGAGCATGAGCGTGTGATTCAGGCGGGTAGGCTGGAGCAAGTAGATGCTCTGAGGAAGGATATATTAGCAATTTTGAAAAACCTGAGGGTCGACAAGTTCCCTGTGCCAGATGAGATACCCCCAAGGATTCTTTGGGTGGCAAGGGATGAGCTTGCAGAATTTTTGGCTTTGATCTTTAGGTCCTCGCTGTCCACGGAGATAGTGCCAGAGGACTGAAGTGGCAAATGTTATTCCTCTGTTCAAGAAAGGGAATAGGAACGACCCTGGTAAATATAGGCCAGTTAGTCTTACTTCAGTGGTCGGGAAGATGATGGAAAAGCTCCTGAAGGATAGGATGTATGACCATTTGGAAATTTGCAGCTTAATCCGGGATAGTCAACACGGATTCGTGAAGGATAGGTCTTGCCTCACAACTTTGATTGAATTCTTTGAGGAGGTAACTAAGTGTGTAGATGAAGGTAGAGCAGTCGATGTCGTATACATGGATTTTAGTAAGGGGTTTGATAAGGTTCCCCATGGACAGCTCATGAAGAAGGTAAGGAGATGTGGGATAGAGGGAAATTTGGCCAATTGGGTAAGTAACTGGCTATCACATAGAAGGCAGCGGGTGGTGGTGGATGGAACATTTTCAGACTGGAGACTAGTTACCAGCGGTGTACCACAGGGATCAGTGCTGGGTCCTCTGCTGTTTGTGATTTTTATCAATGACTTGGGCGAGGGGGCTGAAGGGTGGGTCAGTAAATTTGCTGATGACACCAAGATTGGTGGAGTAGTGGTTGAGGTGGAGGTACTGTTGTAGGCTGCAAAGACACATTGATCGGATACAGGGCTGGGCCGAAAAATGGCAGATGGAGTTTAACCCTGAAAAGTGCGAGGTGATTCATTTTGGTAGAAAAAAAACGAATGCGGATTACAGGGTCAACGGCAGTGTCCTGAGGAATGTGGAGGAACAGAGAAATCTTGGGTTCATGTCCACAGATCTCTGAAGGTTGCCACTCAAGTGGATAGAGCCGTGAAGAAGGCTGATGGTATGTTCGTGTTTTTTAACAGGAGGCTTGAGTTTAAGAGCCGCGGGGTTATGCTGCAATTATACATGGCCCTGGAGAGACCACATTTGGAGTATTGTGTGCTGTTCTGGTCAGTTCATTATAGGAAGGATGTGGAAGCATTGGAAAGGGTGCAAATGAGATTTACCTGGATGCTGCCTGGTTTGCAGGATAGGTCTCATGAGGAAAGGTTGAGGGAGCTAGGGCTTTTCTCTTTAGAGCGGAGGAGGATGAGAGGCGACTTAATAGAGGTTTATAAGATAATGCGGGGGATAGATAGAGTGGACGTTCAGAGATTATTTTCTCGGGTGGATGTAGCTGTTACAAGGGGGCATAACTATAAGATTCAGGGTGGGAGATATAGGAGGGATGTCCGAGGTAGGTTCTTTACTCAGAGAGTGGTTAGGGTGTGGAATGGACTGCCTGCTGTGGTAGTGGAGTCGGACACTTTAGGAACTTTCAAGCGGTTATTGGATAGGCACATGGAGCACACCAGAAGGACAGGCAGTGGGATAGCTTGATGTGGGTTTCGGACAATGCTCGGCACAACATCGAGGGCCGAAGGGCCTGTTCTGTGCTTTACTGTTCTATGTTCTATTTATAACCGACCCAGGGTGGAATTTCATTATTTAGAGTTGTCCCTGGATAATGTATCATTCTTTACAGTGGTCCCTGGGCAGTATGAGATTATTTACAGTGGTCCCTGGGCCCTATATATTATTTACAGTAAGAAGTCTTACAACACCAGGTTAATGTCCAACAGGTTTGTTTCGATGTCACAAGCTTTCGGAGCGCTGCTCCTTCCTCAGGTGAATGAAGAGGTATGTTCCAGAAACATATATATAGACAGATTCAAAGATGCCAGACAATGCTTGGAATGCGAGCATTAGCAGGTGATTAAATCTTTACAGATCCAGAGATGGGGTAACCCCAGGTTAAAGAGGTGTGAATTGTACCAAGCCAGGACAGTTGGTAGGATTTCGCAGGCCAGATGGTGGGGGATGAATGTAATGCGACATGAATCCCAGTTCCCAGTTGAGGCCGCACTCATGTGTGCGGAACTTGGCTATAAGTTTCTGCTCGGCTATTCTGCATTGTCGCGCGTCCTGAAGGCCGCCTTGGAGAACGCTTACCCGGAGATCAGAGGCTGAATGCCCTTGACTGCTGAAGTGTTCCCCGACTGGAAGGGAACATTCCTGCCTGGTGATTGTCGCACGATGTCCGTTCATTCGTTGTCGCAGCGTCTGCATGGTCTCGCCAATGTACCACGCTTCGGGACATCATTTCCTGCAGCGTATGAGGTAGACAACGTTGGCCGAGTCGCACGAGCATGTACCGCATACCTGGTGGGTGGTGTTCTCACGTGTAATGGTGGTATCCATGTCGATGATCTGGCACGTCTTGCAGAGATTGCCATGGCAGGGTTGTGTGGTGTTGTGGTCACTGTTCTGAAGACTGGGTAGTTCGCTGCAAACAATGGTTTGTTTCAGGTTGCGCGGTTGTTTGAAGGCAAGTAGTGAAGGTGTGGGGATGACCTTGGCAAGATGTTCATCTTCATCGATGACGTGTTGAAGGCTGTGAAGAAGATGTTGTAGTTTCTCCGCTGCGGGAAGTACTGGATGACGAAGGGTACTCTGTCGGTTGTGTCCCATGTTTGTCTTCTGAGGAGGTCGGTGCGGTTTTTTGCTGTGGCGCGTTGGAACTGTCGATCGATGAGTTGAGCGCCATATCCCGTTCGTACGAGGGCATCTTTCAACGTCTGTAGATGTCTGTTACGCTCCTCCTCTTCTGAGCAGATTCTGTGTATACGGAGAGCTTGTCCATAGGGGATGGCTTCTTTAATGTGTTTAGGGTGGAAGCTGGAGAAGTGGAGCATCGTGAGGTTATCCATGGGTTTGCGGTAAAGCGAAGTGCTGAGGTGACCGTCCTTAATGGAGACGAGTGTGTCCAAGAATGCAACTGATTTTGGAGAGTAGTCCATGGTGAATCTGATGGTTGGATGGAACTTATTGATGTCATCGTGTAGTCGTTTCAGTGATTCTTCGCCGTGGGTCCAAAGGAAAAAAATGTCATCGATGTATCTGGTGTATAACATCGGTTGAAGGTCCTGTGCGGTGAGTAGGTCATGTTCAAACTTGTACATGGAGATGTTGGCGTATTGCGGTGCGAATTTGGTCCCCATGGCTGTTCCGTGGGACTGGATGAAGAACTTGTTGTCGAAGGTGAAGACGTTGTGATCCAGAATGAAGCGGATGAGTTGCAGAATTGCGTCTGGAGATTGGCAGTTGTCGGTGTTGAGTACTGAGGCTGTTGCAGCAATGCTGTCGTCATGGGGGATGCTGGTGTAGAGTGCCGAGACGTCCATTGTGACGAGGAATGTTCCTAGTTCAACTGGTCCATGGGTGCTGAGTTTCTGTAGGAAGTCCGTCGTGTCGCGACAGAAGCTGGGCGTACCTTGTACGATGGGTTTCAAGATGCCCTCGATGTAGCCAGAGAGGTTCTCACACAGGGTCCCATTGCCTGAAATATCACAGTTAACCGTTAACCTTATCTCACGGCTACAGACAAATCTCGCTTTTACCTTAATCATCGATTTACTTTTACTCCCCTGTTTTTTTTTCCGAAAGGGGGTCAGCTTGATTAGATTCCTATGCGGGACATATAGGTTCACCAACCTCATTCCGTTGCTTTACGATTGTTTCTTTTTATTTTCTTACTCATTTTGACTCCCTTATTTGTCCTCTTTAAGGAGTTCACCTTCTTTCTCGCTCCGGATATCTTTACCGAGGCTTTGAGACGACCTGTGAGGGAGCGGCGAGTTTAGTCCGCATCGTTCCGTCTGCAAAATACGTTAGAACATATATATAACAATAACAACAACCGTGGAGATTGGAAATCATATACAAATACTGCAGGGAGCGCACACCGCTGTTTATCCTTTCACGAACCTCGAAGTCTTTTTTTATTTTATTTTAGTCTCTAAGGCACCTTTTTCTTCCCATGCAGCTATCATTAATTTATTAACTAAGATAACTCTCCGAGCATGAGTCACTGGCCAGTAATTAAGGCTTCCGAGCCGCAGACCCCCTTTCAGCTGGGGTCGCGCTATAGCTCTCTCCCTTTCAGCTGAGAGAGTCCTGTTTAGAGATTCATTTCGGGGTTCACGCCCCGTTAAATTAGGGAAACTGCACCGATTGCGCCAATTTGTCGTGAAAATCATAATGAAGACAAATTCCTCGAGGTTCGATTTAAGGAAATTTATTTACACAAATATACTTGTGGAGAGAGAGTGTTTCAGCTGCAAAGCCAAGGCAGTGCACTCTGAGTTATGGAGTCAAAAACCATTATATTTATAGGTTGAAATAAACAACTTTGAAGAGATAAAGCTTGGGAACATACGCAAGAGGAAACATGAATGTTTTGCCCTTGGTTTAAAAACAATTCGAGTCCGCATGTTTTTGTCCTTCGGAAGAACAACTTATTATCATAATAAGGCCAGTACCACATACTAAGCAGTATTTGGTTTACATTGATTGACCTCCTTATTTTCGCTCAAAAGCAGTGTTAAAATATAGTTACTATTCCCAGCATGCTTCTAAATTCGTAACTCATTAACTTCCCTTCCACACTTACCAACACACGAAGAGTTACATTTCTCCCAGCTACTGCTAATTGGAGCACTTTCCTTCCCAGCCAATCAAGTCACTGCTTTGCTGTGAAGTCTCTCTTCAAGGTAAGTTATTAAAGTTTTGAAAGAGGAAAACTTACCTTCCTGACTGACCCCTGGCCACTGCTTCCGCCGTAAATCTGAAGGCCGCTTCTCCGGCAGCTGTGTCCCCGCCGCTCTCCTCGCGCTCTTTTATCCTCTCTCCCCGCGCCTCTCCTCGCGCTCTTTCACTGTGTCCCCGCCGCTCTCCTCGCGCTCTTTTATCGTGTGTCCCCGCAGCTCTCCTCGATCTCTTTCCCTGAATCCCCGCCGCTCTCCTCGCGTGCTTTCACTGTGTCCCCGCCGCTCTCTTCGCGCTCTTTCACTGCAGGCTGTGACGCCACAGTTCTACTTCTTTCCACTTCTACCTGCCCTCGAGTCTCCCTCTTGATCTTTACTCGGCTGGGATCCTTAAAGTGATTGTCTTTTTTTTCGGTTCGAGGAGGAGGTAGGGAGGGAAACACTGAAGAAATGTTTCGGGTTAACTGTCACTTGACAACAGCTCCTCCACAAACCACCTTCAAGGTGTACAGAGCTGGAATCGAACTCGGGATTCCGCAGTGTGAGATCAGAAAGTTAACACGTGGCACACGCCGCTTTTCAAAACAGATCAATGCAACCTCTAAACGAAATACACCTACTTCTAATTATAAATGTGCTGCTGCTTTTATTTAGGCAACACACATGTTTTGGGAATATTAAAAACGCCAAGAAGTGCCCACGGTGAGACAGGTCCGGACTCGCAATTAAGTTGATGCTGTGAAGTAACCAGTGAGCTAAAGCTGACGGCGGTGTTAAACAGGGGCACATTGTATATAAAGGATTACCGTGATCCTACTCGCCCTGGTGGGTAACATTGACGGGAAACTCCAGGTGTTGGTGCACATCATCTCACAGCCAGACGTGACCAGATATTTAAAAGTGAATGAATTAATGATTTACCGACGAAGGACATTCATTCAGTTTAACCTCAGCGGCTCTTTAGATTAGCGGTTCATTCAATCCCACCCGATCGACCTTTCCCCAGAGACATCCATTTGATTCCTGTCGTTTCTGGCATTGACATTTGAAAGCCACAGTTGTATCTGCCTCCACCAATCTCACAGGCAGTGCGGACCAGATAATTGAACTGTGCCCCAGAACAATGAAATCATTATTCCAAAGATGTAACTTAAACATCTTATCTCACAGTTATATTCATCTGCGAGCTGCGCGTGCTGTGGCAACTGGAACGGATAGCAAATTACAACAGGGCTACTCACTCCTGCCCCAACATTCAGTTTGATCACAGCTGAGCTTCTGCCTCAATGTCAATTTCTGCCTGTTCCTCAGATACTTCCATTCCCTCAAAGTTCACTGTCGATCAGAAAAATGGAGGCAGAACCCACAGCAAAATTTCAAACCGATTTGGACATTATATGGTGTGCTCCAATCTGCAGCGACACAGATCTGGAAGGTGGGACAAGTCATAGGGCGGGTCATCGACGTTTACAGCATGGAAATAGGCCCTTCGGCGTAACTTGTCCATTCCGCCCAGTTTTTACTACACAAAGCCTGTCCAATTGCCCACATTTGGTCATATTCCTCTATACCCATCTTCTCCATGTATCTATGTAAATGCTTTTTAAAGGTAGAATTGTCGACGCCTCTATTACTGTCTCTGCCAGCTCGTTCGAGACACTCACCACCCTCTGTGTGAAACAATTGTCCCTCTGGATCCTTTTGAATCTCTCCTCTCTCACGTTAAACCTATGCCGTCTAGGTTTGGATTCCACTAACCTTGGGAAAATATACTTCATCTATGCCCCTCATTATTTTATAGCCGACGTCAAGATCACCCCTAGCCTCCAAGAAACATGTTCCAGTCTATACAACCGCTCCGTTTAACTCAAAACATCAAGTCCGGTAGCAGCCGAGCAAATCTTTTCTGATCTCTTTCTAGGTTAATAATATCCTTTCTATCTTAAGGTTACGAGAACTGTACACAATATTCGAAGTGTGTTCTTCAAACTGTCCTGAAGAACTTCAGTAAGACGTCCCAACTCCTGTCTTCAATAATCTGACCATGTATCTGTAGAATAGTAATAATGGGCACAGAAGCAGTAATTGTTGAACAAGGAGACTCCTTCAGTGTTGGGAATTTCCAATTATTCATCATGTTTGCTGTGGTTGCAAAAAGCAACGCAGTCGCAGAATGTGGCTGACTGGAAAAAATGTAGAAGAATGTCTTGCTCTTCTACAGACCCACTGCTAATCAAATCTTCACCCGATATCAATAGAAACAAAACAGAAACAGAATAAAGGAGAATGGTAAAGAGAGAAAGGGGGAGAGGGCGTTTAATGCTGGAGTATATTGCACACCACTCCCTTCCACCATACTGCAGCAAGCACATAGTTTCTATCTTCAAGGATTCATGCAGTTAGAAATACATTAGATTGACTTTCCTCTGAAGCAGAAGTTACATAAGAACATAAGAACTCGGAGCAGAAGTAGGCCATCTGGCTCCTCGAGCCTGCTCCACCATTCAATGAGATCATGTCTGATCTTTTGTGGACTCAGCTCCACTTTCCGGCCCGAACACCATAACCCTTAATCACTTGTTTCTTCAAAAAACTATCTATCTTTATCTTAAAAACATTTAATGAAGGAGCCTCTACTGCCTCACTGGGCAAGGAATTCCATAGATTCACAACCCTTTGGGTGAAGAAGCTCATCCTAAACTGTCCTAAATCTACTTCCCCATATTTTGAGGCTATGCCCCCTAGTTCTGCTTTCCCCCGCCAGTGGAAACAACCTGCCCGCATCTATCCTATCTATTCCCTTCATAAATTTATATGTTTCTATAAGATCCCCCCTCATCCTTCTAAATTCCAACGAGTACATTCCCAGTCTACTCAACCTCTCCTCGTAATCCAACCCCTTCAGCTCTGGGATTAACCTAGTGAATCTCCTCTGCACACCCTCCAGTGCCAGTAGGTCCTTTCTCAAGTAAGGAGGCCAAAACTGTACACAATACTCCAGGTGTGGCCTGACTATCACCCTATACAATTGCAGCATAAGCTCCGTAGTCTTAAACTCCATAACTCTAGCAATGAAGGACAAAATTCCATTTGCCTTCTTAATCATCTGTTGCACCCGTAAACCAACGTTTTGCGACTCATGCACTAGCACACCCAGGTCTCGCTGCACAGCAGCATGTTCTATTATTTTAGCATTTAAATAATAATCCCTTTTGCTGTTATTCCTACCAAAATGGATTACCTCACATTTGTCAACTTTGTATTCCATCTGCCAGACCCTAGCCCATTCACTTAGCCTATCCAAATCCCTCTGCAGACGTCCAGTATCCTCTTCACTTTTTGCTTTCCCACTTATCTTAGTGTCGTCTGCAAACTTAGGCATATTGCTCTTGGTCCCCAACTCCAAATCATCTATGTAAATTGTGATCAGTTATGGGCACAAAACTGATCCCTGAGGGACACCACTAGCTACTGATTACCAACCAGGGAAACATCCATTAATCCCCACTCTTTGCTTTCTATTAATTGACCAGTCCTCTATCCGTGCTACTATTTTCCCCTTAATGCCATGCATCGTTATCTTATGCAGCAACCTTTTGTGTGGCACCTTGTCAAAGGCTTTCTGGAAATCCAGATATACCACATCCATTGGCTCCCCGTTATCTACGCACTGGTAATGTCCTCAAAAGATTTCACCAAATTAGTGAGGCAAGACCGGCTCTTTATGAACCCATGCTGGGTCTGCCCAATGGGACAATTTACATCCCGATTCCTTGCTATTTCTTCCTTGTTGATGGATTCCAGCATCTTCCCTACTACCGAAGTTATGCTCACTGGCCTATAATTACCCTATTTCTGCCTCCCTCCTTTTTTAAACAGTGGTGTCACGTTTGCACGTGATTAATTCCACCGTTAGAATGACAAATAAGGACAGCAGGATGGCCCAGTGGTTAACCCTGCTGTTTCACGGCGCTGAGTTCTTAGGTTCGATTCCGGCTCTGGGTCACTGTCCGTGTGCAGTTTGCACATTCTCCCCGCTTTTGCGTGGGTTTCTCCCCCACAACCAAAGATCTGCCGGATAGGTGGATTGGCCACACGAAATTGCCCTTTAATTGGAAAAAAGGAATTGGGTACTGAATATTTGTTTTTGAAGATTGGAGAACAGTTAATTCCCAGGCCCCAGAAATTCAAAGCATTAATCCATTAAAAAGATCACTTTTACTGGATGTGAGAGTTGCTGGTTGGGGCAGAATTTATTACCCATCCCTAGTTGCCCTTCAGAAGGTGGTGGTGAGCTTCCTCCTTGAATTGTTGCATGTCGTGAGGTTTGGGTGCACCCACGTGCTTTAAGGGAGGAAGCTAAATGATTGTTTCCCCCGTTACCGTGAAGAAACGTTCATATGGTTCCAAGTGGGAGTGGTGAGTGGTTTGAAGGGGGAAATCCAGTTGGTGATTTTCCCAAGTAGGGGCTTGTCTAGTTCTTCAAAATGACAGTGGTCGTAGGTCTGGAAGGTACTGCCGAAGGAACAATTGCCTGAGGAACTTTGTTGAGTTATTGCGGTGCATTTTGGGATGTCTGGTGCGGAGGGATTGAATGTTTGTGGCAGGAGGAGCAATCAAGCGCACTGCTTGGTCCTGGATGCTTTCAAACTCCCCGAGTGTTCTTGGAGATCTGGGAACAGCGTTTCACGTGGAAAAAACTGGATTAATCAATTCGCCTGCGTAAACTATCTTGTTCCGAAATTTCAAAAAATGTATAACAGATAATCGTTAATGCTCCTTTCCTCCATTTAGGTCGTGAGTAATTGACAAAGTGTGATCGGTCAGTTATTGTACAGAGCTGGAATCGAACTTGGGTTTCCGCAGTGTGAGATCAGAAAGTAAACACCTGGCACAAGCCCCTTTTCAAAACAATGAATGCAACCTCTAAACAAAATACACCTACTTCTAATTATAAATGTGCTGCTGCTTTTATTTATGCAACACATGTTTTGGAAATAATAAAAGCTTCAGGCAGCGCCCACGGTAAGACAGGCTCGAACTTACAATTAAGTTGATGCTGTGAAGTAACCAGTGAGCTAAAGCTGACGCTAGCTTCAAGCATGGACACATTGTATATGAAGGATTATCGTGATCATACTCGCCGTGGTGGGTAGCATTGAGGGAAACTCCAGTGTGTTGGTGCACATCATCTCACAGCCAGACGTGACCAAAAACGTAAAAGTGCGCGAAGTACCGATGGAGGACATTCATTCCGTTTAACCTCAGCGGCTCTTTTGATTAGCAGATCATTCAATCCCACTCGATCGACCTTTCTCCAGAGGCATGCATTTGATTCCTGTCGTTTCTCGCATTGACATTTGAAAACCACTGTTGCATCTGCCTTCACCAACATCACAGCCAGTGCAGACCAGATAACTGAACTGTATCCCCGAACATTGAATTAATTGATGGAAAGATGTAACTTAAAAATCCTATCGCGCAGTTATAATCATCTGCGAGTGCTGTGGCAACTGTAACTGATAGTAAATGACGACATAGTGAGACGACCCGGCCACTCACTCCTGCCCCAACATCCAGTTTGATCACAGCAGAGCTTCTGCCTCAATGTCATTTCCTGCCTGTTCCTCAGATCCTTTCAATCACTCAGGGACCATTGTCCATGAGAATGATAGAGGCAGACACCCAGAGCAAAATTTCAAAATCACTTGGACATAGAGATGGAGTGCTCTAATCTGCAGCGTTACAGAGCTGGAAGATGGGATAGGGCCACAGAGTTCGAGAGGTTTACAGCATGGAAATAGGCCCTTCGGCCCAACTTAAAATGAGGCATTTGTCAGGGCTAAAAGGCTGGGAACATACGAAGCCTTTGTGGAATATTAGGAAAGTCGGAAGGAACTGAAGCAAGGAGCCAGGAGGGCTAGAAGGGGTCACGAAAAGTCATTGGCAAATGGGGTGAAGGAAAATCCCAAGGCTTTTTACACGTACGTAAAAAGCACGAGGTAGCCAGGGAAAGGGTTGGCCCACTGAAGGACAGGCAAGGGAATCTATGTGCGGAGCCAGAGGAAATGTGCGAGGTACTAAATGAATACGTTGTACCAGTATTCACCAAAGAGAAGGAATTGGTGGATGTTGAGTCTGGAGAAGGGTGTTTAGATAGCCTGGGTCACATTGAGATCCAAACAGACGAGGTGTTGGGCGTCCTGAAAAATATTAAGGTAGATAAGTCGCCGGGGCCGGATAGGATCTACCCCAGAATACTGAAGGAGGCGAGAGAGGAAATTGCTGCGGCTTTGACAGAAATCTTTGGATCCTTACTGTCTTCAGGTGATGTTCTGGAGGACAGGAGAATATCCAAATGTCGTTCCTTTGTTTACGTAGGGTAGCAAGGATAATCCAGGGAACTACAGTCCGGTGTGCCTTACATCAGTGGTAGGGAAATTACGAGACAGGATCTACTCGCATTTGGAAGCAAATGGACGTCTTAGCGAGAGGCAGCACGGTTTTGTGAAGGGGAAGTAGCGTCTCACTAACTTGATAGAGTTTTTCGAAGAGGTCACAAAGATGATTGATGCAGGTAGGGTAGAGGATGTTGTCCATATGGACTGCAGTAAGGCCTTTGAGAAGGTCCCTCTTGGTAGACTCGTACAAAAGGTGAAGTCACACGGGATCAGGGGTGACCTGGCCAGATGGATACAGAACTAGCTAGGTCATAGAAGGCAGATAGAAGCAATGGAAGTGTGCTTTACTAATTGGAGGGCTTTGACGAGTGGTGTTCCGCAGGGATCAGTGCTGGGACTTTTGCTGTTCGTAGTATATATAAATGATTTGGACGAAAATGTAACTGGTCTGATTAGTAAGTTTGGATAGCGATAAGGACTCTCAGAGGATGCAGCAGGATTTAGATCGTTTGGAGGCTTGGGCGGAAAGATGGGAAATGAAGTATAATCCGGGCAAATGTGATGTAATGCATATTGGAAGTTCCAATGCAGGTGGGGAATACACAGTGAATGGTAGAACCCTCAAGCGTATTGACAGTCAGAGAGATCTTCGTGTGCAGGTCAACAGGTCACTGAAAGGGGCAACACAGGTGGAGAAGGTAGTCAAGAAGGCATTCAGCATGTTTGCGTTTATTGGCCGGGGCATTGAGTATAATAATTGGCAAAGCATGTTGCAGCTGTAGAGAACCTTATTTAGGCCACACTTGGAGTGGCGTGTTCAATTCTGGTAGCCACACAACAGAAGGATGCGGAGGCTTTAGAAAGGGTGCAGAAGTGATTCACCAGGATGTTGCCTAGTATGGAGGGCATTAGCTATGAGGAGCGGTTGAATAAACTCGTTGTTTTCTCACTGGGACGACGGAGGTTGAGGGGCGACCTGATTGAGGTCTACAAAATTATGAGGGGCATAGACAGAGTATATAGTCAGTGGCTTTTTCCTAGGATAGAGGCGTCAAATATACGGGGGTGGGGGCATAGGTTTAAGGTACAAGGATGTACGAGGCAAGTTTTTACACAGAGGGTAGTGGACGCCTGGAACACGCTGCCGTAGGAGGTGGTGGAAGCAGAGACCAGAGTGACATATAAGGTGCATCTTGACTGTACTTATGTTTGTTCTTTGTTCTTTATTCTTTGTTCTTTCAACAGTCTAGTTAAACAGTGTCCCACAGTAAGCAGGCTATTTGCACAGTGTCTGACTGTAATCAATCTATTTGCACTGTTCCCTACAGTAAACATTCTATTGAAACTGTAGCCTACAGTAAACAGTCTATTTAAATATTGTCCTACAGTAAACATAGCCTACTTAAACAACATCCCACTAATCAGTCTGAACCCTGTCTATTTACACAGCATCCTACAACAAACAGTCCATTTTGGATCAGAAATTGGCTAGCTGGAAGAAGACAAAGGGTGGTGGTTGATGGGAAATGTTCAGACAGTAGTCCAGTTACTAGTGGTGTACCACAAGAATCTGTTTTGGGGCCACTGCTGTTTGTCATTTTTATAAGTGACCTGGAGGAGGGCGTAGAAAAATGGGTGAGTAAATTTGCAGATGACACTAAAGTTGGTGGAGTTGTGGACAGTGCGGAAGGATGTTACAAATTACAGAGGAACACAGATAAGCTGCAGCGCTGGGCTGAGAGGTGGCAAATGGAGTTTAATGCAGAAAAGTGTGAGGTGATTCATTTTGGAAGGAATAACAGGAAGACAGAGTACTGGGCTAATGGTAAGATACTTGGCAGTGTCGATGAGCAGAGAAATCCCAGTCTCGATGTCCATAGATCCCTGAACGTTGCCACCCAGGTTGAGAGGATTGTTCAGAAGAGGTCACAAGTGTGTTAGCTTTTATTGGGAGAGGGATTGAGTTTCGGAGCCATGAGGTCATGTTGCAGCTGTACAAAACTCTGGTGCGGCCGCATTTGTAGTATTGCGTGCGATTCTGGTCGCCGCATTATAGGAAGGATGTGGAAGGAGAGGAGATTTACCAGAATGTTGCCTGGTATGGGGGGAAGATCTTATGATGAAAGGCTGAGGGACTTGAGGGGACATAGCTTTAAATTGAGGGGAGATAGATATAAGGCAGATGTGAGAGGTAGGTTCTTTACTCAGAGAGTAGTAAGGGCGTGGAATGCCCTGCCTGCAGCAGTAGTGGACTCGCCAACACTAAGGGCATTCAAATGGTCATTGGATAGACATATGGACGATAAGGGAATAGTGTAGATGGGCTTTAGAGTGGTTTCACAGGTCGGCGCAACATCGAGGGCCGAAGGGCCTTTACTGCGCTGTAGTGTTCTATGTTCTATGTTCGGTTTACTCTAGGCCATTGTTTAAATAGACTCTTTACTGTCGGGCACTGTTTAAATCGACACCGTTTACTGCAGGACTGTTTAACTAGACTCGATTAACTGTAGGGCACTCTTTGAATAAACTGATTACTGTTGGTTGCTTACTGTAGGGCATTATTTAAATAGACTCTTTATTGCAGGGTACTATTTAAATAGACTTTGCTGTAGGGCACTGTTTAAATGGACTGTTTACTTTAGGGCTGTTGAAATAGACCTTTTACTGTCGGGCACTGTTAAATAGACTCTTTATTGTAGGGTACTGTTTAATGAAAAATGAAATGAAAATCGCTTATTGTCACAAGTAGGCTTCAAATGAAGTTACTGTGAAAAGCCCCTAGTCGCCACATTCCGGCGCATGTTCGGGGAGGTTGTTACGGGAATTGAGCCTTGCTGCTGGCCTGCCTTGGTCTGCTTTCAAAGCTTTCAGGGATCTATGTACATGGACACCGAGATCTCCGAGATGTCCTTGCCCTCCCCCTCTTTTACCACCTTCCCTGAGCATACTGAAATACCTAAACCCCGGCACCTGCAACAACCATTCCTGTCCCTGCTCTATCCATGTCTCCGAAATGGCCACAACATCGAAGTCCCAGGTACCAACCCATGCGCAAGTTCACCCACGTTATTCCGGATATTAGTAAGGGATGACATCGGCGCTATGGAGGACAAGGTTGAAGCCATTTGGATGGAAATCAGGAATAGTAAGGCGAAAAAAATCACTGAAAGGAGTAGTCTATAAGCTACCGAATAGTAACATTATGGTGAGGCAGGCAATAAACAAAGAAATAACTGATGCATGTAGAAATGGTACAGCAGTTATCATGAGGATTTTAATCCGCATGTCAATTGCAAGAACCAGGTCGGTAAAGGCAGCCTTGAGGAGGAGTTTATAGAATGTATCCGCGATAGTTTCCTTGACCAGTATGTAATGGAACCTACGAGGGATCAAGCGGTCCTACATCAGGTCCTGTGTAATGAGACAGGATTGATTAATGATCTCATAGTTAGGGATCCTCTCGGAAGGAGCGATCACAATATGATGGAAATTAAAATACAGATGGAGGGTGAGAAAGTAAAATAAAACACTAGTGTTTTGTGCTTAAACAAAGGAGATTGCAATGGGATGAGAGAAGAACTAGCTAAGGTAGACTGGGAGCAAAGACTTTATGGTGAAACAGTTGAGGAACAGTGGAGAACCTTCCGAGCGATTTTTCACAGTGCTCAGCAAAGGTTTATACCAACAAAAAAGAAGGATGGTAGAAAGAGGGAAAATCGACCGTGGATATCTAAGGAAATAAGAGGGAGTATCAAATTGAAGGAAAAAGCACACAAAGTGGCAAAGATTAGTGGGTGACTAGAGGACTGGGAAATCTTTAGGGGGCAACAGAAAGCTACTAAAAAAGCTATAAAGAATAGGAAGATAGATTATGAGAGTAAACTTGCTCAGAATATAAAAACAGATAGTAAACGTTTCTACAAATGTCTAAAACAAAAAAGAGAAGCTAAGGTAAATATTGGTCCTTTAATGGATGAGTAGGGAGATTTAATATTGGGAGATGAGGAAATGGCTGAGGAACTGAACAGGTTTTTTGGGTCGGTCTTCGCAGTGGAAGACACAAATAACATGCCAGTGACTGGTGGAAATGAGGCTCTGACAGGGAGGACTTTGAGATGATTGATTTCAATAAGGAGGTAGTGTTGGGTAAGCTAATGGGGCTAACGGTAGACAAGTCTGCGGCCCTGATGGAATGTATCCCAGAGAGCTAAAAGAGATGGCTAGGGACATTGCGAATGCACTAGTGATAATTTACCAAAATTCACTAGACTCTGGGGTGGTCCCGGCGGATTAGAAATTAGCAAACGTGACACCACTGTTTATAAAAGTAGGTATGCAGAAAGCGGGTTATAATAGGCCAGTGAGCTTAACTTCCTTAGTAGGGAAGATACTGGAATCTATCATCAAGGAAGAAATAGGGAGGCATCTGGATGGAAATTGTCCCATTGGGCAGACGCAGCATGGGTTCATAAAGGGCAGGTCGTGTCGAACTAATTTAGTGGAATTTTTTGAGAACATTACCCGTGCGGTAGATAACGAGGAGCCAATGGATGTGGTATGTCTGGATTTCCAGAAAGCTTTCGACAAGGTGCCACACAAAAGTTTGCTGCATAAGATAAAGATGCATGGCATTCAGAATAAAGGATAAAGTAGTAGCATGGATTGAGGATTGGTTAATTAATAGAACGCAAAGAGTGGGGATTAATGGGTGTTTCTCTGGTTGGCAATCAGTAGCTAGTGTAGTGGTATCCCTCAGGGTTCAGTGTTCGGCCCTCAACTATTCACAATTTACATAGATGATTTGGAGTTGGGGACCAAGGGCAACATGTCCAAGTTATTGTCATATAATTTACAGTGCAGAAGGAGGCCATTCAGCCCATCGCGTCTGCACCGGCTCCCGGAAAGGGCACCTTACCCAAGCCCACAGCTCCACCCTATCCCCAAAACCCAGTAACCCCACCCAACACTAAGGGCAATTTTGGACACTAAGGCCAATTTATCATGGCCAATCCACCTAACCTGCACATCTTTGGACTGTGGGAGGAAACCGGAGCACCCGTCGGAAACCCACGCACACACGGGGAGGACGTGCAGACTCCGCACAGACAGTGACCCAAGCCGGAATCGAACCTGGGACCCTGGAGCTGTGAAGCAATTGTGCTATCCACAATGCTACCGTGCTGCAGATGACACTAAGTGAGTGGTAAAGCGAAAAGTGCGGAGGATAGCGGAAGTCTGCAGAGGGATTTGGACAGGTTGAGTGAATGGGCCAGGGTCTGGCAGATGGAATACAATGTTGACAAATGTGAGATTATCCATTTTGGTAGGAATAACAGCAAAAGGGATTATTATTTAAATGATAAAATATTAAAACATGCTGCTGTGCAGAGAGACCTGGGTGTGCTGGTGCATGAGTCGCAAAAAATGGTTTAAAGGTGCAACAGGTGATTAAGAATGCAAATTAGTCAGGGTAGGGGCTGTTCACAGGGAGGGATCTTAGACAGGGGAGGGGCTGTTCACGGGGAGGGGGCATTAGTCAGTGTGGGGGCTGTTCACAGCGAGGGGAATGAGACAGCGCAGGGGCTGTTCACGGGGAGGGAGAATTAGTCAGGGTAGGGGCTGTTCACAGGGAGGGGAATTAGTCAGTGTTGGGGGGGGGGGGGATTAGACAGGGTTGGGGCTGTTCACAGGGAGGGGAATTAGTCAGTGTAGGGGCTGTTCACAGGGAGGGGACAGTCGTCAGTGCAAGTGCAGTTCATATGGGAGCGGAATTAGTTATTGACTCTTTCAAATCCAAACGAACGATTTTACAAAGCTAGCCACAGGTGTGCGTTCCTTTTACATTATCCTTCCTTCAACCAAACGAGGTTGGCGAATAAGGAAGTGGAGGCAGCACATTCCTCCGCACCCCGGAATAGCACAATATTGGGATCCTGTTTGGGAATTTACAATTCAGGGGACCGCTTCCAGATCATATCAGAGCGGCGAACATGTAGAAACTGTATAAAGTAAATTGCACATCGATAAAAACAGCAAGAGCAGAAGAATATTTCATAAATAATGGAGCATTTTGTGTGAATGAAGGATTCAGTATCATGTAAACAACTTTATAGATAATGGAATAGACAACAAGAGCAAATAGGTTACTTTCAACTTGTACCATTCTGTGCAGGAATATTATGTCCACTTCTGGACGCCATAGTTCTGGAAGGATTTGAAGGTATTGTGTAGAGTACAGAATGGATTGATCAGAGCTTTGGTGGCGGTTTGCAGATCACAGGGATTCAGGAGGAGATAGAACATAGAACATTACAGCGCGGTACAGGCCCTTCGGCCCACGATATTGCGCCAACCTGTGAAACCACTCTATAGCCCATCTACCCGATTCCCTTATCGTCCATATGTCTATCCAATGACCATTTGAATACCCTTAGTGTTGGCGCGTCCACTACTGTTGCAGGCACGGCATTCCACGCCCTTACTACTCTCTGAGTAAAGAACCTACCTCTGTCATCTGTCTTATATCTATCACCCCTCAATTTAAAGCTATGTCCCCTCGTGCTAGACATCACCATCCGAGGAAAAAGGCTCTCACTGTCCACCCTATCCAATCCTCTGATCATCTTGTATGCCTCAATTTAGTCACCTCTTAACCTTTTTCTCTCTAACGAAAACAGCCTCAAGTCCCTCAGCCTTTCCTCATAAGATCTTCCCTCCATATCAGACAACATTCTGGTAAATCTCCTCTGCACCCTTTCCAATGCTTCCGCATCCTTCCTATATGTGGCGACCAGAATTGCACGCAATACTCAAAATGCGGCCGCATCAGAGTTTTGTACAGCTGCAACATGGCCTCATGGCTCCGAAACTCAATCCCGCTACCAATAAAAGCTAACACACCGTACGCCTTCTTAACAACCCTCTCAACCTGAGATGGGGAGAAGCGTTCACATTGGTGAAAAGATTGAGGACGAGCAGCTCTGGATTAAAGGATTGAGTAAATGAAGCAATGATGATATAAACTAGGACTTTCTCACACAGCGAGTGGTGAGGATGGGGAGTCCCCTGCCTGAGTGTGTGGCGATGACCGGTTCGATAGGAAGAATTCAAAGGGGAATTATAATCTGATGTGAAAGTGAATCCCGACATACAAAGAACAAGATCAAGAAGAAAGAAAAGAACAGCACAGGAACAGGCCCTTCGGCCCTCCAAGCCTGCGCCGACCATACTGCCCGTCTCATCTAAAATCCTCTACACTTCCGGGTTCCGTATCCCTCTATTCCCATCCTGTTCATGTATTTGTCAGGATGCCCCTTAAACGTCACTATCATCCCTGCTTCCACCACCTCCTCCGGCAGCGAGTTCCAGGCACCCACTACCCTCTATGGAAAAGAATTGTCTCGTACATCGCCTCTAAACCTTGCCCCTCCCACCTTAAACCTATGCCCCCTAGTAATTGACCCCTCTACCCTGGGAAAAAGTCTCTGACTATCCATTCTGTCTATGCCCCTCATAATGTTGTCGACCTCTATCAGGTCGCCCCTCAACCTCCTTCGTTCCAGTGAGATTACTGGCATGTGTAAATCAATACCCTGCGCATTCATCATAGCCTGTCAAACTAACCTGTACATTTTTGGATTCCCTTGTGCCCTAGCAAGTTAATCTTTGCTCTCCAATCCAGACTGACTTGTTTTTATTTCTGTAATTATCTGGATGTGACCCCCTACTGAACCTGCACACTGTGACCCATTCCCCTCGCCAATCCAGTTGTCACACCCTCGAACAGACTTAGCAAACCCACCGCAAAGTTGTAGATTCCATTCCCATTCAGGTGCAACTCATCCGAGATTTAAAGGATGCGCTGGACCCAGGAACGGAATCACTGGCCGCGAAAATAAAGCCTATTCGCCCACACCATCTCTGTAGCATTCATCTGTTATACCCCCCTTCATCCAATCCTCGCTGTCAAGGATCTGGAGATATTAACCTCGGACGTCATTCTTTTCAATCTGCTCGGAAAACTGTAAATTATTGACGCAGGACCTCGTCCCTTTTTCTATCTCTGTCGTTGGTACCAATGTAACCCACGACCTCTGTCTGTTCCCACTCCATCTTCAGAATGCCCTGAAAGGGTTTGCCGATATTCATGGCACTGGCACCAGTCAGGCCAAATGTCATCCTGGACTCAGAGATACGGCAGCAGAAACGCTCATTGGACTTCTCACAGCGCAATGACCTTGCTTCTGGTGCATTCCCCAGATTAAACGTCGCTTCCAGCGTTTTCAAAACAGAAAAAATGTCCTTGAATGAGATGCATGCTGCGTCTTTCCTAATCTGCTGATTCCCCCTGATTATGACGGGTGGTCCCAAATTTGTACAATATAGATTAATGATCTGGAAGAAGGTACTGAAGGCACTGTTGCCAGGTTTGCAGATGAAACAAAGATCTTTAGAGGGACGGGTAGTATAGAGGAAGCAAGGGGACTTCATGTGGAAAAGTGTGAAGTTATACACTTTGGAAGGAGGTAGCTAGGCACAGACTATTTTCTAAATGGGGAAATGCTTCGGAAATCAGAAGCACAAAGGGACTTGTCAGTCCTTGTTCACGGTTCTCTTAAGTTTAACGTTCAGGTCCCGTGGGCAGTTAAGAAGGCCAATGTAATGCTAGCATTTATGTCAAAGCGCAAGAATACAAGACCAGTGTTGTGCTTCTGAGGCTTCTGAGGCTGTAAAAGGCTCTGGTCAGACCCTATTTGGAATATTGTGAGCAGTTTTACTATCTAAGCATGGATGTGCTGGCCTTGGAAAGGGTCCAGGGGAGGTTCACAAGAATGATCCGTGGAATGGGGAACTTGTCGTATGAGGAACGTTTGAAGACTCTGGGTCTGTACTCGTTGGAGTTTAGAAGGATGAGAGGAGGTCTTATTGAAACCTATTGGACGTGGGGAGGATGTTTCCAATTGTAGGAAAAACTAGAAGCAGAGCACACCATCTCAGACGAAAGGGACGATCCTTTAAAACAGAGATGAGGAGGAATTTCTTCAGCCAGAGGGTGGTGCATCTGTGGAACTCTTTGCCGCAGAAGGCTGTGGAGACGAATTCACTGAGTGTCTTTAAGAGAGAGAAAGATAGATTTTTGATTAATAATGTGATTAGGGTTTATGGGGAGAAGGCAGGAGAATGGGGATGGGAAAGTATCAGCCATGATTGGATGGTGGAACAGACTCGATGGGCAGAGTGGCCTAATTGTGCTCCTATGTCTTATGGTCTTACTCCCTCTTTAATTGCAAATATAATACTCTACATTTCCTACACTAACTTCCCTCTCCACACCTTAAATTACCCTCCACTACATTCACTTCTTCACAATTCTGTTCTGTTCCCCTCATCTCTCATCTCCTATTCCGCCTTCATTCTCCACACCTTTTTTTTCAACCTCTCGGTTCCACTCCTTACTTTACCTCCCAGCCACACTTCAGTTGCCAACAATCCACTCTGTTAGCTTCCCGACATGTTGCACTATTTCAATCTCCTCCCATATCAATCTATTCATCTCGTGTACGTTCCTTTCCTCTCAATATATTTCCTTTCTTCTCCCCGCCTCTCTAATGCCCATCACTCTACCCTCATCTCTTGTTATTCAACTCTCAGTTCGACTAGAATTTGCAAATGTAAAATGTATAAATATAAAGAGGAGGAAGATCGTAACAGACTCCACGGGGCGGGGTAGACGCAGGGAGGTCAGGTAATATTTAATGAGTGGTAGTATAACGTGACGGATTTTGTTTGTAGTCTCAAAAGAGACATCATTATGCTAAAGTTGCCAATTTAAACTGTTGTTTCACACAAAAGCGTGATATATATTTGGCAACAACACAATTTACATTACGAGAAGTATTTATCCATAGCCTGCTATTCAACCATTTCAGTGTCGTTTCCAATTGTAAACACCACGATTTTTGACCAACATAAATATCTTTCAGTTAATACCACAGATCCATTATGAAAGTTATTTGCCTGGCAATAATTCAGCGACTTTGAATGTTTTCCATGAAACGTTGAAGATGGAACAACATTTAAGGAAGATAATCAATATGAAATTGATTATCATACAAAGGTATGTGGAGGCACAGGTACTATTGACGAAACAGGGGGAGACAGAAGGTCTTGCAAAGGCCAGGAGGTGGGCAAAGAAGTAGCAGATTGAATACAATGGGGAAAAGTGTGAGGTCATGCATTTTGGTATCAAGAATGGAGGTATAGAATATTTTCTAAATGTAGAAATGCTGAGAAAACGAGAAGCACAAGTCCGAGTCGAAGATTACCTGACCATTAACGTGCAGGTTCAGTCGGTAGTTAGGAAGGCAAATGCAATGGTCGCATTAATGTTGAGAGGATAGAATGCAAGAGCAGTGATGTACGTCTGTGCCTGTATAAGGTTATGGCCAGACCCCATTAGAAGTATTGTGAGCAGTTTGGGGCCTAGTATCTAAGGCAGGATGTGTTTGTCTTGGAAACAGTCCAGAGCAGGTTCACAAGGATGATCACTGGAATGGAGAGCCTGCCGTTTGGAGCAGTTGGGGACTCTGGATCTCTACTCGTTGGAGTTTAGAAGGATGAGGGGGACCTTTTTGAAACTTACAGAACAATGAGCAGCCTGGATAGATTGTTCGTTGAGAGAATGTTTCCAGCGGTAGGAAAAACTAGAACCCGAGGACACAGTATCAGACTAGAGGGACGACACTATAAAACTGCGATGAGAAGAAACGTCTTCAGCCAGAGGGTGCTGAATCTGTGGAACTCTTTGCCGCAGAAGGTTGTGCAGGCCAATTCACTGAGTGTCTTTAAGACAGAGATAGATAGGTTCTTGTTTAAGAAGGAGGTCAAGGCACGGAAGAACATAACAACCATGACTGAATGGCGGAGCAGACTCATTCGGCGAATGGACTAATTATGTTCCTATGTCTAATGGACCTACGGTCTTATAATATTGATTTGGCGCGGGGGTTCAGGGAGACGTTTGCTATATTGGTAGAAACTAACTCCATTGAATGTTCGGTATGAATGGAAACAGACTTAAGACAATCATTAAATGTATCACACAGACATACAGCGGTGAAAGGTTATGAGGTTGCATAGAAATGTTTGGAGTGTCTGAATCGATCACATCCTCTGAGCTGAAATGTCATATTTATTATTCTGGGAGGAAATCATTTAATTACACTCATAACCAATCCAGTAATTAAACATGTCGATCTATTTCCGACGTTCCTATCTCCATCATGTTGCACCTCCTGACCAAATCAATGCAACCTTGATCGTGTTTCGTCCTCCCTCTCTGGCGAATTTTAACTGAGCCAAAATATCTGCCCTCCTATACCACTTGAAACAACGTTTTCGAATTTAGTATTTTCACTGACCTATATAGATATTCCCCAGGCACAAAGAAAAACAGAAACAACAATCTCACATTCCAACAAGTGTTTGGAAGTGTCTTTCTGGCCTTGCTCTGCCTGACACATCACTGAATTCATTGCCATCAGCTGGAACCACTAATCCTGTTGTGCTCTATTCAGTGCCTTGTCCAGGTGTAACAAGACTTCCCTGTTTGTGTGCTCACCTGCCTGTGAAACAAAGAACAACATTCCATTTTACGCACCTATTACCTGCTCAACTTGCTTGCTGGCTTTTAATGTCTGAACCCCCCCCCCCCCCCACCTCTCATCAAACGCCTCGGTGCTGCATATTTCTGCTGTCTTCCTGCATTTGAATAATATTCAGGACCTTTATTCTTCCCAGCAATGTATAAAATTACAATTCCCTACATGATATTCCATCTGTCAAGCCTTTGTTCATTCACCCAATCTGTCTATGTCCCTCTGTAACTCTGTTCCATCCTCACCACTTGTCCTCCAAGTTATTGCAGTGTGAGCAGGGCAGAGCAGAGAAGAGATGTGAGAATTAGAGCCACAAACAAATGACAGTGACGCAAAGAGTGGAGGTAAATTGAAGATGGGGCAAAGTGAAATTGATTTGCTATAAAAGGGAGACATAATAAGAGAGAAAATAATTTTGGAAACGTGAATGGGGAAGGTCCAGAAAAAGATAATCTGGGGAAATTGAAAGACACAAAGGAGAGGAATATTTAATAAGAATAAGGACTGTGAGCGCGACATTGTGAGTGAGGGGATGATGCGAAGGAATGGGCAACACGTGCCCAGTATTCAAATGCAAAAACAGTGTTACTCGCCCCGGATTTGTGGAAGAAGCAACATTGTATAGTTAACTTTAGTCGGCATCTTCGAGCTTCGAGCCTGATCCTAAGGTGGTGATGTAATCCCCAATGAGACTTGCAGTGAGAGCGCAGCTGCTCTCAGTAACTTCTTTGTTGAGCAACCTGTGAAAAACATCATTAGGGATGTACAGACCTCGCATCACTGATCATCCAGTTTAATATAAATAAACCGTTCATGACCCTTTACTGTGTCGAACACCAGGGGACAGATCTTCACCAACACCAGCACGGGTCCTTGACACAGAAAATGCGTTGGTCAAAATTTTCCGAGTCAGCAGCTGTGTACTATCCTGTACTCGCAACGGTCGGCGTTCCTGGTAAATTACTTTTAGATCTTGAAATGTTGAACTTGTGTCTGTTTAATTTTCAAAACCGGCCAAATGTATTGCGTTGACCTTCAATTTTGAGCTAAAGATGGTGATGATTTTTTAATGTACTTCAGTTTGAACATTAGAATAACTATCTGATTTGGAAAACTCATTGTAGATTATCTCTGAATGCGTCCTCTGTCCCACTGCATTACAGTGCGGATACTTTGTTTTACTCACAGACACTTTCATTTTGATATGTTTTCTTCTGATAATTTATATTTGTCAGATATTCTGCAACACCCTTTTCCGCCCATTTGGACTCTCTTACCTCCGACCAGCTTCATGTTTAATGATGAACTGCCTTTCAAATGTAGCGCAGTGTTTTCTTTCTGCTCCTTTCCGCTCCGTTTCCGATCATCGTTCCAGAGCGGTAGATCAGACTGCTCATTTTTATCATTGGTTTGTTCTCTGGCGGTCTGTTCATCATTCTTATTTTCTGTCCCCTCAAACCATTAACCGTGGACATTATCGGCTTTGCAACTCGGCTTTCTCCCCACCTTTAATGTATCCATTGAAACAGCTAATCGAACGCCCTCTGACGTCTCAAACATGGTATTACAGCTGAGAGGTGATAATCCACAATGTACGACAACACCAAGCACTGGGTATTCAGGAGATTATCACAGCACGCCGGGGGTGTGGCTATCAAACCTTGGATACTTCAACTGAACCTGACTGTAGCAGATTATCTATATTGAGTGTTGACCAGTGACAGAATCACAGAATAATATCATAGAATCATAGAGTTTACAGTGCATAAGGAGGCCGTTCAGCCCATCGAGTCTGCACCGACCCTTGGAAAGAGCAGCCCACTTAAACCTATCTCCGTAACCCAGTAACCCAACCTAACCGTTTTTGGACACTAAGGGCAATTTATCATGGCCAATCCACCTAACCTGCACATCTTTGGACTGTGGGAGGAAGCCGGAACACCCGGAAGAAACCCAGACACACACGTGGAAAGTGTGCAGACTCCGCACAGACAGTGATCCAAGCCGGGAAATGAACCTGGGACCCTGGCGCGGTGAAGTAACAGTGCTAACCACTATGCTACCGCGCCGTTCTTTTCGTATTATCACCTTAGTTCTCCCAGTGATCCAGAGAGAAAACAGCCAGAGTGAGACAGCGAAGAGTGAGTTTGGGAACTTGAATCTAGGTGGGAATTGAATTGTATCAGTAAGGCAGCTCCTTTTAAGTTTCAGGAGTTTAAATTAATTTAAATTAAACTACCATTGTGCAGTGTGGGTGAACAAGGGGTGCCTCACCAACTCACATAACTGGTTGGCAGTTAAGTGTCAGTCACGTAAATCTACCTTGATCGAAAAGCAGGTGGGGGAGGGGAATCAATTCAGGACAGTTTAAAAAGAGCAACTTGTAAACTCACTCCCAATGAGTTCTCCCAGTGAGCAAGAGAGTAGACAGCCAGGAGTGAGACAGCAAAGAGTGAGTTTGGGAATTCGAATCTAGGTGGGAATTCGAAGCTGGGTGGGGAGGACGTTCTTTTTATCCCTGGTAAGTGACTGGTAAGTAGTGTTTATGTTTTCTTTTTCTTTTCATTGGCATAGTTATTTATTTTGTTCTTTGTTGATTCTTGACTTATTTAATTTTTTTTTTTTTTTGGGGGGTAGGGGGGAATTGTAATTGTTGAAGTTAACCGAAGGTTTAAGACATGGCAGGAGATCTCAGACCCGTGTCATGCTCCTCGTGTGCGATGTGGGAGCTCAGGGACACGGCCACTGACCCTGACTCCTTCACGTGCACGAGGTGTGTCCAGTTGCAGCTCCTGTTAGACCGCTTGATGGCTCTGGAGCTGCGGATGGACTCACTTTGGAGCATCCGCGATGCTGAGGACGTCTGGATAGCACGTTTGGCGAGTTGGTCACACCGCAGGTGAAAGGTACTGAGGGAGATAGAAAATGTGTGACCAAAAGACAGAGCAAGAGTAAGAAGGCATTGCAGGTGTCCTCTGCGGTCATCCCCCTGCAAAACAGAGACACCGCTTTGGATACTTTTGAGGGAGATGGTTCACCAGGGGAAGGCAGCAGCAGCCAGGTTCATGGCATCGTGGCTGGCTCTGCTGCGCAGCTGAGCAGGAAGAAGAATGGCAGGGCTTTAGTGATAGGGGACTGAATTGTAAGGGGAATAGACATGCGGTTCTGCGGACGCAATCGAGACTCCAGGATGGTATTTTGCCTCCCTGATACAAGGGTCAAGGACGTCACGGAGCGGCTGCAGGACATTCGGGGAGGGGGGGGGGGGTGAACAGCCAGCTGTCGTGGTGCACATAGGCACCAACGATAGTAAAAAAACGGGACGAGGCCCTACAAGCTGAATTTAGGATGCTAGGAGATAAACTAAAATGTATGACCTCAAAGGTAGTAATCTCGGGATTGCTACCAGGGCCACGAGCTAGTCAGAGTAGGAATGTCAGGATAGAGAGGATGAATACGTGGCTCGAGAGATGGTGCAAGAGGGAGGGATTTAAATTCCTGGGACATTGGAACCGGTTCTGGGGAAGGTGGGAACAGTACAAACCGGACGGTCTGCACCTGGGCACTGGAACCGATGTTTGCTAGAGCTGTTGGGGAGAGTTCAAACTAATGTGGCAGCGGTATGGGAACTGATGCAGGAAGTTGGAAGGTAGTAAAACAGGGACAGAAATAAAAGGCAGTAAGGGGGAAAGTGTAAGGCAGAGAAGACATAATCAAAAATCAAAAAGGGCAGAGTACAAGATACAGTGACTGAGGGGAGCTCAGTGAATAGGACCAGGAATACTAAAATAAATAAAACGGGAAGTGAAAACATTAATGGTAAGCGACGCGGCAGGTTGTTACATGAAGATATGGGTTCGACGACAAGGAAAATTAGGAGAAAGGTTAAGTGGAAATATAACTTAGGAGAGGTTACTGATCGAGGTGTTAAGATTCAGAACAGAGGTAAAAAAAGCCAACATAAGTGTACTTTACCTGACTGCTCGTAGTATTCAGAAGAAGGTAAATGAGTTGATGGCGCAAATCATCGTGAATGACTATGATTTAGTGGCCATTACTGAAAAATGGTGAAAGGATGGTCACGACTGGGAGTTAAATGTCCGATGGTATCAAACTTTTCGCAAGGACAGAGTGAATGGTAAGGGAGGTGGTGTAGCTCTGTTATTTAAGGATGACTTCCGGGCAACAGTTAGGGATGACATCGGTGCTATGGAGGATAAGGTTGAATCCATTTGGGTGGAAATCAGGAATACTAAGGCGAAAAAGTCACTGATAGGATTAATCTATAGGCCACCAAATAGTAACATAATGGTGGGGCAAGCAATAAACAAAGAAATAACAGATGCATGTAGAAATGGTACAGCAGTTATCATGGGGGATTTTAATCTACATGTTGATTGGTTTAACCAGGTCGGTCAAGGCAGCCTTGAGGAGGAGTTTATAGAATGTATCCGCGATAGTTTCCTAGAACAGTATGTAATGGAACCTACGAGGGAACAAGCGGTCCTAGATCTGGTCCTGTGTAATGAGAAAGGATTGATTCAGGATCTCATAGTTAGGGATCCTCTCTGAAGGATCGATCACAATATGGTGGAATTTAAAACACAGATGGAGGGTGAGAAGGTAAAATCAAGCACTAGTGTTTTGTCCTTAAACAAAGGAGATTACAATGGGATGAGAGAAGAACTAGCTAAGGTAGACTGGGAGCAAAGACTTGATAGTGAAACAGTTGAGGAACAGTGGAGAACCTTCCAAGAGATTTTTCACAGTGCAAGGCAAAGTTTTATGCCAACAAAAAGGAAAGACGGTAAAAAGAGGGAAAATCGACAGTGGATATCTAAGGAAATAAGGGAGAGTATCAAATTGAAGGAAAAAAACATACAAAGTAGCAACGATCAGTGGGTGACTAGAGGACTGGGAAATCTTTAGGGGGCAACAGAAAGCAACTAAAAAACCTATAA
This sequence comes from Scyliorhinus torazame, assembly GCF_047496885.1. Lineage (NCBI taxonomy): Eukaryota > Metazoa > Chordata > Chondrichthyes > Carcharhiniformes > Scyliorhinidae > Scyliorhinus > Scyliorhinus torazame. The sequence continues at coordinate 92,018,422 of NC_092726.1, read as the reverse complement.
CGATGTGTAAGATAGATTACGAGAGTAAACTTGCTCAGAATATAAAAACAGATAGTAAATGTTTCTCCAAATACATAAAACAAAAAAGAGTGGCTAAGGTAAATATTGGTCCTTTAGAGGATGTGAAGGAGATTTAATAATGGGAGATGAGGAAATGGCTGAGGAACTGAACAGGTTTTTTGGGTCGGTCGTCACAGTGAAAGACACAAATAGCATGCCAGTGACTGATGGAAATGAGACTATGACAGGTGAGGACCTTGAGAGGATTGTTATCACCAAGGAGGTAGTGATGGGCAAGCTAATGTGGCTAAAGGTAGACAAGTCTCCTGTACCTGATGGAATGCATCTCAGAGTGCTAAAAGAGATGGCGAGGGAAATTGCAAATGTACTAGTGATAACTTACCAAAATTCACAAGACTCTGGGGTGGTCCCGGCGGATTGAAAATTAGCAAACGTGACACCTCTGTTTAAAAAAGAAGGTAGGCAGAAAGCGGGTAATTATAGACCAGTGAGCTTAACTTCGGTAGTCGGAAAGATGCTGGAATCTATCATCAAGGAAGAAATATCGAGGCATCTGGAAGGAAATTGTCCCATTGGGCAGACGCAGCATGGGTTCATAAAGGGCAGGCGGTGCCTAACTAATTTAGTGGAAATTTTTGAGGATATTAACAGTGCGGTAGATAACGGGGAGCCAATGGATGTGGTATATCTGGATTTCCAGAAAGCCTTTGACAAGTTGCCACACAAAAGGTTGTTGCATAAGATAAAGATGCATGGCATTAAGGGGAAAGTAGTAGCATGGATAGAGGATTGGTTAATTAATAGAAAGCAAAGAGTGGGGATTAATGGGTGTTTCTCTTGTTGGCAGTCTGAAGCTAGTGGTGTCCCTCAATGATCAGTGTTGGGCCCACAACTGTTCACAATTTACATCGATGATTTGGAGTTGGGGACCAAGGGCAATGTGTCCAAGTTTGCAGACGACACTAAGATAAGTGGTAAAGCAAAAAGTGCAGAGGATACTGGAAGACTGCAGGGGGATTTGGATAGGCTAAGTGAATGGGCTAGGGTCTGGCAGATGAAATACAATGTTGACAAATGTGAGGTTATCCATTTTGGTAGGAATAACAGCAAAATCGATTATTATTTAAATGATGAAATATTAAAACATGGTGCTGTGCAGAGAGACCTGGGTGTGCTAGTGCCTGAGTCGCAAAAAGTTGGTTTTCAGGTGCAACAGGTGATTAAGAAGGCAAATGGAAATTTGTCCTTCATTGCTAGAGGGGTGGAGTTTAAGACTATGGAGGTTCTGCTGCAATTGTATAAGGTGTTAGTGAGGCCACACCTGGATAATTGTGTTCAGTATTGGTCTCCTTACTTGACAAAGGACGTACTGGCACTGGATGGTGTGCAGAGGAGATTCACTAGGTTAATCCTAGAGCTGAAGGGGTTGGATTACGAGGCGAAGTTGAATAGACTGGGACTGTACTCGTTGGAATTTAGAAGGATGAGGGGGATCTTATAGAAACATATAAGATTATGAAGGGAATAGATAGGATAGATGCGGGCAGGTTGTTTCCACTGGCGGGTGAAAGCAGAACTGGGGGGCATAGCCTCAAAATAAGGGGAAGTAGATTTAGGACTGAGTTTAGGAGGAACGTCTGCACCCAAAGGGTTGTGAATCTATGGATTTCCTTGCCCAGTGAAGCAGTAGAGGCTCCTTCATTCAATGTTTTTAAGATAAAGATAGATCGTTTTTTGAAGAATAAAGGGATTAAGGGTGATGGTGTTCGGGCCGGAAAGTGGAGCTGAGTCCACAAAAGATCAGCCATGATCTCATTGAATGGTGGAGCAGGCTCGAGGGGCCAGATGGCCTACTCCTGCTCCTAATTCTTATGTTCTTATGTTATGTTCTTCCCGGACTATAACCTGGCGGTAACACAGTCATCAAGACTGTTGCTTCACAGCTCCAGAGTCTCAGGTTCGATTCCCGGCTTGGATCACTGTCTGCGTGGAGTCTGCACGTTCCCCCCGTGTCTACGTGGGTTTCCTCCGGGTGCACCGGTTTCCTCCCGAAAGTCACGAAATATATGTCTGTTACATGTGAATTTGACTTTGTGAATTTTCTCTCTGTGGACCGGAACATGTGGCGACTTCCACAGTAACCTCATCGCAGTGTTCATGTGCGCCTGCTTGTGACATTATTATTCTAACTGGTTTCTATTCTCCTTCTCACAGTGAACATCGTGACAATCGCAATCCTGTCTTTCAAAAACTGTGGCCTCTCCAAATGCATCGCCCGCTTTCTGGTAGCGATGGCGGCAGCCGATCTCATGGTGCTTGTCTGGAATGTAATCTTACATCGCATTACTAAAATATATTGGCATTACACTTTCCTGCTCTACACTCCCATTTGCAGATTCATTCTCTTCATGTCTCCCGCCGCAATCGACATTTCTGTTTGGTTGACGGTCTCTTTTACCTTTGACCGCCTGGTGGCCATTTGCTGTCAGAAGCTGAAAACCAAATACTGCACCGAGAAAACCGCTGTTGTTGTTATCACCACTGTGAGCTCGCTGGTCTGCTTGAAGAACATTCCCTGGCCCTTCCTGTATTCCTCCTATTACAACTGGATGCCGTGGGGATGCCAGCTGTCCACACATTTTTTCATTGAGCCGATTTGGATAGCATACTCTTGGATTGAGCAGCTGCTAATCCCAGTGATTCCATTCTTTCTGATTTTGTTCTTTAATATTGTCAACGTCAGACGCATTTTAATCGCCAATCGCGGCCGAATGAGCCTCCGGCAGCACAGCAGTGACAGGGATGAAAAGGATCCTGAGCTGATGAACCGGAGACGATCCATTGTGTTACTCTTTGCAATATCCAGTAGTTTTATCCTGCTCTGGATGACAACAGTTATATATTTCATCTACGTTAGAATTACGTCGGCCTTCAAGAGCAGATCCCTACTTGCTACCTTTCCTGATTTTCAACAGGCTGGGACTTTATTGCAGCTTCTGAGCTCCTGTACCAACACAGCTATTTACACAATAACCCAGAGAAAGTTCAGAAACCTGCTGCTCAGTGCGATCAAATATCCCTTTACACTGATAGGGAAATTAGCGAAATGTTGGGGGAAAAATTACTGAAGACGGGACTCCCATTCTCCTTGTCCCATTTCAAGTACATTACAATTATCATCCAACATTACAAAATCCAATCAGCAGAAGGTCAAATAATTTTAACTTATGTTTTAAACAATTATTTTGTAAAAATTAACCAGCATTCAATTGACCAATATCTGCAATCCAATGACTGAAGAAAATACATCCAATACGCGAGGCCCACTCAAATACTGCAAATTGTTCATTTGTCAAATTACTTCACAACACTGAAAAAAATGTAAAAATCAAATGGGTCCAATTGGATATTGATGCTTATTTCCACCGAACCATTCTACTAATTAATCCCAGTTCATGGCCCATTTTTCCGTCATCCTCTTCACTTATTTATGAGTTTACTTAACACACACTCATTATTCAGTACCTGTAATAATTTAATAAATGTTCGACAATTTTAAACGAAAAATGTGTGTGTCAGGATTCTCCCTGCCCGGCGCCAGGCCAGAGAATCCCCGCGAACGGGCCACGCCACCCGACGCCGGCACGTGGTTCTCCGCAGTGCAGAGAATCGGCGCCATTGGCGCCAGCGTGGTTGGCGCGAAGCCGGTCGCGGGCCACTCTACGTGGACGGCCTGGCGATTCTCCGGCCTGGATCGTCCATAAGAAAGGAGCCGAGTGCCGCCTGCGCTGTTCTAACTTGGATTTGGATTTGGATTTGTTTATTGTCACGTGTACCGAGGCACAGTGAAAAGTATTTTTCTGCGAGAAGCTCAACAGATCATTAAGTACATGAGAAGAAAAGGGAATAAAAGAAAATACATAATAAACGCTCTGAGCCGGCGGGTCCTCGGCGTGTAAGGGTCGGCTATCGGCTTGTGGAGGGGGGGTGGTAAACCACTGTGGTATATAATATGTGTATTGTGGTAATCGGCGACTGTATTACATGTAATGTGGTAAACCACTGCCCGATGGCTCCGGCTCCCCTCGGGCTCGGTATAAAGGTGGCTGGTCTCCGCCTCTGACCCAGTTCGGGATCAGAGGCCAGGAGGCATTCTGTTTAGTCTATTAATGCCTCAGTTACGTTCACTACTCGTCTTGTGTTCATTGATGGCGCATCAATTTAATGGACTAAACTTCTAAGATGAATTCATCGCTCAAGCCTGATCGCCTGGAGCTGGACCCACAGGCAGCCGACGCCACTGCAACATTCGAGCACTGGCTAAGATGCGTCGAATCATACCTCAGATCCGCCACCGAAGACTTCACCGACCTCCAAAAGCATCAGAATTTCAACGCTAGGGAGAGCTCGCAAGTTTTCCTTCTCATCAGGGACACCCCCTCGTATACGGAGGCTATAATGATGCTGAACGGACAATATGTAAAGTCTGTAAATGAGGTGTATGCGAGGCACTTTCTTGCCACGAGGCGACAACGCCCTGGGGAATCACTAGCCGACTTCCTGCGTGCCTTGCGGATACTCGGCCGGAACTGTGCTTGCTAGGCGGTATCGGCTACCCAACACAAAGAGCTGCTGATCAGGGACGGCTATGTCGCAGGTATGAAATCGAACTACATCCGCCAGCGATTGCTAGATTGTACACGCGGCCTCCCAGATACAGCACAGCTCTCAAACCCGCTGGATGTCGCCTTCCAGAACATGGAGGCCTACACCTCCGACCACACGGCACCCCCGTGGACCTCGTGGGCGCCGCCATCATCCAACTCGAGTGCGGCCCAATCATCTGCTGCACAGCAGCCTGCCAACGCCGGAAGCCCGAAGTGCTACTTTTGCGGCCAGGGTAAGCTTCCCAGACAACGCTGCCCTGCACGGAACGCGACTTGCAACGGCTGTGGGAGGAATGGCCGCTTTGCGAAAGCCTTCCAGGTCCGAGATCTCCCTAAAACACCTGGGCCAAGCAGCGATGCCTGCTGCCCTTTGGAGCCACCCACCTTGTGCGACCTGTGGGCGCTGCCATCTTTGCGCCATCTTCGATTTCGCCCGCCACGTGGGACCCATGGGGCCGACTTCTTTGCTGCCATCTTGTACTCCACCCGCCACGCGCGAACCAGGGGAGGGGGGGGCACAATCTTTGACACCATCTCCGATGCCACCCGCCATGCGCGACTCATGGGGGCCGCCATCTTGAACACTATGCAGCCTCCCGCGAGCCCTGCTCACCCGGTAGTATGCTGGCCGCCTCTACCTCCGACAGGCCTACCCATCACCTTCTGAAGCTCGCTGCCATCACGCTCGACCAGTCCCGGCCTCATCAGCCCACAAAATCTAAAATGACCGTCCGGATCAAGGGGCACGAGACGGTCCTGCCTTTCCGACTCCCGGAGCACAGACAGCTTCATCCAGTTGACTTTAAGTCCAAATAGAACCAGCTCCCTATCTCCCCGGATGACCACCAATGCACTGCCTTTGAGGCCGATGACCGCCTCTACCACTTCCTCAGGGTTCTCTTCGGCGTCACCAATGGGGTCTCGGTTTTCCAACGAGAAATGGACCGAATGGTTGACCAGTGCGGGCTGCGGGCCAACGTTCCCGTAATTAGATAATGTCACCATCTGCGGCCATGACCAGCAGGACCATTACGAAAACCTCCGGCACTTCCTCCACACCGCTAAACTCCCAAACCTCACCGATAATAAGGAAAAAAGCGTTTTCTGCACAACCTGCCTCGCCATCCTTGGCTAAGTTGTAGAAAACGGACTCCTAGGGCCCGACCCCGACCTCCTGGAACTCCCCCTCGCCCACGGCCACTGGACCCTGAAGACATGCCTGGGGTTTTTCTCTTACTATGATCAGTGGGCCCCCAATTATGCGGACCAGGCCCGTCCACTTATTAAATGCACCATTTTCCCCTGACGGCTGAGGCCCGCCTGGTCTTCAAACGCATCAAGGCAGATATTGCCAAAACCGCGGTGCATGCTCTGGATGAGTCCATTCAGTTCCAGGTGGAGAGCGATGCGTCTGGCTTTGCTCTCGCCACTACCCTCAACCAGGCGGGCAGGTCCGTGGCTTTCTTCTCCCGTACCCTCCATGCCTCCGAAATTCGACACCTCCGTCAAAAAGGAGGCCCAAGCCATTGTGGAAGCTGTGCGACATTGGAGGCATTACCTGGCCGGCAGGCGATTCACTCTTCTCACTGGCCAATGGTCGGTTGCCTTCAGGTTTAACAATACATAGCAGGGCAAAATCAAGAACGACAAGATTCTGTGGTGGAGGATGGAGCTCTCCACCTACAACTACGTTATCTTGTTTCGATCTGGGAAGCTCAATGTGCCCCCAGATGCCCTATCCCACGGTACATGTGCCCGCGCACAAGTAGACCGACTTCGGGCCCTCCACAATGACCTCTATCACACGGGGGTCATCAGTTTTTTTCACTTTATCAAGGCTCGCAACCTGCCTTACTCCATTGAGGAGATCAGGACCGTGACCAGGGACTGCCAGGTCTGCGCGGTGCAAACCACACTTCTATCGTCCAGACAGGGCGCACCTGGTAAAGGCCTCTCGCCACTTTGAGCGCCTCAGCATCGACTTCAAAGGACCCCTCCACTGACCGTAACATATACTGCCTCAACGTCATTGATGAGTACTCAGGTTTCCCTTTTGCCATAACGTGCCCTGACATGACCGCTGCCACCGTCATCAAGGCCCTACACAGTCTTTTCATCTTGTTTGGGTTCCCCACCTCCATCCATAGCGATCCGGGTTCCTCCTTCATGAGCGACGAGTTACGTCAGTTTCTGCTTAGCCAGGGCATCGCCTCTAGCAGGGCGACCAGCTACAACCCCCGGGGCAACAGGCAGGTGGAGAGGGAGATGCGACGGTCAGAGAGGCCGTCCTCCTGGCCCTACGGTCTAGAAGTCTCCTCGTCTCCCGCTGGCAAGAGGTCCTCCCCGATGCGCTGCACTCCATCTAGTCACTCCTGTGCACTGCCACCAACGAGACCCCTCACAAACATATGTTTGCCTTCCCCACGACGTCCACCGCCAGGGTCTCGCTTTCGTCCTGGCTGACAGTCCCAGGGCCCGTCCATCTCGGGAAGCATGCGAGGCGCCATGAATCAGATCCCCTCATCGAGAAGGTCCTGCTCCTCCAGGCCAATCCACAATATGCCTACGTGGCACATCATGACGGGCGACAGGACACAGGTTCCCTCCGGGATTTAGCATTTGCAGGTTCCCCAACGACCATAAACACCACCCCCGACCCTACACCGTCTTCCCCCACCTCTACCCACCTACCTCAAGAACTGGCACCCACAGGCCCACCGGCAACCATCACCCCCACCCCCGCCCATACATCTCTCCCCCCCCCCCTCCATCGACTCAACTACTGGGTGAGGAAGAGGACAACACGCTCCTAGTGTACATCTCGACACCGGTGCCCACACCACAGCCGGGGCTGAGGCGATCACGGCGGAAGATCAAGGCCCCCGACAGAATTAATCTTTAAGTCCACTTCACCCCCGCTGGACTCTTCTTTTTAATAGGGGTTGAATGTGGTAAACCGCTGGAGTGTATAATATGTGTATTGTGGTAAACGGCTACTGTATTACATGTAATGTGGCAAACCACTGCCGAGGTCTCCGCCTCCCCTCGCTCTCGGTATAAAGGTGGCTGGCTCCGCCTCCACTCGGGCTCGGTATAAAGGTGGCTGGTCTCCGCCTCTGACCCAGTTCGGGATCAGACGCCAGGAGGCTTTCTGTTTAGTCTATCACAGCCTCAGTTACGTTCACTACTCGTCTTGTGTTCATTGATGGCACATCAGGGGGGGAGGGGGTTCCGCCCCCAGGGGGGAACTCCGATGTTGCCTGGCCCGCGATCGGGACCCACTGATCGGCGGGTCGGCCTATGTGGCTGGGGGCCTCCTTTCCTGCGCGCCGGCTCCTGCAGCCCTGTGCCATGTTGCATCGCGTCCGGCGCGTTGAAGGATGCCACAGCGCATGCGCAATTTGGCACTGGCGTCACTGTGCATGTCCTCGTTGGTGCCGCTGCATCTGCGCATGCACGGAGCCTGCGGTGCCCAGTTCCCGCCGGGATCTGTAGCTGGAGCGGCGCGAACCGCTCCAGCGCCTGTTGGGGCCAGAATTAGACATGAGAGCGACCCGTTCACGTAAAATGCGATGGCGTTTACGATGGCGTGGACACGGCCGTGGGATTAGAGAATCCAGCCCCCTGTATTGATTGTCCTGAGAACATGCTTACACTTCAAATATTTTTTTTGTCGTTCTGCAACAATGGTCATTATATTTGAAGTCAAGGTGTTATTCTAATAACAGAAAGAAACAGCGAATGAGGCAGTTCAGAGGAGCAGTTCAAACTGACATGCTGCAGTCTATGTGGGCTGATTTAGAATATGGTTCGAGATGCCAGAAGCCGGACGGGTAGTAGCGATGGAATTGAAACATTGCCGCAGAGAAGAGAATCATCAGTTGCATTGTGCTGCAGGATGAACACGTGATGGAGATGAAATGGGGGAGGGTGCTGAACTCCCACGTGGTTAACGCTGTAGACCCTCATTGTAATAGCTTCTGGGGGAGGGCAACAATATGTTGAAGTGGAACAGCGGTGGTCAATATCGAATAGTAATTGCTGTAGAGATACGTCATTGGGAGTAGGCCCAGCTGCGGGTTCCTTGGAGAGCTTGAAAAATGGTCCGGTGAAGGGACGAAAATGAGATGGATGTTGCATGATGAGTGGAGGAATGATAGTGGAGGTGTGGAGGTGGTTATTGAGTTGGCAGAAGGTGTGGAAAAGTGGATAATGACGGCAATGAAACGGCGTGGCTATAATTGCGTATATTCGAGTTTCTAAGGTTTGGTAACCGTAACGGAACGGATTAAGGCATTGTTGTGTGGAGAATGTGCAAGTGTGGGTGTGGACAGGGAGTGACATTAGGAGCGGTGGAGTGGAAAGTTTTGGTCAAGTGTTTTGTGGACAGGATGGCTGATTATTTGGAGGGGTTAGCAGATTACTTGAAGATATGAGACAGAGGGTGTGGATAGGTATGGAGGGTAACCGACGACGATGATGTGCAGTGTGAAGGTATGTAGGGGGGAAGGGGTGTGACAACAGAAGGCCAAGGCGTTGAGGGTTTTTGTACAGGACCATGCTAGGACTGATTGGACAGATTGTGCTGGGGAGCGTCTGGATGACAGTGGACTATGGACTTGGGAATAGACAGAACAGAAGGATTGAAGCAGTTGGAGGTGGACGTATCTCGGAGAGAGTGAATGGTGTTTGGGGAAGCAGGGTGCAGGTACAGACGGGGTGTTTAGATACATATAGAATACATAGAAGATAGGAGCAGGAAGAGAACATTTGTCCCTTCGAGCCCGCTCCGCCATTCATCGCGATCATGGCTGATCATCCAACTCAAGAGCCTAATCCTGCTTTCTCCCCATAGCTTTTGATCCCATTCTCCCCAAGGGCTATATCCAGCCGCCACTTGAATATATTCAAAGTTTTAGCATCAACTGCTGCCTGTGGTAGTGAATTCCACAGCCTCACCACTGTTTGTGTGAAGAAATGTATCCTTATGTCTGTCCGAAATGGTTTACCCTGAATCCTCAGGCTGTGACCCCTGGTTCTGGACACACCCACCATTGGTAACATCTTCGCTGCATCTACCCTGTCTAGTCCTGTTAGATTTTATCAGTCTCTATGAGATCCCCCCTCATTCTTCTGAAACCCAGCGAGAACAATCCCAACCTCGTCAAACTCTCCTCACATGACAATCCCGCAATCCCTGGAATTAATCTGGTAAACCTTCGCTGCAATCCCTCGAGAGCAAAAACATCATTCCTCAGAGAAGGAGACCAAAACGGTATACAATACTCCAAGTGTGGCCTCACCAAGGCCCTGTACAATTGCAGCAACACATCCCTGCTTCTGCATTCGAAACCTCTCGCAATGAAGGCCAACATATCATTAGCCTTCTTTTTTTAAAATTTGGAGTACCCAATTCATTTTTCCAGGTAAGGGGCAATTTGGTGTGTTCAATCCACCTAACCTGCACATCTTTGGGTTGTGGGGGCGAAATCCACGCAAACACGGGGAGAATGTGCAAACTCCACACGGACAGTGACCCAGAGCCGGGATCGAACCTGGGACCTCGGCGCCATGAGACTGCAGTGCTACCACTGCGCCACCGTGCTGCCCACCATTAGCCTTCTTTAACGCCTGCTGCACAAGCATACTTGCCTTCAGCGAATGGTGCGCAGGAACACCCAGGCCCCACTGCACACTCCCCTCTCCCAACCATTCAGCTAGTAATGTGCCTTTCTGTTTTTACTTCCAAAATGAATAACCTCACATTTATCCAAATTATACTACATCTGCCATTAGTTTGTCCACTCGCCCAACCTCCAGATCTTGCTGTAGGATCCCTGCATCCTCATCACAATTCACCCTCCCACCTAATTTGGTATCCTCTGCAAACCTTGAGGTGTTGCATTTTGTTCCCTCATCCAAATCATTAATATATATTGTGAATTGCTGGGGTCCCAGCCCTGATCCCTGTGATATCCCACTGGTTACTGTCTGCCAACTTGAAAAGGATCTATCAACCCCTAGTCTTTGTTTCATCTCTGCCAATCAGTTTTCTATCTATCTCAATACATTTCCTCCAATCCCATGCGTTTTAATTTTGCACAATAATCTCTCATGCGGGACATTGTCAACCGCCTTATGAAAGTCCAAATATATCACATCGACTGGCTCGCCCTTGTCAACTGTACTGGTGACCTCTTCAAAAATTATAACAGATTTATCAAGCATGACTTTCCCTTCATAACTCCATGCTGAGTCTCGCTGATCTTGATACTGTCTTCTAAATGTTCCGCTATTAAGTCCTTGATAATGGATTCAAGCATTTTCTCCACTACAGATGTTAGGCTGACTGGTCTATACTTCCCTGCTTTCTCTCTACCTCCCTTTTTGAATATGGGAGAGACGTGAGCTGCCCTCCAATCTGCAGGACAGTTCCAGAGTTTATAGAATCCCGGAAGATGACCACCAATGCATCCACTGTTTCCAGAGCCACCTGTTTAAGCACTCCGGGATGCAGATTCTCAGGCCCTGGGGATTTATCCGCCTTCAATTCCATCAGTTTTCCAGCACCATTTCTCTACTAATGTTTATCTCCCTCAGTTCTTCCTCTAACTGAACCTTTCATTCTCCAACATTTCTGGGATCTGATTGGTGTCCTCATTTGTGAATATAGAACCAAATTATGTATTCAATTGCTGAGCCATGTCTTTGTCCCTTATCATGCATTCCCCTGTTTCTGTCTGTCGTGGGCCCACATTTCATTTTACCAATCTCTTTCTCTTCACATATCTGTCGAAACCTTAAGCGCCAGTCTTTATGGTCCCTTCTAGCTTCCTTTTGTATTGTACTTTCCCTTCTTAATCAATCCCTTCGTCCTTCTTTGCTGAATTCTAAACTGCTCCCAATCCTCGACCCTATTATTTTTATTGGCCGATCTGTATGCTTCTTCCTTGTCTCGTATGCTATTTATAATTTCCTTTGTAACCCATGGAGTGGCCCTCTTACCCCCTTTCCTTTTGTGCCAGACAGGAATGAACAGTTGCTGTAGTTCCTCCATGCGTTCCTTGAATGTTTGCCATTGTCTATCCACTGTCATCCTTTAACGTAACTCTCCGCAATCCATCAAGGCCGACTCACGGCTCATATCCTCATAGTTCCCTTTATTCTGATTCAGCACACTCGCCTCCGAATCAACTATATATGACACCCCCTAATGTTTTTTGCCCCTTGGTATTTCTCAGCTCATACAGATTCCACATTGTCAGAGCTATATCCTTTCTCACTATTGTGTTAATTTCCTCTTAAACCAGCAGTGCCACGCCAGGTCCTTTTCTTTTATACCTGTTCTCCCTAAATACTGAGAACTCTGGGACATTCAGTTCCCACCCGTGTCCACCCTACAGCCATATCTCCGTAGTCCCAATTATATCATGCGCATTGATATAGTTCTGCACGATTCTTCATCCATTTTATTCCAAATGCTCCGTGCATTAAGGCACAGAGCTTCAAAGTTGGTCTTTTTCACAATGTTTTTCTTGCTCCCAATATTTTTCTCCACTGCCCTGTTTGAATTTTGGCCTCTGTTTCTCCACCTATCACTTTTCTTATTCATTTTTCTACCTTTTGCTTTTGCCCTTGCGCCTTCGTGCGCTCTGTCTCCTTGCATGGGTTCCCACCCCCTTGGCATATTAGTTTAAACCGTCCCCAACCGGTCTCGGAAATACCCCCCCCCCCCCCGCCACTCACCAGACATCAATTCCAGACCTGCCCAGGTTTAACCGGTCCAGTTTGTGCAGGTCCCACCTCCACCATAACCGGTCCCAATTCGCCAGGAATCTGAAACCATCCTCCTGACACCATCTCTTCAGCCACGTATTCACCCTATATATCCTGTCATTTCTCCTCTGACAGTAACGTGGCACCGGGAGTTATCCTGAGATCACTACCTTTGAGGTCCAATCTATTTGTGGAATGATCCAGAGCCATAGTGAGAAGCCATAGGAAGTGGGATCAGTTCCTGGAATGATCCAGAACAACAGGGAGAGTCTGGGGCAGTGGGATCTGTTTGTAGCATTATCCAGGGCATTAGGGAGAGGCTGGGGCAGTGGGATCTGTTCGTGCAATTTTCCACGACATTAGGGATAGGTTGGGGCAGTGAGATCTGTTTGTGGAATGATCCAGGACATTAGGGAGAGGCTGGGGCAGTGGGATATGTTTGTGGAATGATCCAGGACCATAGAGAGAGTCTGGGCAGTGGGATCTGTTTGTGAAATTATCCAGGGCAATCGGGAGAGTCTGGGGCAGTGGGATATGTTTGTGGAATGATCCAGTACAATAGAGAGAGGCTCGGGCAGTGACATCTGTTTGTTGAATGATCCAGGACCATCGAGAGAGGCTGGGGCAGTGGGATCTGTTTGTGGAATTAACCAGGACATTAGGGAAAGGCTAGGGCAGTGGGATCTGTTTGTTGAATGATCCAGTACAATAGGGAGAGTCTGGGCAGTGGGATCTGTTTGTGGAATTAACCAGTACAATAGGGAGAGTCTGGGGCAGTGGGACCTGTTTGTGGAATGATCCAGTACAATAGGGAGAGTCTGGGGCAGTGGGACCTGTTTGTGGATTGATCCAGGACATTAGGGAGACGCTGGGGCAGTGGGTTCTGTTTGTGGAATGATCCAGTACAATAGGGAGAGTCTGGGGCAGTGGGATCTGTTTGTGGAATGTTCCAGGACAATAGCGAGAGGCTGGGGCAGTGGGACGTGTTTGTGGAATGATCCAGGACAATAGGGAGAGGCTGGGGCAGTGGGATCTGTTTGTGGAATGATCCAGTACAATAGGGAGAGGCTGGGGCAGTGGGACCTGTTTGTGGAATGATCCAGGACATTAGGGAGAGGCTGGGGCAGTGGGACCTGTTTCTGGAATGATCCAGTTCAATAGGGAGAGTCTGGGGCAGTGGGATCAATTTGTGGAACGATTCAGGACAATAGGGAGAGGCTGGAGAAGTGGGATCAGTTTGTGGAATGGTCCAGGGCAACAGGGAGAGGCTGGGGGAGTGGGATTAGTTTGGGGATTGACACTGGGCTACGGGGAGGGTGGGGCAGGGGGATTAGATTGGGGAAAGAGACAGGGCTATGGGGAGAGAGTGGGGCAGTGGGATTAGTTTGGGGCTTGACACAGGGCTATGGGGGAGAGTGGGGCAGTGGGAAAAGTCTGGAGATTCATACAGGACAATGGAGGGGGAGAGTAGGGCAGCGTGATTAGGTTGTGGACTGATACAGGACGATGGGGAGGGAGTCGAGCAGTGGGTTTAATTTGCGGCTTGATGCATGGCTTTTGGGAGTGAGCCGAGCAGTGGATTTAGTTTAGGGATTGATACAGGGCTATGGGGGAGCGCACGACAGTGGGATTAGTTTGTGGATTGATACCGGGCTATGGGAAGGGAGTCGAGCAGTGGGATTAGTTTGGGGATTGATACAGGTCAATGAAGAGGGAGCGGGGCAGTGGGATTAGTTTGGGGATTGATACAGGGCTAAGGGGGAGCGCGCGGCAGTGGGATTAGTTTGTGGATTAATAACGGGCTATGGGAAGGGAGTCGAGCAGTGCGATTAGTTTGGGGATTGATACAGGTCAATGAAGAGGGAGCGGGGCAGTGGGATTAGTTTGGGGATTGGTACAGGGTTATGAGGAGAGAGTGGGACAGTGGAATTGGTTTGGGATTGATACAGGGCTATGGGGAGACAGCAGGGCAGTGGGATTAGTTTGGGGATTGATACACGGCCATGGGGAGGGAGTCGAGCAGTGGCTTTAGTTTGGGGATTGATACAGGTTAATGGGCAGCGAGTCATGCAGTGGGACTAGTTTGTGGAGTGATACATCGCTATGGAGAGGGTGTCGAGCAGTGGGTTTAGATTATAGAATGACACACGACTATGTGGAGAGATCGGGGCAGTGGGATTCGTTTGTGGATTGATACAGTGCTCGGGGGAGGGGGTCGAGCAGTTGGATTAGTTTGTAGATTGATACAGGGCTATGAGGAGAGGGTGGGGCAGTGGGATTAGTTTGGGAATGATACAGGGCTATTGGGAGAGAGCGGGGCAGTGGGATTAGTTTGAGGATTGACACAGGGCTATATGGAGAGAGTTGGGCATAAGTACCTCATAAGTACATCCCTACCCTTGTGCTGTAGCCCTCTCGACATGAATGCAAACATTGCATTTGCCTTCACCACTGCCGATTGAACTTTCACGTTCACCTTAAGAGAATCTTACACACGGACTCCCAAGTCCCTTTGTGCATATGATTTCCTAAACATTTCCACATTTATAAAATAGTCAACGCCTGCATTCCTCCTTCCAAAGTGCATACCCTCATGCTTTTCCACATTGTATTCCATCTGCCACTTCATTGCCCACTCTCCGAGCTTGCCAAATCATTCTGCAGTCCCAGCTTCCTCAATACTATCGTTCCACTATTGAACTTTGTATCGTCTACAAACGTAGCAACAGTGCCTCATGTTCCTTCTTCCAGGTTATTAATGTTAGTGTGAAAATGTGTGAACTAAGCACAGACTCCGGAGGCACACCAGTAGTCACCGGCTGCCAGATTGAAACAGACTCCTTTATCCGCACTATCTGTCTTCTGCCAGTAGGCCAATCCTCTGTTCATGCAAGGATCTTACACTTAACACCATGGGCTCTCCAGTCTCCTATGAGGCACCTTGTCAAGGCCTTCTGTAAAACTAAATAAATTCCCCTTTGTCTAACTTCCTTGCTCGCTCCTCAAAGAAATCTAACACATTTGTCAGACATGATCTCCCCTTGACGAAGCGGTGCTGACTCAGTTCTATTTTACCATGCGCTTCCAAGTGCTCCGCGATCTCATATTCAATGATTGACTCTAAAATGTTACTAATGAAGAGGCTGGTTTAGCACACTGGGCTAAATCGCTGGCTTTGAAAGGAGACCAAGGCAGGCCAGCAGCATGGTTCAATTACCGTACCAGCCTCCCCGAACAGGCGCCGGAATGTGGCGACTAGGGGCTTTTCACAGTAATTTCATTGAAGCCTACTCGTGACAATAAGAGATTTTCATTTCATGCGCGAAGTCAGTCTAACCAGCCCATAATTTTGCGTCTTCTGCCTCCCTGCCTTCTTAAACAGCAGTGCTACATTAGGGACTTTCCAGTCCTCTGGGACCCTTTCTGACTTCAGTGATTCCTGAAAGATTACCACCACTGCCTCCATAATCTCCTCAGCTATCTATTTTATGATTTCCACATATGCTTTTCCACATTGTATTCCATATGCCACTTCATTGCCCACTCTTTGGAAGGAGGAATGCAGGCTTTGACTATTTTATAATGTGGGTTTGTTCAGGAAATCATGTAGTCCATCCTTTCAGTGTCCCCAGAAACGTCTCCTTAGTGATGGTCACTGCAGTCCCCTCTGTTCCCTGATTTTCCTGGAGCACTCGCATCCCACTGGTGTCTTCCACTGTGAAGACTGGTTCAAATTAAATATTCACCTCCTCTGCCATGTCTTTCTTTCCTATTATTACTTCTCCAACCGCATTTTCCAGTGCTCCCGTCTATGTTCTTGCCTCTCTCTTACCTTTTATGTATTGAAAAATATATATTCCGACATTATTTTATTCATAGCTAGTTGCCCTTATATTTAATCTTCTCCCGCCTTATTGCTTTTTCTGTTGTCCACTGCTCGCTATTAAACTTTTCCCAATCCTCTGGCTTCCCACTAATCCTCGCCACCTTTTATTCTTTTTATTTGGCTTGACTGCTGTCCTTGACTTCCCTCGTCAGCCATGGATGCCTTGTCCTGCACTTAGCATGTCTCCTCCTCCTTGGGATGAAATTCTGTTGTGCCTCCCGAATAACCCCCGAAAACTCCTGCGATTTGCGGTCCACTGTCTTCCTTGTTAGGCTCCATTTCCAAGCAACTCTGGCCATCCCCTCCCCCATGCCTTTGTATTTACCCTTATTTAATTGTAATACCGTTAGGTCTGATTCCATCTTCTCCCTCTCAAATTGAAGAATGTTTTCTATCATATTGTTGTCACTGCTTCCTAAGGGTTCATTCACCTTGACTTCCTTGACCAAGTCTGCCTCATTACAGATCACTGAATCCAGAATTGCCTGTCCCCGAGTAGGTTCTATCACAAGCTGCACCAAAAAGACACCTCTTAGACATTCCACAAATTCCTCTGCTCCTTGGATGTGACCACGTCTCTGTAACTCCTATCTATGACGCGTTCCGCCACCTGCATGCTCCTTAGTGCATCTGACTGCTGCTTCAACTGAACCACGCGGTTTGTGAGGAACTGCCATTGCTTACACTTTCTAAAGGCGTGGTGGACCGGAATGCTGGAATAGTCACAAATCTGCCACATCTCACATTTCGAGCACTGCACCCCTCTGAGTGACATTTATGCACTAGTTAATTAATTCAAAATAAATGCTTACATTGTTATCAGATTCAGTTATAATTTACGATATGGCCCTGGCGCTTGATTTTTACTGTTAAATGAAATGCTAAACATTACTCCCTGCCCTCAGGTTCAGCTGCTCCTCTACCTAGTTAATTTATTAGCTGCTGCAGTTGTATAGAACCTTGATTAGGCCACACTCAGAATGTGGGTTCAATTCTGGTCTCCACACCACCAGAGGGATGTGGAGGCTTTAGAGAGGGTATGGAAGAGTTTCCAATGATATTGTCTGGCATGGAGAAGGTTAGCTATTAGCGTCAGTTGGATGACAATGGTTAGCACTGCTGCCTCACGGCGCCGAGGTCCCAGGTACGATCCCGCACTGGGTCACTTTCTGTGTTTGCGTGGGTTTCGCCCTCAGAACCCAAAGATGTGCAGGGTAGGTAGATTAGGTGCGCAAAATGGCCCCTTAATTGGATAAAATGAATTGTGTACTCTAAATTATTTTATTTTAAGATAAAAGATGAACTCGGTTTGTTATCACTGATACTTCGGAGGTTGAGGGGCGACCTGATAGAAACCTACAAAATTATGAGCGGCAGGGACAGAATGGATAGTCAGAGGCGTTTTCCCAGCCTGAAAGAGTAAATTAAGAAGCGACAGAGATTTAAGTGTGGGGGGGGGCAAAGTTTAGAGGAGATGTGCGAGGACGCTTTTTTACATAGAGGTTAGTTGGTGCCTGGAAGGCACTTCAGGAGGAGGTGGTGGAAGCACGTACGATAGTGACGTTTCAAAGGCGCGTTGAGAAATAAGAGTAGCATGGGAATACAGGGAAACGGACGCCGGAAGTATGGAAGATTTAAGTTAGGTGGGCAGCATGTCCAGCACAGGCTAGAGGGCCGAAGGGCCTGTATCTATGTTGCACTTTTCTTTGTCCTTTATTCATTGACCTAACTATTTATATCAGGTATTGCTCAGCCAGTAGTCCAAAATCGTAACCAAAAATATATGTTTCAAGTGTTTGTCTTGAACAATGAAGACGAGGTAATGGGACTGAGAGACTGGAGGAGATAATCCCACACCTTCTGGGCTAGGCAGCTGAATACAAGGCATCATGTGTTCAACTATTAATATAATAATAATCTGTATTAATAAAAGTAATAATAATCTTTATTAAAGTCACGTGTAGGTTTACATTGACACTGCAATGAATGTGAAAAGCCCCTTAGTCGCCCACTCCGGCGCCTGTTCGAGTACTCTGAGGGAGAATTCAGATGTCCAATTCACCTAAAAGGGCGTCTTTCTGGACTTGTGGGTGGAAACTTGTGCACCAGGAGGAAGCCCAAACAGACACGTGGAGAACATGCAGACTCCGTTATAGACAGTGACGCAAGACAGGAATCGAACCTGGGACCCTGACGCTGTGAAGCAACAGTGCTAATATCTGTGCTACCGAGCCGCTCTTAAATCAGGAATCCTCAAGAATTGGGAGAGTGTCTGTGTCACGGAGAGCTATGAATCTGCTGTGTAATACTGAGAAATAAAATACCAAGGCCAGGGCAGTGTTTGATCCTCGTACAATCTGCCAGCTCCAATCTTAATCATCATATTGGACCCCTAGCATTGGGCAGTCCATTAAACCATGGAAACATACTTTAATTGATAAATAATTAATGAAAACAGTAGTGACTGATCATTTTCGTATTGTGAAACTGTCAGTATTTTGCCGAGGACAAACCCGAGAGGATACAGAAGGGAACCAATAGGACCAGCATTCCGAACAACACCAGCGGGAGTTTGTGGTTATCCAGTTCCGGCAGTCAGATAGCCTCAATAATTTAAATAAATATGTAACAGAATATATAATTGTTTCTCAGCCCATTACTTCCCGGCTTCGATCACTCAAACAGCTGAGGCATCTTCAGTAGAAACAAGCAGTGAGATCACAAGGTATTCCGCCAAATAGCAGCGATAATTCTAGTAATGAATGGATTTAAAACGTGAAAGATAATTGCTGGTATTCATAGACATTTCTAAATGCATATTATTCCGAAAAGTACAAACATTTCTAGATATATTCAGTAATCACTGGATTGAAAATAATCAGGTTCTTGTCAAGATGATTCGATTGAACAACAATCACAG
This sequence comes from Scyliorhinus torazame, assembly GCF_047496885.1. Lineage (NCBI taxonomy): Eukaryota > Metazoa > Chordata > Chondrichthyes > Carcharhiniformes > Scyliorhinidae > Scyliorhinus > Scyliorhinus torazame. The sequence goes on along the minus strand of NC_092726.1, from coordinate 91,999,152 downwards.
TTTAGTTAATTGTGAGCCAAAATGCACATAGATACATAGATACATAGAAGATACGAGCAGGAGGAGATCTTTTGGCCCTTCGAGCCTGCTCCGCCATTCATCACGATCAAGGCTGATAATCCAACTCCATAGCCTAATCCTGCTTTCTCCCCATCGCCTTTGATCCCATTCTCCCCAACTGCTACATCCAGCCGCTTCTTGAATATATTCAAAGTTTTAGCATCAACTACTTCATGTGGTAATGAATTCCACAGGTTCACCGCTCTTTGTGTGAAGAAATGCCTCCTCATCTCTGTCCGAAATGGTTTACCCTGAATCCTGAGACCGACCCCTGGTTCTGGACACACCCATCATTGGTAACATCTTCCCTGCATCTACTCTGTCTAGTCCTGATAGAATTTTATCAGTCTCTATGCGATCCCCCTCATTCTTTTGAACTCCAGGGAGAACAATCCCAACCTAGTCAATTTCTCATCGTATGACAGTCCCGCCATCCCTGGAATCAGTCTGGTAAATTCACTGCACTGCCTACTCCCACATGTTCAATTTATTGTATTATTATTGTGAAGTCAGGATTGACAGACTTTATTTGAAATAAAATAATATTGTGATTATTGTCTGAACAATATTTAGAATACACCTAAGAGTATTGGAAGAAACAATCCTTTAATAATCGCACTCAAAGCTGCAATTAAATGTTCTTTGTTATTTGCCGTGTTCAATGGACTGAAAACTAATTTTATGCTTTATATCAATTTTGTGCAAATCATGACGGTGTAATATATATCATCCTAGATTCCATCACTGGAGTGCTTAGTTTTCTTTGGTAAAACAGGCAGAGAGAATTGTCACACTATTCGATCATGGCACAACAATGATTAATGGAATAAAAACCTGAGATATAATTGCTGGTATTGTAGACATGGAAATTATTTCTCAATACATATTATTGTGACAAGTTAAAATACTTATACATAGCGTTAGTGATCAGTGGATTGAAAGTAATCAGTATCTTGCCATGATAATTCTTTTGGGAAATGAATTTCGCTTCAATGTCATGTACACGGTTCACCGTCCCGCGAGTCCCGTTACCAGCGCTGCATGCCCCCGCCGCAACAGGAATGTTGGTTCCCGCAGCCGGTCAATGATGTTTCCCATTGTGGCCACCCCACGCCAGCGAGAAACCCGCCGACATGGGGGCGCTGCCGGCGGGATTGGAGGATGCTGCCGAGGGAGAATCCCATTGATTGGGATTGTGAACTGAACAAATGCATTTTTAATTGATGCTATTATTGTTGTGTGGTCAGGAATTACAGATTCTGTTCCACTGATTATCAATCTTCATTTGATTATGGTCTGAACAGTAATTGGAAACCGCTTGTGATTATTGGAATGACCAATTCTTTGGCAATCAGTAAAAAGTGCAATGAAATGCGTTTAGTTATTTGCTGTGTTTAATGGACTGAAAACTAATTTGGGATTTTCAATCAATTGGTCGTGTAATGTTTGTTGGACTTCAACATAATGAGCTATTCACTGATTTAATTCAATCACACAATTAATAAATGAGATAATTGATTATTCGACCAAACAATCAATTCAAGTTCACTCTGATTATTGGGATGAACTATGTTAACAGGTGACTAATCATCGACTGATCATCGACTGGTTCTGGGTGATTTATAGATAGAATAACCGATACCCAGTACTAAGTTACAGACTGGAACCTAATCGAGGGGGTCGGAGCAGTTTATATACAGAACAGCAGATACCGGGAATGAATTACAGCGTTGAATCGAATTAAAGATTTCGGGATGGTTTACATGTAGCATAACAAACAGACGGGCTAGATGTGCAGACTAAAATCCAATTAAGCGGTCCAGGGTGGATTATATAATAGAGAAATAACTTCCCATGAGTAAATTACACACTGTAATCTAATCGAGGGGTTCTGGGTGTTTGAGATACCGAATCGCAGATAACCGGGAGTGAGTTACAGATCGGAATCTAATGGAGGGGACTTTGTGTGGGGACGATGGCGTGAGTTGGTGCACGCACGGCGGTTCTTGCCAGAAGCTATTGGGTTTGGCCTTTTTGTTCTCTCTCCTCATAGCCCTTGAACGATCGCAAAACTAATTTCACGGTCCCTCTTGTGCCCGTGGCACTGTATGAATCCCCAAATTAATCCCTCTGTTCCTCTTGCTGCGCTTGGCCCTCTATCAATCAGCAAGCTAATCCCACTGACCGTCTTGCTGCCCATTGCCCTGGATGGATTCCTAAACTAATTCCACTGCCCCCATAGAATTCACAAATTTCATATAATCCCTCCAGTGCAGAAGGAGCCCGTTCAGCTCATCGATTCTACGTAGACCTTGCAAAGGACCACCCTACCTAAAGCCAATTCGGCACACCCACTATGGGCCAAGCCACCTAAACTGCACGTCTTTGCACTGAGCGAAGAAAGAGGAGCAACCGGAAACAACCCACGCAGATAATGGGAGAATGTGCAAACACCACTCAGAAAGTCACCCGAGGTCAGAATCAAACTCAGGTCCCTCACTCTGTGAGGCAGCAGTGCAAACGACTGTTTCGTCGTACGGCCTGCTGCCCGTTGCCCTGTATCACTCCCTAAACGAATCCTACTGGTCACTCTCTCGCCACAGTCGTGTATAAATCTTCCCCAGTCTCTCCGCATAACCATATATCAATCCCCAAAACATTCCCATTGCCCTGCTCTATCCCCATAAACATGTATCAAAGTCAAATAAATCTCACTGCCTCACTCTCTCCCCATGGCCATGTATCCCAAAGCTAATCCCACTGCTGCACTCTCCTCCCATCACCCTGTATCAATCCCAAAGCTAATGCCACTGCCTCACTCTCTCCCCATAACCATGTATCCCAAAGCTAATCCCACTGCTGCACTCCTCCCATCACCCTGTATCAATCCCAAAACTAATCCCATTGCCTCACTCTCCCCCACAGCCATGTATAAATCCCAATATCAATCCCACTGCCTCACTCTCTCCCCATCGCCCTGTATTAATTCAAAACAAATACCACTGCCTCACTCTCTCCCCTTAACCATGTATATGTTTCAAACCAATTCCACTGCCCCGCTCTCTCCCCATGACCATCTATTAATTCCCAAAATAATCCCACTGTCTCACTCTCTCCCCAGAACCATGTGTGAGTTTCAAACCAATTCCACTGCCCCCCTCTCTCCCCATGACCATCTATTAATCCCCAAAATAATCCCACTGCCTCACTCACTCCCATAACCATGTATAAGTTTCAAACCATTTCCATTGCCCCGCTATCTCCCCATGACCATCTATTGATGCCCAGAATAATCCCACTGCCTCGCTCACTCCCCATGACCATGTATCAATTACACATTAATAATACTGGCCCGCTCTCTACCCATGGTCATGTATTAATAGCCAAACTAATCTCTCGCTCTCGCTCTCTCCCCCAAAAACTGTATCATTCCCAAGCTAATCCACCTGCCTCACACTCGAACCATAGCTCTGTATCAATCCGGAAATAAATCTCAATATCCCGCTGCCGCCCCATAGACCATTTCCTTTCCACAATGAATTCCACTACACCACCCCCTCTGCATAATACTGCGAGAATCTCCAAAATAATATCACCAAGCAATTCACACTATCCCGCTCTCTCCACGTTGTCATATATCAATCAAGAAATTTATCTCACTACCCGACGCTCTAGCCATTTAGCTGCATCAGTACCCAAACTGATCCCATTGTCCCGCTCTCTCCCCAGAGCCCTATACCAATCGCCAAAGTAATCGCACTGCCCTGAAGTATCCCGTATGCCAGTGTCACTCCCCAAACTTACCCCACTGTACAGCTCTCTCCCCAACATCCGATATCAATCCCTGAACCACTCCCACTGCATGTCCCTCTCCCCATAGCCCTGCATCAGTCCCCAAAACTAACCTCAATGCCCAGGTCCCTCCCGATAGCCCTGCGCCAATCCAAAGTGAATCCCATTGCACGGCCATCTCCAAATCACCCTGTACAAATTTCCAAATAATCTCATCGAACAAATCAGACTGTCCCACTCTCGCCACATAACCCTGAATAAATTCGCAAACTAAGCTCACTGCCCAAGCCAAAGAGAAAATGTTGGAACATCTCAGCAGGTCTGGCAGCATCTGTAGGGAGAGAAAACAGCGGACGTTTCGAGTCCAGGTGTCCCTTTGTCAAAGCTTTGACAAAATCAAAGATTTCTGCAATTGAAAGCTTCGAAGGTGAAGATGCTGAATACAGTTAAGAAGGAATGGTGGATGTCGAGACTGTAAAAGTGTCAGAGGTCATTAGAGAACTTTGGTGTATGGTGTTGACTTAGATCCAAACAACTGGGGAAACTTGGGGCAAATTCACCAAAGGTTTCGTCAAACGTCGTTAGTTTCTGGATATTTTTCAAACAAAGAAATATAGAATGCCTCCAATGCAGAAGATTGTGTTTTGGCCCATTGTACTACACTGACCCTGTGAGAGAACATCATACCTCAGTCCACTCCGCTGCACTCTCCCCACAAACCCACCTAACCTCTAAACCTTTGGACATGGAGGCGCAATAATTTTTGGTATGGTCAAACCACCTAACGTGCACGGATTTGGATACGATGGGGAAATTTTATTTAGCATGGCAAATCTACCTAACCTTTGAACTGTGGGAGGAAACTGGGTCACCTGGAGGAAATCCAGACGCAGCGAGAACGTGCAAAGTCCAGACAGACAGTCAGGAAGGCCTTAATGGAGAAAAGTGAGGTATTAACACAGAAAGGTTCAGGGAAGGAATTCCAGAGATAGAGTCCATGCAGTTGACGGCAGAACCACTGATGGTGAAACAATTAAAAGTGTGGATTCTCAGGATTTAATGAAAAGTGATATTGGAGGATGGTGAGACTGGAGAACATTGGGAGGGCTCAATCATACCCGAACCAGTGTCCATTGTTCGCCTGAAAGCTTCCCTCAAATCTCCTCTTGATTCTTCGCAACTCCAGGGAAAGCAGCACTTGCTTGTGTTTTTTCACCAGAATTTACCAATTTCCGAACTGGTAACATTCAGGTAAATCTACACTGCACATAAATATACATTACCTCCCTCCCTCCACCTCCGAGACCGACAAGTTTCTTTGACCCTCCACTGTATCCAGATTTTTTCTATTTAGAAAGACATCTGTTCTCTTCTTTTTAAAATGGGAGACACACATTTGCCAAAAATCCATCTTTGGCTATTGGGCCCTTGATCTTCAGGCATTATAATATGTCTGCATTACTGTTTACTGCTGCCGATGTGCGTGCACGTTGGCGAACATTATATCTCTTTATCTCCATTCATTACTAAATAGTCAAACTGACACGCGCGTGGATGCGCACACACATGTATACACACACAAGCACACACATACGTGAACACACAAACAGGCAGAGACACTGACGCGCGCACACACAGACACACTGACACATACACTGACAGACAGACACACTGGCACACACGCACAAATTCACATACATATACACATTCTGACACAAACACAATTACATGCGCACACACACAAACACACACAAATAAATTTGTTAGCACTGAAGTGACGAGAAATCTCTTAACCCAGGTAGTAGCGAGTCTATTAATGTCACCACCACAGAAAGTAGTCGGAGCCAAAATGTTGTGCATTTTCGAGAACGTCTTCGATGAACCTCTTGGCACTAAGGGGACCAAGGGACATTCGGGGAAGGTGGGATCAGGGGATTGAACTTCATGATCAGCCACGGTAGCACAGTGTATAGCGCAGTTGCTTCACAGCTCCAGGGTCCAAGGTTCGATTCCCGGCTCGGGTCAATGTCCACGCGGAGTCTGCACGTTCTCCACGTGTCTGCATGTGTTTCCTCCGGGTGCTCCGGTTTCATCCCACAGTCCAAAGATGTGCAGGTTAGGTGGGTTGGCCATGATAAATTGCCGTTAGTGTCAAAAACGGTTCGGTGGGGTTACTAGGTTATGGATGTGGCCTTAAGTATGGTGCTAATTCCAAGGGCCAGTGAAGACTCGATGGGCCGAATGGCGTCCTTCTGTGCTGTAACTTCTAATTCTATTCTCTGGTCATGAAGAGCGGCCACGCATGCTCATACTGCCGGACGGCCTATTCCGACTTCTAGTTTATATGTATATTTCGACATAGGTTTATCAGAGATGGTGAACCCAATTGCCCATTCCACGCCCCCACCCCACCCCCACATCACTGTTTATTTGGGAAAACTTTCGCTCAACCCTGACCCTCATTTACCACACTCCCATGGTATTCGAGGCAAGGTACTAACATGGATTGACGATTGGCTGTCAGGCAGAAGGCAGAAAGTTGGGATAAAAGGTTATTTTTCAGAATGGCAACCGGTGACGAGTGGTGTCCCGCAGGGTTCAGTGTTGGGGTCACAGCTGTTCTCTTTATATATTAACGATCTTGATGACGGGACTGGGGGAATTCTGGCTAAGTTTGCCGATGATATAAAGATAGGTGGAGGGGCAGGTAGTATGGACGAGGTGGGGAGGCTGCAGAAAGATTTAGACAGTTTAGGAGAGTGGTCCAAGAAATGGCTGATGAAATTCAACGTGGGCAAGTGCGAGGTCTTGCACTTTGGAAAAAAGAATAGAGGCATGGACTATTTTCTAAACGGTGACAAAATTCATAATGCTGAAGTGCAAAGGGACTTGGGAGTCCTAGTCCAGGATTCTCTAAAGGTAAACTTGCAGGTTGAGTCCGTAATTAAGAAAGCAAATGCAATGTTTTCATTTATCTCAAGAGGCATGGAATATAAAAGCAGGGATGTACTTCTGAAGCTTTATAAAGCATTAGTTAGGCCCCACTTAGAATACTGTGAGCACTTTTGGGCCCCAGACCTCAGGAAGGACATACTGGCACTGGAGCGGGTCCAGCGGAGATTCACACGGATGATCCCAGGAATGGTAGGCCTAACATACGATGAACGTCTGAGGATCCAGGGATTATATTCATTAGAGTTTAGGAGGTTGAGGGGAGATCTAATAGAAACTTACAAGATAATGAGTGGACGTAGGGAAGTTGATTCCATTAGCAGGGGAGACTAGGAGCCGGGGGCACAGCCTTAGAATAAAAGGGAGTCACTTCAGAACAGAGATGAGGAGAAGAGAACAGAGAGTGGTGGGTCTCTGGAATTCATTGCCACAGAGGGCGGTGGAGGCCGGGGCGTTGAGTGTCTTTAAGACAGAAGTTGATAAATTCTTGATTTTTCGAGGAATTAAGGGCTATGGAGAGAGAGAGGGTAAATTGAGTTGAAATCAGCCATGATTGAATGGTGCAGTGGACTCGATGGGCCGAATGGTCGTACTCCCGCTCCTATGTCTTATGGTCTTATGGTCTTATCAGGGGACACTGTTGGTTAACCCAGCTCATCATTTCCCCAACCCTCCCCACACCGATTATCAGGGAACCGTTTATGTCGGCTAGCTCTCCAGCCACCCCCCCTCCTCAGCGCACCTGCACCCCACCCCAATTTTTTCAGGGACACTGTCGCTGATCGCTGCTCCTTACCATCCTCACCCCTTGTTTCTTGGGAACCCTGTCGATGCACTCTGTCACTCATCCTCTTCCACCTCCTGAGTATCAGCGGCGGACACGGTCGGTGATCTCTGACCCTCATTCCCGCGCCCAAGCCCTGTTTAACTGCAGTCACTCTCGGCAAACTCTGTTCCGCATTCCCCACTCCGCCATTTTTCCGGGTCACAGCCAGTGATGTGTGTCCCATATTTCCTTCCCCTCCATCTGTTTATTAGGGGCACACGGTGGACTCGTTCCCTCATCAACCCTTTTTTGGTGGACAGTGTGGGTTACCTCTGGCTCTGATCCACCTCCCACCTCCTCGAATTTTGTGCTACATGTCTGAAAAGGAAAATATCGCCACAGAATAAATTTGGCACTTGAGCAATTTGAAAACATTGAACCATAATTTATGCAAGTGAATTCAGTGATTTTTAGATCTGTTTGTCATTTTTATTAACGACCTAGAGGAGGGCGCAGAAGGGTGGGTGTGTAAATTTGCAGACGACACTAAAGTCGGTGGTGTTGGCGACAGTGCGGAAGGGTGTAGCAGGTTACAGAGGGATATAGATAAGCTGCAGAGCTGGGCTGAGAGGTGGCAAATGGAGTTTAATGTAGCGAAGTGTGAGGTGATTCACTTTGGAAGGAATAACAGGAATGCGGAATATTTGGCTAATGGTAAAGTTCTTGGAAGTGTGGATGAGCAGAGGGATCTAGGTGTCCATGTACATAGATCCGTGAAAGTTGCCACCCAGGTTGATAGGGTTGTGAAGAAGGCCTATGGAGTGTTGGCCTTTATTGGTAGAGGGATTGAGTTCCGGAGTCATGAGGTCATGTTGCAGCTGTCCAAAATTCTGGTACGGCCGCATTTGGAGTATTGCGTACAGTTCTGGTCACCGCATTATAGGAAGGACGTGGAAGCTTTGGAGCGGGTGCAGAGGAGATTTACCAGGATGTTGCCTGGTATGGAGGGAAAATCTTATGAGGAAAGGCTGATGGACTTGAGGGTGTTTTCGTTAGTGAGAAGAAGGTTAAGAGGAGACTTAATAGAGGCATACAAAATGATCAGGGGGTTAGATAGGGTGGACAGTGAGAGCCTTCTCCCACGGATGGAAATGGCTGGCACGAGGGGACATAACTTTAAACTGAGGGGTAATCGATATAGGACAGAGGTCAGAGGTAGGTTCTTTACGCAAAGAGTAGTGAGGCCGTGGAATGCCCTACCTGCTACAGTAGTGAACTCGCCAACATTGAGGGCATTTAAAGGTTTATTGGATAAGCATATGGATGATAATGGCATAGTGTAGGTTAGATGGCTTTTGTTTCGGTACAACATCGTGGGCCGAAGGGCCTGTACTGCGCTGTATCGTTCTATGTTCTATATGTTCTATGTTTTCCGATTCATAATGAGGATGCTGCTGTTCCTCCACGTCCTCCCGGCCATGACGAGCTGCTTCAGTTTTCCCTGCGGCGGCTTCTGCTCCCCCCAACCCCCCCCCCCCCTCCCCGTGTTAGCACTTGAACCCGCTCCTCTGTCCAGCCACTGCCCTGGGGGGTAAATAGCCGCGTCCCAGATTAAAAGATTGAGGCATAAACATAAACGCACAGCTGCCTGTGCGCATGTGAGAAAGGTCTCTCTCTCCCAGATGGCAGACCACAGACCATCGAATCATCGACACCCTCAACCCTGCCAATGCATGAACGATAACCCAAGGTGGCTACCTAATTTCTCACCTGGAAATAAAAGATGGCTACTAACCCCCTACGCTGGAAAGACTACATGGGCGTTAACCATCTCCCCTGGAAACGTAAGAGGGCCGTCAACCTGCAATGCAGGATGACCAATCAGTGAGGCTGGCTGGTAACAGAAGTTTGAGTGGCCAATGGGAGGTAACAGGTGACGTGTCTGGGGGTTTCTCTCTCAGCATTTAATCAATTGCATAATTGGCGTAAAAGGAAATTTCAGCACACTCGTCAACTGCTGTCTAAACTGAGTCTGTGTCACGGCATAAATCTCAGTGTTTGTGCAGAAGCTCAGGAGCTCCAAGATGAAACCCAATTCTGAAACATATAGAGCTAATGAGACAGAGGTAGCGTTCAGATATAACATCCGGTTCCACATAGAATAAACCATTAACATTAACCATAAGAGGATAAAATTGGTTGAGATAATGAATAGCAAAATGATGGATTTCCTCCGACTCTCCATTTCTGGGTCTCTGGGACTCTCCCCACTGCTGTGAGCCCGGAGTCTCTTGCGGGCCCTGCTGCTCACTGCAATGTGTCTGACGGTGAAACAATTGAGCAGCAGAATCAGGACAAATGGTACACACGGGGTTAGAATAATGTGGAGAAGCTCGATTGATGACCACACTAGCGAGAGCTGAACATTCACTGCGACATCACAAAACTAGGGGTCGTTCCACAGCGAATACCGACCTGTGAATTAAAATACCAGAAGATGTTCTTCAAACAGCTCAGCACAGTCACTGTTCCCAGAACCACAGCCGCCGTTTTCTGGCTGCAATAATTACTTTTCAGCTTTGAGCAACAAATGGCCACACATCGATCAAAGGTGAAAGTGACGGTGAACCAGACAGAACAGTCAGTGGCTGCATAAAGCAGGGTGGCGTGGATATTACACACGGGGATGGACCGCAGGAAATTAAACTGTTCCTCAAAAACATTGGGAATGTGTCTCAATATCAGGTCGAGAATAACGACCAGTAGATCCCCCACTGCCATGGCCAACAGGTAACAAGTCACACATTTGGACAGCCCACAGTTTCTTCTCTTCAGGATCACAATTGTGATGAGGTTCACTGTGAGGAAGGGACATCAACAATGAAATTATGGACCAGGACGGGGAAGGCATTGCAGGGTAGATTGAGGTGATGATGACATAGACAAAACAATTTACCCAGACGCACACAGATAGAAAAAAAAACACCCACCCAAAGAAACAGAGAAACACACATACACGCACTCAGAGGCACACAGAGACAACATAAACACACTCACAGACACGTAAAAAAAGTATTCAAACTATGACTCAGAGATGCAACTACATGCACGCACAGACACAGACAAAATACACGCAAACCAGACACAGAAACATAAATATACACACTCACCGGTACATAGAGACAAATATACACACTCAGGCACATACCTCAAACACCCCCACATCCAAGCATACGCCCACACAGCCACGCACAGGCACACACACACACGAACACTCACACTTAACCACTCACGCACTGACATACCCGCACACACAAACTCTCACAACCAAACACCAACATGCACAGCCCAAAACCCACAGACAAGCCCAAACACGCCCCCACACACAGACTCGCACACAGACCCCCAACAAACCCACATACGCAGCCACACACACATACACTCGTGGACACACACATGCTCCCACAGACACTCACACTTTTGGAAAAACACAAAGACGCTGTCACACACACACCCACTAACCCACCCACTCAAACATACACTTACCCACATGCACAGACGCACACACACCCAGGCAGTCAGCATCCCCACACACACTCACTGACACACTAAGATCCACACACACAGGCCAACACCCAAACATCCACCCACACACCCACAGTCAGAAACACACCCACACAGACGCACATTTCCACAGACTCACACACAAGCACTCAGTCGCCCACACAAGCAAACATGCACCCAGCCCCACCATACACCCAACCACACATATGTGCACCCACATGCACACTACAAACACACAGAAACAAACATACATAAACACAGAGACATCCACCCGTACACCCACCCACACATGCATGCACACACACACGCCCATGCACCAACACACTCATACAGATTAACACACACACGCACATATAAAACCACACACTCGCCCACAAACAAACACAGACACGCCTCACCCACACCTGCACACCCAAACACGCACATTCACAAACACGTATATTTACCCACACACACTCATTCACGCACATACATAGCCCCACACACACGCGCACACATCCACACATTTACATAACCATAAAAACACCAACTCACAAACACCCACGTTTACAGGCACATGCACATACCCTCACACCCACATGCACACAGACACAGATCCCCCCCGCACGCACTCAACCACACACATACCCGTAGTCACAGTCTCCCCCCCCCCCACACACAACCACGTACACGCACATCCACATCCTCAAATACACACACAACATACTCACACCTAAACGTGCACAGCTACACATTCACTCACACACCTAAATGCGCACACAGACAGAAGCAAACCCACATATATCGGCCTAGATACACAGATGCACCCACACGCACACGCACAACCACACCTCACCAGCACACACTCACACGAGCACTCACATACTCACAGAAGTAAACACACACCCGCTTCCACAAACACACCGGCAAACAGTCGAAACGACACACATCCACAAACACACACACATACAAATACACACACACACTCACCCCCACGCATAGTTAACGACACACACACGAACCACATACTCGCACACCCACATACACATTTACATGCATACTCACACCTACAAACGCACAACCACTCAATCTCCCACACAGCTACACACACAGACACCAACATTTGCACAGCCAGATATGTACGCAATCACTCACCCACAAACATAAATCCACACACAAAAAAGGAACCTCACCTGTATACACACGTAGGTACCCAAACACACCCACACGCACAAACACACTCTCAGACACAGATATACGATCACACCCACGCATACACACCCATACAGATGCACACCTCCACAGACTCCCACACAGGCACTCACTCGCCCACACAAGCAAATACACACGCAGCCCCTCGCACATCCCCAACCACACACACCCGCTCCCACAAACATACCTACAAAAACACACAAACACAAATACACCCACCCACAAAAAAACACACATGCATGCGCACACACACACACACACACACACTCACTTACGCATACATACACACGCCCTGACACCAACACACCCATACAGACTAACACAGACGCACGAGTGCATGAAACCACATCTACACCCCCACACACGCACCCAATCTCGCCCACAAACACACACAGACACCCACTCACACAGACCCACACACCCAAAGCCGCCAGACACACATTCACAAACACACACACTCACCCACTCACTCACCCACAGACACAAAGTCCTACACAGACGCACACACACCCATTCACATACCCATTAAAACACGCACTCACAAACAGCCACGCCTCCAGGCACATACACATAGCCACACATTCACCAACACTACTTCACACGCCCACACAGATAGACGCACATGGCGACCCAAACGCTCACCTACTCACACTCTACCACAGACACTTTGAAAAACACCCACACATATATACTTCGAGCTACAGACACACGCAAACACACCCACACGGACAACACGCACAACCACCACGCGCAGATGCTGAAACACACAGCCACTCTCCCACACACACAAACTCAGCCAAACACACATAGCCACATACAAATCCTGATAGACCCACACATTCACAGACTTCCATAACAAACACTCACACACATACACACAGACTGTCACCACACCTAAATTCACACACACACTCAAACACACACCCACACATACAGAAACACATCCATATATACTCACAGCCACAATCACAGACCAAGAAACAGAAATCACAGACCCACATGCACGCTTACACATGTAGCCACCTAAAATGGCTGATTCCCGATTAATTTGGCCAAAACCCGATGTAAAATGGCTAACCGAAAAGGCTAATGGGAAAAGCAGCCAACAGGGCACTAACGGACAGCTGCAGACAGAACAGCGTATTCGGCTCTGGGGAAGTCGGCCCAGATCGATACCTGCGACTATTAGCAGCACATCAACACAGACATCTGCAGTTAAATCGGCTTTCCCCGGGAACAATTGCAACATATTAGCAATTGAAAGCCGATCCAGACCTGTCGGCGCCTGCAGTGGCCGAGAAAAAGAAATGTGACCGACCACCCCCCCCCCCCCCGCCCCCACCCCCCAACCCCCCCCCCCCCCCGATCAAGGAATCGCCCCATTATGGGAGCATAACGAACCCAGTGATTGGGAACAAGTCCAATCACTTGGGGCCAGGGTCAAGGTCCGCCCCGAGAGGCGGGAGGCCCCTGGGACCTATAAAAGATAGGGGCCAAGTTCAGATCAACCCTTCTCTCCCTTCTTCTCCTGCTCGCAACCTCCGCAAGAACCATCGACCAGCAACCGTAGGTTTGACTCCAGCAATCGCTACCCGATAGAGACTCCCAGCCATCGACCTGTATCAGCCTTTTGAATCCCGCAGGCCAGACCCAATTCGATAAGCCGTTCGCTTCCCTGACCTGGTGGCCATTCCCAAAAGTTAAGTATTGGCCAGTAGTGGTAGGTAGTGATATAGATAGCAGGATTATTGTGTAAGTATTTATTGCTGTACATAATAAATGACCGTTGATTTTACTCTTACTAAGCGGTGTGCTGTCTTATTAATCATAACTCGAGCTTGAACCACGTGGCGGTATCAGAAAGATACCTGGCGACTCGTGAGCAAAGGTGACATAATTAGAGCGAATAAAACTAAGGCTAATAAGAGCAACACACAGACACCAAGCACACACTCAACCACACACGCTTACCCATAATCACAGCCCCCCCCACACGCGCATCAACACACATGCACACCCACATGCACACTTATACACACGCCAACACACTCGCCCACACGCCCACACCTAAACATGCACAACTACACGTTCACTCAAACACCTACACAGACACACACACGCACACACACACACACACAGAAGCAAACACAGATACCGGCCTAGATACACAGATGCACTAACACGCACACGCATATCCATACCCCTCCCACACACATCTACACACTCACGCACTAGCACTCACTTACCAAATATAAATAAACACACGCCCAGCGACGCATACATGCCCACCGATACCCCCCCTGCTCCCCCAAACAGTCGAAAAGACACATAGCCACAAACACACCCACCCACACATACAAACACACCCACCCACACATCGGTAGCGGAAAACACATGCACCCACAGGCACGCACATCCACATACACACTCACGCGCATGCATATCCACACCTACACAGTACAACCACTCACGCACCTACACACACAGACACAGCCGCATGAACAGCCAAATGTGTAGATAATCACTCACCCACAAAAATAAGTAAACCCACATGTATACACAAGTAGAAACAAAGACACCCCCACCCACACGCTCCCTCGCACACAAACAGACACAACACCACGCCCAGGCATGCACACACTTACACAGACGCACACATCCACACAAGCACTCACTCGCCCACACAAATAAGCACAAAACCCACCCACACACATGGCCAACCACACACACCCGCTCCCACATACACAACCCAAAACACACACAAATACTGACAACGAAAAAGGCACCCACACATACATGCACACAAACACACTCACCTACTCATACATACACACGCTCATGCACAAACACACCCATTCACACTAAGAGACACACAAGCGCACACAAAAACATGCATACATCCACACACACGCCCAAACTCGCCCGCAAACACACACACATGTCCAGGAACCCACGCCTACACACCCAAACACGCGCACAAACACACATTCACAAACACACACTCACACGCACCCACACACACTCACCCACACACAAAGCTCCCCACACACGCACACACATTCCCATATCCATAAAAGCACCCGCAAACACCATCAAAGACCCAGAAACACATACCCATTAAGACACGCACCTACAGGTACATAAGCATACCCACACATTCACCACCATAACTTCACACGCCCACGCACAGACAGAAGGGCAGCACGATGTCACAGGTGGATAGCACTGTTGCTTCACAGCTCCAGGGTCCCAGGTTTGATTCCCTGCTGGGCCACTGTCTGTGCTGAGTCTGCACGTTCTCCCCGTGTCTGCGTAGGTTTCCTCCGGGTGCTCCGGTTTCCTCCCACAGTCCAAAGATGTGCAGGTTAGGTGGATTGGCCATGATAAATTGCCCGTCGTGTCCAAAAAGTTTAGGAGGGGTTAATGTGTTACGGGGATAAGGTGGAAGTGAGGGCTTAAGTGGGTCGGTGCAGATTCGATGGGCCGAATGGCCTCCTTCTGCTCTGTATGTTCTATGAAGCACATGCAAACAAAAACTCCCACATGCTCACACTCTACCACACATACGCTCAAAGACACCCACACATACACACTCCTAGTTACACAGATACACACAAACACACCGATAGACAACACGCAAACGCACCCAAGCACAGGTACTGCTACACCCAGCCACTCCCCAACACACACAAACTCAGCTAAACACACATCGCCACATACAAACCCAGATCCACGCCCACACATTGACGCATGCACACTTCGACTCAGAGCATTACAAAACAAACACTCAGTCACCCAGAGAATCACGTACACATCATACACACACTCAAATGCACACGCAGATATATTCATAAACGCACCCATATAGACTCATATCCACAAGCACAGACCCAAAATACAATTCACACACCAGCAAGCCCACATGCACGCATAGACAGACACCCACGCACACTATCAATCACACACACTTACCCATAATCACAGTCCCCCATACACACCCACCCACATAAATGCACACTCAGATGCACACTTACTCACACTAACAGACTCGAGCACAGACCCACACCTAAACATGCACAACGACACGTTCACTCAAACACCTATACACACATAAACAGAAGCAAACCCATACATATACGCCTAGATACATAGATGCGTCGGCAAACACGCACAGCCATATCCCACCCACTCACACATTAACACTCACTTACCCACATAGGTAAACACATACATACCCACCAACACACACCCGTTTACATACCCACACAAACAATCCAAAACACACAAAGCCAGAAACATCCACCCACATACAAACACACGCATTCACCCCCACACATAGTTAACGGCACCCACACGCACCCACATACATGCACACCCATATTCACAATTGCACATATGCACACCATCACCTACACACGCACAACCACTCAATCACCCACACACCTTCACAGACAAAACCACATACACAGTCTATATGCACACTATCACTCACCCACAAACAATATCCACACACAAACATAAGCAAACACACATGTATACACAATGAGGTACACAGATACAGACATACAACCAAATTCACGCATACACACACCCAAACAGACTCACACCTTCACAGACTCACACACAAGCACTCACTCGTCCACACAAGCAAACACTCACCCAGACCCACACACATGCACAACTACACACCCGCTGCCACATATATATCCACAGACACACATAACCGCAAAGACACACAGCCAGACACACCCATACATACAGACACATACACACACTCACCTACTCATACATACACACACCCGTGGACCAACAGTCCCATATAGACTAACGCACATAAATGCGCACACTCCCGAATTCATGCCCACAAACACAAATAGACCACCGGTCACCTACAACACCAACACACCCAAACACAGGCACACGCACATACCTCACAAACACACACACTCATACAGATACTCACTCAAACACACACGCCCACTCACACAGTCCCCCACACACGCACACACATCCACACATTCATATACCCATAAAAACACAGACTCACAAACACAAACGCCTACAGGCACATACGTCTACATTCTCCAAGAAAACATCACACTCCCACACGAAGACACACTCTCACATAATCTATCATACACACACTCAAATGCACCTACATATGTACACTCCTAGTTACAGACACGCACAAACACCCTGACACAGACAACACGCACACCCACCCAAGCACAGATACTCACACACACAGCCACTCTCCGATACAAGCACAGTAACTGAGCCAAATACTCATAGACAAATACAAACCCAGATACACACCCACACATTCACGAACGCACAGTTACACTCAAGTCCTTAGACAAATACCCTCATGTTTACACATACACTAGCACGCAGACAATCACATACACGTACAATCACACAGACACTCAAATGCACACACACCCACACAGGTCAACACAGCCATATTACACTCTCACCTACAATCGCAGACCCACAAACACATATCACACATCCACACACTCACGTGCACGCATACACAGACACACACTCACACACTGAAGTCCACGCACACACGCGCATCCACATACACGCACGCCCACATGCACACTCGCGCAGACACCCACACCTACACATGCACAACTTCACGTTCACGTAAACACCTACACAAACACACACTGACGGAAACCTACATTTATACACACGTAGAGACACATACATACACACAAACATACGCACAGACATACAACCACGCCCATGCACTCATACACCAACACAGACTCATACACATGCACTCTATCACCCGCGCAAACATACACACCCAGGTATACACGCGTATCCACCCACACACCAGCTTCCATACACACACACACCCAAAAACGCATAGCCATAAACACACGCACACATACACACCAACACATTCGCATACACACCCACACCTAAACGTGCACAACTACACGTTCACTTGAACACCTACACGGACACACACATTGACGGAAACGCACAAAGAAACGCCTTGATACGCAAATGCACCCACACGCACAACCACCCACACACACTCACACATAAGCACTCACTTACATCAGTAAACACATACCCGGCCACACACATACCCAGCAACACACACCCGCTGACAGACACCCTCAAACAGTCCAAAACACAGATAGCAACAAACACACACAACTGCACGTACAAACACACATATACTCCCACACATAGTTAACTGCACACGCGCACCCACATACACGCACACCCACATGCAAGCTTAAATGCACGAGCTCCCAGACTTGGATACGCACAACCATTCAATGAACCACACACCTGCACACCTGTGCAGACAGAACTACATGCACAGCCAACTGTGTACACAATCATTCACCCACAAGCATACATACACACAAAACAGAAGCAAATCCACATGCATACAGATGTAGATACACATACATACGCACAAACATACAACCACCCCCATGCATACCCACTAACACAGACTGAAACACATGCACTCTCTCATCCGCGAAACCCACACACACACAAAAACAGACATAGCCACAAACACCCACGCACACACACACACACACGCATACACACACTCACACACATACATACACATACAAGCACCTACACACCCATACATACTAACACAAACACAGAGAGCCGCGCCCTCACCTGTGCACACTAACACATACGCACGCCAAAAACACATCCCCCACACAGACCATCATGCACAATGCCACACACACTCACACACAGACGCATCCGAACCTACACGCACACAGCGACACATTCCGCCACACAGACCACACAGGCTGAACAATATGTACACCCAAACACGAGACCACGCACAACCAAACACACACACCCAAAGGCAAACACAGATATACACATCTAGAAACACTCACACCCCCACTACCCACACACTCACAGAGTCAGATCTACACCCTCCCCATCCACACTTACATTCACAGTCACACACACACATCCCACCACACCATATATATTTACACCAATGCACCCACACATCCATCTACATTCATCTGCATACACCGCAGACACTCACATACACATACATGACTCACACTCAAACAAGCCAGAAACACACACTCACCCACACACCGACCCAGCCACACAAACAGAAACACACACTCAAACACACACCAACACACAGACAGTAAACTGCACTCACACAAACACAACTACATGCACACCAAAACACGCACACGCATTCACCCACACCCAAACACACCCGTATACATACGACACACTCACACATGCCCACGCACCCACACACAACCGCTCCCACACACTAAAACATCCACACACATACCCAAATCCACTCAGATGCACACCCAAGAACTCAACTACACTAAAGTACGCAAGCACCCACACACACCCGCACAGGCATCTAAAAACACACGCACACGCATACACTCACGAACACACAGTCACACCAAATCGCACCGAGGCACACCCATACACATACCAAAACACAGACACAGGCACAGTCACAAGGACAGCCAGCACGCCTCTCACACACACACAACTTCACAGACACCATAACGTTCACGCAGGCACACACTCACGCATCTATGCGCACACAACCACTCCCACACATGTGCACACACAACCCCACCAAGTCACGCACACAACACAAGCACACACCCCACTCATACAAATACACAACAAAACATAGGCCCACGCAAATACACACGGACTCTAACACACACACACCCACACACTGACACTAATGTTCAATCACACACCCACACATTCCCACCCCCACAGTCATGGACAGACGCAACCTCCCCAAACACTCACACACACAATCTACGGACACACACACACTCCCACACGCACACACCTACTCATGTGTACACCTGCAAAAACACACATACGCAAACATATACAACCGCACCTATTCACACCCAAACATACCCGCGTATACTCAATTCCAGATACACATGTGCACACGCAACAAAACCACACACAGGCAAACCCATACAGACAGACAGACGCACAAACATAGCCACAACACAACCTGATATACACTCACACACATTTATACACACATATCCACACACATACGCAGCCACATACTCACCTGCAGACACACTCACACAATCACATAATCACAAACACACATCAATTTCCGCACATACCCACAAGAACAGAGATCCACACACTAACCTACGCAAAAACAAACATGCATACTCACACTGACCCACACAGACACGCAGTCACTCATAACTCAACCTCACACCCACACAATCGGCATACACTCACACCCACCCACCAACACAAACCGCAGCCACACACACATTCCTATCCACATCCAGCCGCGTTCAAACATATGCAGAAACAGACCCACACAAGCATACGCAGACCCCACACTCACAACCACACGCACACCAAGACATAATCGCCTCCACACACTAACACACTTACAAAAATATGCACACAGACACACACAAATATCCGCAGGCACCTACACCCAGATACCCTGCACCACACAGGCACCCACACGTGCACACACAAGCAGAAAACCCATAGACGCAAACACCCACACACTCACACACATCAAACTCTCACTCACACGCCCACCAAAAGCACACACATAAAATCATGAACCCACATTCAGACCCACACCACCACTTGCACACCTAAACATACCCACACACACATGCACACAACACTCGCACACAGCCACACAAACTCACACATACCAACCCTACTCATACACACCGATACGCACAGGCACAAATATACCCACACAGACACGCAGTCACCCATGCTCACAACCCCACACACGCATCCACAAAACGCACACACACACGTATATACACAGTTACCCAACAACTACCCACATTCGCAACAACACACGCACAACTGCACATCCAGTCACTCACATTCACAACAAAACACCACCCCCACACAGGCATACCCACACACATTCACACACAAACACTCACTACACACATACACACTTGCATACAGACTGTCCACCAACACATTAAGACACGCACACAGACATACACGCACACACAAAACCACCCCCACACACGGAAATATATATTGCCTCTGTTCTCAATCCACTGCTAAAATTAAGTTATCCCCCAGCAATACCTGCTGTACAGCGAAGATCTTTTATAAAGAGTGATCGTGTCACACATCATTAAATAAAATACCTTTCCTCTGTCGGAACCATGCAAGGGCAGGCAATATTTCTTCAGAAGCGTTCTCTAGAGATCTTCCAATTACACAATTCCCACTACTTGGAAAGAGGCTGATAATCCGTCTGCAGCCATATCTTTAAAGGAACTACAGTGAGACCAAACTTTTTAAAAACTCTGTTCACAGCTCCAACTAACTCACAACTGCAACTCTGCTTCTCTGCTAAATTTCTGACAGCTTGGCTCCACGCAGTAATTATACTACCTTACCAAGCTGAAATCCAATTAACCCCACATGTAACCTCTTTATCCAAATAAAGCCCACATTCGCCCAAGCTTTTTTTTACCATGGCGTAATAATACTCCTGGGTCCAAAACATTCTTGCATTTAGAACTAGGAATTATTTTCAAAACATGAATGAAGCAGTCACAAACGGAACCGTTGATCTCCCTGTGGGGCTCATGGAGTACGAGCTCCCATGCCAATGAATTGGAGCACGTCATAGGTAGAAGTAGGCCCAAACCAGGACCACGTTAGACCACCAAAGTGGTGCTGGGCGTTATGAATCAATATGCAGAGCGTGTGCAATACCTCTTCCAAGTGAATGGAATTTGGGCGGAAATCCGACACAGCATTGTCCTTCTGATGACTTGTATGACGCAGCCTTTTCACATCACTAGAATCTTGACGTAGCCAGAGGCAACGGATTCCAGCTTGTTGGATGAACTTACGGCAATGGTTTCGAACAATTCCGAGCCCAGGCTCTCTGGTTGGCCTTCAATTACGGGGCAACTTAACGTGGCGAAGCCACTGAACTGCTCATCTGTGGATTGTGGGGGTGAGATCCACGCACACGGGGAGACGATGCCAACTACCACACAGACAGAAATACGAGTCCAAGCCTTCTGTGTATATTCAAAGATATCGGTTTCACCCGGCGATATGCTCCTCTCATAGCATGTACAGTGCAGAAGGAGGCCATTCGGCCCATCGAGTCTGCACCAGCTCTTGGAAAGAGCACCCTACCCAAGGTCAACACCTTCACCCTATCCCCATAACCCAGTAACCCCACCCAACACTATGGGCAATTTTGGACACTAAGGACAATTTATCATGACCATACGTTTTTTAAAACTCACCCCGAGTGCTTGACTCAGAAAGGTTACAAGGGGGGGGGGGGGGGGGCTTATGTGTGACATCAAGAATTCGGTCACTCAAACAGAGGCTGTTAGCGGAAAATACACTGGATTTAAAATGAACCAATTAACTTTCCCTCGCTTAGAACAGGCGGAAAATGATGTACACGAATGGCAGGGGTCCATGGGTTCGGGTGTGTATAGTTTAACACACACATCCGCGCAGACTCCATGTCGGCCACGAGAGGGCCCGGGTCCGAGCAGAATTCCTCCGACAGAGATGCCCAGGAGGGAAGTGCGAGGCAGAATTCTGTTTTACGGCGTTACCTCCGTCCGTGGGTTCCTTCATTTCAGAATGACAGTGAGAGAAGGGCACTGTGCTGCTATTATTCTCGGGGGACTCTTGAGGGTCACTGTCATCGAATGCTGCGCAGGGCATGTGGTGCGCGACACCAGCCGAGATGGCCCTGTAAAAAGGGCCTTTCTCGTTGACATCCAGGAAGACGCTGACGGGTGGATACAGTTGAATTCTACTATGGTTTCAAGGGTTGTGCCTATTCAGATTACTTTGCATGTTAACGGTCACCATGTACAAATGGAAATAGACTATTGGGCAGCCGTCTCCATTATGGACCTCTGCATTTTCCGAACTTAAAGAATACGCAGGTAAGGTTAGCCAGCTATATGGGGCAGACATTGAAAGTTGTGGGGTCACTGCTGAGGCCAGTGATGTAAGGAAGCATTAGGTCCCGCTGCCCCTGTTGTTTGTACATGGTCCGGGTCCATATGTACAAGGAAGAGACTGCTGCGGCCTCCAGAGATTCGATTGACATCAGATCTTCAAAATGGGCTGTGGCAATCTTTGCCACGTGCTCAGTAAATATCCGGAGGATTTCAGGAAAATCTGGGCAGGCTGAAGGGTTTCAGAGCACACATCTATGTGAACCCTGTTGTTCAGCCCCGGTATTTCCGAGTGAGGCCATTCCCGCATACGTTACTTCCAAAAGTGGATGCAATACGGCGATGCCTACATGATTCGCCGATCATCTGTCGCGGACAGTTTGTGGAATGGGCTGCACCTGTAGTGCCAGTGAAAAAACATGACTAAACCTTCCAGCTGTGTGGGGACTTCAGGCTTACCGTAAACAGTGTTTGGCGATTGGTCCGCTACCTTATGCCCCGGGTTCAGGACCTATGTGCTCGGTTGGCCGGGGGCCACTCGTGTACAGACTTTGACAGGAGCCGTGGCAGGAGGTAGAACACAACTGAGCGTCCGGAATATTTGCCAGTCAACATACTATTCCGGGAATGTTTGAATGCATTTGGTGTTTGACAGGCCCCTGACATATTTCAGAGTGCGAAGCAAAACATCTTACAGGGCTCGCCACAAGTGGTCATCTACTGATGTGTTCTCAGCACAACGTCCACGGAGCAGGAACACATATGGCACATCTCCAGGGAGAGTTCTGCTGCGATGCCCATGTGGGCGCCTGACTGTAGCAAAGTACATGTGTTTTCAAGCCAACGTTGTGACCTAGATCGGATACCACGTGGACAATGATGGGCTGCCCCCAGTCGAGGATGAAATCCGGGCTATCAGTGGGGCCCCGGCCCCGCGGAAGACATTGAGCTCCGGTCGTTGTTGAGTCCAGATAATTATCGTGCCAAGTTCATTGTCTCACTCTTGGCCCCGCTGCATGTGCTGTTGTGGAAATACCAGAAATGTTACTGGCGCTCGTCTCAGGATCAGGGCCCTAAAGAGGCGCCTATGTTTCAGTGACATCGAAACAAACCTGTTGGACTTTAACCTGGTGTTGTAAGACTTCGTACTATGTTTCAAACGGTTCCTAACAAGTTATGAACCAACCGGACACTTTATATGATGTGCAATGATTGCTCTTATGGCATCGGAGCAGTGCTGATCCATGTGTGGGGTTGCGTCTGGGAGCCATTGGTTGCGTTTGTCTTGGCCTGGCCGTCATCTTTGGAATTAATAAATTCCAACACTATGTGTATGGACGGCATTTCAGTATCTAACTGACGACAAACCATTGTTCACCCTATCCTGGGCAGACAAGACAATTCCGTCTATTTCGGCGGACAGGATTCAGCAGTGGGCACTTCCGCTTACTGCTAACGTTTCAGCACCGCCGGGGAGGGGGGGGGGGGCGGGGGAAGGATTGGCCATAAACAAAACCTCAATCATCTACATTTGCCCCGGAACACCCACACCAGTTGGGGATGAGGGGACTGCGATGTTGAATTTGATGGACATCTTACAGATGACAGCTGCTCGGCTATCATCTGTAAGGTGCGTTCGCCTGCATGAACACAGAGGATCCTGGCATGGCGAAGCATCTCCTCCTGTTACTCGGTTGCGGTAAAGGAAGCCTTTCCTGCATCTTCTTGGGTAATCATTTCCCCATAAGCATAGGGAGCCCTGTTACATGACCTGCACGGTGGCCATCCAGGAGCTTCAAAAATGTAAATGTTGCCCCGGAGCTACGTGTGATCGCCAGTTATGGATGGGACAATCGAGCGTATTGTAAAGACCTGACCAGTGTGCTGGGACTTTCAATACCTTCCATCATCACCTCCTCTCCACACTTGGGAATGGCCGGATCGTCCGCGGTTTCGCATCCATACGAATTGGGTGGATTATTCCTGGGACCTATGTTCGTAATAACCGTGGATGCAAGATGCAAGTGGCTGGGAGGTTGCAGGGTGTCGTCCACGACGTCAAGAGCCACAATTGAGAAGCTCAGGAGATCGCTTTGTACGCCTGCACTTCCAGATGTTGTGGTGACCGGTAATGGCGCTCCTTTACCAATGAAGAGTTTGCCCTTTTTTTTGCAGAGTAATGGCATCTGACACATCTGCACTGAACCATATCATCCTTCCCTTAATTGGCTGACTGATCGGGCGGTTCAAACGTTAAACGAGAATTGAAAAAGCAGTCGAATGTGTGTACAGACATCTGTTTGGCGCGTTTTCTATTCAAGTATCGCAGGACGCTGTCCCGTTCCAACGACAGTCCACCACCATGACATTGGATGAGATGGCGGTTCAGGACTCGGTTGAGTTCTACTCTTCCAAACCTTGGGGCCAAATCAAGCGGCATCAGGAATCGCTGAATGGACACAATGGTTTTGTGGCGAGCGGGTTAACGTTTCGCGCGGGGAAAAAAATTATGGACGAAATTTTGGCGATGGCGAGCTTTGCCTCGCAAGTGGTCTGTTTGTCCAGAGTGGCACAGTGTCGTACAAGGTCCGAGTCCATGGAAAGACACTTGATAAACAAGTGGACCATTTTGTTAGGCAGATGATCGCCTGTCGGGTGGAAGCACCGGCGACACTGCCGCTGTGACCGCAAAATGGACCATCTCTGGGTTTGAGGGCAGAGCCATGCGGGTTCTCGTGATTGGAACAAGACTACTGTGGCTCGGTTCTGAGATAGACACGAGGTTTGCGCACTGACAGAAGACATTATGTCCGTCTTCCAAGTTCCTATGATTGTCCTTCGACCCTCTGCCGGAAGGCGACGTTCAGACACCCATTACACTCCACCCGAGCGGAACCACCACAAGTGGATGCATAGCCCCTGGCGCAGGAGGCTTTCGCGAATGACAGTTGATGGGGGACTCTCTGGTGGGAGAGGTGTTATAAACCCCATGAGGCACCCGGGGAAAGAGCCTGTGATCTCTTTGTGGGACTCGTAGATTTCCAGCTTCCCGGGAAGGGGGCGGATACCAACCAACTGGGGTTCGTCAAGGCAAGGACAAGAACACGCCCAACTATGGTCTGCTGTGACCCATCTTCCAGGAAGGTCTGTACAGGGAGTGAGATATTAAGAACAAAGAACAGAGAAAAGTACAGCACAGCAACAGGCCCTTCGGCCCTCCAAGCCCGTGCCGACAATGCTGCCCGACTAAAGTACAATCTTCTACACTTTCTGGGTCCGTATCCCTCTACTCACATCCTATTCATGTATGTGTCAAGATGCTCCTTAAATGTCACTATCGTCCCTGCTTCCACCACCTCCTCTGGCAGCGAGTTCCAGGCACTCACTACTCTCTGCGTAAAAAAACTTGCCTCGTACATCTTCTCTACGCCTTGCCCCTCGCACCTTAAACCTATGCCCCCTAGTAATTGACCCCTCTACCCCGGGGAAAAGCCTCTGACTATCCACTCTGTCTATGCCCCTCATAATTTTGTAGACCTCTATCAGGTCGCCCCTCAACCTCCTTCGTTCCAGTGAGAACAGACCGAGTTTATTCAACCGCTCCTCATAGCTAATGCCCTCCGTACCAGGCAACATTCTGGTAAATCTCTTCTGCACTCTCTCTAAAGCCTCCACATCCTTCTGGTAGTGTGGCGACCAGAATTGAACACCATACTCCAAGTGTGGCCTAACTAAAGTTCTATACAGCTGCAACATGACTTGCCAATTCTTATACTCAATGTCCCGGCCAAGGTGTCTTCTTGACTACCTTCTCCACCTGTGTCGCCCCTTTCAGTGACCTGTGGACCTGTACTCCTAGATCTCTCTGACTTTGAATACTCTTGAGGGTTCTACCATTCACTGTATATTCCCTACCTGCATTAGACCTTCCAAAATGCATTACCTCACATTTGTCCGGATTAAACTCCATCTGCCATCTCTCCGCCCAAGTCTCCAGACAATCTAAATCCTGCTGTATCCTCAGACAGTCCTCATCGCTATCCGCAATTCCACCAACTTTTGTGTCGTCTGCAAACTTACTAATCAGACCAGTTACATTTTCCTCCAAATCATTTATGTATACTACAAACAAAAACAGCTCATTATGCAAAGAATGAGCTTGTAAAGATGGAAATAAATTCACATTCCGCAAAAACAGATTTGTTCTGAGTTATTGCCGTGTTTTATCTGTCTATCTGCATGTGTGTGTTTGTTATCGTGTGCACGTTTGTGTGTATGCATCTGTGACTGGGTGTTTTCATTTGATTTTTTGTGTCAGCACGGCCATTTGTTTCTCTGGATATGTTTGTGATGGTTGTGTGTGGGAGAGAGTGTGAATGTGGATCGTGAGTGTCTCTATGTGTTTGGTTGTCAGTGTTCTCTTGGCTTTGCAGCTGTATTTCTTTGACAGTGAGTGTCGATCGCTTTGCATGTGCAAGTATCTGTGTGTTTGCGTCTGTGTTTGTGAGAGAGGAAGTAGAAAAGATATTTGGTCTGTCATGAAAAAGAGTATATGCCTGTGTGTGAATATGTATGTACTTCTGTGCGCATGTGTGTACATATGCATGTCTCTGTATGTGTATGTGGGGGCGGATAGAGAGAGAGCTAAACAGAGTGTGCCTGTGGTGTAAATACGATACTCGTCTGTGTGCGAAGTCTGTGTATGCATGAATGTGCGTTTCTGTGTGAGTGTTTGTGTCTACATGTGTGTGCTGTGTGTGCGTGACTGTGAGCGTGTGTGAGAGGGAGGGTGATAGAGAGAGTGCGTATAGGGAGATATAGTAAATATATTTGTGTTAACTTGAGTTTATGTGTGTCTGTGTGTCTGTGTACATATGTGTTTGTCTGTACGTGAGCGTGTCTGTATGTATGTGTGTGTCTGTGAGTGTGTGTTTATGTCTGTGTGTTTGTGTCCCTGTGTGTCTATGTGTGTATATGTGTATATGGATGTGTGCCTGGGTGTATAAGGGTGTCTTAATGTCTGTCTGCCTATGTGTGTGTATATGCGCGTCCCAACCTCCACACAGGCATACACACGATAGGCAAACGTTGAACAGATCGGAGAGGAAGCAAAATAATGGGAACTGAAGGAAGTAGCTCGATATGCATCTTCGTTGCTGCATTTATGGCCTTTGCAGGCGACCATTTGGCGAATGGATTTATGGAAGCGATTCAAGTCGGTGCCGTCTTGACATTCCACGTCCAGATGGAGCTTGAAACATAGATTCATTTAATAAAATCTAGCAGCAAATGGGCTTGGTGTCCTTGGAGCAGAGACGATAAAGAGGCGACCTTGTTGAGGTGCTCAACATTCCGAAAGGTTTTGACAGGATAAAGAAGGACATTCTACTTCCAGTCGTTGGTGTGTCAGTGAATACGGGTCAAGGTAGTCAGCAAGGGAGCTCGGAGTGACATGAGGAGAGCTGCTGGGGTTTGGAATGAACTGCGGGGGAAATTGGCGGAGGTGGGTGCATCGTAGTGCGAGATATATATTTGAAAGTGATGAATATTAGCAGGTTCGGGGATAGGGCTGGGGAACGAGACATGCTCGGCTTCTCTTTTGCAAACTGGGGCAGACACGATGGGCCAAATGGCCTCCGGTTGTGCTGTTAATTATAAACAAATTAATAACCAAACTCCAAATTCACTTATTTAAGAATGGATTCTCGAATTTTACCAATGATCGCAGATAGGCTAACGGTTAGTAAGTTTGTGTCTTCTGCCTTACTCCGTTCTTTACCACGGCGGCCAAATTATAGAATTGACATGTACAACACTCCCCATCCTGAGGAGGAGGTTAACCAGTCCCCCGAGTCTGGTACACGAGAAGGAGGAGCCCATTCTCTCTGTTGCACCTGCTTCTCCGGAGGATGAGGGAGTGGAGACCATTCAGTCCCTCGTGTATTATGCACCAGAACCGCAGGAGGATGAGGCCATTCAAACCCTCGGGTCCGTTACACTAGAACAGCAGGAGGAGAAGATATTTCAAACCCTCGAGTCTATTGCACCACAAAAGCAGCCGGAAAATACATTTCAAACCCTCGAGTCTATTGCACTAGAGCAGCAGCAAGGGGAGGAGTCCATTCTGCCCTTCGAGTCTGTTATACCGGAACAGCAGCAGGAGGGGGAGTCCGTTCTGTCCCTCGAGTCTGTTACACCGGAACAGCAGCAGGAGGAGGAGTCCATTCTGTACCTCGAGTCTGTTACACCGGAACAGCAGCAGGAGGAGGAGTCCCTTCTGTCCCTCGAGTCTGTTACACCGGAACAGCAGCAGGAAGAGGAGTCCATTCTGTCCCTCGAGTCTGTTACAGCACAACAGCAGCAGGAGGATGAGTCCATTCTGTACCTCGAGTCTGTTACACCGGAACAGCAGCAGGAGGAGGAGTCCCTTCCGTCCCTCGAGTCTGTTACAGCAGAACAGCAGCAGGAAGAGGAGTCCATTCTGTCCCTCGAGTCTGTTACACCGGAACAGCAGCAGGAGGAGGAGTCCATTCTGCCCTTCGAGTCTGTTATACCGGAACAGCAGGAGGAGGAGGAGTCCATTCTGTCCTTCGAGTTTGTTATACCGGAACAGCAGCAGGAGGAGGAGCCCGTTCTGTACCTCGAGTCTGTTACACCGGAACAGCAGCAGGAGGAGGAGTCCATTCTGTACCTCGAGTCTGTTACACCGGAACAGCAGCAGGAGGGGGAGTCCGTTCTGTCCCTCGAGTCTGTTACACCGGAACAGCAGCAGGAGGAGGAGTCCATTCTGTACCTCGAGTCTGTTACACCGGAACAGCAGCAGGAGGAGGAGTCCCTTCTGTCCCTCGAGTCTGTTACACCGGAACAGCAGCAGGAAGAGGAGTCCATTCTGTCCCTCGAGTCTGTTACAGCACAACAGCAGCAGGAGGAGGAGTCCATTCTGTACCTCGAGTCTGTTGCACCGGAACAGCAGCAGGAGCAGGAGTCCCTTCTGTCCCTCGAGTCTGTTACAGCAGAACAGCAGCAGGAAGAGGAGTCAATTCTGTCCCTCGAGTCTGTTACACCGGAACAGCAGCAGGAGGAGGAGTCCATTCTGTACCTCGAGTCTGTTACACCGGAACAGCAGCAGGAAGAGGAGTCCATTCTGTCCCTCGAGTCTGTTACAGCAGCACAGCAGCAGGAGGCGGACTCCATTCTGTCCCTCGAGTCTGTTACACCGGAACAGCAGCAGGAGGAGGAGTCCATTCTGTCCCTCGAGTCTGTTGCACCGGAACAGCAGCAGGAGGAGGAGTCCATTCTGTCCCTCGAGTCTGTTACACCGGAACAGCAGCAGGAGGCGGAGTCCATTCTGTCCCTCGAGTCTGTTACAGCAGAACAGCAGCAGGAGGAGGAGTCCATTCTGTCCCTGGAGCCTGTTACACCGGAACAGCAGCAGGAGGAGGAGTCCATTCTGTACCTCGAGCCTGTTACAGCAGAACAGCAGCAGGAGGAGGAGTGCATTCTGTACCTCGAGCCTGTTACACCGGAACAGCAGCAGGAGGTGGAGTCCATTCTGTCCCGAGTCTGTTACACCGGAACAGCAGCAGGAGGAGGACTCCATTCTGTCCCTCGAGTCTGTTACACCGGAACAGCAGCAGGAGGAGGAGTCCATTCTGTCCCTCGAGTCTGTTACAGCAGAACAGCAGCAGGAGGAGGAGTCCCTTCTGTCCCTCGAGTCTGTTGCACCGGAAGAGCAGCAGGAGGCGGAGTCCATTCTGTCCCTCGAGTCTGTTACACCGGAACAGCAGCAGGAAGAGGAGTGCATTCTGTCCCTCGAGTCTGTTGAACCGGAACAGCAGCAGGAGGAGGAGTCCCTTCTGTCCCTCGAGTCTGTTACACCGGAACAGCAGCAGGAGGTGGAGTCCATTCTGTCCCTCGAGTCTGTTGCACCGGAACAGCAGCAGGAGGAGGAGTCCATTCTGTCCCTCGAGTCTGTTGCACCGGAACAGCAGCAGGAGGAGGAGTCCATTCTGTCCCTCGAGTCTGTTACACCGGAACAGCAGCAGGAGGCGGAGTCCATTCTGTCCCTCGGGTCTGTTAAACCGGAACAGCAGCAGGAGGAGGAGTCCATTCTGTCCCTCGAGTCTGTAACACCGGAACAGCAGCAGGAGGAGGAGTCCATTCTGTCCCTCGAGTCTGTTACAGCAGAACAGCAGCAGGAGGCGGACTCCATTCTGTCCCTCGAGTCTGTTACACCGGAACAGCAGCAGGAGGAGGAGTCCATTCTGTCCCTCGAGTCTGTTACAGCACAACAGCAGCAGGAGGAGGAGTCCATTCTGTCCCTCGAGTCTGTTGCACCGGAAGAGCAGCAGGAGGCGGAGTCCATTCTGTCCCTCGAGTCTGTTACACCGGAACAGCAGCAGAAGGAGGAGTCCATTCTGTCCCTGGAGTCTGTTACACCGGAACAGCAGCAGGAGGAGGAGTCCATTCTGTCCCTCGAGTCTGTTACAGCAGAACAGCAGCAGGAGGCGGACTCCATTCTGTCCCTCGAGTCTGTTACACCGGAACAGCAGCAGGAGGAGGAGTCCATTCTGTCCCTCGAGTCTGTTACAGCACAACAGCAGCAGGAGGAGGAGTCCATTCTGTCCCTCGAGTCTGTTACACCGGAACAGCAGCAGGAGGAGGAGTCCCTTCTGTCCCTCGAGTCTGTTGCACCGGAAGAGCAGCAGGAGGCGGAGTCCATTCTGTCCCTCGAGTCTGTTACACCGGAACAGCAGCAGAAGGAGGAGTCCATTCTGTCCCTGGAGTCTGTTACACCGGAACAGCAGCAGGAGGAGGAGTCAATTCTGTCCCGAGTCTGTTACACCGAAACAGCAGCAGGAGGAGGAGTCCATTCTGTCCCTCGAGTCTGTAACACCGGAACAGCAGCAGGAGGAGGAGTCCATTCTGTCCCTCGAGTCTGTTACAGCAGAACAGCAGCAGGAGGAGGAGTCCATTCTGTCCCTCGAATCTGTTACAGCAGAACAGCAGCACGAGGAGGAGTCCATTCTGTCCCGAGTCTGTTACACCGGAACAGCAGCAGGAGGCGGAGTCCATTCTGTCCCGCGAGCCTGTTACACCGGAACAGCAGCAGGAGGCGGAGTCCATTCTGTCCCGAGTCTGTTACACCGAAACAGCAGCAGGAGGAGGAGTCCATTCTGTCCCTCGAATCTGTTACAGCAGAACAGCAGCAGGAGGAGGAGTCCATTCTGTCCCGAGTCTGTTACACCGGAACAGCAAGAAGAGGAGGCCATTCAGTTCCACAGGTCGTCCACAGCATAAAGTGAGGGGAGTCCATTCAGATCCAAGCCTCCGTTACACTAGAAGAGAAATTGGAGGACGCCATTCAAAAACTAGAATCTGTTACAGCAAAATAGGAGGAGGAGCAATTCATCCCTTGAATCTGTAACCTGAGAAGCGGAGTCGGTGAAATCCATCCAACCCCTCCAATCTGTTACATCAGAACAGGAGGAGGAGGAGGTCATCCCGTCGCTCCAGTCTGATCCACCAGGACAAGACGATTATGAAGCTATTGACCCGTGGAGTCAGTTACATTGGGACAGGAGGAGGATTTGACATTAATTCCCCCCAGTCTGTTCCACAGGAACAGGAGGAGAGGGAGACCATTCAGTCCCTCCAGGCTGTTATCCAAAAACAGGAGAGGATGAATTTGGTCGCTCATATCTGTTACACCAGAACAGCAGGATCAGCAGGTCATTGGGACCTTCAGTCTGTTAAACCAGAAAAGTATGGGAAGAGGTGATTCAGTCCCTCGAGTGTGTTACACAGGAATAGTGGCAGGTCTTTGAGTCCCTCAAGAGCATTCAACTGTTAACCAGTTGAATCAGAAAAGTATGGCAGGAGGTGTTTCAGTCCCTCGAGTCTGCTACACCGGAACGCGGGTAGACCATTTAGTCTCTCACGTCTTTTACACCGGAAAATGAGGTGGGGGAGACCATTCTGTCACTTGAGCCTGTTACCCCACAACAGCAGGAGGAGGGGACTAATCAGAACCTCAACCTGTAAAACCAAAGTTGTATGAGAGGAGGCCATTCTGTCCCCCGAGTCTCTAACACACGTCCAGGAGGAAGAGGCCATTCAATCCTCCGAGCGTGTACCAGCAGATCAGCAGACGGAGGAGGTCATTCGGTTCCTCGAGACTATTACACAAGCACAGGGAGATTTAGATGTTGATAGATTGTCTTGTGTATCGAGGTGTAGTGAAAAGTATTTTCCTGCATATAGTTCAGGCAGATCGCTCCAGAAACGAAAAATATAGAACGTAGGATAAATACACAAAATAAATGCATAGGCACACACATCGCGTGCAGACTCTAGTGCAGGAACTGTAGAGAAGATGTGTAGAACGGTCAGTTCAGTCTATATTGGACCTTTCAGGAGTCTGGTAACAGCCGGGAAGAAGTGTTTTTGAATCTGTTAGTGCGCGTTCTCAGACTTTTGTATCTTCTGGCAGATTGAATTAGTTGGAAGTGATAATGACCCGTATGCGATGGGTCTTTGAATCTGTTGCCCGCTTTCCCAAGTCAGCATGAGGTGTAGACAGAGTCAATGGATGGGAGGCGGCTTCGCATCCTGGACTGGGCTATGCTCACGGCTCTTTCGTTTCTTATGGTCTTGGGCCTAACAGCTGCCATACCAGACTGTAATGCAGCCAGATAGCATGTTTTCTATGTTGGTCTACAACAATTGGCAAGAGCCAAAACGGCCATGCCGAAATTCCTTAGATTTCTGATGATCTTTAGGTGCTGTTGTGAATTTTTTGTCGTAGCGTCAGCATGTGTGGTATAGGACACATTGTTGGTGATGTTCAAACAAAGGAATTTTAACTAACAAACATTAATGCGTGGGCGGCACAGTGGTTAGCCCTGCTGCGTCACAGCTCCAGTGTCCGAATTCAATTCCGGCCTCGGCGAACTCTCTCTGTGCACAGTAAGAAGTCTTACAACAACAGGATAAAGTCCAACAGGTTTGTTTCGATGTCACTAGCTTTCGGAGCGCTGCTCCTTCCTCAGGTGAATGAAGAGGTATGTTACAGAAACATATATATAGACAAATTCAAAGCTGCCAGACAATGCTTGGAATGTGAGCATTAGCAGGTGATTAAATCTTTACAGATCCAGAGATGGTGTAACCTCAGGTTAAAGAGGTGTGAATTGTGTCAAGCCAGGACAGGTGGTAGGATTTCGCAGGCCAGGTGGTGGGGGATACATGTACTACGAAGAACAAAGAACAAAGAAATGTACAGCACAGGAACAGTCCCTTCGGCCCTCCAGGCCCGTGCAGACCATGTTGCACGACTAAACTACAATCTTCGCCACTTCCTGGGTCCTTATCCCTCTATTCCCATCCTATTCATGTATTTGTCAAGATGCCCCTTAAATTCACTATCGTCCCTGCTTCCACCACCTCCTCCGGTAGCGAGTTCCAGGCACCCACTACCCTCTGTGTAAAAAACCTGCCTCGTACATCTACTCTAAACCTTGCCCCTCTCACCTTAAACCTATGCCCCCTAGTAATTGACCCCTCTACCCCGGGGAAAAGCCTCTGACGATCCACTCTCATAATTTTGTAGACCTCTATCAGGTCGCCCCTCAACCTCCTTCGTTCCAGTGAGAACAACCGCTCCTCATAGCTAATGCCCTCCATACCAGGCAACATTCTGGTAAATCTCTTCTGCACCCTCTCTTCAGCCTCCACATCCTTCTGGTAGTGTGGCGACCAGAATTGAACACTATACTCCAAGTGTGGCCTAACTAAGGTTCTAAGCCAGGACAGTTGGTAGGATTTCGCAGGCCAGATGGTGGGGGATGAATGTAATGCGACATGAATCCCAGGTCCCGGTTGAGGCCGCACTCGTGTGTGCGGAACTTGGCTATAACTTTTGCTCGGCGATTCTGCGTTGTTGCGCGTCCTGAAGGCCGCCTTTCAAAACGCTTATCCGGAGATCAGAGGCTGAATGCCCTTGACTGCTGAAGTGTTCCCCAGCTGGAAGGGAACATTCCTGCCTGGTGATTGTCGCGCGATGTCCGTTCATTCATTGTCGCAGCGTCTGCATGGTCTTGCCAATGTACCACGCTTCGGGACATCCTTTCCTGCACCGTATGAGGTAGACAACGTTGGCCAAGTCGCAACAGTATGTACCACGTACCTGGTGGGTGGTGTTCTCACTTGTAATGGTGGTATCCATGTCGATGATCTGGCACGTCTTGCAGAGATTGCCATGACAGGGTTGTGTGGTGTCGTGGTCACTGTTCTGAAGGCTGGGTAGTTTCCTGCAAACAATGGTTCGTTTGAGGTTGCGCGGTTGTTTGAAGGCAAGTAGTGGGGGTGTGGGGATGCCCTTGGCAAGATGTTCACCTTCATCGATGACGTGTTGAAGGCTGTGAAGAAGATGACGTAGTTTCTCCGCTCCGGGAAGTACTGGACGACGAAGGGTACTCTGTCTGTTGTGTCCCATGTTTGTCTTCTGAGGAGGTCGCTGTGTTTTTTTGCTGTGGCGCGTTGAAACTGTCGATCGATGAGTCGAGCGCCATATCCCGTTCGTACGAAGGCATCTTTCAACGTCTGTAACGCTCCTCCTTGTCTGAGCAGATCCTGTGTATACGGAGCGCTTGTCCATAGAGGATGGCTTCTTTAATGTGTTTAGGGTGGAAGCTGGAGAAGTGGAGCATCGTGAGGTTATCCGTGGGTTTGCGGTAAAGCGAAGTGCTGAGTTGACCATCCTTGATGGAGACGAGTGTGTCCAAGAATGCAACTGATTTTGGAGAGTAGTCCATGGTGAGACTGATGGTTGGATGGAACTTATTGATGTCATCGTGTCATCAGCCCTTTAATCTGTTACTACATAGCAGTAGGTCCTGGCGGCCATTCAGTCACTCTAAAGAATGATACTGGACCTGGAGAGGCGCCCATTCAATACCTCCGGCTTGCTACACCAGAGGAGGCGGAGTCCATTCTGTCACTAGCTATAGATGTATAGATTAATTTAGAGAACCCAATTCAATTGTTTCCCCAATTAAGGGGCTATTTAGCGTGGCCAATCCACGTAGCCTGCACATCATTGGGTTGTGGGGGCGAAACCCACGCACACACGGGGAGAATGTGCAAGCTCCACACGGACAGTGACCCAGAGCCGGGATCGAACCTGGGAGATGGGCGCCGTGCGGCCGCAGTGCTAACTGACCGCGCCACCGTGTTTCCCCTGTCCCTAGCTATATTAAGACACTCAGTAGAAGGAGGCCTTTCAGTGCCTCGAGTCTGTTACACAGGAACAGAGGGGGGAGCGGGACAGTGGGTCCCTCGAGTACTTTACACTGGATCTGGAAGAGGAGAATCTCATTTAATATCTGGTGTCTGTTAACACAGAGGAGGAGGAGGAGGTCATTCTGTCCATTGTCCGTTATGCCAGAAAAATATTGAAGGCGGCATTTCTTCCACTTGGGCATATTGCATCAGAACGGGAGGAGGAGGCCATTTGGTCCCTCAAGTCTGTTCCACCGGAACAGGAGGAGGCCGTCCAGTCAATCGTCTCTGCTACAGCGGAACAGGCGGAGGCCATTTATTCCCTCGAGCCTGGTACACCGGAACAGGAGGAGGCCATTTAGTCTATCGAGTCTGGTACACCGGAACAGGAGGAGGTAATTTAGTCTATCGAGTCTGGCACACCGGAACAGGAGGAGGCCATTTAGTCTATGGAGTCTGCTACACCGGAACAGGAGGAGGCCATTTAGTCTATCGAGTCTGTTACACCGGAATAGGAAGAGGCCATTTAGTCCCTCGAGTCTGGTACACCGGAACAGGAGGAGGCCATTTATTCCCTCGAGTCTGGCACACCGGAACAGGAGGAGGTAATTTAGTCTATGGAGTCTGCTACACCGGAACAGGATGAGGCCATTTAGTCTATCGAGTCTGGCACACCGGAACAGGAGGAGGCCATTTATTCCCTCGAGTCTGGTACACCGGAACAGGAGGAGGTAATTTAGTCCCTCGAGTCTGGCACACCGGAACAGGAGGAGGTAATTTAGTCAATGGAGTCTGCTACGCCGGAACAGGATGAGGCCATTTAGTCTATCGAGTCTGGCACACCGGAACAGGAGGAGGCCATTTATTCCCTCGAGTCTGGTACACCGGAACAGGAGGAGGTAATTTAGTCCCTCGAGTCTGGCACACCGGAACAGGAGGAGGTAATTTAGTCTCTGGAGTCTGCTACACCGGAACAGGATGAGGCCATTTAGTCTATCGAGTCTGGCACACCGGAACAGGAGGAGGCCATTTATTCCCTCGAGTCTGGTACACCGGAACAGGAGGAGGTAATTTAGTCCCTCGAGTCTGGCACACAGGAACAGGAGGAGGTAATTTAGTCTATCGAGTCTGGCACACCGGAACAGGAGGAGGCCATTTATTCCCTCGAGTCTGGCACACCGGAACAGGAGGAGGCCATTTAGTCTATGGAGTCTGCGACACCGGAACAGGATGAGGCCATTTAGTCTATCGAGTCTGGCACACCGGAACAGGAGGAGGCCATTTATTCCCTCGAGTCTGGTACACCGGAACAGGAGGAGGTAATTTAGTCCCTCGAGTCTGGCACACCGGAACAGGAGGAGGCCATTTAGTCTATGGAGTCTGCTACACCGGAACAGGAGGAGGCCATTTAGTCTATGGAGTCTGGTACACCGAAACAGGAGGAGGCCATTTAGTCCCTCGAGTCTGGTACACCGGAACAGGAGGAGGCCATTTAGTCTATGGAGTCTGCTACACCGGAACAGGAGGAGGCCATTTCGTCTATGGAGTCTGGTGCACCGGAACAGGAGGAGGCCATTTAGTCTATCGAGTCTGGTACACCGGAACAGGAGGAGGCCATTTAGTCTATCGTCTCTGCTACACCGGAACAGGAGGAGGCCATTTATTCCCTCGAGTCTGGCACACCGGAACAGGAGGAGGTAATTTAGTCTATGGAGTCTGCTACACCGGAACAGGAGGAGACCATTTAGTCTATGGAGTCTGGTACACCGGAACAGGAGGAGGCCACTTAGTCCCTCGAGTCTGGTACACCGGAACAGGAGGAGGCCATTTAGTCCCTGGAGTCTGCTACACCGGAACAGGAAGAGGAGGCCATTAATCCCTCGACTCTGCAACACCGGAACTGGAGGAGGCGGCCATTTAGTCCCACGAGTCTTTGCACCTGAAATATGAAGTAGGAGACCATTTAGACACTCGAGTCTATTACACAGGGGGAGGAGGTTGAGGAGGCAGTTGAGCTGTACAAGATCAGTATTGGAGGAGACCTTTCTCTTCTTGGAGGAGTAGAGGTGTATTGAGACCCTCGAGGCGTTTACACCGGGGCAGGAGTACGTCATTCAGTCCATCGAGTCTGTCAGAGCAGAACATTATTAGAGGAGGTAATTTTGCCCTCGATTCTGTTGCACTAGGGCAGGTGGTGGAGGACGACACCATTCACTTCCTTCATGCTGTTACACCGGAACATGAGGAGAGACGGCTGATCAGCGTGACGTGCCTGTCCAATGAACAGCAGGAGGGTGTGGCGATTCAGAACTTCGTGTCTGTTACACCAGAACAAGAGCAGGAGACCATTATGTGCCTCGTGTATGTTATATATAGATAGATATAGAATTTACAGTGCAGAAGGAGGCCATTCGGCCCATCGAGTCTGCACTGGCTTTTGGAAAGAGAACCCTACCCAAGTCCACATATACACCCTATCCCCATAACCCAGTAACCCCACCCAACATTAAGTCAATTTTGGACACTAAGAGCAATTTTGCATGGCCAATCCACCTAACCTACACATCTTTGGACTGTGGAAGGAAACAGGAGCACCCGGAGGAAACCCACGCAGACACGGGGAGAATGTGCAGACTCCGCTGGACAGTGGCCCAAGCCGGCAATCGAAGCTTGGACCCTGGAGCTGTGAAGCAATTCTGCTAATCACTATGCTACCGTGCTGCCCAATTCTACAAGAGGTGTTGCACCAGAACAGGGAGAGAAAGCAGTCATTCAGACCTACGAGCCTGTTGCATCAGAGCAAACGGATGCCCCATCAGGCCTTCAAGTCAATTACATCCACCGGAACAGGAGAATGACGAGGTCATTCAGTCCTCCAAATCTGTTATACCAAAGGCAGCTCGGTGGCGCAGTGGTTACTACAGCTGCCTCACGGCGCCGAGGTCCCAGGTTCGACCCAGGCTCTGGGTCACTGTCCGTGTGGTGATTGCACATTCTCCCTGTGTCTGCGTGGCTTTCGCCCACACAAGCCAAAAGATGTGTAGGCTAGGTGGATTGGCCACCCTAAATTGCCCGTCCTTTGGAAAAAACGAAGTGGGTATGCTAAACGTTTTTTTAACAAGTCTGTTACAGCTGTATCGGAGGATGAGGAGTCTATTCAGTCCCTTGAGTCTGTCATAGAGGAACAAGATGAGAAAGAGGTTGTTCAGACCTTAATGTTGATCACACTCGAACAGAAGGAGGAAGCCATTATGTTCCTCCAGTCTGTAACAGAGGAGCAGGAGGAGGAAGAGGCAATTTATTCCATCGAGTCTGTTACACCAGAACATGTGGAGGAGGAAGCCATTCAGTTTCCCGAGTCTGTTGTACCTGAACAGGACGGGGAGGCGATTCCGTCTCTCGAGCCTGGTATGCAAGAACAGGAAGAGAAGAAGGCCATTTAGTTTTGCCAGCTGTCAAACCAAAGTAGGAGGAGGTGGCTGTTCAGGCCAAGCCGCCTTTTACACCTGAACAGGAGGAAAACGTGGATGTCATTCAATCCCTCGACTCTGTTACGCCAGCAGAGCAGGAGGAGAACGTACCAATCCGCCGTGTCTGTGACACCGGAACAGGAGAAACAGTTGGGCATTCAGCCCGTCTAGTCTGTTACACGTGAACAGGAAGAGGAGGATGAAGCCATTCAGCCCCTCGATCCAGCTACACCCGAACAGCAGGAGGAGGACTCCATTAAGTCTCTGGTGTCTGTTACACAAGCATAGCAACAGGACGCCATACAGTCCCTCTGGTCTGTCACACTGGGACAGGAGGGTCAGTGGTCATTCATCCCTTCGACTCAGCTCCACCGGAACAGAAGGAGGTAATTGAGTCCCTCGAAGATTTTTCAGCTGAACAGGAGGAGACGGGGGGCGGGGGGGGGGGGGGGCGGAGGAACAGGCCATTCCGTCCTCTATCGTGTTACGCCTGATGAGGAGGCCGAGATGTCCAT
Source organism: Scyliorhinus torazame (assembly GCF_047496885.1). Taxonomy (NCBI): domain Eukaryota; kingdom Metazoa; phylum Chordata; class Chondrichthyes; order Carcharhiniformes; family Scyliorhinidae; genus Scyliorhinus; species Scyliorhinus torazame. The sequence goes on along the minus strand of NC_092726.1, from coordinate 91,958,576 downwards.
TCTGTCCCTCGCATCAGCTACACCTGTACAGCCTGTTTTCCTGGAACTAGGAGGACGAGGCCAATCTGACTCCCAAGCCTCTTACACCAGAAGTAGTGGATGCCATTCAGCCCCGTGTGCCTGTTACAGCAGAACAAGCGGGAGATACCATTCAGTTCTCTTGTCTGTTACACCAGAACAGGAGAAGGAGGAGGAAGTGCAGTCTCTCGAGTCAGTTTCTCCGCAACAGGAAGGAAATGGGGCAGCACGGTAGCCTTGTGGATAGCACAATTGCTTCACAGCTCCAGGGTCCCAGGTTCGATTCCAGCTTGGGTCACTGTCTGTGCGGAGTCTGCACATCCTCCCCGTGTGTGCGTGGGTTTCCTCCGGGTACTCCGGTTTCCTCCCACAGTCCAAAGATGTGCAGGTTAGGTGGATTGGCCATGATAAATTGCCCTTAGTGTCCAAAAATTGCCCTTAGTGTTGGGTGGGGTTGCTGGGTTATGGGGATAGGGTGGCGGTGTTGACCTTGGGTAGGGTGCTCTTTCCAAGAGCCGGTGCAGACTCGATGGGCCGAATGGCCTCCTTCTGCACTGGAAATTCTGTAAAAATCTGTAAAGAACGCCCCTCAGTCCTTAGAGTTTGAAGATGCAAACCAGGAGATATCGTTCAGGCCCTTGTGTCTGTCACACAGGAACAAGAGTAATTTATTCTGTCATTTTTGAAGAGGACCAGAATGTTTTCATTCAGCCTCTCGACATATTAACAGATTAATTACAAACAACATCTCATCTCCGTTCACCACCAGTGTTCTTACTGTTACACATCAGCCCAGACTGCTGCTGCCCTGTCGTGATGGCACAGTCTGAAATTGAGTCCAGCAACCCCACAGCTGTTGGGAAATCAACGGACAGGCGGTCTGCCCCCCCGCCCCCCCCCCCCCCAGTGAAAGCCAGCAGACTTCGCCCAGCTGAGCTGCACTCACTGGGGAAGCACTGTGTAGGAGCACTCGGCAATTTAGAGAATTCACAAGAAAGGGACGATGGGAATGCACGTGTGGCGGAGGAGAGGGTTGACAAAGAACAAAGAACAATTCAGTATAGGAACAGGCCATTCGGCCCACCAAGCCTGTGCCGGTCATGATGCCAACTTCGGCCAAAAACCTTCGCACTTCCTTGAGCCGTATCCCTCTGTTCCCATCCTATCTATATATTCGTCGAGATGCCTTTTGAACGCCGTTAATGTATCTGCTTCCTCAACATCCTCTGGCAGCGCGTTCAGGCACCACCCTCTGTGTAAAAACCCCTTCCTCTCGCATCTCCTCTAAACGTTGCCCCACGGTCCGGAAATCTATTCCCCCTAATGACTGCTCCCTTCACCCTGCAAAAGAGTGTCTGCCCATCCACTCTATCCATGTTCCTCAGAATCTTGCAGACCCCTATCAAGTCACCCCTCATCCTCTGTCGTACTAATGAAAAACGTCAGAATCTATTCAGCCTCACCACATAGCCACATCCTCCAAACCAGGCAACATCCTGGTAACCCTCCCCTGCACCCTCACCAAAGGCTCCACATCCATTTGCTCGTGTGGCGACCAGAATTGTGCGCAATATTCTAAGTGCAGCCTCACTAAGTTTCGAGACAACTGTATCATGACTTGTCAGTTTTTATCCTCGATGCGCCGTCCAATCAAGCCAAGCATTCCATATGCTTTCTTGAATACATTGGCCATTTGTGTTGCCACTTTCAAAGATCTGTGGACCTGGGCGCCTAGATAGCTCTGATTTTCTATATAACTAATAGTTTTGCCATTTACTCAATATTTCACCTCGATCTACGAAAATGCACTCCCTAATATTTGTCCGGATGAAACTCCATTTGCTATTTCTGTGCCCAACCTGTCTGTGTCCTGTGGTATCATTTGACATTCCTCACACTCTATGGCTGGCAATCCTGTGTCATCCAGGCAACAATCATTTACTGATTTGCTACACCTTCCTCCAAATCGGTTATGTATACTACAACCAACAGAGGCCCCAGCACAGATCCCAATGGAACACCACGAGTCACAACCTTATATTCAGAAAAAAACATCCTCCCACTGCAACTCTGCCTTCTGTGACCGAGCCAGTTCTGTGTCCACCTTAGCACCTCACCTGTAATCCCATTGGGCCTCACCGTTTGTACCAGTCTGCCGAGAGACACCTTGTCAAAGGCTTTACAGAAGTCCATGTATACAACATCCACTGCCCTCCACTCATCAATAACCTTTGTCACCTCATCAAAAAACTCGATCGAGTTAGTGAGACACGACCTCCCCTTCTCAAAACCATGCTGTCTGTCTCTGATGAGTCCATTTGTTTCCAAATGTGTATAAATTATGTGGCTGAGAATTACCTCCAATAATTTACCTGCTACCGATCTGAGGCTTACCAGCCTATAGTTTCATGGATTATCCCTGCTACCTTTCTTAAACAGCGGTACGGCATTAGAAATTCTGCAGTCCTCTGGGATCTCAATGAGGATACAAAGATGTCAGTCAGGGCCCCAACAATTCCCTCCTTTGCTTCCCTCAGTAATCCGGGGAGAATCTCATCCGGCCTAGTAGACGTATCTAACTTAATGTCTTTTAAAATACCCAATATCTCCTCCTTTTCGAAGTCAATATGACCGAGACTGACGACACATCCTACCCAAGAATCATCATCCACAAAGTCCCTTTCTGTGGTGAACACTGATGCAAAGTATTCAGTTAGTATCTCGGCCATTTCCTCTGGCTTAACACAGAAATTCCCCCCACTCTCCTTAATTGGTCCAATCGTTTCCCTAGCCGCCGAATTTCTTCTTACATGTCAATTAAAACTTTGGGGATTCAAGTTAGTCCTAATTGCCAAGGAGTTTTCATGACACCCACTTTCCTGAGAGAACGAGGGATAAGTATGGGAATTTTAGGGAGCCTTGGATAACGAGTGGTATTGTGATTAACGCCATTAAGGAAAAAAATAGCCTATTGTACGATCTAGACGGGTGGTGACAGACAAAAGCCTTGAGGAGTATAACGAAAGCAGGAAGGTACACACACCGGAAATTAGGAGGGCTTGGGGCAGGAGTGGGGGGGGGGCCCGCCTGACTGATGTTATCACAATTTGTCTTTCCCCAATTTAGCACCTTAACCCGAGGGGTACCCGCATCCCTGTCTAAATGTACCCTAAAACGTACCGAATTGTGGTTAATACTCCTAAAATGTTCCCCTACTGAAAGCTCAGCCACCTGTCCAGACTCATTCCCCAATACAAGGTACAGTATTGCCCCTTCCTTCGTTGGACTATCTGCACCAGAAGCCTTCCTGGGTACACATTACAGACTCTGCCCATCCAAACCTCCAGCACTCATTGAGTCCCAGCCAATGTCGGGGAAGCTCAATTCCACCACGACAACAACCCTGTTATTTTAGCATGTATGCAAAATTTATCTACCTATATAGACCTCTATCTCTCGCTGGCAGTTTGCGGGCCTGTAATAAACTCTCAACAATGTTACCCCCTTACTCTTCCTAAATTCTACCCAGATTACCTCATTGTATACACCCTCTGAGGTGTATTCCGCAGTAGGGCGATATTATTCTCTTTAACAAGTAATGCTCCTTGCCCGCCGCTTTTAAATCCTCCTCTATCTGTCCTGAAACATTTATATCTACCAACGTTCAGCTGCCAATCTTGCCCATCCATCAACCACCTGGTTCTGTTGGCTGGTAAAAAGAGAATGTAAACATTTGGTTGCTGTTTTTTATTACAGAATGGTGGGCAAGAGAACGCTGTGATGGGGTGGTCTCGTGCAGTTGTAACAGTGGAGATTGGGGTATCCATGGTGGAAAAGGGAAGTTGTTCAATGGGAACAGGGTCGCTCAGGGTGGAATACATTCCGGAAAATACATTTCTGTCTCCTACTCTTCCTTACGTTTCTTCCACTTCTGTCTTGGCCTCTGTATGTCTGGTTGGAATATCAGCCCAGGTAGTGTCCTCGACCCATCCATCTTCAGTAGCTGCATCAATTCCCATCCCTCTAAAATAATGTCTATGATGGCGTCAGGCTGATGCTTGACTTATTTGCGAGAACAAGCCCCAGATTTTAATAATTAGGACTTAGCAGGATCGACACTGCTGAATTTGCCGTTGTTATCTCTCGTTCCAATATCGATGTCGGGTGGTCCTTCCAGTGTTATTTATGTACATACTTAGAGCACTTTGATACAACTCAGTAACATTCTCGGCTATTTCAGAGGGAAGTTAAGATTCAACCACATTGCAGTGACTCAGGAGTTGCATGAGGGCCAGTCCAGGTAAGGACTGCAGATTTCCTTTCCGAAAGGGCGTTAGTGAACCTGATAAGCTTTCACAAAAATCGACAATGGGTACAAAGTTATCATTAGACTTTTAATTCCGTACTTTGTGTCATATTAAATTTAAATTTCAACAATTTCCCTGGTCGAATTGGAACCTGTGCCTATTCGAGAATTGCCCCTTTATCACTGAATAACCAGTTCAGCGACAATACCGCTGCGTTCTTGCAGAATTGGGGTCGGTAGCGAAGAGCCGTCCTCTATCTCTCTCTTTACAGAACTTCCCCTCCCTGCAGCATCTGCTCCATTTGTTGGGCCTGTGACTGATCCAGATACACAGTAACTACAGTCCCCATTCCTCGTCCAAGAGTTGGGTCACCAAATGCTCTGTCCTCCCTGAATGTATGCAGCATCTCAGCACAACCTCCAGAAACCCATGCACAACATCTCCATTCACAAGTAACAGAAGGAAGTTACAAGCGACTCAGGTACAAATTATATCCTTGGATCATGGACACGAGAGGATGCTTCTCGTGTTGCTGAACGCATGTTCAGCTGAGAGTGTCTAACACAGAAATTCAGTGAACAGCCACAGCCTAAATTTCAAAAACATGTGTCAGAGCTTCTGAAATCCTCGGTTCAACATACAGCCCGACACGGGAGACGCCAGAAACTGAACACAAAGGATTTCATGTTTTATGAACCCTGTCACACCAGCACCAGTGACTCTACGGAGACAAATTCAAAACCAGGGATAGATACGGAGGGACATTAATTCACTTTCAACTGGAATTTCTACACTCAATTAGCGGGGATAGGCTGTGGAGGTATGAGAAAATGGTCTCTTATAAATTAGGGGGGGGGAGGGGAGCGGGGCTTTGAAAGACAAGAAAGCGAATATTAAAATTCAGAAACTACTGGGCTGATTGAAACAACTAACTGATGTTACATTCAGAAGCTACCTCATATTCCCTGCCGAAGCTCGATACACCTCGACACGTTGTCCGTCCAGCTTCGGGAGATGGACAGGCCACTCTGGAAGTGACAAGCCGTGTGACTGCACCCTTTATGAATCGACATTTCACAGCACAGGGACAAGTATCAGCGAAAACTGGAATTAGGGAGAGATATGGCGTGGGGAAGGCAACGCGAAGATTGGGGTGGCGAGGTGGGGTGGGTTCCCCAGCGTGTTTTCGGCGCTGTTTAAACATGAAAAGGCAGAACCATTTGGGTAAATGGACGCAGAATGGGAGAATAAGACGGTGAAAGCCATGCAGGGATTTGGGCAGATTAGTGAGCAAATTATCGCTTTGTCAGAGCGAATGGTGAGAGAGTCCAGTGAGCACAAGGAAGATGGTTCAAGTGGATTTGCTGAGATGATTGCATATGGAGAGCAAATTCTGCGATGAGATTTGATACTGGAATAGTCGAGTCTGAAAACCACATTGACAACTGGGTGAGCCAGAGGACGATATTCTGAAGGTGACAGCAGGTATTAATGATGATGGAGTGCATGTGGGTTCAAAAATCAGCTCCAGGATAAAGGGGACGAGAGGGGATAATGATCCTGGTCCATCCTTAGGTACAGGAAGGCAGTCATTGGATACGGAACAAAGTTTGTGAGATGAATTCAAGGCATTGTCCATGTTTCCATTACTTATATTCAAAAGGACAGAAATTCAATGAAAAGTGGATTGTGAATATAAATGCTGCATTTTCTACTCAGCAGCAATTCCACTAGGAGACAGAGTGAAGTTTAAAAAAAAACACTAAAGGGTTAGCACGTTTCGTAGATTTAATAAATTGATTCAGAGGTTCAACTAAAACATTAGAAAAGCAAGGCAGAGTAAACAGCAAGAACAGTAATGCAGTTAAACAGGATTTGTAGAATTATAGTCTGGACGGAGAGACTTACCAGGGACACCAATAATAGCCAGGATCGGATAATATACCTTTTGAGTAATCAGAAGTACTTCTCGAATCGTGAATGTGATTGGCATCAGTATTTGGGAAATAGTCGTCATACTCCACAATACATTCCTGTCCGTTGTTGAAACGTTCCAATTGATTGTTCCAAGATTCTGATCGACTTCTGTAACGTTCTGATTGGTCTTTCTTAAATTCTGACACATTGTTGTAACATTCCACTCGATTGCTCTCAGATTCTGACGCTCCCTCTCCGTCTATCTGGAGCCACTGATCTCTGTTCGTGTTGGAGTTCACACTCAAGCTGACAGTTTGGGATAACACATTGAATATAATCCCTTATTAATAGAAGATGGAAACCCTCTAGTGGTACGATAACGATCGATGGAGACTGACGTTAATGACGGTTACTAAACAAACAGTTTCTGTTAACTCCTTTTAATCCAACATGTTTTATTTCATAACAGAGGAGAATATTGATCTATATGGATTGGCGTTATGCGTCAGTGAGGGATGGAAAAGTGATAATGGTTGAGGGACTGAATAATCTTTCAATTTTCCTTGGAAATCTGAGTGCTCCTTTTGTTAATATGGTGTTAGAGCAGGTTATATTTATTTCAGAATGATAGATACTGCTTAAATGTCGGATTATGTGAAACGTTACATTTGTTGAATAACTGTTATGTACAGCAAAAACTTAGCAAGAGGCTTCACATTGAACAATCTCTCATTATGATTTACAGTACAACCTTTATAGACGTTTCACATAGAATTATCAAGGTTATGTTCATCACATCTTTGCAGGAAGCTTCACGTTGGACAGTATAATTCGATCAGGGTTATATACAATTCAACGTTAGCAAGTGTCTTCCATAAGAATATAAGATATAGGAGCTCAGTTCGGAAATTCGGCCCAAAACGTCGACTACGCCAGTCAGTCGTGTCTGATATGTTCCTCATCGTAATTCTATTGCCTTCTCCCCCAAACCAATGATGCCATAACTAATTAAGAAAACTCTTATTAACCAAGAACACAAGGTTTGTTCTTGAGATGCAGTTACGTACAGGGCTGCTGACCATGAGCTAGAAGGTGGAAATAGACAGTATATTACTTTCATGGAACATTAGCACTTTAGAACTAGTAGCAGGACTGGGACATTTAGCCTCTTGAACGTGCTTCACCGTTAAATCTGTCTCATTCCTCCCTACATTTACTCACTGTCCCAGCAACCAGCACACTGGGTTCGCGAATCCGCAGATTCACAACCCGTTGTGAGAAGGAGTTTTTCCTTGTCTCTGTTTTAAATTTGCAACCACTTACACCGAAACTATGACCTCTCGTTCTATAATGCTCCACAAGAGGAAACATCCACCTCACGTCTACTTCATCCACATATTTTATCGTCGTAAATACCTCATTTTCATCTCTCCTCATTCTTCTAACTTCTCGAGAGAATTGTCCGAAACTGCTCAATCTCTTCGTATGACAAACTCCTGATCCCTGCAATCGATATAGTGAAACTCCATGAACTGCCCCCAAGTCACTTCATCGTTCCTCAAATTCGGTGACCAAAACTTTGTGTAATAATCCAAATACTGTCTCACAAATACCCTGTTCAGCTGCAACAACATTTACTTACCCTTATACTCTCGTCATCAATAAATGCCAACGTTCCCTTTACTTTATTTATTATCTGCTGGACATGCATGATAGTTTTCAGCGACTCATGCACGAGGATAGTCACCTCCTCTGCACCAGAACACTCAGCACTCTCTCCTCATCTGGATGTCTTTCGATTTTTCCGACCAAACGTATGACCTCACGGTTTTCCACATTTAAATCGATCTGCCAGATTTTGGCCCATTCACCTAACCGATCGATATCCACTTGTAAATTTCTTATTTCATCATTGCAGCTTACTGCCCCACTATGTTACTGTCATCTAACAATTGGAAGGACCTTCACATAGAATTATCAGTGTTATGTTCAGTCGATCCTCAGCAAGCCGCTTCACATAGAATTATCTCTTCGTCTTATGTACAGCACAATAATATCAAGGGTGTTCACTTATAACTATCTCTAACTGTTATGTTCAGTACGACCTCAGCAAGAGGCTTCACATAAAACCAACTCTTAGCGTTGTGTATTAAACAAAATTCTTAAGGGTCTTCACATAAAACTATCTCTCAGTGTTATGTACAGCATCATTTTAGCAAGGGGTTTCACATAGAAGTATTTCTACCTGCTATGTACAGCAACATGTTAGCAAGAGGTTTCATATGGAACTATGTTTCAGTGTAATATACAGCACGACCTTCGTTAAAAGCTTCATTTAATACTCTCTCCCAGTGTAATGTACAACACAACCTTAGCAATAAGCTTCTAAATTAACTGGTCTCAGTTTTCTGTACGGCACAAACTTAGCAAGAGGCATCACATAGAATTATCTCTCTGTGTGCTGTATGGTATGACCTTAAGAAGAGACTTCATATAGAACTATCTCTCAGTGTTGCTTACAGTACAGATTAGCAAGCGGCTTCACAGAGAACAATCTCTCAGTGTAATGCGCAGTACAGATTAACAAGAAGCTTCACATAGAACTATCTCTCAGTTTTATATACAGTACAGATTAGCAAGAGGTTTCACAGAGAACTATCTCTCAGTGTTCTGTCGATACAAACTTAACAAAATACTTCACAAAGTACTATCTCTCAGTGTTGTGTACAGTATGGATTAGCATGAAGCTTCACATATAATTAGCACTCAGTGTTACATACAGTTCGACCTCAGCAAGACACTCCGCACAGAACTATCTCTCATTGTTATGTACTGCACCATATTAGTAATACATTTACACATAACTATATCTTAATATGATGTACAGCACAATCTTCTACAACTCTCTGAGTGAGTGTGCGGTTCACAGGGCCTGGAGTCCCTCCAAAAGTTAAGTAACCAATAATTCATAAATCATTCATGAGATTGTTGGTGAATTACAGTCACCAGACGTGTAAGTGAAACACAACACTGTATTACAAAAAATAGATATAAAACATGCAATAATCACAATAAAATAACTGATCTACTACTCTCACCTCCTACCGCCCCGCCCCTCCCCCTCTACGTTCACACAAGACATACACATGCAGAGGGCTGGGAAAGAGAAAAACAGATGATGATTAATGTGTGATGAAAAACAAGTTTCCTCCGTTGAATGTCGAAGTTGTTTTTCCAATTCACTGTCTTTCTAAGGCGCGCTGTCCTGAATGTATTAGTTGGATGGTCACAAAAGGTCTTCTGGCTGGAGCCTCCAGGCATATGTCTCAGGCTGTGGGTTCCGCCTTGTAGTCACGTTACCTAATACAACAGTTCTCCACACAATTTATCATGAAGGATTTTCTTTGACCCTCCAAATTTGCCGCGCTCCCACATTTGCCCACCCCAAATTCCACACCCTCAAAAAAAATGTTAGCCCACCCTCAGGATATTTGCAACCTCCCCCCCCCCCACCCCCCGCACCGAGCCTGTGTTCCCTCCTCCTCCCAAACTCCATCTCCGAAACTGTAATAAGTCATCCAACGCTGGGTGTGAAAATGTCCCTGATCTATAAGCCCTGTCACTCACTCCCATCAGAGACACTGAGACTCCTACACCTCCACAAACAGACCCCATGTCTTGAGTGACTATCCCACAAGTCTATTCTGAGGGGAAAGGGGGGGGGGGAAATAATACATGACGATGACGGAGTCACATTTATTCTGTTTCTCTCAGTTTATAGCTCATTTCTGATTACCCGCTGAGTTAAGATTCTCTTTGCGTCCTCCAAGCTTTAAATCAACTGAGAAAGAGAATTTGATTACAGCCAATCATTTTTGAAATAAAAAGGCACAGCAGGATCCCGGTGCTTCTCCACCTTTGATAGTCACAATCTCAGTTTTGTTAAACCCATTTTATGAACACTTCTGGAGAATGGAACAGTTTCATTAAAAAAAACATTAAAGCACCCTGGGAATGGGGGGATGGATGGTGGGAGGGAGGGTTAGGTACATCAGAGGATGGTCAGCGAATAAAGACTAGAGACACACTCCCAAGGCATGTGTCTCCCTCGTATGTTTAATCTGCCACCTCCGAACCTCTCCCAGTCACTGCCCAACTCACCCACTTTATATGCTCACTCCAGTATTAGTGGTTAACCTCACCTTCTATTCACTGTCCAGCTCAACCACTCTACCTTTTCACTCCTGAATTGTTGTGTGGTCTTTAATATTAATCACCAACCTTACACTTCCTAGGCACAGGCTCCATTTGGGATTCCCACGCACTCTATGCCTCTTCCCACCCCTCACCGCACCCCCACAAACCCCTCCTAAGCTCTGCTATCTTTTCCCTCTTCCCTCGTACAATTAATACACCCACCCATTTCTCTTAATCGGGGAGAAAGGTAGGGACTCAGAGGGAGAGACGAGACCATTTTACTATCAAATATTCAGACAAGTGAAAGAAAATGTCTCCCAGGCCACCCACTCCTGAATTGCTACTGTTTCTTCGCTCAATATAAAAAATAAAACTGCCCCTTCTGTCTGTGATCGTTCAATAGATTAGGCAAAAGAGGATTATTTTAGAAGTCAACTTAGTCACCTCGACTGTACTGTAGGTAGCCAAAGAACCCCTCCAGTGACAAACAAGAGGAAGGTCATCGTCAAATAGAGGCGGCAGAAGTGTATTCTGGCCGAAGTCAACTCAGCCACCTCGACTGTACTGTGGTAGCCGAGGAGGGTGTCGAGGAGTGGTGAAGCCCGAAACACTACAGTAGTGTTTCCCTTCTCCTCTAACAAAAAAAAAGGCTCTGTGAGGAGGACAAGCAAGATTGATTCTGCGAGAAGTCAACTCAGTCACCTCGACCAGCAGGTGATTGGCTGGTGATTGGAAAGATGTTTTTCCTTTCAATTTTCTCTTTCTCTCTTGGCATTGTAGTTTTTGTTGTTCTAAGTTAACTAAAGTGTTAAGACATGGCAGGAGATCACACACCCTTGTCATGCTCCTCTTGTGCGATGTGGGAGTTCAGAGAAGTGGCCACGGTCCCTTGCTCCTTCACGTGCAAGAGGTGTGTCTTGCTGCTGCTCCTGTTAGACCGCTTCACGGCTCTGGAGCTGCGGATGGACTCGAGTTGGAACATCCACGATGCTGTGTAAGTCGTGGACAGCACTTTTAATGAGCTGGTCACACGGATGATAAAGCGTACTGAGGGAGATAGGAAATTAATCAGCACCAGGCAGAGGAAGAGTAGGAAGGCAGTGCAGGAGTTCCCTGCTGTCATCTCTCTCCAAAACAGGTGCACCGTCTTGTATACTTTTGGGGGAAATGGCTGACCAAGGGAAGGCAGCAGTAGCGAGGTTCATGGCATGTTGGCTGGCCCTCTCCGCAGGAGGGCAGGGAAACGCATGGTAGAAATACAGCAATAGTGATTCGGTTCAAATGGGAGTAGACAGATGTTTCTGCGGACGCAAACGAGTCTCCAGGAAGGGTGCTGGATGTCTCAGATTGGCTGCAGGACATCCTAAAGGCGGGGTTGAACAGCCAGCTGGTGGTGCATATAGGCACCACCGATGTAGGCAAACAACGGGATGAGGTTCTACATGCTGAATTTAGGGAGTTAGAAGATAAACTACAAAGTATGACCTCAAAGGTAGTAATGTCGGGATTGCCATCGGTGTCACATGACAATCAGAGTAGGAATGACTGGATCGACTGGATGAATATGTAGCCTGAGACGTGGTGCAAGAGGGAGGGATTGCGATTTTTGAGACATTGGGACCGGTTCTTGGAGAGGTGGGACCATTACAAATCGGACGGTCTGCACCTGGGCAGGGCTGGAACCAATGGGGGTTGTTTGCTAGCGGTGTTGGGAAAGGTTTAAAATAATGTTGCCAGGGGATGGAACCGATATAGGTCGTCGGGGTAGTAAAGAGGGGAGAAAAACAAAATCTAGTAAGGAGAAAAGTGGAAGACAGAGGAACAGATTGAACTTTCCAGTATGGCAGCGGGTGGGTACCAGAGCAGTAGGTCAGCGAGAAAAACAACTAAGGGAGAGCTACAGACCAACGCAAGTAAGATTAAAAGGATGAGTAGGCCGGAGGTGGATGGACAACGCAATGGGGTTGGTGGGCTAAAGTGCATCAGTTTCAATGCGAGGAGTATTTCAGGGAACACAGGTGAACTTCGATTAGTACGTGAAATAATGATGTTGTTGCTATTACAAAAACTTGGTAGAAAGAGGGACAGGATTGGCAACTGAACATTCTAGGATTTCAGTCAGTATGGGGGGATATGCAAATTGGGTGGGTAAGTTGCATTATTGGTAAGGAGAATTCCACTGTTGTGATGAGGGAGGACACTTTGGAGGGTTAAGGTAGCGAGGCTATATGTGTAGAGCTCAGGAATGGGAAGCGCGTTGTCACAATGTTTGGGGTTTACTACATGCGTCATAACAGCCAGAGGGACATAGAGGAGCAGATATGGAGAGACATCTTGGAAACAATCGGGTTGTTGTTGTGGGTGATTTTAACTTATCCGATATTGACTGGGACACACTTGCTGCTAGAGGCATGGATGGAGCAGAATTTTTCAGGGGCGTCCAGGAGGGTTCTTTGAAACAATTTTTAAATAGCCCAACTCGGAAAGGGGCCAAATGAGACCGAGTGCGGTGGAATGAGCCCGACCACGTGATCGAAGTTTCAAAAGGAGATCATTTCAGGAACAGTGATCATAATTCTGTAAGTTTTAAGCTGCTTATAGAAAAGGACAAGAGTGGTCCTCGAGTGAAGGTGTTAGACTGCGGGGAGGCTAATTACAACAGCATTAGGCAGAATCTGGAGAGTGTTGACTGGGAGAGGCTTTTTGAGGGAAAATCAAAATCCGGCATGTAAGAGACTTTCAAATGTCAGGAGGCTTTTAAATAGGGAACCCTGGATATCGAGGGATATTATGAACCGTGTCAAAAAGAAAAAAATAAGTATTTATAATGTCTACAATGTTGGGGACAGACGAAACCCTCGCAGAATATAACACAAGTAGTAAGGAACTGAAGGGAGGAATTAGGAAGGCGAAAAGTGGTCATGAAATGCCGTTGGTAAACAGGATTAAGGAACATCCTAAGGCCTTTTGTTGATACGTAAAGAGAAAGACTGTAGCCAGAGAAATGTTTGGTCCATTCAAGGACATTGGAGGAAATCTATGTATGGAACCAGAGGAAATGTGTTAGACACTAAATTAATACTTGCCCTCAGAATTCAACCAAGAGAAGGACTTGTTGGATGAGGAGTATAGAAAAGTGTGCGTAAATATTCTGTCATGTTGATATTAATAAAGAGGAGTTGGGCATATTAAAAAGCATTCATGTATTTAAGTCCCCAGGGCCTGATGGGATCCACCCCGGAATACTGAGCGAGGCAAGGGAGAAAATTGCTGGGGACTTGACAGTAATCTTTGTATCCTCATTGGTTACAGGTGAAGTGGCAGAGGACTGGAAAGTGACCAACATTGTTCCATTGTTTAGGAAGAGCAGAAGGGATAATCCAGGAAATTATAAACCGGTGAGTGTTATGTCAGTGAGAGGGAAATTATTGGAAAAGATTCGTAGAGGCAGGGTTAACTTATATTTGGAAACAAATATACGTTTTAGTAGAGAACAGCATGGTTTTGTGAATGGGAGGTCGTGCGTCAATAATTTGACCGCGTTTTTCGAGAAAGTGACAAAGATGGTAGATGAATGAAATGCAGGTGTTTTTGCATCCATCGACTTCAGGAATGCCTTTGACAAGGTACCTAATGGTAGACTGGAACAAAAGGTGAAGTGACATGGCATCAGAAGAGAGCTGTCAAGTGGGACACAGAGCTGGCTTGGATACTTTTGTGAGGGCCACGAAGAATCCAGCACGAGTTTTAAGGATACAAAGTAATAACATTTATTTACAATAACATATATATATATAACAGCAGCAGCAACTTCCCTTGCTGCACACTCCTTCCTGCTGGTTCTTAAACTGGCCAGCTTTATTTATACTAGGCGTTTACTAATGGTTTCTCCGCCCCCCTCATTGGGGAAGCTCATACTCCCACAGGATTGTGGGATTGTCATTAGTCCCCAGCCAATGGTAAGTAGGCAGGTTATAACAGATACCGAATACAGAGAGTAGCAGCAGAACGGTGCTTTTCTGAATGGAAGGCTGTGAGTAATGGCGTTCCACAGGGATCAATTGTGGGGCATTTGTTGTTTGTGGTGTACATCTGAATGATTTGGAAGGAAATGTAGCTTGCCTGATTTGTATGTTCGCAGACGACACAAGAATTAGTGGAGTTGCGGGCAGTGAAGAGGATTGTCCGTGGGAACAGCAAGATATGAACTGGTTGGAGTCTTGGGCGGATAAATGGCAGATGGAGTTCAATCTGGGCAAGTGCGAGGTAATGCACTTGGAACGTCCAATGCATGTAGAAATTTCACATTGAATGGTAGAACACTTGCGAGTACTAACAGGCAGAGAGATGTGTGCGTGCATGTCCACCGATCAACGAACATGTGGATAAGGTGGTCAAGAAGGCTTACGGCATGCTGGCCTTTATAGATCGAGGGATTGAATATTAAAATTGGCATGTCATGTTGGAGTTGTAAACGAACTCAGTTAGTCGTCATTTGGAATGTTGCGCACAATTCTGGTCGCCACACTACCAAAAGGAGGTGGATGCTTTGGAAAGGCTACAGAAGCGGTTTACTCGGACGTTGTCAGTGATAAAGGGCATTAGCTGTAAAGAGAGAGTGGATAGACACTGTGCTCTCACTGGAATGACTGAGGTTGAGAGGCGAACTGATTGAGGTCTCCGAGATTGAGTGGCATCGGCAGAGTGGACAGTCAGAGTTTTTATTCTAGGGTAGGAGAGTCATGTGCGAGGGGACATGGGTTTAAAGGGCGTGGGGAAACGTTTAGAACAGATGTGCGAGGGAAGGTTTTTACAGATTGTGGTAAATATATGGAACATGCTGCCTGGGAAGGTGGTGGGAGCAGGTACGATAGCGGCATTTAAGGGCATCTAGGCAAATATATGAATAGTATGGGAATGGGCGGATACGGACTCTGTAAGTCCATACGGCTTTAGCTTCGGCAGGTATTATGTTCGGCACTGACTTGGAGGGCCGAATGGCCTATTCCTGTGCTATATTGTTCTTTGTTCTTAGGTACCTTCCATCGTAAATACTGATGCAATGTACAACTTCAGTTCCTCTGTCATTTCAATGTTCATCATTACCTCTTCTCCAGCATCATTTTCGAATGGTCCAATATCCATTACTAATTCTCTCTTTTCGTTTAAATATCCAAAACTACCACAATCTTAATTTATATTACTAACTGGCTGACATTTCTGTGCATACCTATCCCACTATTTAATATAAAGTTGATCCCTACAGATTTTTAGTCGCCCCTTCGGTTATCAACTGCTCAGCTGTCAACTGTCGGTTATCATCTGTCTCCATGTTCTGATCTTGCATTACTTATATTTTTATCATCTGCCGGATTTTACTGTGAGTATGATTCATCACCCGCTCTCGTGGGTGAACCACATCTATCCTGGTTTACTCGGGGTGAGTCCTTGTCTGGTCGATTCCTCTGAAGACTACACACTGGTTATTAGAATCTCATGGACGTTTAACGCGATGCCTCTCATGTTTTAATCACTAGAATAGGCCGATCAAGGTAACATCTGTTTTTATTATTAAATAATCTCTGTCTAACCCAAAATATACCTCCAACTTTTATCTACCTGTGGCGGTATTTGTCAAATTGTTCCCTGAAAAAACGTTTTGGAATCAATTCTCCTATCTCCCTTTATCTTTTATCATGTCCATTTTGTCACGAATTAATTCAGGCTGACGACAGGTATTTGAGGGGTTATCCAGATGTTGGACTTGGGAGCGTCTATGCAGTCAGTTTTCCATGTTCAAGTTGGTGCTTCATGGGAAAAGGTGGCAATTAAGGATACACAGAGAATCGCAGCCGAGGAGGTGGTGCAGAACGTCACACAACATCTTCATCCAATCCACTAGCTGGACGAAGAACTTCCGATTCTTTCTCAGTTTCATTCTCCACCTTGCTCCAACTCCGACCTTCCGTTCCATGGTCTTCTGGACTGTTCCAGTCAAGCTCAAAGGAAGCTCGATAATCATCGTTATTGTTCAGACTCGGCAATCTACAGGCTTCAGGAACCAACACTGAGTTCAACAACTTTATCTCATAACCTCGGTCTCCATCTTGTTGCATGTTTTCGATTTCTGTTTGACTTTTTGGGGTTCTTGTCTTGTTTTGTTGATTTATCTCATCCTATTACATTCGAATCGGTTCCACGTATCAATAACACTTCGTTTAGACACAACTTGTTTCGTTATTAGTTCTATGACCATTCCCTCTGGCGTTGTATCTTGAAATACTTTGTTCTCCAATGGTTGCTGGTCCCACCCTTTCACAGAGCTTCTCATTTGTCCACCCTGATCCCTCCTTATTTCCACTAGTTTATTAACTCTGACACTTATATCATTCTTCAGTTCTGATGGAAGGATATCTTAAACTGAAATGTTAACCTGGTGTATCTTCATCGATGCTGCCTGACCTGCTCATCTTCCCAAGTATGTACTGTTCCTGTGTCAGATTTCCAGTCCACACAGGATTAGGTTTTGAATTTAATCTTTATGATTAAACCTGACCCGTGCAGTGGAATAGCTCAGTTCACCCGTCTCCATGTGGTCTCCAACTCTAGTAACTGTCCAGATGGATTGAGGATTGTTGTGGGATGGATGTAACTGGAATTGGAAAACAATGAGCTGTTTTTTCTGTTCATTCCGCCATGTGCCACCTCACACAAGGCTAGCATGATTTATCCTTCCATAGATTTCCCATGAATGCAGTGTCTAACTCGGCAATTTCATAGGGAAGGTCATATTCATCCAGAATTCTGTGGATATTCGGTCACATGTCGACCAGAGCAGGAGCGAATCATCACGCCAAGAAGTAAGGATAGAAATATTTCATCGGCACGGGGGCTGACTGCAGTTTGTGTTTCAAAGAACAAAGAAAGAAGAACAAATAAAAATTACAGCACAGGAACAGGCCCTTCGGCCCTCCAAGCCTGCGCCGCTCCAGATTCTCTATCTAAAACTGCCGCCTATTTTCTAAGGATCTGTATCCCTCTGCTCCGTGCTCATTCATGTATCTGTCTAGATACATCTTAAATGGCGCTATCGTGCCCACCTCTACCATCTCCTCCGGCAATGCGTTCCAGGCACCCATCACCCTCTGTGGAAAGAACTTTCCACGCATATCTCCCTTAAGCGTTTCCCGTGTCACCTTGAACTCGTGACGCCTAGTAATTGAGTCCCCCACTCTGGGAAAAAGCTTCTTGCTATCCACGCTGTCTATACCTCTCATGATTTTGTAGACCTCAATGAGGTTCCCCCTCAACCTCCGTCTTGTACTCAATACCCCTTCCGATGAAGGAAAGCATGCTGTATGCCTTCTTGACCACTCTATCGACCTGCGCAGCCATCTTCAGGTACAATGGAACTGAACACCCAGATCTCTCTATACATCAATTTTCCCCAGGGCTTTTTCATTTACCGTATCGTTCGCTCTTGAATCGGATCTTCCATAATGCATCACCTCGCATTTGCCCGGATTGAACTCCATCTGCCATTTCTCCACCCAACTCTCCAATCTATCTATATTCTGCTGTATTCTCTGACAGCCCCCTTCACTATCTGCTACTCCACCAATCTTAGTGTCATCTGCAAACTTGATAATCAGACCACCTATACCTTCCTCCAGATCGTTTATGTATATCAGAAACAACAGTGGTCCCAGCACGGATCTCTGGGGAACACCACTTGTTTCTCCATTTTGAGAAACTCCCTTCCACTATTACTCTCTGTCTCCTGTTGCCCAGCCAGTTCTTTATCCATCTAGCTAGTACACCCTGGAACCCATGAGACTTCACTTTCTCCATTAGCCTACCATGGGGAACATGATCATATGCCTTACTGACATGTATATGATATCTACAGCCCTTCCCTCATCAATCAACTTTGTCACTTCCTCAAATAATTCTATTAAGTTGGTAAGACATGGCCTTCCCTGCCCAAAACCATGTTGCCTATCACTGATAACCCCATTTTCTTCCAAATCGGAACAGATCCTCTCCCTCAATATCTTCCCTCGCAGCATGCCTACCACTGGCGCCACGCTCACCGGTCTATAATTACCTGGATTATTCCTGCTACCGTTCTTAAACAAGGGGACAAGATTAGCAATTCGCCAGTCCTCTGCTACCTCGCCAGTGTTCAATGATGCTGCGAAGATATCTGTTAAGGTCCCAGCTATTTCCTCTCTCACTTCCCTCAGTAACCTGGGATAGATCCCATCAGACCTGGGGACTTGTCCATCATAATGCCTTTTAGAATACCCAACACATCCTCCCTCCTTATGCTGGCTTGATCTAGAGTAATCAAACATCTATCCCTAACCTCAACATCCGTAATGTCCCTCTCCTCGGTGAATACCGATGCAAAGTACTCGTTAAGAATCTCAACCATTTCCTCGGACTCCACGTATAACTTTCCTCCTTTGTCCTTGAGTGGGCCAACCCTTTCTCTAGTTCTCCTGTTGCTCCTTATATAGGAATAAAAGGCTTTGGGATTTTCCTTAACACTGTTTGCTAAAGATATTTCATGACCCTTTTTAGCCCCCTTGATTCCACGTTTCAGGTTGGTCCTACATTCCCGATATTCTTCCAAAGCTTCGTCTGTCTTCAGTCGCCTAGACCTAATGTATGCTCCCTTTTTCTTCATAGCTAGTCTCCCAATTTCACCTGTCATCCATGGTTCCCTTATCTTGCCATTTCTATTCCTAATTTTCACAGGGTCATGTCTGTCCTGCACTCTAATCAACCTCTCTTTAAAAGCCTCCCGCATATCAAATGTGTATTTAGCTTCAAACAGCTGTTCCCGATCCACAATCCCCAGCTCATGCCGCATTTTGGTATAGTTGGCCTTCCCCAATTTAGCAATCTTGCCTTAGGACCCTTCTCCTCTTTGTCCGTGAGTATTCCAAAACTTACGGAATTGTGATCGATATTCCCAAATTAATCCCCGACTGAAATTATAACCACCTGGCCGGGCTCATTCCCCAACGCTAGGGCCATTAATGCCCTTTAACGAGTTGGACTATTTACATATTGCTGTAGAAAACCCTCCTGGATGTTCCTTCCAAATTCTGCTCCATCTAGATCTCTGACACTAAGTGTATCCCAGTCAATGTTGGGAAAATTGAAATCTCCTATCACTACCACCCGGTTGCTCCTACATCTTTCCATAATCTGTTTCCATATTTGTACCTCTATCTCACGCTTGTTGTTGGGAGGTATGTAGTACAGCCCCAACATTGTTACCGCACCCTTCCTATTTCTGAGCGCTGCCCATATCGCCTCACTGCTCGAGTCCTCCATAGTGCCCTCTTCAGCACAGCTGTGATATCCTCTCTGTCTAGTAATGCAACCCCTCCACCCCTTTTACCTCCCTCTCTATCCCGCCTGAAGCATCGATACCCTAGGATATTTAGTT
Organism: Scyliorhinus torazame; assembly: GCF_047496885.1. NCBI lineage: Eukaryota > Metazoa > Chordata > Chondrichthyes > Carcharhiniformes > Scyliorhinidae > Scyliorhinus > Scyliorhinus torazame. The sequence goes on along the minus strand of NC_092726.1, from coordinate 91,938,674 downwards.
GCCAGTCATGCCCTTCCCTCAACCAAGTCTCAGTAATAGCAATAAGATGATACTCCCTGGCACGAATTCAAGCCCTAAGTTCATCTGCGTTACCTACAACACTTCTTGCATTAAAGCAAATGCACCACAGACCACCAGTCACTTTGCGTTCATCATCTGCTCCCTGCCTAATCTTCCGCTTATTCACGCTGACTTCATGATCTAATTTCTTACAGTCTTTAGTTAAACCTCCTTACTGTCCACTAACCTCCTCATTTGGTTCCCATCCACCTGCCGCAATAGTTTAGAACCTCCCCAACAGCGTTAGCAAAAGCACCCCCAAGGACATTGGTTCCAGTCCGGCCCAGCTGTAGACCGTCCAATCTGTAGTCGTGGTCCCATGTCCCAAAAATATGAACTCCTTTCTCCTGCACCATCTCTCAAGCCAGACTTTCATTTTGCCTATTCTTTCAGTTATATTCTGTCTACCACGAGGCACTGGTAGCAATCCTGAAATTCCTACCTCTGAGGTCCGACTTTTTAACTTGGCTCCAAACTCACTAAATTCTGCTTGTAGGACGTCATCCCGTTTTTTATCTATATCATTGGTGCCTATATGCACCACCTCAACTGGCTGTTCACCCTCCCTCTTCTGAATATTCTGCAGCCGATCTGAGACATCCCCGTGCACCTGGGAGGCAACATACCATTCGGGAGTCTCGTTTTCGACCACAGAACCGCCTATCTACTCCCCTTACAATTGAGTCCCCTGTGACTATAACCCTTCCACTCTTTTCCCCGCCCTTCTGTACAGCAGAGCCAGCCAGGGTGCCATGAACCTGGCGACTGCTGCCTGCCCCTGGAGAGCGATTTCTCCCAACAGTATCCAAAACTGTTTACCTGTTTTGGAGGGAGATGACCGCAAGGGGCACTTGCACTGCCTTCCTGCTTTTCCTCTGCCTTTTGGTCACCCATTCCCTTTCTCCCTCAGCAATCCTAATCTGTGGTGTGACCAATTTGCTAAACGTGCTATCCACGACCTCGTCAGCATCGCGAATGCTCCAAAGTGAGTCCATCGGCAGCTCCAGAGCCCTAATTCTGTCGAACAAGAGCTGCAGCTGGACACACTTCCGGCACGTGAACGAGCCAGGGACATCAGCTATGTCCCTGAGCTCCCGCATTGAGCAAATGGAGCATAACATGGGTCTGAGATCTCCTGCCATTTTTAATCTTAAGCTCAACTTAATCTAACTATAATATCAAATAATAGATAAATGAAAAAGGAAAAAAAAAGAAAAATTGTTACCAATCACACGATGAAAAAAAAAATTGAAATAGAAAAACCTTATCTTATCTACACACCTCAGAGAATAGAAAAACTACTCACCAGTCACCAGCCAATCACTTTCCAGCTGTCTGTGACGTCACGGTCCAACTTCTTTCTACTTCTACATGCTCTCGAGTCTCCCTCTTGATCTTTACTCGGCTGGATCATTACAGTGATTGGGATTTTTTTGGCTAGAGGAGAAGGTAGGGAGTGAAACATTGAAGAAGTGTTTAGGGTTTAATTGTCACTTGACAACAGCTCCTCCACAACCACCTACTGGATACAGTGACCGCAATGCACTGATGCAAATCTTCTCCGCAACAGTCACTCAGCGGCTCCGCTCTGTTGCCCTCTGCTGGATGCTTGCCTTCACTTGAACAGGGAGGGTATCTTGCTCAGGTACACCTTCTGGATACAGTGACCGCAATGCATGATGCAAATTTTCCCCGCAACAGCCAATCAGCGGCTCCGATCTGCTACCCTCTGCTGGATATCCATAAACCATGTCAGTCAAGTTACAGCACAGGCCACATATGTGGGCATAACTATCCCATAGTTTCATTGCTTCTCTCTGAATGTTTCAGAGCGAGCTGTACTGGGACTACTCAGGTCAGTCAGATTTACTGGGCAGGCAACGTGTAATTATCTATCCCATGATATTATTGCGTCTCTCTGTCTGTTTCAGATAGAGCGGTACTGGGCCAGAACAGTCAGGTAGAATTACAGGTCAGTCTCTGTTCAAATAGACGTGCATTGTATCATTGCTTCTCGCTGTCTGTTTCAGAGGGAGCTGTCCTGCGACACCGCAGTTCAGTCAGAATTACTGGACTGTCTCCGTGTAGATAGCTCTCCCAGTATTAAATGGCTTCTCTCTGTCTGTTTAAGAGGAGTCCATCAGGTTCAGCACGGGTGAGTGAGAATTACTGGACAGTCTCTGTGATAATATCTACTGCACGTACAATTGCTTCTATCTGACTGTTCCAAAATGAACTGTAATTGGGACAGCAGGGGTCAGTGAGAATTATTGGACCGTCTATAACTGAGCAAATATCTATCCCATGGTCTCATTGCTTCCCTCTGACTGTTTCAGCGGAAGCTGTATTATCACAGCACAGGTCAGTGCGAATTATTGGACAGTCTGCCACTGTACAAATATATATACCATGATATCATAGCTTCTATCTGAATGTTTCAGAGGCAGCTGTGCTGGAACAGGAAAGAACAATGAGAATCACTGGACAGTCTCATTGTAAGTATTTGTCCAATGGTATAATTTATTCTCTCTGGCTCTTCCAGCTGTTTTGGGACAACACCGGTCAGTGAGAATTGCTCGACAGTCTGTAAGTGTGTAATTATCTATCCCGTGATATAATCCGGTATGAGCAGAAGAAATGTGAGCAACATTGGGCCATTCGGCTGCTGGATTTTCTTATTAATCAATAACCTATTCATGTCTGTAAAAAGGACACTCTCTGAGTTGGCCTCCAAAGCCTTCCCTCGAGGGCTCTAAAGGCCTCTTCTAGAGACACAGATGCTCACAATATTCCATATGGAATCTGACAACAGTCTTATGCAGCCTCAACAATACATTCCTGCTGTTATAGTCTAGGCCTCTCGCCATGAAATCTAACATTACGTTTGCTTTTTGACGACCAACTGAACCTGCATGGCAATTGTGTCTTGAACAGAATCTTGAAATGAGACTTCTAATTCCCATTTTGTCTCTGATTGCCAAAGCCTTTTCCCATTTAGAAAATAGTATATGAAAGTCTATTTCCCACCACAGTGCATAGGCGCACGATTTTCCACATCACATTCTTTCTCATTTCTTTGCCCACTCTCCCAGCCTGCAAACGTCCTTCTGCAGCCTCCGAACTTACCAAAAACTATTTTTCCCTATAAATATATTGGTACCATCAGCAAACGTAGCAATAGTGCCCAGAATTCCTTCTTCCAGATCGTTAATATATATCGTGAATAGCTGTGTTCCCAAAACTGACCCGTGCCGAACACTCGTCACGAGCTGCCATCCTAAAATAGAGCAATTCATCCCCAAACTCTGCCTTCTGCCAATAACCAAAGCATATATCCGTGCCAGCAATGTGCCTTAACGCAATGTACGTTCCATTGCCAACGGCCTTCTGGAAATCCAAATCGATCATGTCCACAGGTTCTGACCTGTCTAACTTACTCGTTACTCTTAAAATATAAGAAATGTGTCAGTCATCACTTCCCATTACCGAAACCATGCGGACTCAGCCCTATTTTCACATGCAAGTACTTCACAATATAATTCTTAATAATAGACTCTAAAATCTTACCAGCAACCGAAGTCAGGCCGACCGGCCTATAATTTCCTGTCTTCTGTCTCCGTACCTTCTGAATCAGAGTGTTACATTTGCCATTTTCTGCCCTCTGTGGCCCTTCCAACCGACAGTGATTTCTGAAAGATCACCACCGATGCCGGCACAATCGCGTTACCTAATCCCGTCCAAACCCCGTTGTGTATTGCGCCTGGTCCGGTTGACTATTCAATCTTCAGACCTTTCTTTTTCCCCAGCACGTTATCCTTCGAAAGAACCCTTCACCTACTTCTGCCCCGGACACTCTGGACGTTCTGGTACACACTGCGTCTTCCACCGAGAGGATTGATGTCAATTACCTATTCAGATTCTCTGCCATTTCCATTTCCCAATTACTACTTCCCCAGCCTCATTTTCCAGTGGTCCAATGTCTATTTTCGGCTCTCTCTTATCTTTTATATTTCGAATAATACTCCCGCAATTTTCTTTGACATCACTAGCTAGCTTACACATTTTCCATGTTCTCCCACCAAAAGAATATAAAATTAATCGTTTTATATAACTCAGTAGTCACTTTAGTTATCACCTACTGAGCATTGTTTTCATATTTTGTTGTTCTTTTATGTCAGTTTTCATCATCTGATACCTGTCAACGTCTCTCACCCGCATCTGGCATGGTGAGCCACTACATCCTGGTCAGCTCGGGGTGAGTTTTAGTCGATTTCTCTGAAGACTACACACTGGCCATCAGACTCGCAAGGACGATCACCGGGTGACTCTCATGTTTTGATCACTGAACAAGATGACCAAGGTAGCAATTGTTATTATTCTTACTTAATATCTGTCTAACCCAAACTAATTCTGCAATCCCTCTCCACATGTGGTGATAAGAAGGGCAGCACGGTAGCATTGTGAAGCACAATTGCTTCACAGCTCCAGGGTTCCAGGTTCGATTCCGGCTTGGGTCACTGTCTGTGTGGAGTCTGCACATCTCCCGGTGTGTGCATGGGTTTCCTCCGGATGCTCCGGTTTCCTCCCATAGTCCAAAGATGTGCAGGTTAGGTGGATTGGACATGATAAATATCCCTTAGTGTCCAAAATTGCCCTTAGTGTTGGGTGGGGTTACTGGGTTATGGGGATAGGGTGGAGGTGTGGACCTTGGGTAGGGTGCTCCTTCCAAGAGCCGGTGCAGACTCGATGGGCCGAATGGCCTCCTTCTGCACTGTTAATTCTACGATAACTATGATATTTGTCGAATCGTACTCCGAAATAATGTTTTGTAATTAATTCACCTAATTCCCTTTTTCTTTTACATTGTCTATATTATCAGTTATAAATTCAGGCGAGACCAGAGGGCTTATCCATATTCTGGGGTTCGGAGTGTGTATGCCATTAAGCAAGCGTATTTAAATTGGTGCCTCGTGGGTAAAGGTGGCAGCTGAGGATACATCGAGTTTCGCAGACAAGGAAGTTGTGGCAAAGGCACACAATTCATCTAAACCTCCACAAGCTTGGCCATGAGCTTCCAATTCTTTAAACTCTCCACCTTGCTCTAACTGTAACCGTTCTGTTTTTTGTCCGCTTCAATGTTCCAGTGATGCTCAATGCAATCTCGAGAATCAGCTCCTTATCGTCCAGACTCCCAATCCTCCTATTTGGATGGAAAAGAAACTGGCTTGGCTGTAGAACACAGAGAGTAAGAGTGGACGGGAGTATTTCAGAATGGAGATCTGTAGCCTGTGGTGTTCCACAGCGATCAGAGATGGGACCACTGTTGTTTGCAATACATATAAATATCTGGCCGAAAATGTAGATGGTCTGATTAGTAAGTATGCAGATGGCATTAGGATAGCTAGAGTTGCAGATCGTGAAGGGTCTCTCTGGGAATACAACAGAATATAGATAGATTGGACTGTTAGGCAGATAAATAACAGATGGCGTTCAATCCGGAGAAATGCGAGGTGATGCATTTTGGAAGAGCAAATGGCACAATCCTTCATCATTGACATACAGAGAGATCTGGGCATCAGGTCCATAGTTCCAAGAAATTAGCAATGCAGTTGGATAAGGTGGTCAAGAATGCATACGGCATGCTTGCCTGAATCGGGACTGGCATTGAGTACAAGAGTTAGCAGGTGATGGTACAGTTGTATAAACTTTAGCTGGGCCACATTTGGAATATTGCGTGCAATTCTCGTCGCCACACGAGGTGGTTGCTTTGGAGAGAGAGCAAATAAGGTTTTCCTGGATGTTGGCTGGTCCGGTGCGTGTTACCTGTGAGGACAGTTTGAATAAACTCGGACTGTTTTATTGTAAAGACGGGAGCTGACGGGTGACCTAACTGATGCCTGTAAAATTACGGGTGATATAGACAGGGTGAATAGTCAGAAGTATTTTTCCCAGGGTGGAAGTCTCAGTTACGCGCGGCGGGCACAGGTTCATGGTGAGAGGGTGTAAGGTTAGGGAGGCTGTGCGGAGAACACATGTATCTTGATAGGCGGATGAACGGGTGGGTAATGGTGGGGTACAGATCGTTTGGGCAATATGTAGTAGGCCGAAATAAGGAATCTGGATAGGCGCAGGCTTGGTGGACAGAGGAGCCTGTTCCTACGCTGCAATGTTATTTGTCCTTGGTCCTTTGTATTTCTGGACTCAAAATTGAGTGAAACAACTTTACCCCGGAACCTCTGTTTCCATCTTTCTTTCTGTGTTTGATTTGTGTTTGACTTCGTTGGTCTTGTTTTGTTTCCTTCGCTCATCATGTTACATTCAGATTAGTTTCGTGTATTATTCAGACCTCATTTCGGCACAATCTTTGTTTCATGACTACATCCATTAACAGTCCCCCTGTCTTTCCATACAGAAATGTATTGTTCTTCAATATTTATTGGGTTCCACCCTCACACACAACTTCTCGGCACGGCGACAAGGTGGCACAATGGCTAGCACTGCTCTCCCACAACTCCAGAGAACCCCAGTTAATTTCTGGCTCGGTTGACTGTCTGTGTGGAGCTTGCACTTTCCCCTCTCGTCAGAGTGGGTATCGTCCAAGTGCTGCGGTTTCATCCCAAGTTCCTTAGGTGTGCAGGTTAGATGGATTGGCCATGCGAAATTGACCCTTAGTGTACACAAAGTGACGTGGGGTTACTGGTAAATAGGGTGGAGGCCACGACATAAGTAGGGCGCTCTTTCCAAGCGCCGGTGCAGACTCGACGGGCCGAAGAGCCTCCTTCTGTACTGTAAATTTATGATCCTGTGATCCTTTTTTAAATTCTTACCACTCCTCACATCCCCTGGTTTGTTAACTCTCACATTTCTATCGGCCTTCAGTTCTGATGGAAGGCCATCTTAACTGAATCCTTAACTGGGCTTATCGTCACCGATGCTTCCAGACCTTCATAACGCCTCAAGTATATAACATTCCGGTTTAAGATTTCCAGTCTACACTGTATTTGGTTTGAATTTAATCTTTGTGATTAAACGTGAGCCGTGTCGTGGAACAGGTCAGTTCACCCGTCTCCAGGTGGTCTACAATTCTAGTATTGTCCAGAGAGTTTGAGGATGGTTGTGGGACAGATGAGATTGGAACTATATATATTTAATTTGAATACTTTGTGTTTGATTGACTGGTATTTTTCTACAGTTGAGCGCTTGGAGAATTGCATGAGCAGGGCTCCCAGGGCAGTGGTATGTTTTTCTATTCGTGTTGTGAACGTGATCGTGTGATCGTGTTTTGGGGCTGGTTTAGCACTCTGGGCTAATTCGCTGGCTTTGAAAGAAGACCAAGGCAAGACAGCAGCAGGGTTCAATTCCCGTACCAGCCTCCCCGAACAGACGCCGGAATGTGGCGACCAGGGGCTTTTCACCGTAACTTCATTGAAGCCTACTTGTGACAATAAGCCATTTTCATTTTCATTTCACAAGAATATGATGAGCTGTTTTTTTGTTCCTTCTGCCATCTGTTATGTCACACAAGGCCAGTATGAATTATCCATCTCTAAATGTCCCCAGAACTCAGTGTCTAACTCGGCAATTTCAGACGGAAGGTAATATTTATCCAGAATTCCGGGAAACTGCAGTCAAATATAATCTATAAGCGATTTTCTTTTCATTTTCATTTCATTTTATTTCATTTCTAGAGCATAAGCCAATGATCAATTTAAACAGGCAAGGTAGAGAGATTTTCTCGGCACAGGGGCTAAGTGCGGCTGCATTTAAACCATAAACTAGGTCATTCCTGTTTCACCAGAGTCCCACCTGTGGAACTCTGATGTAACACGGTATCATCGGCTCTTTTGAATGATTTAGAGGGAGTTGTACTGGGGAAGCATAGGTCAGCCAGAATTACTGGACAGTCTCCGTGTAAATATCTGTCCCATTATTTCACTGCTTCACTCTGTCTTTTCAGGGGGAGCTGTACGGGGTCAGCATAACTCAGTGAGAATTACGGGATAGTCTCTGTGCAGATATCCACCCATGGTATCATTGCTTCTCTCTGACTGTTACAGAGGGAGCTGTGCTGGGATCACAGAGGACTGTACGAATCACTCGATCGGAGATGTGTAAATATTTATCCCAGTTTAGCATTACTTCGCTCTGGCTGTTTCAGACGGAGCAGTTTTGGGACAGCACAGGTCAGTGAGAATCACTAGACAGTTTGTAACTGTTTAAATATCTATTCCGCAATTTAACCAGGTAAGAAATATGAGCTGTATTGTCAATTCTGCCGTCGGTCTCGTTATTTATCAATAACATATTCATCTATGTCTTAAGGACACTCTCTGAGTTTGCCGCAGAGCCTTCTGCCCTAAAGGATGGTCTTTTAGACGCCTAAAACTACTCACAATATTGCAAATGGAGTCTGAGCAGAGCATTATACAGACTCAACAGTACATCCGTGTCTTGTATTGTAGCCACCTCAACATGAAATCTAACATGTACATTTGCCTTCCCAACTACCAACTGAGCTTCAATGGTAACTTACACAGAATATTTAACTGGGGCTTCTCTTTATGCTTCTGATAGCCAACGATTTTTCCCATTGAGAAAATGGTGCCAGAAAATATTTGCCCCGCCAATGTATTTAAAAGCACGATGTTACATATCATATTTCATTTGCTTCTTCGTTACCCACTCTCCCAGCCTGGTAAAGTCCTTCTGCAGCCTCCCACTTAGAAAAAGTTACTTGTCCCTTTCTATATATTGGAATCATCAGCAAACGTTGCAACAATGCACGCACTTCCTTCTGAAAGATCGCTTGTGTATATCACGAATAGTTGTGGTTCCAACACTGCCCCCTGCGGAACATGCGTCATCACCATGTGCCATCCTGAAAAAGATCACTTTGTCCCCACTCTCTGTCAATGCCAACTATCCAAGCATCTATCCATGCCAGTAACTTGCCCTAATGACATGGGCTCTGATTTAGCGGCTTTCTGTACGGCACATTACCTAAGGTCTTCTGGAAATCTAAATGGCTCAAGTCCTAGGTTCTCTTTTGTCTAACTTACTTGGTGCGTCTTATGAAAATATAAGAGAATTGTCAGGCATGATTTCGCACTAACGAAGCAATGGTGACTCAGTCCTATTTCCCATGCAGTTAGATTGGATTGGATTTGGTTATTATTATGTGGACCGAGGTGCAGTATTTTTCTACGAGCAGCTCAACTAGATCATGAAGTCCATAAGAAATAAAGTAAAAGAAAAGAAAATACATGATCGGGCAACACACGATGCACATGTAAATACATAGACACCAGCGTCGGGTGAAGCATACAGTGGTGTAGTGTTACTAAGTTCAGTCCATCATAGGGCCGTTTAGTAGTCGGTAACAGCTGGGAAGAAGCTATCTTTGATCGTGGTCGTGCATGTTCTCAGATTCTTGTGTCTCCTGCCCGATGCAAGAAGTTGGAAGATTTGAATAAGCCGGGTGGGCGGGGTCTTTGATTATGCTGCCCGCATTCACCAGTCAGCGATAGGTGTGCATAGAGTCAATGGATGGGAGGCAGGTTCGTGTGATGGACTGGGCTGTCTTCATGACTCTCTGAAGTTTCATGAGGTCTTGGGACGAGCAGTTACCATACCAGGTGTGAGGCAGCCAGATAAGATGCTTTCTATGGTGCATCCATAAAAGGGGGCAGCACGGTAGCATTGTGGATAGCACCATTGCTTCACAGCTCCAGGGTCCCAGGATCGGTTCCGGCTTGGGTCACATGTCTGTGCGGAGTCTGCACATCCTCCCCATGTGTGCGTGGGTTTCCTCCGGGTGCTCCGGTTTCCTCCCACAGTCCAAAGATGTGCAGGTTAGGTGGATTGGCCATGATAAATTGCCCTTAGTGTCCAAAATTGCCCTTAGTGTTGGGTGGGGTTATTGGGTTATGGGGATAGGGTGGAGGTGTTTACCTTGGGATGGGTGCTCTTTCCAAGAGCCGGTGCAGACTCGATGGGCCGAATGGCCTCCTTCTGCACTGTAAATTCTATAATAATCTATGAGTTACTGTGGACATGCGGAATTTCCTTAGCTTTCTGAGGACGTATAGGCGCTGTTGTGCTTTCTTGGTGGTAGCCTCGATGTGGGTGGACCAGGACAGATTTTTGGTGATGTGTGCCTCTAGGAATTTGAAGCTGTTAACCATCAACACCTCGGTCCCGTTGATGCTGACAGGGTTGTGTACAGTAATTTGCTTTCTGAATTCAATGTCTAGCTCTTTAGTTTTGGTGGCATTGAGAGATAGATTGACGTCGTTGCACCACTCCAGTAGGTTCTCAATCTCCCTCCTGTATTCTGACTCGTCGCTATTCGCGATCCGGCCCACCATTGCCGTGTCGTCAGCAAACGTTTAGATGGAGTTTGAACCAAATTGTGCCATGCAGTTGTGTGTGAACAGAGAGTATAGGAGGGGGCTAAGTACACGGCCTTGCAGGGCCCCGGTATTGAAGACTATTGTGGAGGAGGTGTTGTTGTTTATTCTTACTGATTGTGGTCTGTGGTCAGAAACTTGAGCATGCCATTGCAGAGTGAGGAGCCACGTCCTAGGTTTTGGAGCTTTGATATGAGTTTGGATGGGATTATGGTATTGAAGGCGAAGCTGTAGTACTCCTCAATGTTATCCTTAATAAATGACTCTAAAACCTTACAAATAACCGAAATCAGGCTAAACGGACGATAATTTTCCGTCTTCTGCCTCCCTCCCTCCTTATTCAGAGTGTTAAATTTGCAATTTTAACCTCCGCAGTGGACCTCACTGCCAATAATAATTCCTGAAAGATCACCACCAATGCCTGCACAATCTCCTCAACTGTCCCCGTCAGAAAGCAAGTGTGTGGTGGAAACGGTCTGGGTGACTAATCCGTCCCCACACCTTTTCTTTTCCCAAACACTGTATCCTTAGTTATGGCCCCTCACTCACTTTTGCCCCCTGACTCTCTTGAAGTTCTCGTGTCTCATTGGTGTCTTCCACTGTGAAGACGGATGCCAAGTAATTGTCAGATTCTCTTCCAATACCTTTTTCTCAATTAGTACTTCCGCAGCGTCATTTTCCAGTTGTCCAATGTCTATTCTGAGATCTCTTATCTTTTATATTTAGAATAAAACGCATGCAACTTTATTCTATGTTGATAGCTAACGTACACTCATATTAAGTACATAACAACATAAGAACTAGGAGCAGGAGTAGGCCATCTGGCCCCACGAGCCTGCTCCACCATTCAAAGAGATCATGGCTGATCTTTTGTGGAGTCAGCTCCACTTTCCGGCCCGAACACCATAACCCTTAGTCCCTCTATTCTTCAAAAAACTATCTCTCTTTATCTTAAACACATTTAATGAAGGAGTCTCTACTGCTTCACTGGGCAAGGAATTCCATAGATGCACAACCCTTTGGGTGAAGAAGTTCCTCCTAAACACAGTCCTAAATCTACTTCCCCTAATTTTGAGGCTATGCCCCCTAGTTCTGCTTTCACCCGCCAGTGGAGACAACCTGCCCTCATCTGGAAACTCTGGCACCTGGAAAATATTGTATCTACTCCTTCCAAATAAATATGAAATTAATAGTTCTACATATTTTAGTAGTGAATTCAGTTCACAGATACTTAGCATTGTGTCCGTGTTTTGTTCTTTTGTTATTCATTTTTTATCATCTGCTGAATTTTACTTTAAGTGTTGTTTTTTCGCCCACATCAGGTTGGATGAACCACATAAATCATGGGCAGCTCGGGTGAATTTTTGTCTCGTAGATTTCGCTGAAGATTACACATTGGTCATCAGACTCGCAAGGACGATCACGATGATGACTCATGTTTTGATCACTAACGAAGATGACCAAGTTAGCAAGCGAAGAACCTATTCTTTAAGCCACTCTTCACCCGTGGTGATATTTGACGAATCTTTCACTGAACGAACGTTTGGAATCAATTCTCCTCAATCCCTTTTTGTTTTCCACATCTAAGTTATCAGGCATAAATTCACGCGCATCCAGATTTTGAGGTCTGCTCCAAATTTTGGACGTGGAAGTCTGTTTTCAGTTAAGCATCCGTGTTTAAATTGATGCTTCTGGGGCAGAGGCGGCAGCTGAGGATACACAGTGTATCACAGTCGTGGAAGTGGTGAAACGGCACGCAACACCTCCATTCAGACCACAAGCTTGGCTGTGAGCTTCCGATTCATTTAATTCTCTACCTTGTTCAAACTGTGAACTTCTCTGCTTTGCCTGCTGCCCTGTCTCAATGAAATCTCGGGAATCAGCTCCATGTCGAAAAGACTAGGTAATCTAGAGGTTTGGATGAAGAAAGAACTAGATTGGATGTAGAAAACAGAGAGGAACAGTGGAAGGGAGCTTTTCTGAATGTGGATCTGTAGCCACTGGTGTTCCACAGGGATCAGTTTTGGCACCACTGTTTGTAATACATATAAAGAATCTGGAGGAACATGTACAAGGTCTGATTAGAAAGTTTGCAGATGGCATTACATAGCTTGAGTTGAGTCTTTAACCAGGTTTATCTTCACCGACGTGCCTGACCTGCTGAACTGCTCAAGTATGTGTTATTACTGTGTCAGATCTCCAGTATGTGGGTTTGAATTGAACCGTTATTATTAAACCTGCTCCGTGCAGTGGAAAAGTTCAGTTCACCCGTCTCCATGTGCTGTGCAAATCTTGCAATTGTCCAGAATGTTTGAGAATTGTTGTGGGACAGATGAGTTTGGAACTATATATATTTGATTTGAATACATTGTGTTTGATTGATTCTGGTGTTTTTCTACAGACTGGCGCTTGGAGAATTGCATCACCAGGGCTCCCAGGGAAGAGGTGTGTTTTCATATTCGTGTTGTGAAAAAGAATATGATGAGCTGCTTTGTGTTCCTTCTGCCATCCGCTGTGTCACGCAAGCCAGCATGACTTGTCCATCCCTAAATTTCCCGAGAACTCATTGTCCAACTCCGCTATTTCAGAGAAAAGGAAATATTAACCAGGATTCTGGGAATCTGCACTCAAATGTAGTCCAGAGCAGGAGCCAATCATTACTTGAAACAATAAGGAAAGAGAGATTTTCTCGGCACAGTGGCTAACTGCAGTTGCGTTGAAGCCCATAAACTAGATCAGTCATGTTACAGGAGATTCCCCCTTGTGGAACCATCTATCTCATGGTATCATTGTCTCTGTCTGAATGGGCTCCCAGAAAAGAGTTATTTTTATCGTTTACTGCTGTGAACAGAATATAACGAGCTGTTTTTTTGTTCCTTCTGCCATGTGCCATCTTACACATGGCCTGCATAATTTATCCATCCCTAAATTTCCCTAGACATCAATGTCTAACTCGGCCTTTATCTGCGTCCACATTCTCCTGTCACTCACCACCCTCTGTGCAAAATACCTGCCTCGCACAGCTGCTGTAAAAATTGACTCACCCACATTAAAGCTATGGCCCCTGGTGACTGACCTCTCCACCCTGGGAATGAGATCCTGCAAGTCCACTCTATCGATGCTTCTCATAACCTTGTAGACCTGTATCAGGTCACACATCAACCTCCGCCGTACTAATGAAAACAATCCGAGTCTATTCAGCCTCTCCGCTTAGCGACCTGCATTGTACACAATATTCCAAATCGGCCATACCAAGTTTCTGGACAACTGTAGCATGACTTGCCAGTTTTTATATTCGATGACCCGTCCAATGAAGGAAAGCATTTCATATGCTTTCTTGACTACCTTTCCACTTGTTTTGCCACTTTCAAAACTCTCTGAACTTTAAGACAGAGATGGAAAGATAATGAAGTCGTTGGGATGATTGGTTCTATGAAGCTCTTATATTTTATAGTTTTAGCGGGTTATATCTCGCGATAGATATTTGCACAGTTACAGGCTGTCCAGTAATCTTCACTGTCTTCTGCTGTCCCAAAACAGCTGTCCATGAGACAGCCAGAGAGAAGCAATGATACAATGAGATAGATATTTGCACATGTAGTGTCAAGTGCTTCGCACTGTCCTCTGCAGTCCTGGTACAGATCCCTCAGCAATAGTTAGAGAGATGCAACAATGCTCTGTGATAGATATTTACACAGACGTTGCCCAGTATTTCTCACTGTCCTGTGCTGTCGCGGTGCCTCTCTGTAACAATAAGAGTGAAGCAATGATACCATGTGATCGATATTTACAAAGTTACAGACTGTCCAGAAATTCCCACTGCCCTTTGCTGTCTCAAGTCAGCTCCCCTGAGGACAACCTGCGAGAAGCAATGGTCCTGTGCGATAGATATTTACACAATGACTGTCCAGTAGTTCTCACTGCGCTGTGTTACCCAGTACAGCCTCGTCTGAAACCGGTACTGCTCAGAGGGATATTTACTGGCACAGCACTTGTCAGTCAGAATTACTGGGCCTTCTCCGTCTTCCATTGCTTCTCTCCGTCTGTTTCAGACGCGCGACAACGCAGAATCGCCGAGCAGAAACTTATAGCCAAGTTCCGCACACATGAGTGCGGCCTCAACCGGGACCCGGGATTCATGTCGCATTACATTCATCCCCCACCATCTGGCCTGCGAAATCCAACCAACTGTCCTGGCTTGACACAATTCACACCTCTTTAACCTGGGGTTACCCCATCTCAGGATCAGTAAAGATTTAATCACCTGCTAATGCTCGCATTCCAAGCATTGCCTGGCATCTTTGAATTTGTCTATATATGTGTTTCTGGAACATACCTCTTCATTCACCTGAGGAAGCAGCAGCGCTCCGAAAGCTAGTGACATCGAAACAAACCTGTTGGACTTTAACCTGGTGTTGTAAGACTTCGTACTGTTTCAGAGGGGTATTTGCTGGGACAGCACATGCCATTCAGAACTACTGCGCATTCTCCGTGTTCCATTGCTTCTCTCTGTCTGTTTCAGAGGGGTATTTGCTGGGACAGCACATGCCATTCAGAACTACTGGGCATTCTCCGTGTTCCATTGCTACTCTCTGTCTGTTTCAGAGAGTGCTGAACTGGGTCAGCACAGGTCAGTGAGAATTACAGCACAGTCTCAGTCTCTATTAAAACATCCAGGATTCTGCGAGGCCTGCATAGAGTGGATTTGGAGAAGATGTTTCCACTTGTACGAAAAACTAGAACCATTGGACACAATCTCAGACTAAATGGGTGATCCTTTTAAACAGAGATGAGGAGGAATTTCTTCATCCAGCGGGTGGTGAATCTGTGGAACTCTGCAGCAGAAGGATGTGGAGGCCAAATAACTGAGTGTCTTTAAGACAGAGATGGATATGCCCTTGATTAATAAGTGGATCACGGGTTCTAGGCAGAAGGGAGGAGAATGGGGATGAGAAAAATAGCAGCCATGCTTGAATGGCGGAGCGGACTCGATGGGCCGAGTGGCCTAATTCTGCTACTATGTCTTATTGTCTTATAGCAAGAAGTCTTATAACACCAGGTTTAAGTCCAACAGGTTTGTTTCGAATCACTAGCTTTCGGAGCGCTGCTCCTTCCTCAGGTGAATCAAGGAGTTGCGCTCCGAAAGCGAGTGATTAGAAGCAAACCTGTTGGACTTTAACACGGTGTTGTAAGACTTCTTACTGTGCACACCCCAGTCCAATGTTGGCACCTCCACATTATGGTCTTATGGTTTTATGCTGCCTCAGGAAACTAAGGAAACTCGGCATGTTGACTCTTACTATTTTTTGCAGATCCATCATGGAAAGCATCTGGTCTGGCTTCGTCACAGCCTGGTATGGCACCTACTCGGCCTAAGACCATAGAAAACTACAGAGAGTCGTGAACACAGCCCAGTCCATCACACGAACCTGCCTCCATCCATTGACTCTGTCGACAGCTGCCGCTGCATTGGCGAAGTGAAGCGGGCAGCATAATCAAATATCCCAGAGTGGCTTACTTACTCGTCTAACGTATTTCGCCGGACAGGAGAGCCAGAAGTCTGACACACGCGCTAACAGATTCAAAAACAGCTTATACCCTCAGTTATCAGAATCATGGATGACCCTCTGTGGACTGATCTGTTCTCCTCACACATCTTCTCTACTGAGCAGCACTGCACTCCTGGATACTTCACCCGATGCCTGTGGCTATGTATTTACATTGTGTATTTATGCATGCTCTCTGTTTTTTATGTCTGGAATGATCAGTCTGCACTGTACGCAGCATAATACTTTTCACTGCACTTCGGTACACGTGACAATAAACAAATCCAATCCAATCTCAAGCCACTCTTACACGGCTTAGCTACAGTATGATGTCTTACAGCACCAGGATAATGTCTAACAGGTTTGTTTCCAATCACGATCTTTCGGAGCGCAGCTCCTTCCTCGGGCGTTCTGAACGCCAGTGATTGGAACCAAACCTGGTGGAGTTTAACCTGGCGTTGTAAGCCTTCTTACTGTGCAGACCCTAGCCCAACTCCGGCAGCTCCACATCATGGCTAAGCTAGACCGGGTTAATATTCTACTTCATTATGATATAAAATGTGTTGGATTGAAAGGGGTTTGCTGACCCTATTTGTGCAGTGACTGTAATTTATGTCAGTCTCCATGGATCCTAATTGTGTCAGTGGAGGCTTTTCCTCTGCTATTAATAATGGAGTCATTTCAATGTGTTCTCCCAAACTGTAGTGTGGGCACCAGCTTCAACACTGACAGAGATCAGTGGCTTCAGAGATACCGAGAGGAGGGATCCGAATCTGAGATCGATCGAGCGGAATATTCCAGCAATGGACCAGAGTCTGAGAACAATCGATCCGATAGTTGCAACAATGGACAGGAGTTTAGCCGAGGGTCTTTTTTTTCTCAAGATTGGACTTTTTTAGCATTCAAAGTTCAATGTGCACTCTTGCGGAAAAAACTAGCCAAAACTTCAAGGTTTCTCAAAGGTCTTTTATTATAACACGAAGTTCGTGGAGGGAGTTAGAGTGACCACCGTCCTTCTAATTGTCCCCACCTTACAAGAGTATAGCAGCACTTTATATGGTTTAATAAGCAATATTTAGAAAAAACGAGGCATTCCTTTGATAAGCCCAGACACAGAAAAGCGAGCAGGATTAAACAACAGGCCTTGAATTCCCAGCCTAAGAACAATAATAATTGTCTACTCTCAGCAAAATGTGCAGCTGTGCACTTGTTTAGATAGTCTGACCTTCTGCCTATTACATGCAGAACGTCTTGACTGAAATAAAGCTAATATGTCCATCATGCTTTGCCAAATGCCTATTGCCATGAAATATAGACAAGCAGCCAGTTAAGAAGGAATACAGGGTATTAAGGCAATTAATCCGCCAACTAAAGTTCCTTCTACAATTTCCTCCTTGTTGATCATATGATCAACACATTGTTAGTACATCACAGTGTCCTCAGCAGCAAAGGGTGGGTTATAATGTACGGGGAATGGACGTATGATAGGCACCTGTTTGTTAAGAGGCTGGGACCATGGAGGCAAAGCTGACATCCGCGCCCCCATGTCCTGACAACATCCTGAGCAACATTTAAACAGTAACCATACGACAATCAGCATTACAATAATGATTACAATCCAAATCACAATCCTCTGTCCTAATATTCCCAACCATCCAAAGCCAAAGTCCCATCCCTCATCCTCATGCAATCGTGCTACCTCGCGACGAATGTGATCCACCAGGTTATCAATTTTCTCTGAGTTATCAGGGATGAATGTGCAGCAGTCACTGCCAATCAGGGCACAAGTACCTCCCTTCTCTGCTAACAATAAATCAAGGGCCATCCTATTCTGTAGGGCAACTGCTCTTATAGCAACCATCTCAGTCTCTATCTGGTGAACAGCTTCCGCAGTGTCATTAGCTACCTGCTCAAGGATGTCTCTTAATTCGCGTAGTTCGTATGCATTCCTAATGGTGGCATCATGATTCCCAGCATTTGTGCCCATGTCATAACACTGCGTGTCGTCCTGTGATGTGGATGGTTCTTTAGTTGTTGGACGTGATGTACATAAGCCACTACGTATCCCAAATAGCAGGAGCCCTCCCAATGTTCTGGTAACCATGGGTACGCCTTGCGTCCACAGATAAAGTATGTGCTGTTATATGCGGTCAGGTTTCCTTTACTATCAGTCATCATGAGTCTAATCGGATCCCCTCCCCAGGGGCCTCCATTAGTACGATTTTCAACCGCTGACCAGTCAAAGACGAATAGCCCTTTAACTGTAAGGCGGGGCATAGGGGGTTGCCAATTCAAGGTCTGGTCGCACTGACTTGTGCCGACTGGGTAGGTCCCATCTGTTTTATGTTTCCTAAAGCATATGCTACCTTTTCGAACTCCAGTATAATCGGGAAGGATCAAACAAGGCGGCTGGTGTGTCACATTAAATCTAGGCCACCACCATCCTTTAAACCTAATCATCTCGTATCCAGCTGATCTCCAATCTAACATATCTGTGTATCTTCTCCACGTCCTGTACTATTTTGTCTCAGAGTCTATTCTGCTATCTCTTTACTGCCGAAGGGGATAGGTCCTACAGGGATGCCCTCCTCCAAGCATCTGGAAATTTGTGTACAAACCCAACAACTGAATTTGTTTACCCTCTCTGCGTAAGAGTGGGACATGTATATCAAGGTGTTAGTGTTCAGTTTACCCTCTACATGATGTTGGAGTAATATGATAATATAAAAACATCAACGCCGTCATTCTCTTCAGGTTAGCGTCTCACTAGTACTCTCAAAGTTCTGTATGATGTAGTTTACACGAGTTGCGTGGATCCCATCTGGCTTTTCTTTTACTTTAACGGCTGTTCGGGTTGTTAGCAGCACTTGGTCGGGTCCATTCCACCTGGGAGAAAAATAATCTTTGTTTAGTGCTTTCACATACACTTGATCTCCAGGTTTCCAGGGTATTTCCCTCTTTTGGACGCATCTGAACCTTTTGCACCTTTTCATGTATTTGTTTTTTTGCAACGGTTTCACACATGGCCTGGGCATACTTTAGTGATGCCTCATCTGCCCATATCATGGGTACTGCCGCTGGAGTCATTGGGGGTTTAGTTCCAGTTGTCATGGGACGTTCCAATTATTTTCTCATCCGGGGTTAAACCCGTATTACGATTTCTCTGATTTCTCAGGGCATACATTACTATGGGTCTGGCATCTGGCCACAGCAGCCCATTTTGTTGACACACTTTTGTAACTGCAGTTTTAATTATTCCATTTGCCCTTTCCACCGTTCCTGAGGATTGGGGCTGATTGGGGATATGCAATTTCCAGTCAAATCCCATGGCTTCTGTTCGGGCTTTGGTCAATTTGCTAGTGAAATGAGTTTCCCTGTCACTGTTAATACCCATTGGTATCACAATCGCAGGATATTCGTCCTTTAACACTTCAGTTGTCTGATTTTCCATTGGCTTATCAACTCCCACCTGCGATCCAGCTCTATCATTAACCAAGATAAACTGTATTCCTGGACACGATAATTTCCCTATTCCTCCTACTACCACTTCGCCACTCTTCGCTGGACTTTCCAACCTCACCTTATATAATGGAACACTACTCCCCTCACCCTGAATTCCACACATTACCACCTTTTCTGGCAACATTGATCCCAGACTACATAACTCCTCATCTCTTACCATCAAAGATTGACTAGTTCCCGTATCTCTTAAAATTGTGACTTCTTTGCCTACTGCTCCTGATACACATGAGTAAACTTTACCCACACAAGTAAATTCTTTAAAAAAATCTGGCACCTTCTTATCAATCACCTCTTGAACAGGCTGTACAATATTTTGCACCTCCTTCGCTTCACTTGGGCTTTCCTTTACCACTTTATCAAACCCCACTGTCTTATCCTGTTTTACCATATCAACCTTCCCAGCGCTTTTCTTCAACCACCAACACTGTGACTTCACATGGCCTAGTTTATTACAGTGAAAATAATTGAAACTTTTCACTTATGTTCCACCCTCCTGGATTTCTTTTTTAATCTGAGGTACACTCTCTTTATTGTCTCCCATCACATCACCTTTACCTTTGCCACTTGAGTATTTCTCATGTCCCCCGTTTCTATCCCTCACCAGCTGAAATTGATGTCGAAAACCAAGCTTTGATTTATGAACTAATTCATAATCATCTGCCATTTCTGCTGCTAATCTCGCAGTTTTAACCCTCTGTTCTTCCATATGAGTTCTCACTACATCAGGAATTGAATTTTTAAACTCCTCCAAAAGTCTAATTTCTCTGTGAGCTTCATACGTTTGGTCTATTTTCAAAGCCCTTAACCATCTAACAAAATTGTCGAGATAGCAACCTGCTTTTAACGAAGAGTGATGCTCCTGTAGGGAGGCTTGCTCCTGTGTCTGTTTTAACTTTGGTTCTGTTATGGTGGATGGAAGTTCAATTACAGCCGCTTGCAGTTGTGGCTGATGTTTGAGAGCCCCTTCCTTTGCTATGTTATAGCAAATCTATTGCCGCATGAGACTTCATCGTCTGCGATAGTATGCGCTTCACACTTTAAAACGGCTATCTTGCTGGGCAGCTGAACCGCATCCAGTAAATTTAAAACCAATTTAGCATGTTTAATAGGTTGGCCGGAGGAAGTAATGAATCCCCAATTTTTCCATAACTGGCCAAAATCATGTACTACCCCAAAAGCGGATCGGGAATCAGTGTAACTATTGACTGTTTTATTTCTAGCTCGAATACATGCTTTAGTAAGGGCAAACTATTCGGCCGCTTGAGCAGACGTTCCCGAAAGCAGACCAAAAGCTTCCACAATCTTGAATGGAGTTACTATTGCATCACCGGCCAGGAGGGTCATATCATTTGCTCGGTTTGCTGACCCATTGGTGAGAAAGATGATGTCTGCATTTTCTCGTGGGTGACTCAATAAATCAGGTCGAGAGGTTGTGGTGGCTTCAACCAAAAGTAAACATTCATGATCATCCATATGTTCTGTTTCCGAGGGCGCGGGTAAGAGTGTAGCAGGGTTGACAGCTGGCGCTCGCTTGTAGGTTAAGTTGGTTTTAGAGAGGATTACTTCGTACCCAGTATGTCGAGCCGCAGTAAAATGCTACGTTGCGGATGAATTAAGCAGCAGGAAAACTGATTTTTTTTCTACTATGGCCGCTGTGGCTGCTACTGCTCTTAAGCAATTTGACATACCCTTTACCACACCGGGTAATAGGCAAGGCGTCTTTTCCCTCCTCAATGCTCTTGCACCAGGTCCCCTGTTGCAAATCCCCCTGCTTCATTCACATAAAGAGTAAAGGGTTTGCTGAAATTAGGAAGTCCCAAGGCAGCGGCGCTAATCATGGCTTGTTTCAAATTACGAAATGCTTGCTCCCTCTCTGGGATCCAGGTAACAACTGAAGGGGCATCCTGTAGGGTAGCCTTTCGCAATACTGTGTCCATCGCTCTATAGTCCAGTATCCACTGCCTGCAATAGCCCACCATTCCGAGGAAGGTAAAGGTTTCCTTTTCCGTGCGTGGTGTTGGTACCCTTGCTACAGCCGGTATTCTTTCAGACCCAAGCCTCCGCTGTCCTTGCTGCAGCTGAAATCCAAAATACGGAACTGTCTCCTGACAGAATTGCAGGTTGTCCATTGAGACCCTATGCCCTCTTTCTGCCAGATGTGATAATAACACAAGGGTATTCTGTTGACAAACTAGCCCTCCCTCTGAGGCTATCAATAAATTGTCATCATATTGAGGGACTGTTGAGCCTGCAGACAACTGGCACTCGTCCAAGTCACTTTTAATACTGTTAATTCCGATATGTAGGGTAAATTGATGTTGACTTTCCGGGTGCAATGGCATGGAGAAAAAGGCTGAGAAAGTATCCTTGTTGGTGGTATAGAAGACAAAATGACATTTATGTCCGGCACCAATGGAAAATAGTGATAACAATTTTATTGATGGCTCAAAGATCTTGCACAAAGCACCACTCGTTGGGACTTCCTACCTTTGGAATGGGGAGTATAGGGGTGTTACGGGGGCTTTGTGTTCTCTTCAGCACCCCTTGCTGTAATAGTGCATTGGTCACTCCCTCTATCTCTTTTTCTGCTTCCGGTGCCAACCTGTATAGTTTTAGGCAGGGCAGGGCAACGTTCTTCTGTATCTGCACCCTATGCGCTGGGGCAGAATGTACTTTTCCAACATGATTTTTATGTTGGGGCCCGTAGATGTGCCAGTACCTGGGCCAGGATTGAAGGGAGCAAATGATGGCTCTCTCGGGGAGGTTGTTGTCTTTCAAATGTAGTGGGTCATTGCTCCTCTTTCCAGGTCACTTTCCCATCCTGTTTGCCATAAAATTCTATCAGGCAATTTCGTCCGTCCATTTCAATATAAATCCCATGTATTACTTTTTTCTTTTGGCCTCTTTGATCACTTCTCCTATTTGCTTTGCTTTAGCGGGATGTCTTACGGCCAATGTTAAATGGGGTTCTGAAGGTAAACCCATCCTAAAAAGGTCCCTCTGACTATAGGTCAACTGTACTAACATTCCTCATCCCACAACACCGAAAAATAAAAAGGAGTGACATGTAATGAGGTCTGCTTTCCTAAGTGACTTTGTGTTTGTAAATTGTATGCGTGCTCATCCTCACGAGCATACCAAGCCGTGCAATGGGTCACTATATTCTCTCATCTGGACTCTAACAAGTGTTTTAGTAGCTGTGCCCAAGGGTCATTAATCTTTTGTAAGACTTCCTACAGTTTTTAATTTTTTTTTTTAACAGTGGTATTGTAAGGGTTCAAGTTCAGCTTCCAGCAGAGAACACAGACACAGAGCGATCGGGCGCAGTCTCAGAAGTTATTACATTTTTCAGCTGATGAGCTCATATTTGAGACAGTTCTATAAACATTCCATTACCAATGCGATGTATTACCCTTCCTAATTTGCAGAGCGTCTGTCTGCCTAATAGGGTCAGGTGTCGCTAGTTGCGGTACATCCTTCCTGGGGGTTAATTGCCCCTTGGCCCCTTGCACGATAGCCTCTTTCCCTTTATTTCCAACCAGTGTTCGAGGGACTCATTTCCTTCATTCAAACGATTATCATTATTGGGAACCCAGCCCCCATTTATGTCGCGTGGGACTGCAATCCCAAGCTTCAAAGCAAAGATGCACCATAAGAGTACTTTAGAAGCAGCAACACATTCCCTGGGAGGAGGCTATACATAGTACACATTTAAGTCAATTTCCAATGATTGATTTTATAGGCATTAGCTAGTCTTCGAGACGTATATTTTTTCTTTGTCAATTCAGAAAAGATCAACTGTCTGCTGAAATGGTTAATGTTTCCTGCAGAATCTAAGGGGCAGAGAACTTGGCATGATGCCATTTACGTTTTTTCACGTAATCTAAAAACGTATTCATATTCAATTACTTTCATTCGTAAAGGCACTTTCTTTCTTTTAAACTGATCGTAATTTCCAATGTTACCGTTCATTAGAGAAATCTCAACAAAAATCACTGAAGTTATAATCTCTGACTCACACAGACAGACGATAAAAAATACAACCCACTTCATGCTTTGACTAAAATTAATTGGTTAAACAAAACACACAGATTCTCACAGCTCACAAATATCACAGTTAACCGTTAGCCTTATCTCACGGCGACAGACAAATCTCGCTTTTACCTTAATCTTCGATTTACTTTTACTCCCCTGTTTTTTTCTCCGAAAGGGGGTCAGCTTCATTAGATTCCTATGCGGGACATATAGGTTTACCAACCTCATTCCGTTGCTTTACGATTGTTTCTTTTCATTGTCTTACTCATTTTGACTCCCTTATCTGTCCTCTTTCAGGAGTTCACCTTCTTTCTCGCTCCGGATATCTTTACCGAGGCTTTGGGACGACCTGTGAGGGAGCGGCGAGTTTAGTGCTCATCGTCCCTTCTGCAAAATACGTTAGAACATATAAATAACAATAACAACAACCGCGGAAATCGGAAATCATTTACAAATACTACAGGGAGCGCACACCGCTGTTTATCATTTCACGAACCTCGAAGTCTTTTTTTATTTATTTCAGTCTCTAAGGCACCTTTTTCTTCCCATGCAGCTATCATTAATTTATCAACTAAGATAACTCTCCGAGCATGAGTCACTGGCCGGTAATTAAGGCTGCCGAGCCGCAGACCCCCCCTTTCAGCTGGGGTCGCGCTATAGCTCTCTCCCTTTCAGCTGAGAGAGTCCTGTTTAGAGATTCGTTTCGGGGTTCACGTCCCGTTAAATTAGGAAAACTGCAATTCTTTTGACAAAGAAAAAATATACGTCTCGAAGAATGGCTCATGCCTATAAAATCAATCATTGGAAATTGACTAAATTTGTCGTGAAAATCATAATAAAGATAAATTCCTCGAGGTTCGATTTAAGGAAATTTATTTACACAAATATACTTGTGGAGAGAGAGTGTTTCAGCTGCAAAGCCAAGGCACTGCACTCTGAGTTCTGCAGTCAAAAACCATTATATTTATAGGTTGAAAGAAACAACTTTGAAGAGATAAAGCTTGGGAACATACGCTAGACGAAATATGAATGTTTTGCTCTTGGTTTAAAAACAATTCGAGTCCGCATTTTGTTGTCCTTCGGAAGAACAACTTATTATCATAATAAGGCCAGCACCACAAACTAAGCAGTATTTGGTTTACATTACTTGACCTCCTTATTTTTGCTCAAAAGCAGTGTTAAAATATAGTTAATATTACCAGCATGCTTCTAAATTGGTAACTCATTAACTTCCCTTCAACACTTACCAACACACGAAGAGTTAAGTTTCTGCCAGCTACTGCTAATTGGAGCAGTTTCCTTCCCAGCCAATCAGGTCACTGCTTTGCTGTGATGTCACTCTTCAAGGTAAGATTTTAAAGTTTTGAAAGAGGAAAACTTACCTTCCTGACTGACCCCTGGCCACTGCTCCTGCCGAAAATCTGACGGCCACTTCTCCGGCAGCTGTGTCCCCGCCGCACTCCTCGCGCTCTTTTATCCTCTCTCCCCGCTCCCCTCCTCGGGCCCTTTGATCCTGTGTACCCGCCGCTCTCCTCGCACTCTTCCACTGTCTCCCCGCCGCTCTTTTATCGTGTGTCCCCACAGCTCTCCTCGCCCTCTTTCCCTGAGTCTACGCCGCTCTCCTCGCTCTCATTCCGAGTCTCCGCAGCTCTCCTCGCGCTCTTTCACTGAGTCTCCGCCGCTCGCCTCGCGCTCTTTCACTGAGTCCCCGCCGCTCTCCTCGCGCTCTTTCACTGAGTCACCGCCGCTCTCCTCGCGCTCTTTCACTGAGTCTCCGCCGCTCTCCTCGCGCTCTTTTACTGTGTCCCCGCCGCTCTCCTCGCGCTCTTGCACTGAGTCTCCGCCGCTCTCCTCGCGCTCTTTCACTGAGTCCCTGCCGCTCTCCTCACGCTCTTTCCCTGAGTCTCCACCACTCTCCTCGAGCTCTTTCACTGAGTCTCCGCCGCTCTCCTCGCGCTCTTTCACTGAGTCTCCGCCGCTCTCCTCGCGCTCTTTCACTGAGTCCCCGCCGCTCTCCTCGCGCTCTTTCCTTGAGTCTCCACCGCTCTCCTCGCGCTCTTTCACTGAGTCTCCGCCGCTCTCCTCGCGCTCTTTCACTGAGTCCCCACCGCTCTCCTCGCGCTTTTTCACTGCGTCCCTGCCGCTCTCCTCGCACTCTTTCCCTGAGTCTCCGCCGCTCACCTCGCCGCCCTCTTTCACTGAGTCTCCACTGCTCTCCTCGCGCTCTTTCATTGAGTCCCCGCCGCTCTCCTCGCGCTTTTTCACTGAGCCTCCGCCGCTCTTCTCGCACTCTTACACTGTGTCCCCGCCGCTCTCCTCGCGCTCCGCAGATCTCTTCGCGCTCTTTCCCTGAGTCTCCGACGCTCTCCTCGTGCTCTTTCACTGAGTCCCCTCCATTCTCCTCGCACTCTTTCACTGAGTCTCCGCCTCTCTCCTCACGCTCTTTCACTGAGTCTCCACAGCTCTCCTCGCGCTCTTTCACTGAGTCCCCGCCGCTCTCCTCGCGCTCTTTCCCTGAGTCTCCGCCGCTCTCCTCGCGCTCTTTCACCGTGTCTCCGCAGCTCTCCTCGCGCTCTTTTATCCTGTGTCCCCGCCGCTCCCCTTGCGCTCTTTCACTGAGTCTCCGCCGCTCTCCTCGCGCTCTTTCGCTGAGTCTCCGTCGCTCTCCTCGCGCTCTTTCACTGTGTCCCCGCCGCTCTCCTCGCCCTCTTTCACTGAGTTCCCGCCACTCTCCTCGAAGCTCTTTCACTGAGTCACCGCCGCTCTCCTTGCGCTTTTTCACTGAGCCTCCGCCGCTCTCCTCGCGCTCTTTCACTGTGTCCCCGCCGCTCTCCTCGCGCTCTTTCACTGAGTCTCCGCCGCTCTCCTCGCGCTCTTTCACTGAGTCCCCGCCGCTCACCTCGCGCTCTTTCCCTGAATCTCCGCCGCTCTCCTCGCGCTCTTTCACTGAGTCTCCGCCGCTCTCCTCGCGCTCTTTCACTGAGTTCCCGCCGCTCTCCTCGCGCTCTTTCCCTGAGTCTCCGCCGCTCTCCTCGCACTCTTTCACTGAGTCTCCGCTGCTCTCCTCGCGCTCTTTCACTGAGTCCCCACCGCTCTCCTCGCGCTCTTTCACTGTGTCCCTGCCGCTCTCCTCGCACTCTTTCCCTGAGTCTCCGCCGCTCTCCTCGCCGCCCTCTTTCACTGAGTCTCCGCTGCTCTCCTCGCGCTCTTTCACTGAGTCCCCTCCCCTCTCCTCGCGCTCTTTCACTGAGCCTCCGCCGCTCTTCTCACGCTCTTACACTGTGTCCCCGCCGCTCTCCTCGCGCTCCGCTGATCTCCTCGCGCTCTTTCCCTGAGTCTCCGACGCTCTCCTCGTGCTCTTTCATTGAGTCCCCTCCATTCTCCTCGCACTCTTTCACTGAGTCTCCACAGCTCTCCTCGCGCTCTTTCACTGAGTCCCCGCCGCTCTCCTCGCGCTCTTTCCCTGAGTCTCCGCCGCTCTCCTCGCGCTCTTTCACTGTGTCTCCGCAGCTCTCCTCGCGCTCTTTTATCCTGTGTCCCCGCCGCTCCCCTTGCGCTCTTTCACTGAGTCTCCGCCGCTCTCCTCGCGCTCTTTCGCTGAGTCTCCGTCGCTCTCCTCGCGCTCTTTCACTGTGTCCCCGCCGCTCTCCTCGCCCTCTTTCACTGAGTTCCCGCCGCTCTCCTCGAAGCTCTTTCACTGAGTCACCGCCGCTCTCCTTGCGCTTTTTCACTGAGCCTCCGCCGCTCTCCTCGCGCTCTTTCACTGAGTCTCCGCCGCTCTCCTCGCGCTCTTTCACTGAGTCCCCGCCGCTCACCTCGCGCTCTTTCCCTGAATCTCCGCCGCTCTCCTCGCGCTCTTTCACTGAGTCTCCGCCGCTCTCCTCGCGCTCTTTCACTGAGTCCCCGCCGCTCTCCTCGCGCTCTTTCCCTGAGTCTCCGCCGCTCTCCTCGCACTCTTTCACTGAGTCTCCGCTGCTCTCCTCGCGCTCTTTCACTGAGTCCCCACCGCTCTCCTCGCGCTCTTTCACTGTGTCCCTGCCGCTCTCCTCGCACTCTTTCCCTGAGTCTCCGCCGCTCTCCTCGCCGCCCTCTTTCACTGAGTCTCCGCTGCTCTCCTCGCGCTCTTTCACTGAGTCCCCTCCCCTCTCCTCGCACTCTTTCCCTGAGTCTCCGCCGCTCTCCTCGCCGCCCTCTTTCACTGAGTCTCCGCTGCTCTCCTCGCGCTCTTTCACTGAGTCCCCTCCCCTCTCCTCGCGCTCTTTCACTGAGCCTCCGCCGCTCTCCTCACGCTCTTACACTGTGTCCCCGCCGCTCTCCTCGCGCTCCGCTGATCTCCTCGCGCTCTTTCCCTGAGTCTCCGACGCTCTCCTCGTGCTCTTTCATTGAGTCCCCTCCATTCTCCTCGCACTCTTTCACTGAGTCTCCACGGCTCTCCTCGCGCTCTTTCACTGAGTCCCCGCCGCTCTCCTCGCGCTCTTTCCCTGAGTCTCCGCCGCTCTCCTCGCGCTCTTTCACTGTGTCTCCGCAGCTCTCCTCGCGCTCTTTTATCCTGTGTCCCCGCCGCTCCCCTTGCGCTCTTTCACTGAGTCTCCGCCGCTCTCCTCGCGCTCTTTCGCTGAGTCTCCGTCGCTCTCCTCGCGCTCTTTCACTGTGTCCCCGCCGCTCTCCTCGCCCTCTTTCACTGAGTTCCCGCCGCTCTCCTCGAAGCTCTTTCACTGAGTCACCGCCGCTCTCCTTGCGCTTTTTCACTGAGCCTCCGCCGCTCTCCTCGCGCTCTTTCACTGTGTCCCCGCCGCTGTCCTCGCGCTCTTTCACTGAGTCTCCGCCGCTCTCCTCGCGCTCTTTCACTGAGTCCCCGCCGCTCACCTCGCGCTCTTTCCCTGAATCTCCGCCGCTCTCCTCGCGCTCTTTCACTGAGTCTCCGCCGCTCTCCTCGCGCTCTTTCACTGAGTCCCCGCCGCTCTCCTCGCGCTCTTTCCCTGAGTCTCCGCCGCTCTCCTCGCACTCTTTCACTGAGTCTCCGCTGCTCTCCTCGCGCTCTTTCACTGAGTCCCCACCGCTTTCCTCGCGCTCTTTCACTGTGTCCCTGCCGCTCTCCTCGCACTCTTTCCCTGAGTCTCCGCCGCTCTCCTCGCCGCCCTCTTTCACTGAGTCTCCGCTGCTCTCCTCGCGCTCTTTCACTGAGTCCCCTCCCCTCTCCTCGCGCTCTTTCACTGAGCCTCCGCCGCTCTCCTCACGCTCTTACACTGTGTCCCCGCCGCTCTCCTCGCGCTCCGCTGATCTCCTCGCGCTCTTTCCCTGAGTCTCCGACGCTCTCCTCGTGCTCTTTCACTGAGTCCCCGCCATTCTCCTCGCGCTCTTTCACTGAGTCTCCGCCTCTCTCCTCACGCTCTTTCACTGAGTCCCCGCCGCTCTCCTCGCGCTCTTTCCCTGAGTCTCCGCCGCTCTCCTCGCCCTCTTTCACTGAGTCTCCACAGCTCTCCTCGCACTCTTTCACTGAGTTCGCAACGCTCTCCTCGCGCTCTTTCCCTCAGTCTCCGCTGCTCTCCTCGCGCTCTTTCACTCAGTCTCCGCAGCTCTCCCCGCGCTCTTTCAATAAGTCTCCGCCGCTCTCCTCGCCCTCTTTCACTGAGTCTCCACAGCTCTCCTCGCGCTCTTTTATCCTGTGTCCCCGCCGCTCTCCTCACGCTCTTTCACTGAGTCTCCGCCGCTCTCCTCGCGCTCTTTCACTGAGTCTCCGCCGCTCTCTTCGCGCTCTTTCACTGAGTCTCCGCAGCTCTCCTCACGCTCTTTCACTGAGTCTCCGCCACTCTCCTCGCGCTCTTTTACTGCAGGCTGTGACGTCAAAGTTTAACTCCTTTCCACTTCTTCCTGCCCTCGAGTCCCCCTCTTGATCTTTACTCGGCGGGGATCCTTACAGTGATTGTCTTTTTTTCGGTTAGAGGAGGAGGTAGGGAGGGAAACACTGAAGAATTGTTTCGGGTTCACTGTCACTTGACAACAGCTCCTCCACAAACCACCTTCAAAGTGGACAGAGCTGGAATCGAACTTGGGTTTCCGCAGTGTGAGATCAGAAAGTAAACACGTGGCACAAGCCTCTTTTCAAAACAGATCAATGCAACCTCTAAACAAAATACACCTACTTCTAATTATAAATGTGCTGCTGCTTTTATTTATGCAACACATGTTTTGGAAATAATAAAAACGCCAGGCAGCGCCCACGGTGATACAGGTTCGAACTTACAATTAAGTTGATGTTGTGAAGTAACCAGTGAGCTAAAGCTGACGCTGGTTTCAAGCATGGACACATTGTATATAAAGGATTACCCTGATCATACTCGCCGTGGTGGGTAGCATTGAGGGGAACTCCAGTGTGGTGCTGCACATCACCTCACAGCCAGACGTGACCAAAAACTTAAAAGTGCGCGAAGTACCGATGGAGGACATTCGTTCCGTTTAACCTCAGCGGCTCTTTAGATTAGCAGATCATCCAATCCCACTCGGCCGACCTTTTCCCAGAGGCATGCATTTAATTGCTGTCGTTTCTCGCATTGAAATTTGAAAACCACTGTTGTATCTGCCTCCACCAACCTCAGAGGCTGTGCAGACTAGATAACTGAACTGTATCCCCGAACATTGAATTAATTGATGGAAAGATGTAACTTAAAAATCTTATCGCGCAGTTATAGTCATCTGCGAGCGCTGTGGCAACTGGAACTTATAGTAAATGACAACATAGTGAGACGACACGGCCACTCACTCCTGCCCCAACATCCAGTTTGATCACAGCTGAGCTTCTGCCTCAATGTCATTTCCTGCCTGTTCCTCAGATCCTTTCAATCACTCAGGGACCATTGTCCATGAGAATGATAGAGGCAGACACCCATAGGAAAATTTCAAAATCACTTGGACATCGAGATGGAGTGCTCGAATCTGCAGCGTGACAGAGCTGGAAGATGGGATAGGGTCACAGAGTGCGAGAGGTTTACAGCATGGAAATAGGCCCTTCGGCCCAACTTATCCATGCCGCCATTCTTCTGCATTCTCCCCATAACCCCGATCCCTTTAATAAGACAACATTGTACCCGCTTCTATTACTTCCTCTGGCAACTCTGTCCAGACACTCAGCGCACTATTTGTGAAGACATTACTCTCTGGACCCTTTTGTGTGTCTCCTCTCTAACTTTAAACCTACACCCACTTGTTTTACTCTCCCCTATCTTTGGGAAAATATGTTGACGATGTACATTACCTCTGCCCTATTAACTTTATAGACCTCGAGAATTTCACCCCTATGCCTCCTACACTCCAGGGGGAAATGTCCCAGCCTACCAAACGCACCTTATAACTCAAACTATCAATTTCCGGTAGCATCCTGGTAAAACGTTTCAGCACTACTTCTAGTTGAATAATATCATCTCTATAATAGTGAGACCAGAACTGTACACAGTATTCCAAGTGTAGACTTACTTATGTCTTGTACAACTTCAACAAGGCGTCCAAACTCCTATTTCCAATGTTCTGACCATGTGTCTGTATAACAGTAATGATGGGCACAGACACTGTAATGATGGAGCAAATACCCACCTTCGTGTCATGTAGTGCCAATTATCCTTCATGTTTGCAATGGTTCCACAAAGTAACAAAGTCGCAAAATATGTCTTACTGAACAGAAAATATGGTACAATATTATGCTCAACATAAACCTTTTCCCGAAACCAAGAGATAAAAAACAGAAACAGAACAAAGGAGAGTGTTAAAGAGAGAGAGGGGGAGAGAGTGTTTAAATCCATGATAGATTGCACAACACTCCGTTCCACCTTACTGCCGCAACCACATTGTTTCTGTTTCCTGGATTCATGCTGTTAGAAATACCTTAGATCCAGGTTCCTCTGAAGCAGAAGTTATATGATGAGCTCTACCGTAATAATGGCAATCAGTTCATCCCATGTTCCAGAAATTCAAAGCAGCAATGCTATGAAAAGTTCACTTTTACGGGATTTGCGAGTTTCTGGTTCGGGCAGCAGTTAATTCCCACCCCGAATTGCCCTTCAGTAGGTGGCGGTGAGCTGCCTTGTTGAACCGCTGCTGTCAGTGAGGTGTGGGTACATCCGACGTGCTTTTATGGAGCTCTTGTCCTTCAAGATGATAGTGTTTGTACGTTTGGAAGTTGATGTCAAAGGAACCTTGGTGAGTTATTGCAGTGCATTTTGGGATGGTAAACAGTGTTTTTGTGGTGCAGGGATTGAATGTTTCTGGAAGGGGGAGCAATCAAGCGGGATACTTGGTCCAGGATGGTGTCGAACTACTTGAGTGCTTTTCGTGATATGTGGAATACTGTATCATGTACAAAACACAAAATAGATAATTGCATTTGCCTGAGTAAATAATTGTTATAGTCCAGGGTTAAGAAACTCCAAACAACGTTATGAAGTCCAACTGACCGACAACCTTTATGTTGAATTTGGCTCGGATGAACACAAGAGCCTCCCCTTCAGGTGTGATTCAACAGTCTTCCTAAACACTTTAATCAACACAAGCTTTCTTCTAAAAACCCGTGGGGCAGCACGGTAGCACAGGGGCAGCACGGTAGCATTGTGGGTAGCATAATTGCTTCAGAGCTCCAGGGTCCAAGGTTCGATTCCGGCTTGGGTCACTGTCTGTGCGGAGTCTGCACATCCTCCCGCTGTGTGCGTGGGTTTTCTCCGCGTGCTCCGGTTTCCTCCCACAGTCCAAAGATGTGCAGGTTAGGTGGATTGGCAGTAATAAATTGCCCTTAGTGTCCAAAATTGTCCTTAGTGTTGGGTGGGGTTACTGAGTTATGGCGATAGGGTGGAGGTGTTGACATTGGATAGGGTGCTCTTTCCAAGAGCTGGTGCAGACTCGATGGGCCGAATAGCCTCCTTCTGCACTGTAAATTCTATGATAATCTATGCAGCTTAGTTAACATATGTATATAAACAAACACAGCAAGAATGATTATCAATTACAAACAGAACGATACCATATAGCTACAGTAACCTATGCATAATACATAATGAAACCCCCCTTAACTATTCCAAATCCAAATCCCATGAACGAAAAACCAAATTTCAAGGCCGTGGCCCAGCACTCTGCATTCTCACCTGAATAAGACTGACTTTTCCTGAGATTAAATTTCGTCTCACCAGCAGGTTTAAAACCATTCCGGAGAGAAAACTATATGTTTTTGATTTACCAAAGCAGATAACTATAACCAATGTTTTTCTTTTACTAAGTCCGATATTAACAGTGAAAATAGATAAACTGAACAAAACACTTCTTTTCTCTGTCTGAGTCCACAATAATCAAAATTGAAAGCGAAAGTAAAAACATCACACAACCACAGCTCAGCTTCACCCACAAAATGACATCACTGAAGCCATGTGATGAGGCAAAAACCTTTCTTAAAGGTACACTTCCACGACATAATATTGTTTCTAAATTATAAAATCAGATAATCAATAAAGTAAGTTTTGCTAATGCACTTTTCCTCCATTTAAGTTGTGAATAATTGATAAAGTGTGATCGAGAATATGGTAAACTGGTGCACGAAAATAATCTTTCCCTCAATGTCAACAAAACGAAGGAGATTGTCATCGACTTCAGGAAGCGTAGTGGAGAACATGCCCCGGTCTACATCAATGGGAATTAAGTACAAAGGCTTCAAACTTTTAAGTGTCCAGATCACCAACATCCTGCCCTGGTCCCCACATGCCGATACTATAGTTAAGAAAGCTCACCAAAGTCTCTAATTTCTCAGAAGACTAAGGAAATTTGGCATGTCAGCTGCGACTCTCACCAACCTTTACAGATGCACTATATAATGCATTCTTCCTGGTTGCATCACAGCTTGGTATGATCCTGCTCTGCCCAAGACCGCAGGAAACTACAAAAGGTCGTGAATGTAGCCCAGTCCATCGCGCAAACCAGCCTCCCATCCATTGACTCTATCTATAATTCCCGCTGCCTTAGAAAGGCAGCCAGCATAATTAAGGACCCCACGCACCGCGGACATACCATCTTCCACTTTCTCCCATCAGTAAAAATATACAAAAGTTTGAGGTCACGTACCAACCGGCTCAAGAACAGCTTCTTCCCTGCTGCCATCAAACATTTAAATGGACCTACCTTGTATTAAGTTGATCTTTTCTCTACACCAGAGCTATAACTGGAACATTACATTCTGCAGTCGCTCCTTCCTTCCCTATGTACGGTATGCGTTCTCTGTATAGCATGCAAGAAACAATTCTTTTCATTGTAGACTAATAATGTGAGACTAATTAATCAAATCAAAGAGCTCAGTTATTGTGCAGAGCTAGAATCGAACTTGCCTTTCCTCAGTGAGAACCAGAAAGTAAACACGTGGAAAGTAAAGCATTGAAAGTAAACATGAGGGCATTTAAAAGTTTATTGGATAAACATATGGATGATAATGGTATAGTGTAGGTTAGATGGCTTTTGTTTCGGTGCAACATCGTGGGCCGAAGGGCCTGTACTGCGCTGTATTGTTCTATGTTCTATGTTCTAAAAGCCGCATTAAAAATAATTGTAGTGCAACCTCTAAAAAATACACCTACTTCTAATTTAGAAATCTGGGTCTGCTTTTAATCGTTGCAAACACGTGTTTTGGAAATATTAAAAACGCCAGACAGCGCTCATGGCGAGACAGGTTTGAACTTACAATTACGTTGATGCTGTGAAGTAGCCAGTCAGCTAAAGCTGACGCTGGATTCCGGCACGGATACAATGCACATAAAGCAGGCATTGTCAAAGTGGCGGTGGGGACACGCAGGTGGGTCGCGGGCGGGTGTCGGGAGGGTCACGGGACCAGCCGTTGCGGCGTTCATCAGTGCTCATGAGGCCCGGAGTGTTGGGACCTGAACCTGGGGTCAAAGTGCGACCGCGGATGGCGGTGGCTTTAGGCGCGTTGATCACTGATGATGAACAAGGCTATTATCTCGATCTTTTTGGCATTCCTAAACATTACTCAAGTGATCTGGAGAGTGTCTATATCCCTCATGGTCTCACCATGCACTGAACTGAACGGTTGGCAAGGGATATAATGAGAGCCATTGGAATTCATCACATCGTCGCCCTCGAAGGGTGGCTGAAAGTGTTTTGCTGCCCATTAAAACTACATTAAAGCATTTAATCGATACAGCGATCAGTCAATCCCAATGACGGTTGACATCATCCGCTTGAAGTAATGATCACTGAACAGGGGAGATATTCAGAGTTTACGAACTGAGGTCCGAATTCCACACTTTCCTCCTGGAGAAATTGTCCTCTCTGCTGATTCGATTGCTGATGAAATTTGGAGGCTAACTATCATCTTTTCAATTCCAAATGAACTGGACCTCAAAGAACAAGAGCAGGATGGTGATTGCTTTCGGCTCTGTGAAGATATCGCAGCTTTCCAAAACCCATTGAAAGTTTGGCAATTGCGAGTGCAAAGCCAACATCACCAGATGTCCCCCACACTGCTCCGGGACGTCAAAGAAAACAGCATTAGTAAGGAAAGTGTAGATGAGCTGGCAGACTGATTCCAAATGAAGCTGACTGAACTTCTGCGCCTCAGTTTTGACAGCGCATTAAAATCACGGCACGAGTCAATCAAACTGTCAGCATTTTGGAGTAGCGTCTCCGAGGAGTCTCCGGAGCTGAGTAAAACAAGCATTTTGTTGCTTTTGCCCTTCACAACGACCTCCGTGTACGAGGTTGGATTTTCCGTCCTCACTAAGATGACGGCGCAAAGGGGCAGCACGGTAGCATTGTGGATAGCACAATTGCTTCACAGCTCCAGGGTTCCAGGTTCGAATCCGGCTTGGGTCACTGTCTGTGCGGAGTCTGCACATCCTCCCCGTGTGTGCGTGGCTTTCCTCCGGGTGTTCCGGTTTCCATCCACAGTCCAAAGATGTGATGATTCGGTGGATTGGCCATGATAAATTGCCTTTAGTGTCCAAAATTGCCCTTAGTGTTGGGTGTGGTTACTGGGTTATGGGGATAGGGTGGAGGTGTAGACCTTGGGAAGGGTGCTCTTTCCAAGAGCCGGTGCAGACTCGATGGGCCGAATGGCCTCCTTCTGCACTGCAAATTCTACGAAAGGACCCGGCTGAATCCAGCACCCGGAATGTGCAGAGACCTCTCCCCCTGTGAACCTGCTTGGAGTGAGATTGTGAGGACCAAGCAAGCTCAGCTCTCGTATTAAAGGTAAGCACAAATGGTGGGTCACGAATGACTGCCTTCCTGGGCCACGAAGGTCGGCCGCAATGGGTCCCGAAGGTTGGTCGTTTGCTAAAAATGAGTCCATGTATAAAAAGTTTGAAAAACAGTTAAGAAGGCAAATGCAATGTTAGCATGCATGTCAACAGGGTTAAAATAAGACCAGGGATGTACGTATGAGGCTGTATAAGGCTACATTTCGAGTACTGTGAGCAGATTTGGGCATATCTAAGGAAGGATGTGCTGGCCTTGGAAAGGGTCCAGAGGAGGTTCACAAGAATGATCCCTGGAATGAACAACTTGTCGTATGAGGAACGTGTGAGGACTCTGGGTCTGTACTCGTTGGAGTTTAGAAGGATGAAAGGTGATCTCATTGAAACGTACAAGATACTGCGAGGACTGAATAGAGTGGACGTGGAGAGGATGTTTCCACTTGTAGGAAAAACTAGAACCAGAGGACACCATCTCAGATTGAAGGGACGATCCTTTAAAACAGAGATCAGGAGGAATTCTTTAAGCCAGAGGGTGGTGAATCTGGGGAACTCTTTGCCACAGAAGGCTGTGGAGGCCAATTCACTGAGTGTCTTTAAGGCAGAGATAGATAGATTCGTGTTTAATCAGGGGATCAGGATTATGGGGAGAAGGCAGGAGAATAGGGATGAGAAAAATATCAACCCTGATTGAAGGGCGGAGCAGACTCGATGGGCCGAGTGGCCTAATTCTGCTCCTATGTCTTATGGTCTTATGGTCTCATTGCCGTGATCATACTCACGTGGTGGGTAACATCGAGGGGAAACTCCAGGTGCTGGTCCATACCATCTCACAGCCAAGCGACACCAAACAACTTAAAAGTGCGTGACGTAGCTACGGAGGACATTCATTCCGTTTGACCTCATCGGCAATATAGATTTATCAGATCATTCAATCTCATTCGTCCGCCTTTCCCATGAGGGATGCATTTGATTCTTGTCACTCCCACTCCCTTTTGAAACCGCTGTTGTATCTGCCTCCACCGAAATCCCAGGCCGTGCAGACCAGATCAGAACCACTGGCTGTGGGAATCGGTTAGTAGTTCCCCGTTCGGGATGCTGGGATACGCTGGGGCTACATTATTGGATATAAAAGGTGAAGATGTGAGATCCGTTCGACACATCTAAAATTACGTTAGGTCCGCATAATGTGGCTCTAAATGAACTGTATCCATGAATATAGAAAGAACTCTTGGATGTAACTTAGAAATCTTATCTTGCAGCCATATCCATTACCAAGTAATGTGACAACTGGAACTGATAACCAATGACAACATGGGGAGACTGCACGGCCACTGGCTCCTCTTCCACCATTCAACTTGATCATAGCTGAGCTTGTGCCTGAATGACATTTCCTGCCTGTTCCTCAGATCCTTTCATTATCTTAAAGATCATTGTCATAAAAATAATGGATGGAGACACCCACGGCAACATTTCAAACCGATTTGGCCAGACAGAGGGTGTGCTCGAATCTGCTGCATTCCAGAGATGGAAGGTGGGATAGAGTCATATAGGTTTGCAGCATAGAAACAGGTCCGTAGGTTCAACTTGCAAATGTCGCTCAGTTTTTACCACTAAGCCTGTCCCAATTGCCCTCATTTCGCCCATATCCTGCTGTACTCATCTTACCCATATAACTATCAAAACGCTTTGTAAAAAGCAAAATTGTAAGCGCCTCGATTACTGCCAATTACAGTTCCAGACACTCACCGCCTTCAGTGTGAACAAATTGCCGTCTGTAAACTTTTGCATATCCCCCGTCTCACCTGAATCCTATTCCCTCTAGTTGTCGACTCCCTACCTCTGGGGGAAAAGTGTTGTCTATGTACCTTATCTATGCCCTTCATTATTTTATAGACCTCTGTATGTTCACCCCTGAACCTCCAAATATCCTCGGGAAAAAGACCCATTCGATCCAGTCTTTCCTGACAACTCAAACCATTAAGTGCCGATAGCGCCCTTGTCAATCTTTTCAGCCCTTTTTCTGGTTTAATAATGTCGTTTGAATAAAAGAACTATACACCGTATTCCAAGTGTGACCTTACTAATGTCGTTTAAAACTTCAACAAGACGTCCCAATCCTGTATTCAATATCCTAACCATGTGTCTGTATCACAGTAATGATGGGCACAGACACAGTAATGGTGGAGAAAATATCCTGTTGTGAAATTCCAAGTACACTTCATGTTTGCAGTGGTTCCAAAAAGCAACACTGTCACAGAATGTGTCTGACTGGAAAAAGATGTGGAAGAATATTCTGCTCACGAGAACTGCAGCAAATCAAACTTTCACCCGATACCAAGAGGAAGAAAACAGAAACAGAAACAGAACGAAGGAGAGTGTGAAAGAGAGAAAGGGGGAGAGCGTTTGAAGCCAGGTTAGATTGCACCCCACACCCTTCCACTTTACTGCATCAAGCACATTGTTTCTGTGTACCAGGAGTCCTGTTGTTAGAAATACCATAGAACCAGATTCCTCCGAAGCTGAAGTAACATGATGCACTCCACCGGAATAATTGAGAACAGTTCATAATAATAGCAATCGCTTATTGTCACAAGTAGTCTTCAATGAAGTTACTGTGAAAAACGCCTAGTTGTCACATTCCGGCGCCTGTTGGAGGAGGCCGGTTCCAGAATTGAAGCCGCGCCGCTGACATTATTCGGCATTAGAAGCCAGCTGTTTAGCCCACTGTGCTAAACCAGTTCCAGAAATTCAAAGCATTAGAGAGATCACTGTTATGGGATTTGCGAGTTGCTGGTTCGGGCAGTATTTAATTCCCATCTCTAGTCCTTCTCGAGAAGGAGGTGGTGTGCTGCCTTCTTGAACCGCTGCAATCCTTGAGATGCAGATGCACCCACCGTGCTTTTAGGGAGGGAGTTTCAGGAATTTTTCCCGGTGCCGTGAAGGAACGATTCTATGATCCCAAGTGGGAGTTGTGTGTGACTTGAGGGAAGAACTCCACCTACGGCCTTTTGCTGTCCTTCCAGAGGATAGTGGTTGTGGATTTGGAAGGTGCTGGCTCAGAAACCTTGATGAGTTACCGCAGTGCATTTTGGGATGGATTGCAGCGCTGCTACTGTGCGTCCGCGGTGGAGGGTGTCAGTGCTTCCGGAAGTGGGCGCAATCAAGCGGGATGCTTGGTCCTGGATGGTTCAGAGGCTGATTACCACAGGGCTAAATCGCTGGCTTTGAAAGCAGACCAAGGCAGGCCAGCTGTGCGGTTCAATTCCCGTAACAGCCTCCCCGAACAGGCGCCAGAATGTGGCGATGACGGGCTTTTCACAGTAACTTCATTTGAAGCCTACTTGTGACAATAAGCGATTTTCATTTTTTTCAATTTTCAGAACGTCTTGAGTGTTCTTGCAGATATGGGGTACAGTGTGTCATGTGAAAACACAAAATGGATTCATTAATTTGCTTGAGTAAACGTCCTCTTCTTCAATTAAACATTAGGGAATCTCCTTAATCCAAACAAAATTGCATTCGCCCAAGCTTTTACAATGCCTAATTGCATTTCAACCTAAGATGTTTCTTTCTCCATGACTGCAGCAGTCGCGCACACCCTGGAACAGAGGCTTTTGGTTATTGGGCAGAGCTGATTGGATTGGGATGGTTTATTGTCACGTGAACCGGGGCACAGTGACAAGCATTGTTCTGCGTACAGTTCAGACAGATTATTCCGGAAATGAAAAGAAAATACATCGGGTAAACATAAACTACACAATGTAAATACATAGACACTGGCATCGGGTGAAGCATACAGGTGGAGTATTACTCAGTAGAGAAGCGTGCGAATAGATCAGACCAGTCCATAAGAGGTTCGTTTAGGAGTCTGGTAACAGCGGGTAAGAAGCTGTTTTTGAGTCTGTTCGTGCGTGTTCTCAGACTTTTGTACCTCCTGCCAGATGGAAGAGGTTGGAAGAGTGAGTAGACCGGGTGTTAGGGGTATCGGATTCTGCTGCCCACTTTCCCAAGGCAGCGGTAGGTGTAGACAGAGTAAATGGACGGGAGGCGGGTTTGTGTGATGGACTGGATGTGTTCACGACTGTTTATAGTTTATTACGTTGTTAGGCCGAGTAGGTGATATACCAGGCTGTGATGCAGCTAGATAGGATGCTTTCTATGGTGCACCTACTAAAATCGGTAAGAGTCAGTTTGGACATTCCGAATTTTCTTAGTTTCCTGAGGACGTATAGGCGCTGCAGTGCTTTCTTGGTCTTAGCGTCAACCAAGGACAAATGATCTGTATGTGCACACCTAATAATTTGAAGCTGTAAACCATCCCCACCACTGCTTCGTTGATGCAGAGAGGGGTGTATAAAATACTTCACCTCCTGAAGTCAATGACCAGCTCTTCAGTTTTGCTGACATTGAGGGTGAGATTATTGTCGTTAAACCACACCACTGGGTTCTCTATCTCCGTCCAGTATTCTGTCTCATCGCTGTTTGAGATCCTACCCACTACAGTTGTATGGTCAGCAATCATGTATGGCACTGTTTACGCAGACTCTTTTTACAGCAGGGTGCGGTTCTGATAAACACTGTTTACAGTACGCACTCTTTGCACATACTATTTATAGCAGTGTACGGTTTATATAAACACTGGTTACTGTAGGGCACTGTTTACGTCGACTTTACAGCAGTGTACGGTTTACATACACACTGTTTACTGCAGTACGCTGTTTATATAGACGATGTTTACAACAGTGGTACTGTTCCCATAAACACTGTTTCCTGCAGGTCCAGTTCACATAGACTCTGTTTACAGCAATGTCCGGTTTAAATATTGTTTACTGTAGGGCATTGTTTAAATTGACTCTGTTTACATTAGGCACTGTTTACATAGACTGTTTACAACAGTGTACGGTTTACATTAACACTGTTTACAGCAGGACACTGTTTTCGTAGACTATTTACAGCAGTGTACGGTTTACATAAAGACTGTTAACTATCCGGCACTGTTTATGCAGCCTGTTTACAGCAGGACACTGTTTATATAGTGTGTTTCCAGTGTATACCGTTTATATAAACACTGTTTACTGTAGTGCTATATTTACATAGACTCTGTTTACAGTAATGTACGGTTTACATAAACACATATAACTGTAGGTCACTGTCTACAGAGACTATTTACAGCAGTGTACGGTTTACAATGAGACTGTTTACTGTACGGCACTGTTTCCATAGCCTTCGTTTGCAGAAATGTACGGTTTTAGTATAGTGTTTAATGCAGGACACTATTTAAATAGACTATATAAACTACAGGGCACATGCACAAAGATTGTTTGCAGTAGTGTACGGTTTCCATAAACATTGGTTACTATAGC
This sequence comes from Scyliorhinus torazame, assembly GCF_047496885.1. Lineage (NCBI taxonomy): Eukaryota > Metazoa > Chordata > Chondrichthyes > Carcharhiniformes > Scyliorhinidae > Scyliorhinus > Scyliorhinus torazame. Next base: position 91,897,503 of record NC_092726.1, on the reverse strand, counting down.
GCCCTGTTAGGATGACTGTTTAGCGTAGGGCACTGTTTACACAGTCACTGTTTACAGCGGTGTACGATTTACAGAAACACTGTTTACTGTAGCGCCCTGTTAGGATGACTGTGTAGCGTAGGGCACTGTTTACATAGTCACTGTTTACAGCAGTGTACGATTTACAGAAACACTGTTTACTGTAGGGCACTGATTACATAGATTCTGTTTACAGAAGTGTATGGTTAACTTTCACCCTCTTTGCTGTAGGACACTGTTTACATAGACTCTGTTACTGTAGGGCACAGGTTAAATTTTGTTTACGTTAGTGCACTGTGTACATAGTCTTTGTTTCCAGCAGTGTACGGTTTACATTAACACGTTTTACTAGAAGTCACAGTTTACAAAGGGTCTGTTCACTTTAATGTAAGGATTACTTTCACTCTGTTTACTGTATGGTGCTGTTTAAATACTGTTTACTGGAGGTAAGTTTTACATAGACTGTTTCCAGTAGTGTAGGGTTTAATTTCTCTGTTTACTGTAAGGCACTGTTTTCACTGACTTTCCTTCCAGCAGTGTACATTTTACATACACACTGACTTCCGGGTCCGGCTATGCAGAGTTAGGTCGCATATTCGGCAGCTCCCGCTTGGAACGGACTTTTGGGCTCTTTTACAGGGCCCCCACGGCATTTGTTTGACATTTCCCGGCGTGGGAAGAAGACTGCAACATTCCCCTGACAGTGTCCCCCAGGAATGTTAAGCCTTTTGACTACCAGACCCGGCAGAAACAGTAAAAGATTTGGCTTGGGCTGCAGCAATAGACAAAGGCCTCTTCCAGCATGCAGGCGGGGGAAGGGCAAGCTTAAAGCTGCAATCTGACTTGACTCTATCAAAGGTGAATCCTAGCAGCAGAGGGAACAACTGTGAAAAGATCTACCAAGGCCATTGAAGAAGCAGGGACGAGGCTTCTGGTGGCGGCCATGGAGGAGTAGGTCGTGCATTTGGCAGCTCCCGTCTGGAACCGACTCTCAGACCTTTTTCAGGAGTTTCCATAGGCTTTTTGTGGCAGACTGGTGTAGCAAACACTGCCAACTTCTATGAAAAGGACCAGAAGTGTAACGGCCAAAGGAGCGGCACTGGAGCAACGGGAGAAGCGAGGGAAAGAAAACAAAATGGCGGAGACCAGGGACAAAGGGGAGCTGCAGGAGTTCATCAAGCACTGATTCGAGGAGCAGCGCGAGGAGATGCGCAAAGAGATGTTGGCGCCTATGCTTTCGGCAATTGAAGGTCATGGGATCTCGCAGAAGGCCCACGAATCTAAGATCCAGGCGGTACAGAAAAGAGTCAGTCAGAACGAGGACGAGCTCGTGGGCCTGGCAGTGAGAGGGGAGCAGAACGAGGCGCTACACAAGAGGTGGGCGGGAAGACTCGAGGACCTGGAGAACAGGTCAAGGAGAAAGAATCTGTGAATCCTGGGTATGCCGGGGCATACGCGAGCACGATGCTCGAGGCGATGATGGGCACGAAGGCCCCTTGGAGGCACTGGAGTTGGACGGGGCACACCGGGTGCTGGTGAAGAAGCCCCAGGCAAATGAGCCACCAAGGGCGATGGTGGTGAGGTTCCACCAGTTCACGGACAGAGAGTGGGTCCTGAGATGGGCCAAGAAGGAGCGGAGCAGTAAATGGGACAATGCAGAGATCCGACTATACCCGGACTGGAGCACGGAGGTTGCAAAGCGGAGAGCGGGTTTCAACCGGGCCAAAGCGGCATTGTACCGGAAAGAAGTGAAATTCAGAATGCTGCAGCCAGCGCGACTGTGGGTCACATGCAAGGGCCAACACTATTACCTGAAAACGCCTGAAGAGGCGTGGACCTTTGTACAAGCCGAAAAGTTGGACTCTAACTGAGGGTTTGTGAGGGTAGGGGGGATGTTTGAGGTTTGATGTTTGATGGTTGTTGTATATAGGGGGTCAATCATGCGCAGGAAATGTTACATGGGCTGGGGGAGAGAGACAAGGCTGCGACAGGAACTGCACCGGAGGGGGTGGAGCGAGCTTTGGAAAGTGCGGGGTTTTTTCCCACGCGCGGGAAGAAAGGCGGGAAGGGGAACAAAGGAATGCATATGGATTGGGAGACTACCACGTGGGGAGGTCAATGGGACGGCGGGGGAAGCTGGGGTCATCAGGCGTCAGCTGACTTATGGGAGTGACATGGGGGGAGCAAAAAAGCTAGACAGGGGTCTAGCGGGGGGGGGGGAGGGGAGGGGGGGGAAGGGGGAGAAAAAGGGTTGCTGCTGCACTGGACGAAAGGGAATGGGACACAGAAGAGGTAGACGGGACTGGGGTCCCCCCTCTGGGGGACTGGTGGGTGAGGGAGGTGTGGACACGGGTCTGGCCCAGAAAAGGAGATGGCTAGTCGGCGGGGCGTGGGGGGGGGGGGGGGGGTGGTGAGAGCCCCTCCAATCCGGCTGATAACGTGGAATGTGAGGGGCCTCAATGGGCCGGTGAAGAGGGCTCGAGTGTTCGCGCACTTTAAGGGACTGAAGGCGGACGTGGCCATGCTCCAAGAGACACATCTGAAGGTGGCGGACCAGGTCAGGCTAAGAAAGGGATGGGTAGGACAGGTATTCCACTCAGGAATGGACGCGATGAATATAGGGGTGGCAATATTGGTGGGAAAGCGGGTGTCATTTGAGGCCAAGACTATTGTAGCGGACAATGGAGGGCGATATGTAATGGTGAGCGGTCGGCTGTAAGGGATGATGCAGGATTCATGAAGCGCATGTTGGGGCGCATTCCGGACCTGGAGATAGGAGGCCTGATAATGGGAGGGGACTTCAATACAGTGTTGGATCCAGCACTGGACCGCACCAAATCAAGGACTGGAAAGAGGCCAGCGGCAGCCAAGGTACTTAGGGTTTTTTTTGATCAGATGGGGGGAGTGAACCCATGGCAGTTTGCAAGGCCGCAGGCCAAGGAATTTTCTTTCTTCTCCCATGTACACGAAGCCTACTCCCGGATAGATTTCTTTGTTCTGGGTAGGGCGCTCGTCCCGAGGGTGGAGGGGACGGAGTATTCGGCTATAGCTGTTTCGGACCATGTCCCGCACTGGGTGGAACTGGAGCTGGGAGAGGAGAGGGTCCAACGCCCGTTGTGGCGGCTGGATGTGGGACTGCTGGCGGACGAGGTGGTGTGTGGGAAGGTGAGGGGGTGTATCGACAGGTACTTGGAGGCCAACGACAACGGGGAGGTGCGGGTGGGGGTGGTGTGGGAGGCGTTGAAGGTGGTGATGAGGGGGGAGCTAATTTTCATTCGGGCTCACAGGGAGAAGACAGAGGGTATGGAAAGGGAGAGGTTAGTGGGGGAGATTTTGAGAGTGGACAGGAGATACGCAGAGGCCTCGGAGGAAAGATTACTTGGGGAAAGACGACGGCTCCAGATGGAGTTTGACCTGTTGACCACAGGGAAGGTGGAGGCACAGTGGAGGAAAGCGCAGGGGGCGACCTACCAGTATGTGGAAGAGGCTAGTCGGATGCTGGCACACCAGCTCCGTAAGAGGATGGCAGTGAGGGAAATAGGGGGAGTCAAAGATGGAAGGGGAGCCACAGTTCGGAGTGCGACGAAAATAAACGAGGTATTCCAGGCCTTTTATGAAGAGCTGTACAGATCCCAGCCCCCAGCGGGGGAAGAGGGGATGAGACGATTACTAGATCAGCTGAGATTCCCGAGGGTGGAGGAGCAATAGGTGGCTGGTTTGGGGGCTCCGATTGGGTTGGAGGAGCTGAGCAAGGGTTTGGGGAGCATGCAGGCGGGGAAGGCCCCGGGACCGGACGTATTCCCGGTGGATTTCTACAGGAAGTACGCAGACCTGTTGGCCCCGCTACTGGTGAGGCAAGAGAAGAGGGTACCCTGCCCCCGACAATGTCGGAAGCGACAATTGCGTTGATCTTAAAGCGGGACAAGGACCCACTGCAATTTCAATCGTACAGGCCGATCTCGCTCCTCAATGTGGATGCAAAGTTGCTGGCAAAAGTGCTGGCCACGAGGTTCGAGGACTGTGACCCGGGGTTAATCCACGAGGACCAGACGGAATTTGTAAAGGGCAGGCAACTAAACACCAATGTGCGGTGGCTCTTAAACGTGATAATGATGCCATCGGAGGAGGGAGAGGCGGAGATAGTGGCAGCTATGGACGCGGAGAAGGCCTTTGACCGAGTAGAGTGGGAGTACCTCTAGGAGGTGCTGCGTGGGTTTGGGTTCGGGGTAGGGTTTATCAATTGGGTTAAACTCCTTTACAGAGCCCCGATGGCAAGTGTAGTGACGAACCGGCGGAGGTCGGAGTACTTTCGACTGTACCGAGGGACGAGGCAGGGGTGCCCCCTGTCCCCCCTGTTGTTCGCATTGGCGATCCAACCATTGGCCATGTCATTGTGGGAGTCTAATAAATGGAGGGGGGTGGTCCGAGGGGGAGAAGAGCATCGGGTGTCGCTATATGTGGCTGACCTGTTGCTGTACGTGGCGGATCGAATGGAGGGGATGGTGGAGGTCATGCAGACTCTATGGGAGTTTGCGGAGTTTTCGGGCTATAAGCTCAATGTAGGGAAGAGTGAGCTCTTTGTATTACAGGCGGGGGACCAAGAAAGAGGGATAGGGGACCTACCGCTGAGGAGGGTGGAGGGGAGCTTTCGGTATCTGGGGATCCAGATAGCCAGGAGTTAGGGGACCCTACATAAACTGTATCTGACGAAGTTGGTGGAGCAAATGGAGGAGGATTTCAAAATATGGGACATGTTACCGCTCTCGCTGGCGGGTAGAGTGCAGTCGGTCAAAATGGTGGTCCTTCCGAGGTTTCTGTTTGTGTTTCAGTGCCTTCCCATCGTGATCCCTAAGGCCTTTTTTAAGAGAGTATGCAGGAGTATTATGGGGTTTGTGTGGGTGAAAAAGACCCCGAGGGCAAGGAGAGGGTTCCTGGAACACAGTAGGGACCGAGGAGGGCTGGCGCTGCCAAACCTGGGGAGCTACTACTGGGCAGCAAATGTGGCGATGATCCGCAAGTGGGTTATGGAGGGAGAGGGGGCGGCACGGAAGAGGATGGAGATGGCGCCCTGTAAAGGAACGAGCATGCCGCTCTCGCCGACAAAGTATACAACGAGCCCGGTGGTGGCGGCAACGCTAAGGATCTGGGGCCAGTGGAGACCGCACCGGGGTGCAATGGGAGCATCGGTGTGGTCCCCGATCAGGGGTAACCACCGGTTTGTCCCGGGGAAGATGGACGGAGGGTTCCAGAGCTGGCATCGGGAGGGGATTGGAAGAATGGGGGACCTGTTCATCGATGGGACGTTTGCGAGCCTAGGGGCACTGGAGGAGAGGTTCGAGTGACCCCCCGGGAAATGCCTTTAGATATATGCAGGTGAGGGATTTTGTGAGGCGACAGGTGAGGGAATTCCCGTTGCTCCCGGCACAAGACGTTCAAGATCGGGTGATCTCGGGTGTATGAGTCGGGGAGGGCAAGGTGTCGGAAATACACCAGGAGTTGAAAGAAGAGGGGGAAGCGCTGGTAGAAGAGTTGAAGGGTAAATGGGAGGAGGCGCTGGGGGAGGAGATGGAGGAAGGTCTGTGGGCCGAAGCCCTAGGTAGGGTTAATTCCTCCTCCTCGTGTGCCAGGCTCAGCCTGATACAATTTAAGGTGGTCCACAGAGCGCATTTGATGGGGGCGAGATTGAGTAGGTTCTTTGGGGTCGAGGACAGATGTGGAAGGTGCTCAGGGAGCCCGGCGAACCATGTCCATATGTTTTGGTCATACCCGGCACTGGAGGGGTTCTGGAGAGGAGTGGTGGGAGCAATATCTCAGGCGGTGAAAGTCCGGGTCAAGCCAAGCTGGGGGCTAGCAATATTCGGAGTAGTGGACAAACCGGGAGTGCAGGAGGCGAAAGAGGCCGGCATTCTGGCCTTTGCGTCCCCAGTAGCCCGGCGAAGGATCTTGCTAATGTGGAAGGAGGCGAAGCCCCCCAGCGTGGAGGCCTGGATAAATGATATGGCTGTGTTCATAAAGTTGGAGAGGATTAAGTCCGCCTTGAGAGGGTCTGCGCAGGGGTTCTACAGGCGGTGGCAACCGTTCCTAGACAATCTCGCGGAGCGTTAGAGGAAGGTCGGTCAGCAGCAGCAGCACTGGGGGTGGGGGGGGGGTGGAGGGGACGTCCGGAGAGGGGGGGGAAGGGGGGGGGGGAGGGGCGACTGCCTAGGTGGGTGTGCATGAGCAAGAGATAACATGAAGGGTTTGGGAAACTGGCACGTACGGGTGAGGGCCAGTGTACAAATCTGTGTAGATATATCATTTTGCCATGTTTCTATCTTGCTTTGCGCGATGTCTCGTTTTTTTTTTGTTCCGGGGTGGGGTGTGGGGCGGGGGGTGGTATTGTTTGTAAGGGACAAAAAGTGTGTTAAAAAATGTAATGAATATATTTTTTAAAAAAGATTGGGATTGACACAGGACAATGGGACTGGGGCCGGGAAATGGGACTAGTTTGGGATGGAAACGGGGCTATGGGGGAGAGCGGGGCAATGGGATTAGCTTGACATGGATACAGGGCTATCGGGAGATAGCGGCTCAGTGGGATTAGGTTGGGGATTGATACAGGGCTATGGGGAGAGAGCGGGGCAGTGGGATTAGTTTGGGATTGATACAGGGGTATATGGAGTGTGTGGGGAAGTGGGATTAGTTTGGGGATTGATACAGGGCTATGGAGAGAGAGCTGGGTAGTGGGATTAGTTTGGGATTGACACTGGACAATGGGGCGAGAGCCGGGCAATGTGATTAGCTTGGGAATGAAACGGGGCTATGGGGAGAGAGCGGGGCAATGGGATTAGATTGGGGATTGAAACGGGGCTATGGGGAGAGAGCGGGGCATTGGGGTTAGTTTGGTATTGACACTGGACAATGGGGCGAGAGCCGGGCAATGGGTTTAGCTTGGGAATGAAACGGGGCTATGGGGAGAGAGCGGGGCAATGGGATTAGATTGGGGATTGAAACGGGGCTATGGGGAGAGAGCGGGGCAATGGGATTAGATTGGGGATTGAAACGGGGCTATGGGACGAGAGCGGGGCAATGGGATTAGATTGGGGATTGAAACGGGGCTATGGGGCGAGAGCGGGGCAATGGGATTAGATTGGGGATTGAAAAGGGGCTATGGGGAGAGAGCGGCTCCATGGGATTAGTTTGAGGCTTGATACAGGGCTATAGGGAGAGAGCGGTGCAGTGAGATAAGTTTGGGATTGATACAGGGCTATGGGAGAGAGTGGGGCAGTGGGATTAGCTTGGAATTGATACAGGGGTATATGGAGAGTGTCGGGAAGCGGGATTAGTTTCGGGATTGATACAGGACTATGGGGAGAGAGCGGGGCAGTGAGATTAGTTTGGGATTGATACAGGTCTATGGGAGAGAGTGGGCATGTGGGATTAGCTTGGCCTTGATACCGGGGTATATGGAGAGTGTCGGGAAGTGGGATTAGTTTCGGGATTGATACAGGCCTATGGGGATAGAGCGGGGCAGTGAGATTAGTTTGGGATTGATAAAGGGCTATGGGAGAGAGCGGGGCAGTGGGTTTAGCTTGGCATTGATACAGGGGTATATGGTGAGTGTCGGGAAGTGGGATTAGATTGGGATTGATACAGAGCTATGGGGAGAGAGTGGGGCAGTGGGATTAGTTTAGGATTGATACAGGGCTATGGGGAGAGAGTGGGCCAGTGGGATTAATTTGAGGATTGATACAGGCTATGGGGAGAGAGCGGGGCAGTGAGGTTAGTTTGGGGTTGATACAGGGCAATGGGACAAGAGCCGGGCAATGGGATTAGTTTGGGGATTGAAAAGGGGCTATGGGTGGAGAGTGGACAGTGAGATTAGTTTGGGATCGCTATCGGGCTATAGGGAGAAAGTGGGGCATTGAGAATAGTTTGGGCTAGACACAGCGTTATGGGGAGAGAGCGGTGCAGTGGGATTCGTTTTGGGATTGATACAGGGGTATGTGGAGAGGGTGGGGCAGTGGGATTAGTTTGGGAATAGATACAGGGATATGTGGAGAGAGTGCGGCAGTGGGATTAGTTTGGGAATTGATACAGGGATATGTGGAGAGGGTGGGGCAGTGGGATTAGTTTGGGGATTGGTACAAGGCTATGTGGAGAGAGTGCTGCAGTAGGATTAGTTTGGGAATTGATACAGGGCTATGTGGAGAGAGTGGGGCTGTGGGATTAGTTTGGGGATTGGTACAGGGCTATGAGGAGAGAGTGGGGCAGTGGGGTTAGTTTGGGGATTGGTACAGGTCTATGGGGAGAGTGGGGCAGTGGGATTAGTTTGGGGATTGACACTGGGCTATGTGGAGACAACGGAGCAGTAGGATTAGTTTGGGGATTGATACAGGGCTATGGGGAGAGCAGGGCAGTGAGATTAGTTTGGGATTGATACAGGGCTATGAGGAGAGAGCGGGCAGTGGGATACATTTGGGGATTGATACAGGGCTATGGGGAGAGATAGCGGCAGTGAGATTAGTTTGGGGATTGATACAGGGCTGTGGGGAAAGAGCGGGGCAGTGGGATTAGTTTGGGGATTGATACAGGGCTATGGGGAGGGAGTGGGGCAGTGGGATTAGTTTGGGGATTGATACAGGGCTATGGGGAGAGAGTGAGGCAATGGGATTACTTTGGGGATTGACACAGGGCTATGGGGAGAGAGCGGGTCATTGGGATAAGTTTGAGGATTGATACAGAGCTATGGGGAGAGAGCGGGTCAGTGAGATTAGTTTGGTACTGACAGAGGGCTATGTGGAGAGAGTGAGGCAGTGAGATTAAGTTGGGGATTGATGGTGGGTGAGTAGGCAGTGATATTAGTTTGGGGATTGACTCTGGTCTACGGGAAATGTGGGGTAGTGGATTAGTTTCGGGATTGATACAGGGCTATGGGGAGAGTGACAGTGGCATTAGTTTGAGGTTTCGTGCAGGGAAATGGGGAGAGAGCGGGGCAATGGAATTAGTTTGGGGATTGAAACGGGGCTATGGGGAGAGGGCGGGGCAATGGAATTAGTTTGGGGTTGATACAGGGCTTTGGGGAGAGAGCGGGGCAATGGGATTAGTTTGGGGATTGAAACGGGGCTATGGGGAGAGAGCGGGGCAGTGAGATTAGTTTGGAGATATATACAGGCCTACGGGGAGAGAGTGGAGCGGTGGGATTAGTTTGGGAATTGATACAGTGCTATGGGGAGAGAGCGGGGCAATGGAATTAGTTTGGGGATTGATACAGGGCTATGTGGAAAGCGCGGGGCAATGGAATTAGTTTGGGGATTGAAACGGGGCTATGGGGAGTGAGTGGGCAGTGAGATTAGTTTGGGATTGATAGAGGGCTACGGGAGAGAGTGGGGCAGTGGGGTTAGGTCAGTGATTGTTAGAGGGCTATGAGGAGAGTGCGGGGCAGTGGGGTTAGTTTGGGGATTGATACAGGGCTATGGGGAGAGAGCGGGGCAGTGGGATTAGTTTGGGGATTGATACAGGGCTATGGGGAGAGAGTGGGACAGTGGCATTCGTTTGGGGATTGATACAGGACTGTGGGGAGAGAGTGGGACAGTGAGATTAGTTTGTAGATTGATACAGGGCTATGGGGAGAGAGCGGGGCATGAGATTACTTTGGGGATTGACACTTGGCTACTGGGAGGGTGGGATTAGATTGCGGATTGATGCAGGGCTACGGGGAGGGTAGAATTAGTTTGGGGATTGACACCGGGCTATGGGGAGGGTGGGGCAGTGGGATTAGTTTGGGGATTGATACAGGGCAATGAAGAGAGTGTCGCAGTGGGATTAGTTAGAGGTTTGATATAGGGCTATGCGAAGAGAGTGGGGCAGTGGGATTAGTTTGGGGATTGATACAGGGCTATGGGGATAGAGTTAGGCAGTAAGATTAGTTTGGGGATTGATACAGGGCTATGCAGAGCATGGGGCAGTGGGATTAGTTTGAGGATTGATACATGGCTATGGGGAGAGAATGGGGCAGTGGGATTAGCTTGGATATTGATATAGGGCTATGGGCAGGGCACGGGGCAGTGGGATTAGTTTGGGGATTGACACAGGACTATGGGAAGAGCGGCCAGTGGGATTTGTTTGGGGATTGATACAGGGCTATGGGGAGAGAATGGGGCATTGAGATTAGTTTGGGATTGATACAAGGCTACGGAGAAAGAGTGGGGCAGTGAGATTAGTTTGGGATTGGTACTGTCTATGGAGAGTGAGTGGTCAGTGGGATTAGTTTGGGGATTCATTGATGACTATGGGGAGCGGGAGGGGCAATGTGTTTAGTCTGGGGATTGATACAGGGCTATGGAGAGAGAGAGGGGAAATGGGTTTTATTTGGGGATTAATACTGGGCAATGGAGAGAGAGAGGGGCAATAGGTTTAGTTTGGGGATTGATACAGGGCTACGGGGAGAGAGCAGGGCAGTTAGATTAGTTTTGGCATTGACGCAGGGATATGGGGAGATGGGATTAGTTTTGGAATTGACACAGCTATGGGGATATGGATTTTGTTTGGGATTTGACACAGGCCTGTGGAGAGAGTGGGACAGTCACATAAAGTTGGGATTGATAAGGGCGGCACGTGGCACAGTGGTTAGCACTGCAGTCTACGGTGCTGAGCACCTGGGTTCGAATCCCGGGCCTGGGTCACTGTCTCTGTCGAGTTTGTACATTCCCCCGGAGACTGCCTGGGTTTCACCCCCACAACCAAAATATGTTCTGGGTAGGTGGATTGCCACGCTAAATTGCCCCTTAAATGGAAAAACAATGATAATTGCGCACTCTAAATTTAAACAACAAAATTGGGGGAATTGATAGAGGGACTTGGGGAGAGAACGGACAGTGGGATTAGATTCGGGTTGGATCGACGGCTATGGAGAGAGTGGGCAGTGGGACTAGTTTGGGGATTGATACAGGGCTATGAGGAGAGAGTGGGGCAGTGGGATTAGTTTGGGGATTGGTACAGGTCTATGGGGAGAGTGGGGCAGTGGAATTAGTTTGGATATTGATGCAGTGCTATGTGGAGAGAGAGCGGCAGTGGGATTAGTTTGGGAATTGGTACAGTGCTATGTGGAGAGAGTGCGGAAGTGGGATTAGTTTGGGAATTGGTACAGGGCTATGTGGAGAGAGTGGGGAAGCGGGATTAGTTTGGGGATTGGTACAGGGCTATTGGGAGAGAGTGGGGCAGTGGGATTAGTTTGGGGATTGATACAGGGCAATGGGGAGAGAGCGGGGCAGTGGGATTAGTTTGTGGATTGATGCAGGGCAATGGGACAAGAGCCGGGCAATGGGATTAGTTTGGGGATTGAAAAGGAGCTATGGGGAGAGAGAGGACAGTGAGATGAGTTTGGGATTGATGCAGGGCTATGGGAGAGTGTGGGGCAGTGGAAATAGTTCAGTGATTGATACATGGGGAAAGGGGGAACTGACATGAAAATCGCTTATTTTCACAAGTAGGCTTCAATGAAGTTACTGTGAAAAGCCCCTAGTCGCCACATTCCGACGCATGTTCAGGGAGGCTGTTACGGGAGGCTCCCTTGGTCTGCTTTCAAAGCCAGCGATTTAGCACTGTGCTAAACAGCCTCTTAGAGAGTGGAGCAGTGGGATTAGTTTGGGACTGATACATGGCTATGGGGAGAGAGTGGGACAGTGGGATTAGTTCAGTGATTTATACATGGCTATGGGGAGAGAGAGGGGCAGTGGGATTAGTTCAGTGATTGATACAGGGCTATGGGGAGAGAGTGGGACAGTGGGATTAGTTCAGTGATTTATACATGGCTATGGGGAGAGAGTGGCGCAGTGGGATTAGTTCAGTGATTGATACAGGGCTATGGCGAGAGAGAGGGGCAATGGGATTAGATTGGGGATTGATACATGGCTATGGGGAGAGATAGAGGGGCAATGGGTTTAGTTTGGGATGGATACAGGTCTATGGGGAGAGAGTGGGGCAGTGGGATTACTTTGGGTATTGATACAGGGCTATGGGGAGAGAGCGCGGCAGTGGCATTAGTTTGGGGATTGATACAGGGCTACAGTGAGAGAGTGTGGCAGTGAGCTTAGTTTGGGATTGATACAGGGCAATGGGACAAGAGCCGGGCAGTGGGATTAGTTTGGGATTGATACATGGCAATGGGAGAGAGTTGCGCAGTGGGATTAGTTCAGCGATTAATACATGGCTATGGGGTGAGAGCGGCAGCGGGATTAGTTTGGAATGAATACATGGCTATTGGGAGAGAGTGGTTCAGTGGGATTAGTTCAGTGATTGATCCAGGACTGTGGGGAGAGAGAGGGGCAATGGGATTAGTTTGGGGATTGATACATGACTATGGGGAGAGAGTGGGGCAGTGGGATTACTTTGGAGATTGATACAGGGCTGCAGTGAGAGAGTTGGGCAGTGACCTTATTTTGGAATTGATACAGGGCAATGGGAGAGAGTTGCGCAGTGGGATTAGTTCAGTGATTAATACATGGCTATGGGGTGAGAGCGGCAGCGGGATTAGTTTGGGATTGATACATGGCTATGGGGAGAGAGCGGCAGCGGGATTAGATTGGATTTAATACATGGCTATGGGGAGAGAGAGGGGCAATGGGATTAGTTTGGGGATTGATACATGACTATGGGGAGAGAGAGAGGGCAATGGGTTTAGTTTGGGGATTGATACAGGGCTATGGGTAGAGAGTGGGGCAGTGGGATTACTTTGGGAATTGATACACGGCTATGGGGAGAGAGCGGGGCAGTGGCATTAGTTTGTGGATTGATACAAACTACAGTGAGAGAGTGGGGCAGTGAGCTTAGTTTGGGATCGATACAGGACAATGGGAAAAGAGCCGGGCAGTGGGATTATTTTGGGATTGATACATGGCTATGGGAGAGAGTGGCGCAGTGGGAATAGTTCAGTGATTGATCCAGGGCTGTGGGGAGAGAGAGGGGCAAAGGGTTTAGTTTGTGGATTGATACATGACTATTGGGAGAGAGTGGGTCAGTGGGATTAGTTCAGTGATTGATCCAGGGCTGTGGGGAGAGAGAGGGGCAATGGGATTAGTTTGGGGATTGATAGATGACTATGGGGAGCGGGAGGGGCAATGGGTTTTGTCTGGGGATTGATACAGGGTTATGGAGAGAGAGAGGGGCAATAGGTTTAGTTTGGGGATTGATACAGGGCTACGGGGAGAGAGCAGGGCAGTTAGATTAGTGTTGGCATTGACGCAGGGATATGGGGAGATGGGATTAGATTTGGAATTGACACAGCTATGGGGATATGGATTTCGTTTGGGATTTGACACAGGCGTGTGGGGAGAGTGGGACAGTCACATAAAGTTGGGATTGATAAGCGGCACGTGGCACATTGGTTAGCACTGCAGTCTACGGTGCTGAGCACCTGGGTTCGATTCCCGGGCCTGGGTCACTGTCTCTGTCGAGTTTGCACATTCCCCCGGAGTCTGCCTGGGTTTCACCCCCACAACCAAAAGATGTTCTGGGTAGGTGGATTGCCCACGCTAAATTGCCCCTTAAATGGAAAATAATGATAATTGCGCACTCTAGATTTAAACAACAAAATTGGGGGAATTGATAGAGGGACTTGGGGAGAGAACGGACAGTGGGATTAGATTCGGGTTCGATCGACGGCTATGGAGAGAGTGGGCAGTGGGATTAGTTTGGGGATTGATACAGGGCTGTGGGGAGAGTGGGATTAGATTGGGGGTTGACACAGGGCTGTGGGGAGAATGGGATCAGTTTAGGATTGACACAGGGCTGTGGGGAGAGTGGGATAAATTTGGGGATTGATACAGGACTATGGGGAGAGCGGGACAGTGGGATTAGTTTGTGATTGATACAGGGCAATGGGGAGGGAGCTGGGTAATGGGATTAGTTGGGGAATTGATACAGGGCTATGGGGAGAGAGCGGGGCAGTTGGATCATTTTGGGATTGATAAAGGGCTATGGGGAGAGAGCGAGGCAGTGGCATCATTTTGAGATTGATACAGGGCTATTTGAAAGAGCGCGGAGGTGAGATTAGTTTGGGGATTAATACAGGGCTATGGGGATAGTGAGGTAGTTAGATTAGTTTGGGGATTGACACAGGGCTATGTGGAGCCAACGGGGCAGTAGGATTAGTTTGGGGATTGATACAGGGCTATGGGGAGAGAGCGGGGCAGTGGGATTAGTTTGGGGATTGATACAGGGCTATGGGGTGAGATAGCGGCAGGGAGATTAGTTTGGGGATTGATACAGGGCTGTGGGGAAAGAGCGGGGCAGTGGGATTAGTTTGGGGATTAATACAGGGCTACGGGGAGAGATCGGGGCATTGACATTAGTTTGGGGATTGATACGGTGCTGTGGGGAGGGAGTGGGGCAGTGGGATTAGTTTGGGGATTGATACAGGGCTATGGGGAGAGAGTGAGGCAATGAGATTACTTTGGGGATTGACACAGGGCTATTGGGAGAGAGCGGGTCATTGGGATTAGTTTGTGGATTGATGCAGGGCAATGGGACAAGAGCCGGGCAATGGGATTAGTTTGGGGATTGAAAAGGGGCTATGGGGAGAGAGAGGACAGTGAGATGAGTTTGGGATTGATGCAGGGCTATGGGAGAGTGTGGGGCAGTGGAAATAGTTCAGTGATTGATACATGGCTAAAGGGGGAACTGACATGAAAATCGCTTATTTTCACAAGTAGGCTTCAATGAAGTTACTGTGAAAAGCCCCTAGTCGCCACATTCCGACGCCTGTTCAGGGAGGCTGTTACGGGAGGCTGCCTTGGTCTGCTTTCAAAGCCAGCGATTTAGCCCTGTGCTAAACAGCCTCTTAGAGAGTGGGGCAGTGGGATTAGTTTGAGGTTTGATACATGGCTATGGGGAGAGAGTGGGAGAGTGGGATTAGTTCAGTGATTTATACATGGCTATGGGGAGAGAGAGGGGCAGTGGGATTAGTTTGGGACTGATGCAGGGCTATGGGGAGAGAGTGGCGCAGTGGGATTAGTTCAGTGATTGATACAGGGCTATGGCGAGAGAGAGGGGCAATGGGATTAGATTGGGGATTGTTACATGACTATGGGGAGAGATAGAGGGGCAATGGGTTTAGTTTGGGAATGGATACAGGTCTGTGGGGAGAGAGTGGGGCAGTGGGATTACGTTGGGTATTGATACAGGGCTATGGGGAGAGAGCGCGGCAGTGGCATTAGTTTGGGGATTGATACAGGGCTACAGTGAGAGAGTGTGGCAGTGAGCTTAGTTTGGGATTGAGCCAGGGCAATGGGACAAGAGCCGGGCAGTGGGATTAGTTTGGGATTGATACATGGCATTGGGAGAGAGTTGCGCAGTGGGATTAGTTCAGTGATTAATACATGGCTATGGGGTGAGAGCGGCAGCGGGATTAGTTTGGAATGAATACATGGCTATTGGGAGAGAGTGGCGCAGTGGGATTAGTTCAGTGATTGATCCAGGACTGTGGGGAGAGAGAGTGGGGCAGTGGGATTAGTTTGGGGATTGATACATGACTATGGGGGGAGAGTGGGGCAGTGGGATTACTTTGGAGATTGATACAGGGCTACAGTGAGAGAGTTGGGCAGTGACCTTATTTTGGAATTGATACAGGGCAATGGGAGAGAGTTGCGCAGTGGGATTAGTTCAGTGATTAATACATGGCTATGGGGTGAGAGCGGCAGCGGGATTAGTTTGGGATTGATACATGGCTATGGGGAGAGTGCGGCAGCGGGATTAGTTTGGATTTAATACATGGCTATGGGGAGAGAGAGGGGCAATGGGATTAGTTTGGGGATTGATACATGACTATGGGGAGAGAGAGAGGGGCAATGGGTTTAGTTTGTGGATTGATACAGGGCTATGGGGAGAGAGTGGGGCAGTGAGCTTAGTTTGGGATTGATACAGGACAATGGGAAAAGAGCGGGGCAGTGGGATTATTTTGGGATTGATACATGGCTATGGGATAGAGTGGCGCAGTGGGAATAGTTCAGTGATTAATACATGGCTATGGGGAGAGAGCGGCAGCGGGATTAGTTTGGAATGAATACATGGCTATTGGGAGAGAGTGGCGCAGTGGGATTAGTTCAGTGATTGATCCAGGGCTGTGGGGAGAGAGAGGGGCAATGGGATTAGTTTGGGGATTGATAGATGACTATGGGGAGCGGGAGGGGCAATGGATTTAGTCTGGGGATTGATACAGGGCTATATAGAGAGAGAGGGGCAATAGGTTTAGTTTGGGGATTGATACAGGGCTACGGGGAGAGAGCAGGGCAGTTAGATTAGTGTTGGCATTGACGCAGGGATATGGGGAGATGGGATTAGTTTTGGAATTGGCACCGCTATGGGGATATGGATTTCGTTTGGGATTTGCACAGCCCTGTGGGGAGAGTGGGACAGTCACATAAAGCTGGGATTGATAAGCGGCACGTGGCACATTGGTTAGCACAGCAGTCTACGGTGCTGAGCACCTGGGTTTGAATCCCGGGCCTGGGTCACTGTCTCTGTCGAGTTTGCACATTCCCCCAGAGTCTGCCTGGGTTTCACCCCCACAACCAAAAGATGTTCTGGGTAGGTGGATTGCCCACGCTAAATTGCCCCTTAAATGGAAAATAATGATAATTGCGCACTCTAAATTTAAACAACAAAATTGGGGGAATTGATAGAGGGACTTGGGGAGAGAACGGACAGTGGGATTAGATTCGGGTTCGATCGACGGCTATGGAGAGAGTGGGCAGTGGGATTAGTTTGGGGATTGATACAGGGCTGTGGGGAGAGTGGGATTAGATTGGGGATTGACACAGGGCTGTGGGGAGAATGGGATCAGTTTAGGATTGACACAGGGCTGTGGGGAGAGTGGGATAAATTTGGGGATTGATACAGGGCTATGGGGAGAGCGGGACAGTGGGATTAGTTTGTGATTGATACAGGGCAATGGGGAGGGAGCTGGGTAATGGGATTAGTTGGGGAATTGATACAGGGCTATGGGGAGAGAGCGGGGCAGTTGGATCATTTTGGGATTGATACAGGGCTATGGGGAGAGAGCGGGGCAGTGGGATCATTTTGGGATTGATACAGGGCTATGGGAAAGAGCGCGGAGGTGAGATTAGTTTGGGGATTAATACAGGTCTATGGGGATAGTGAGGTAGTGAGATTAGTTTGGGGATTGACACAGGGCTATGTGGAGCCAACGGGGCAGTAGGATTAGTTTGGGGATTCATACAGGGCTAGGGGGAGAGAGCGGGGCAGTGGGATTAGTTTGGGGATTGATACAGGGCTATGGGGTGAGATAGCGGCAGGGAGATTAGTTTGGGGATTGATACAGGGCTGTGGGGAAAGAGCGGGGCAGTGGGATTAGTTTGGGGATTGATACAGGGCTATGGGGAGAGATCGGGGCATTGACATTAGTTTGGTGATTGATACGGGGCTGTGGGGAGGGAGTGGGGCAGTGGGATTAGTTTGGGGATTGATACAGGGCTATGGGGAGAGAGTGAGGCAATGAGATTACTTTGGGGATTGACACAGGGCTATTGGGAGAGAGCGGGTCATTGGGATAAGTTTGAGGATTGATACAGAGCTATGGGGAGAGAGCGGGGCAGTGAGATTAGTTTGGTATTGACACAGGGCTATGTGGAGAGAGTGAGGCAGTGATATTAAGTTGGGGATTGATACAGGGCTTTGATGGGTGAGTAGGCAGTGATATTAGTTTGGGGATTGACTCTGGTCTACGGGAAATGTGGGGTAGTGGATTAGTTTCGGGATTGATACAGGGCTATGGGGAGAGTGATAGTGGCATTAGTTTGAGGTTTCGTGCAGGGATATGGGGAGAGAGCGGGGCAATGGAATTAGTTTGGGGATTGAAACGGGGCTATGGGGAGAGAGCGGGGCAATGGGATTCGTTTGGGGATTGAAACGGGGCTATGGGGAGAGAGCGGGGCAGTGAGATTAGTTTGGAGATATATACAGGGCTACGGTGAGACAGTGGAGCGGTGGGATTGATTTGGGAATTGATACAGTTCTATGGGGAGAGAGCGGGGCAATGGAATTAGTTTGGGGATTGATACAGGGCTCTGGGGAAAGCGCGGGGCAATGGAATTAGTTTGGGGCTTGAAACGGGGCTATGGGGAGTGAGTGGGCAGTGAGATTAGTTTGGGATTGATAGAGGGCTACGGGAGAGTGCGGGGCAGTGGGGTTAGTTTGGGGATTGATACAGGGCTATGGGGAGAGAGCGGGGCAGTGGGATTAGTTTGGGGATTGATACAGGGCTATGGGGAGAGAGTGGGACAGTGGAATTAGTTTGGGGATTGATACAGGACTGTGGGGAGAGAGTGGGACAGTGAGATTAGTTTGTAGATTGATACAGGGCTATGGGGAGAGAGCCGGGCAGTGAGATTATTTTGGGGATTGGCACCTGGCTATGGGGAGGGTGGGACAGTGGGATTAATTTGGGAATTGATACAGGCCAATAAAGAGAGTGTCGCAGTGGGATTAGTTAGTGGTTTGATATAGGGCTTTGCGGAGAGAGTGGGGCAGTGGGATTAGTTTGGGGATTGATACAGGGATATGGGAGAGAGTTAGGCAGTAAGATTAGATTGGGGATTGATACAGGGCTATGCGGAGCATGGGGCAGTGGGATTAGTTTGAGGATTGATACATGGCCATGGGGAGCGAATGGGGCAGTGGGATTAGTTTGGATATTGATACAGGGGTATGGGCTGGTAACGGGGCAGTGATATTAGTTTCGGGATTGATACAGGGCTATGGGGATAGAGCCGGGCAGTGGGATTTGTTTGAGTTCGATACAGGTCTAAGGAGAGTGAGTGGTCAGTGGGATTAGTTTGGGGATTGATCCAGGGCTATGGGGAGAGAATGGGGCAGTGGGAATAGTCTGGATATTGATACAGGGCTATGGGCAGAGAACGGGGCAGTGATATTAGTTTCCGGATTGATACAGGGCTATGGGGATAGAGCCGGGCAGTGGTATTTGTTTGGTATTGATACAGGGCTATGGGGAGTGAGCTGGGCAGTGGGATTGGTTTGGGGATTGATACAGGACTATGGGGATAGAGTGGGGCATTGAGATTAGAATAGGGATTGAAACAGGACTATGTGGCGAGAGTGAGGCAGTGATATTAGTTTGGGGATCGATACAGGGCTATGAGGGAGACAGCGAGGCGGTGGCATTAGATAGGGGATTGATACAGGGCTATGGTGGGAGAGATTGGGACAGTGAGTTTAGTTTGGGGATTGATACAGGCCTATGGGGAGAGAGTGAGGCAATGGGATTAGTTTATGGGGTTGACAGAGGGCTATGGGGAGAGAGCGGGGCAGTGGGATAAGTTTGAGGATTGATACAGGGCTATGGGGAGAGAGCGGGGCAGTGAGATTAAGTTGGGGATTGATACAGGGCTATGGTGGGTGAGTAGGCAGTGATATTAGTTTGGGAATTGACTCTGGTCTACGGGAAATGTGGGGTAGTGGATTAGTTTCGGGATTGATACAGGGCTATGGGGAGAGTGACAGTGGCATTAGTTTGAGGATTCGTGCAGGGATATGGGGAGAGAGCGGGGCAATGGAATTAGTTTGGGGATTGAAACGGGGCTATGGGGAGAGGGCGGGGCAATGGAATAAGTTTGGGGTTGATACAGTGCTATGGGGAGAGAGCGGGGCAATGGGATTAGTTTTGGGATTGAAACGGGGCTATGGGAAGAGAGTGGGAAAGTGAGATTAGTTTGGGGTTGATACAGTGCTATGGGGAGAGAGCGGGGCAATGGGATTAGTTTGGGGTTGATACAGTGCGATGGGGAGAGAGCGAGGCAATGGGATTAGTTTGTGGTTGATACAGTGCTATGGGGAGAGAGCGGGGCAGTGAGATTAGTTTGGAGATATATGCAGGGCTATGGGGAGATAGTGGGGCGGTGGGATTAGTTTGGGAAATGATACAGGGCTATGGGGAGAGAGTGGGGGCAGTGGGATTAGTTTGGGGATTGATACAGGGCTCTGGGGAAAGCGTGGGGCAATGGAATTAGTTTGGGGATTGAAACGGGGCTATGGGGAGTGAGTGAGGCAGTGAGATTAATTTGGGGATTGACACAGGGCTATGGGGAGACAGCGGGGCAGTGAGATTAGTTTGGGATTGACACAGGTCTATGTTGAGAGAGTGAGGCAGTGATATTAATTTGGGGATTGATCCAGGGGTATGGGGTGAGTGCGGGGCAGTGAGATTAGTTTGGGATTGACACCGGGCTATGAGGAGAGAGTGAGGCAGTGATATTAATTTTGTGATTGATACTGGGATAATGTGGGTGAGTGGGCAGTGATATTAGTTTGGGGATTGATTTAGGGCAACGGAGAGGGTGGGGCATTGGGATTAGTCGAGGGATTGTTACAGGGCTATGGTGAGAGTGTATAGTGGAATTAGTTTGTGGATTGGTACAGGGCTATGCGGAGAGAGGGGGCAATGGAATTAGTTTGGGGATTGAAACGGGGCTATGGGGAGTGAGTGGGCAGTGAGATTAGTTTGGTATTGATACAGGGCTATGGGGAGAGAGCGGGGCAATGGAGTTAGTTTGGGGATTGATACAGGGCTAGGGGGAGTGAGCGGGGCAGTGGGATTAGTTTGGGATTGATGCAGGGCTATGGGGAGAGAGTGGGGCAGTGGGATTAGTTTGGGGAATGACACTGGATTACGGGGAGGGTGGGATTAGTTTGGGGATTGACACCGGGCTATGGGGAGGGTGGGGCAGTGAGACTAATTTGGGTATTAATACAGGGCTATGGGGAGACAGTGGGGCAATGGGATTAGTTTGGGATTGATACAGCGCTATGGGGAGAGAGCGGGGCAGTGGGATTAGTTTGGGATTGACACAGGGCTATGGGGAGAGAGGCCAGTGGGATTTGTTTGGGATTGATACAGGGCTCTGGGTAGACAGTGGGGCAATGCGAATAGTTTTCGGGATTGATACAGGGCTATGGGGAGAGAATGGGGCAGTGGGATTAGTTTGGGATTGATAGAGGGCTACGGTGAAAGAGTGGGGCAGTGAGATTAGTTTGGGATTGGTACAGGGCTATTTGGAGAGAACGGGGCAGTGATATTAGTTTTGGGATTGATACAGGGCTATGGGGATAGAGCAGGGCAGTGGGATTTGTTTGGGATTGAAACAGGGCTATTTGCAGAGAACGGGGCAGTGATATTAGTTTCGGGATTGATATAGGGCTATGGGGATAGAGCCGGGCAGTGGGATTTGTTTGGGATTGATACAGGGCTATGGGGAGAGAGTTAGGCAGTATGATTAGTTTGGGGATTGATACAGGACTATGCGGAAGGTGGGGCAGTGGGATTATTTTGACGTTTGATACAGGGCTACTGGGAGAGTGAGGCAGTGGAATTAATTTGGGGATTGACACAGGACTATGGGAAGAGCGGCCAGTATGATTAGTTTGCGGCTTGATTCAGGGCGATGGGTAGACAGTGGGGCAATGCGAATAGTTTTCGGGATTGATACAGGGCTATGGGGAGAGAATGGGGCAGTGGGATCAGTTTGGGATTGATACAGGGCCACGGGCAAAGAGTGGGGCAGTGAGATTTGTTTGGGATTGGTACTGTCTATGGAGAGTGAGTGGTCAGTGGGATTAGTTTGGGATTGATACAGTGCTATGGGGAGAGAGTGGGGCAGTGGGATTAGTTTGTGGATTGATACAGGGCTATGGGCAGAGAACGGGGCAGTGATATTAGTTTCGGGATTGATACAGGGCTATGGGGATAGAGTGGGGCACTGAGATTAGATTGGGGATTGATACAGGCCTATGTGGAGAGAGTGAGGCAGTGATATTAGTTTGGGGATCGATACAGGGTTATGCTGGGAGACAGCGAGGCGGTGGGATTAAATTGGGGATTGATACAGGGCTATGGTGGGCGAGAGCGGGGCAGTGGGATTAGTTTGGGGATTGATTCAGGGCTATGGGGAGAGAATGGGGCAGTGGGAATAGTCTGTATATTGATACAGGGCTATGGGAAGAGAACGGGGCAGTGATATTAGTTTCCGGATTGATACAGGGCTATGGGGATGGAGACGGGCAGTGGTATTTGTTTGGTATTGATACAGGGCTATGGGGAGTGAGCTGGGCAGTGAGATTAGATTGGGGATTGATACAGGACTATGTGGAGAGAGTGAGGCAGTGATATTAGTTTGGGGATAGATACAGGGCTATGCTGGGAGACAGCGAGGCGGTCGGATTAGATTGGGGATTGATACAAGGCTATGGTGGGAGAGATTGGGACAGTGAGTTTAGTTTGGGGATTGATACAGGCCTATGGGGAGAGAGTGAGGCAATGAGATTAGTTTATGGGGTTGACAGAGGGCTATGGGGAGAGAGCGGGGCAGTGGGATAAGTTTGAGGATTGATACAGGGCTATGGGGAGAGAGCGGGGCAGTGAGATTAAGTTGGGGATTGATACAGGGCTATGGTGGGTGAGTAGGCAGTGATATTAGTTTGGGTATTGACTCTGGTCTACGGGAAATGTGGGGTAGTGGATTAGTTTCGGGATTGATACAGGGCTATGGGGAGAGTGACAGTGGCATTAATTTGAGGATTCGTGCAGGGATATGGGGAGAGAGCGGGGCAATGGAATTAGTTTGGGGATTGAAACGGGTCTATGGGGAGAGGGCGGGGCAATGGAATAAGTTTGGGGTTGATACAGTGCTATGGGGAGAGAGCGGGGCAATGGGATTAGTTTGGGGATTGAAACGGGGCTATGGGAAGAGAGTGGGAAAGTGAGATTCGGTTGGGGTTGATACAGTGCTATGGGGAGAGCGGGGCAATGGGATTAGTTTGGGGTTGATACAGTGCGATGGGGAGAGAGCGAGGCAATGGGATTAGTTTGTGGTTGATACAGTGCTATGGGGAGAGAGTGGGGCAATGGAATTACTTTGGTGTTGATACAGTGCTATGGGGAGAGAGCGGGGCAATGGGATTAGTTTGGCGATTGAAACGGGGCTATGGGGTGAGGGCGGGGCAACGGAATTAGTTTGGGGTTTGATACAGGGCTATGGGGGGAGAGCGGGGCAGTGAGATTAGTTTGGAGATATATGCAGGGCTATGGGGAGATAGTGGGGCGGTGGGATTAGTTTGGGAAATGATACAGGGCTATGGGGAGAGAGTGGGGGCAGTGGGATTAGTTTCGGGATTGATACAGTGCTATGGGTAGAGCGCTGGGCAATGGAATAAGTTTGGGGATTGAAACGGGGCTATGGGGAGTGAGTGGGCAGTGAGATTAGTTTGGGATAGATACAGGGCTACGGGAGAGCGTGGGGCAGTGGGGTTAGTTCAGTGATTGTTAGAGGGCTATGGGGAGAGAGCGGGGCAGTGGTGTTAGTTTGGGGATTGATACAGGGCTATGGGGAGAGAGTGAGGCAGTGATATTAGATTGGGGATTGATACAGGCCTATGGGGAGAGAGTGAGGCAGTGAGATTAATTTGGGGATTGACACAGGGCTATGGGGAGACAGCGGGGCAGTGAGATTAGTTTGGGATTGACACAGGTCTATGTTGAGAGAGTGAGGCAGTGATATTAATTTGGGGATTGATCCAGGGGTATGGGGTGAGTGCGGGGCAGTGAGATTAGTTTGGGATTGACACCGGGCTATGAGGAGAGAGTGAGGCAGTGATATTAATTTTGTGATTGATACTGGGATATTGTGGGTGAGTAGGCAGTGATATTAGTTTGGGGATTGATTTAGGGCAACGGGGAGGTTGGGGCATTGGGATTAGTCGAGGGATTGTTACAGGGCTATGGTGAGAGTGGATAGTGGAATTAGTTTGTGGATTGGTACAGGGCTATGCGGAGAGAGGGGGCAATGGAATTAGTTTGGGGATTGACACGGGACTATGGGGAGTGAGTGGGCAGTGAGATTAGTTTGGTATTGATACAGGGCTATGGGGCGAGAGCTGGGCAATGGAGTTAGTTTGGGGATTGATACAGGGCTATGGGGAGTGAGCGGGGCAGTGGGATTAGTTTGGGATTGATGCAGAGCTATGGCGAGAGAGTGGGGCAGTGGGATTAGTTTGGGGAATGACACTGGATTACGGGGAGGGTGGGATTAGTTTGGGGATTGACACCGGGCTATGGGGAGGGTGGGGCAGTGAGACTAATTTGGGTATTAATACAGGGCTATGGGGAGACAGTGGGGCAATGGGATTAGTTTGGGATTGATACAGCGCTATGGGGAGAGAGCGGGGCAGTGGGATTAGTTTGGGATTGACACAGGGCTATGGGGAGAGAGGCCAGTGGGATTTGTTTGGGATTGATACAGGGCTCTGGGTAGACAGTGGGGCAATGCGAATAGTTTTCGGGATTGATACAGGGCTATGGGGAGAGAATGGGGCAGTGAGATTAGTTTGGGATTGGTACAGGGCTATTTGGAGAGAACGGGGCAGTGATATTAGTTTTGGGATTGATACAGGGCTATGGGGATAGAGCCGGGCAGTGGGATTTGTTTGGGATTGATACAGGGCTATTTGCAGAGAACGGGGCAGTGATATTAGTTTCGGGATTGATACAGGGCTATGGGGATAGAGCCGGGCAGTGGGATTTGTTTGGGATTGATACAGGGCTATGGGGAGAGTGTTAGGCAGTATGATTAGTTTGGGGATTGATACAGGACTATGCGGAAGGTGGGGCAGTGGGATTATTTTGAGGTTTGATACAGGGCTATTGGGAGAGGCAGTGTAATTAATTTGGGGATTGACACAGGGCTATGGGGAGAGAGCGGGGCAGTGGGATTAGTTTGGGATTGACACAGGACTATGGGAAGAGCGGCCAGTATGATTAGTTTGCGGCTTGATTCAGGGCGATGGGTAGACAGTGGGGCAATGCGAATAGTTTTCGGGATTGATACAGGGCTATGGGGAGAGAATGGGGCAGTGGGATTAGTTTGGGATTGGTACAGGGCCACGGGCAAAGAGTGGGGCAGTGAGATTTGTTTGGGATTGGTACTGTCTATGGAGAGTGAGTGGTCAGTGGGATTAGTTTGGGGATTGATCCACGGCTATGGGGAGAGAATGGGGCAGTGGGAATAGTCTGGATATTGATACAGGGCTATGGGCAGAGAACGGGGCAGTGATATTAGTTTCCGGATTGATACAGGGCTATGGGGATAGAGCCGGGCAGTGGTATTTGTTTGGTATTGATACAGGGCTATGGGGAGTGAGCTGGGCAGTGGGATTGGTTTGGGGATTGATACAGGACTATGGGGATAGAGTGGGGCAGTGAGATTAGAATAGGGATTGAAACAGGACTATGTGGCGAGAGTGAGGCAGTGATATTAGTTTGGGGATCGATACAGGGCTATGAGGGAGACAGCGAGGCGGTGGCATTAGATAGGGGATTGATACAGGGCTATGGTGGGAGAGATTGGGTCAGTGAGTTTAGTTTGGGGATTGATACAGGCCTATGGGGAGAGAGTGAGGCAATGAGATTAGTTTATGGGGTTGACAGAGGGCTATGGGGAGAGAGCGGGGCAGTGGGATAAGTTTGAGGTTTGATACAGGGCTATGGGGAGAGAGCGGGGCAGTGAGATTAAGTTGGGGATTGATACAGGGCTATGGTGGGTGAGTAGGCAGTGATATTAGTTTGGGGATTGACTCTGGTCTACGGGAAATGTGGGGTAGTGGATTAGTTTCGGGATTGATACAGGGCTATGGGGAGAGTGACAGTGGCATTAGTTTGAGGATTCGTGCAGGGATATGGGGAGAGAGCGGGGCAATGGAATTAGTTTGGGGATTGAAACGGGGCTATGGGGAGAGGGCGGGGCAATGGAATAAGTTTGGGGTTGATACAGTGCTATGGGGAGAGAGCGGGGCAATGGGATTAGTTTTGGGATTGAAACGGGGCTATGGGAAGAGAGTGGGAAAGTGAGATTAGTTTGGGGTTGATACAGTGCTATGAGGAGAGAGCGGGGCAATGGGATTAGTTTGGGGTTGATACAGTGCGATGGGGAGAGAGCGAGGCAATGGGACTAGTTTGCGGTTGATACAGTGCTATGGGGAGAGAGCGGGGCAGTGAGATTAGTTTGGAGATATATGCAGGGCTATGGGGAGATAGTGGGGCGGTGGGATTAGTTTGGGAAATGATACAGGGCTATGGGGAGAGAGTGGGGGCAGTGGGATTAGTTTCGGGATTGATACAGTGCTATGGGTAGATCGCTGGGCAATGGAATAAGTTTGGGGATTGAAACGGGGCTATGGGAAGAGAGTGGGAAAGTGAGATTCGGTTGGGGTTGATACAGTGCTATGGGGAGAGCGGGGCAATGGGATTAGTTTGGGGTTGATACAGTGCGATGGGGAGAGAGCGAGGCAATGGGATTAGTTTGTGGTTGATACAGTGCTATGGGGAGAGAGTGGGGCAATGGAATTACTTTGGGGTTGATACAGTGCTATGGGGAGAGAGCGGGGCAATGGGATTAGTTTGGCGATTGAAACGGGGCTATGGGGTGAGGGCGGGGCAACGGAATTAGTTTGGGGTTTGATACAGGGCTATGGGGGGAGAGCGGGGCAGTGAGATTAGTTTGGAGATATATGCAGGGCTATGGGGAGATAGTGGGGCGGTGGGATTAGTTTGGGAAATGATACAGGGCTATGGGGAGAGAGTGGGGGCAGTGGGATTAGTTTCGGGATTGATACAGTGCTATGGGTAGAGCGCTGGGCAATGGAATAAGTTTGGGGATTGAAACGGGGCTATGGGGAGTGAGTGGGCAGTGAGATTAGTTTGGGATAGATACAGGGCTACGGGAGAGCGTGGGGCAGTGGGGTTAGTTCAGTGATTGTTAGAGGGCTATGGGGAGAGAGCGGGGCAGTGGGGTTAGTTTGGGGATTGATACAGGGCTATGGGGAGAGAGTGAGGCAGTGATATTAGATTGGGGATTGATACAGGCCTATGGGGAGAGAGTGAGGCAGTGAGATTAATTTGGGGATTGACACAGGGCTATGGGGAGACAGCGGGGCAGTGAGATTAGTTTGGGATTGACACAGGTCTATGTTGAGAGAGTGAGGCAGTGATATTAATTTGGGGATTGATCCAGGGGTATGGGGTGAGTGCGGGGCAGTGAGATTAGTTTGGGATTGACACCGGGCTATGAGGAGAGAGTGAGGCAGTGATATTAATTTTGTGATTGATACTGGGATATTGTGGGTGAGTAGGCAGTGATATTAGTTTGGGGATTGATTTAGGGCAACGGGGAGGTTGGGGCATTGGGATTAGTCGAGGGATTGTTACAGGGCTGTGGTGAGAGTGGATAGTGGAATTAGTTTGTGGATTGGTACAGGGCTATGCGGAGAGAGGGGGCAATGGAATTAGTTTGGGGATTGAAACGGGACTATGGGGAGTGAGTGGGCAGTGAGATTAGTTTGGTATTGATACAGGGCTATGGGGCGAGAGCTGGGCAATGGAGTTAGTTTGGGGATTGATACAGGGCTATGGGGAGTGAGCGGGGCAGTGGGATTAGTTTGGGATTGATGCAGAGCTATGGCGAGAGAGTGGGGCAGTGGGATTAGTTTGGGGAATGACACTGGATTACGGGGAGGGTGGGATTAGTTTGGGGATTGACACCGGGCTATGGGGAGGGTGGGGCAGTGAGACTAATTTGGGTATTAATACAGGGCTATGGGGAGACAGTGGGGCAATGGGATTAGTTTGGGATTGATACAGCGCTATGGGGAGAGAGCGGGGCAGTGGGATTAGTTTGGGATTGACACAGGGCTATGGGGAGAGAGGCCAGTGGGATTTGTTTGGGATTGATACAGGGCTCTGGGTAGACAGTGGGGCAATGCGAATAGTTTTCGGGATTGATACAGGGCTATGGGGAGAGAATGGGGCAGTGAGATTAGTTTGGGATTGGTACAGGGCTATTTGGAGAGAACGGGGCAGTGATATTAGTTTTGGGATTGATACAGGGCTATGGGGATAGAGCCGGGCAGTGGGATTTGTTTGGGATTGATACAGGGCTATTTGCAGAGAACGGGGCAGTGATATTAGTTTCGGGATTGATACAGGGCTATGGGGATAGAGCCGGGCAGTGGGATTTGTTTGGGATTGATACAGGGCTATGGGGAGAGTGTTAGGCAGTATGATTAGTTTGGGGATTGATACAGGACTATGCGGAAGGTGGGGCAGTGGGATTATTTTGAGGTTTGATACAGGGCTATTGGGAGAGGCAGTGTAATTAATTTGGGGATTGACACAGGGCTATGGGGAGAGAGCGGGGCAGTGGGATTAGTTTGGGATTGACACAGGACTATGGGAAGAGCGGCCAGTATGATTAGTTTGCGGCTTGATTCAGGGCGATGGGTAGACAGTGGGGCAATGCGAATAGTTTTCGGGATTGATACAGGGCTATGGGGAGAGAATGGGGCAGTGGGATTAGTTTGGGATTGATACAGGGCCACGGGCAAAGAGTGGGGCAGTGAGATTTGTTTGGGATTGGTACTGTCTATGGAGAGTGAGTGGTCAGTGGGATTAGTTTGGGGATTGATCCACGGCTATGGGGAGAGAATGGGGCAGTGGGAATAGTCTGGATATTGATACAGGGCTATGGGCAGAGAACGGGGCAGTGATATTAGTTTCCGGATTGATACAGGGCTATGGGGATAGAGCCGGGCAGTGGTATTTGTTTGGTATTGATACAGGGCTATGGGGAGTGAGCTGGGCAGTGGGATTGGTTTGGGGATTGATACAGGACTATGGGGATAGAGTGGGGCAGTGAGATTAGAATAGGGATTGAAACAGGACTATGTGGCGAGAGTGAGGCAGTGATATTAGTTTGGGGATCGATACAGGGCTATGAGGGAGACAGCGAGGCGGTGGCATTAGATAGGGGATTGATACAGGGCTATGGTGGGAGAGATTGGGTCAGTGAGTTTAGTTTGGGGATTGATACAGGCCTATGGGGAGAGAGTGAGGCAATGAGATTAGTTTATGGGGTTGACAGAGGGCTATGGGGAGAGAGCGGGGCAGTGGGATAAGTTTGAGGTTTGATACAGGGCTATGGGGAGAGAGCGGGGCAGTGAGATTAAGTTGGGGATTGATACAGGGCTATGGTGGGTGAGTAGGCAGTGATATTAGTTTGGGGATTGACTCTGGTCTACGGGAAATGTGGGGTAGTGGATTAGTTTCGGGATTGATACAGGGCTATGGGGAGAGTGACAGTGGCATTAGTTTGAGGATTCGTGCAGGGATATGGGGAGAGAGCGGGGCAATGGAATTAGTTTGGGGATTGAAACGGGGCTATGGGGAGAGGGCGGGGCAATGGAATAAGTTTGGGGTTGATACAGTGCTATGGGGAGAGAGCGGGGCAATGGGATTAGTTTTGGGATTGAAACGGGGCTATGGGAAGAGAGTGGGAAAGTGAGATTAGTTTGGGGTTGATACAGTGCTATGAGGAGAGAGCGGGGCAATGGGATTAGTTTGGGGTTGATACAGTGCGATGGGGAGAGAGCGAGGCAATGGGACTAGTTTGCGGTTGATACAGTGCTATGGGGAGAGAGCGGGGCAGTGAGATTAGTTTGGAGATATATGCAGGGCTATGGGGAGATAGTGGGGCGGTGGGATTAGTTTGGGAAATGATACAGGGCTATGGGGAGAGAGTGGGGGCAGTGGGATTAGTTTCGGGATTGATACAGTGCTATGGGTAGATCGCTGGGCAATGGAATAAGTTTGGGGATTGAAACGGGGCTTTGGGGAGTGAGTGGGCAGTGAGATTAGTTTGGGATAGATACAGGGCTACGGGAGAGCGTGGGGCAGTGGGGTTAGTTCAGTGATTGTTAAAGGGCTATGGGGAGAGAGCGGGGCAGTGGGGTTAGTTTGGGGATTGATACAGGGCTATGGGGAGAGAGTGAGGCAGTGATATTAGATTGGGGATTGATACATGGCTATGGGGAGAGAGTGAGGCAGTGAGATTAATTTGGGGATTGACACAGGGCTATGGGGAGACAGCGGGGCAGTGAGATTAGTTTGGGATTGACACAGGTCTATGTTGAGAGAGTGAGGCAGTGATATTAATTTGGGGATTGATCCAGGGGTATGGGGTGAGTGCGGGGCAGTGAGATTAGTTTGGGATTGACACCGGGCTATGAGGAGAGAGTGAGGCAGTGATATTAATTTTGTGATTGATACTGGGATAATGTGGGTGAGTAGGCAGTGATATTAGTTTGGGGATTGATTTAGGGCAACGGGGAGGGTGGGGCATTGGGATTAGTCGAGGGATTGTTACAGGGCTATGGTGAGAGTGGATAGTGGAATTAGTTTGTGGATTGGTACAGGGCTATGCGGAGAGAGGGGGCAATGGAATTAGTTTGGGGATTGAAACGGGGCTATGGGGAGTGAGTGGGCAGTGAGATTAGTTTGGTATTGATACAGGGCTATGGGGAGAGAGCGGGGCAATGGAGTTAGTTTGGGGATTGATACAGGGCTATGGGGAGTGAGCGGGGCAGTGGGATTAGTTTGGGATTGATGCAGGGCTATGGGGAGAGAGTGGGGCAGTGGGATTAGTTTGGGGAATGACACTGGATTACGGGGAGGGTGGGATTAGTTTGGGGATTGACACCGGGCTATGGGGAGGGTGGGGCAGTGAGACTAATTTGGGTATTAATACAGGGCTATGGGGAGACAGTGGGGCAATGGGATTAGTTTGGGATTGATACAGCGCTATGGGGAGAGAGCGGGGCAGTGGGATTAGTTTGGGATTGACACAGGGCTATGGGGAGAGAGGCCAGTGGGATTTGTTTGGGATTGATACAGGGCTCTGGGTAGACAGTGGGGCAATGCGAATAGTTTTCGGGATTGATACAGGGCTATGGGGAGAGAATGGGGCAGTGGGATTAGTTTGGGATTGATAGAGGGCTACGGGGAAAGAGTGCGGCAGTGAGATTAGTTTGGGATTGGTACAGGGCTATTTGGAGAGAACGGGGCAGTGATATTAGTTTTGGGATTGATACAGGGCTATGGGGATAGAGCAGGGCAGTGGGATTTGTTTGGGATTGATACAGGGCTATTTGCAGAGAACGGGGCAGTGATATTAGTTTCGGGATTGATACAGGGCTATGGGGATAGAACCGGGCAGTGGGATTTGTTTGGGATTGATACAGGGCTATGGGGAGAGAGTTAGGCAGTATGATTAGTTTGGGGATTGATACAGGACTATGCGGAAGGTGGGGCAGTGGGATTATTTTGAGGTTTGATACAGGGCTATTGGGAGAGGCAGTGGAATTAATTTGGGGATTGACACAGGACTATGGGAAGAGCGGCCAGTATGATTAGTTTGCGGCTTGATTCAGGGCGATGGGTAGACAGTGGGGCAATGCGAATAGTTTTCGGGATTGATACAGGGCTATGGGGAGAGAATGGGGCAGTGGGATTAGTTTGGGATTGATACAGGGCCACGGGCAAAGAGTGGGGCAGTGAGATTTGTTTGGGATTTGTACTGTCTATGGAGAGTGAGTGGTCAGTGGGATTAGTTTGGGATTGATACAGTGCTATGGGGAGAGAGTGGGGCAGTGGGATTAGTTTGTGGATTGATACAGGGCTATGGGCAGAGAACGGGGCAGTGATATTAGTTTCGGGATTGATACAGGGCTATGGGGATAGAGTGGGGCACTGAGATTAGATTGGGGATTGATACAGGCCTATGTGGAGAGAGTGAGGCAGTGATATTAGTTTGGGGATCGATACAGGGTTATGCTGGGAGACAGCGAGGCGGTGGGATTAAATTGGGGATTGATACAGGGCTATGGTGGGCGAGAGCGGGGCAGTGGGATTAGTTTGGGGATTGATTCAGGACTATGGGGAGAGAGTGGGGCAGTGAGATTAGTTTGGGGATTGATACAGGGCTATGGGGAGAGAGCGGGGCAATGGGATAATTTTGGGGTTTGACACTGGGCTACGGGGAGGGTTGGATTAATTTGGGGACTGATATAGGGCTATGGGGAGCGAGCGGGGCAGTGGGATTAGTTGGGGATTGATACAGGGCTATGGGGAGAGAGCGGGGCAGTGGTATTAGTTGGGGATTGATACAGAGCGACGGGGGGAGAGTGGGGCAGTGGAATTAGTTTGGGGATTGGTACAGGACTATGGGGAGAGAGTGGGACAGTGAGATTAGTTTGGGGATTGATACAGGGCTATGGGGAGAGAGCGGGGCAGTGAGATTAGTTTGGGGATTGACACTGGGCTACGGGGAGGGTGGGATTAGATTGCGGATTGATACAGGGCTACGTGTAGGATTGAATTAGTTTGTGGATTGATACAGGACTATGCGGAGGGTGGGGCAGTGGGATTATTTTGAGGTTTGATACAGGGCTATGGGGAGAGTGAGGCAGTGGGATTAGTTTGGGATTGATATAGGGCTATGGGGAGAGAATGGGGCAGTGGGATTAGTTTGGGGTTGATCCAGGGCTACGGGGAAAGAGTGGGGCAGTGAGATTAGTTTGGGATTGGTTCAGGTCTATGGGGAGAGAGCGGGGCAATGGGATAATTTTGGGGTTTGACACTGGGCTACGGGGAGGGTTGGATTAATTTGGGGACTGATATAGGGCTATGGGGAGCGAGCGGGGCAGTGGGATTAGTTGGGGATTGATACAAGGCTATGGGGAGAGAGCGGGGCAGTGGTATTAGTTGGGGATTGATACAGAGCGACGGGGGGAGAGTGGGGCAGTGCAATTAGTTTGGGGATTGGTACAGGACTATGGGGAGAGAGTGGGACAGTGAGATTAGTTTGGGGATTGATACAGGGCTATGGGGAGAGAGCGGGGCAGTGAGATTAGTTTGGGGATTGACACTGGGCTACGGGGAGGGTGGGATTAGATTGCGGATTGATACAGGGCTACGTGTAGGATTGAATTAGTTTGTGGATTGATACAGGACTATGCGGAGTGTGGGGCAGTGGGATTATTTTGAGGTTTGATACAGGGCTATGGGGAGAGTGAGGCAGTGGGATTAGTTTGGGATTGATATAGGGCTATGGGGAGAGAATGGGGCAGTGGGATTAGTTTGGGGTTGATCCAGGGCTACGGGGAAAGAGTGGGGCAGTGAGATTAGTTTGGGATTGGTTCAGGTCTATGAGGAGAGAGTGGGGCAGTGGGATTAGTTTGGGATTGATACAGGGCTACGGGGAAAGAGTGGGGCAGTGAGATTAGTATGGGATTGGAACAGGGCTATGGGAAGATAGTGGGATTAGTTTGGGATTGATACAGGGCTGTGAGGGTAGAGTGGAGCAGTGGGATTTGTTTGGGATTGATACAGGGCTCTGGGGAGATAGGGCAGTGTGATTAGTTTGGGGATTGCTACAGGGCTATGGGGAGATAGTAGCGCAGTGTGATTAGTGTGGGGATTGATACAGGGCTATGTGGAGAAAACTGCGGTGGGATTAGTTTGTCAAACACAATCACATGCGCGTGCACACACTGACAGATACATACACGTGTACATATACACGTGTACACACACATACACTCCTACATAGACACATGTGTGCGTGCGCTCACACGCACATACACAGTTTCGTTATGTAAATTAGCCCTTTAATGCATCCTATTTTGCCAATGACACCAAGCAGTAGACAGCATTGTGAGCAACATTGCTGAACCAAATTGCAGAGAGATATTCATATTTTGTCTGAAGACTGAACTGGTGGACGCATTTCAGTGTAGGGAAATGTAAGATGATGTAATTTAGACTTACAAAGATTAACTCTATGTTCTTTATAAATGATGAGAAGGCAGAAACAGTGGAAGTTTAAACTGTGCAGATATTTCACAGCTGGATTCACACAATACAGACAGCAATGTATCGTAGATTTTGGAAGTGCCACAGATGTTGTCAAATGCAGTACGTGGGTCCCTCAATGTTTCAATCTTGCTCAGAGACTGTCAGCCCACAGGGACAACATTTCTGTTTAATGGGACTGATGCACAAGTTAAAATAATTCCGTTTCAAAGTTTAAAATAAGCAGTCATTTTTCTGTGCAGCTTTCGGAATCTGTCAGTGGAATTTACTTCGTACAGGCAAGTGTGAACAAGTGTATGGGGAACTGATTAGAAGTTTTGATGGAGATATTCCTGCATTATGGAAATGTGTGAGATCTATTTAAGGTTGGGAAATGGATTGAGGATCAAAGGATGCAGTTGTTTGTTAACTACATTGGACTGAGAGCCTTGAAGATTCACAACTTCCATGTGCTGTGAGAAAGGATTGATTAACCAAGGCCTATTATTCAAATGCTTCAGACAAGTGAAAAAGCTACAGGAACATTGAATTTCCAGACAAGCAGACACCTGTAATCGGAGCTTAAACTTCATGTTTAAATGTGAAGTGCTGTACTCATGATTGCAATAAACAAGAGTCCACCCTGGGATTCTGTGCAATTTAAGTTCTGCTTTTCCAAAAAATAAAAATAACTATCTGCAATGAAAAATTCCTTGGACAGGCCAGAGGGATTTTTACTGTGTATTTAACCCCAGACAGTTGTGAGTGTTTGATGGACAGTGTAGATGAAGCTTTACTCTGAAACACTGGAATTTAGTCTCGGGGTGATTTAATCAAATGCTTCAGAATAATAATTGATATTGTATATCTCGTGTGTTTCTCAGTGACAGCTCTGAAACATGTACAGCACAATCTCATCCTGTTTCTGTGTGTCTCTCTCTCTCTGAAATTAGCTGGTCCATTTCCTAAATTACCACTTTTCAAAAGGGCTCCGTTGCCTGTGAAGCAGTTTGTGATACCCAAAGGTTATGAAAAGTGCTTTAGAAATGCCTGTCCCCAAGCTGTTGTGAGGATGTTCAGAGTCAGTGTGTGACTTGGGTAACACACAGGCCAGATACACCTCTCCAAGTTAAAGGTGGAGATGTGATCTCTCTCCATTTGAAAGATGTATTGACCCAACCTGTCTGAGTTTGAGCATGTGTTTTTCTGTACGCGTGTGTGTGTCTGGGGGGGGGGGGGGTGTATGTGTGTCATTCTTTACACGGCACTGTAAGTTACACGGTAGCACAGTGGGTAGCACTGCAGCTTCACAGCTCCAGGTCCCAGGATCGATTCCCGGCTTGGGTCACAGTCTGTGCGGAGTCGGCTCGTTCTGCCCTTGTCTGCGTGGGTTTCCTCCGGGTGCTCCGGTTTCCTCCCTGACGTCCCGAAGGTTTGGTGAATTGGACATTATGAATTCTCCCTCAGTGTTACCGAACAGGCGCCAGAGTTTGGCGACTAGGGGATTTTGTCAGTAACTTCATTGCAGTGTGTGTGCCTGTGTGTGTGCCTGTGTGTGTGTGCCTGTGTGTGTGTGCGCGTGTGTGTGCCTGTGTGTGTGCCTGTGCCTGTGTGTGTGCCTGTGTGTGTGTGTGTGTGTGTGTGTGTGTGTGCCTGTGTGTGTGCCTGTGCCTGTGTGTGTGTGTGCCTGTGTGTGTGTGAGCTCCCCACCACGTCCATCACTGCCAGTGCCTCCTCACAACAGCCAGCACTGCCAGTGTTCCCTCGTCCAACACTGCCAGCGCTCCCCACAGGCAACCCTGCCAGTGCTCCCCACAGCCAGCATTGCCAGTGCTTCCCCACAGCAAGCACTGCCAGTGCTCCCACAGTCAGCACTGCCAGTTCACCCCCGCAAAGCCAGCAATGTCAGTGCTCCCCCACAGCCAGCACAGCCAGTGGTCCCCAAACCAGTACTGCCAGAGCATCCGCGCACGACCAGCACAGCCAGTGCACCCCCACAGACAGCACTGCCATTGCTCCCCCTCTCGGCCAGCACTGCCTGTACTCCCCCCACAGCCAGCAGTGCAGAGTGCTCAACTCACATCAGCACTCCTAGTGCTCCCCCCACAGTCTGCACTGCCAGTTCTCCCCACAGCCAGCACTGCCAGTGCGCCCCCCATAACCAGCACTGCCCGTGCTCCCACAGAGAGCAAGCATTGCCAGTGCTCCTCCCACATCCAGCACTGCCTGTGCAACCCACACACAGCCAGCACTACCAGTTTTTACTCCACAGCCCGCACTGCCAGTGCTCCCTACCATTCAGCCAGCACTGCCAGTGCTCCCACAGCCAGCACTTCACGTGCTCCCCATATCCAGCACTGCCAGTGCTCATCCCCACACACATACTGCACTACCAGTGCTCCCCACACAGACAGTACCGGCAATGCTCCCCTACACAGCCAGTGCTCTCTTCCACAGGCAGCACTGCCAGTGTTTCCCCCCACACAGCCAGCACTGCCAGTGCTCCCCCACACAGCCAGCATCGCCAGTGCTACCACCACACAGCCAGCACTGTCAGTGCTCCCACCACACAGCCAGCACTGTTAGTGCACCCCTCACACAGCCAGCACTGTCGGTGCTCAAATCACACAGCCAGCAGTGTCAGTGCTCCCCCCACACAGCCAGCACTGACAGTGCTCCCCCCACACAGCCAGCACTGTCAGTGCTCCCAACAACACAGCCAGCACTGTCTGTGCTCCCACCACATAGCCAGCACTGTCAGAGCTCCCCCCAAACAGCCAGCACCGTCAGTGCTCCCAACCACACAGCCAGCACTGTCAGTGCTCCCACCACACAGCCAGCACTGTCAGTGACTCACCCCCCAAACAGCCAGCACTGCCAGTGCTCCCCACACAGCCAGCACTGTCAGTGCTCCACCCACACAGTCAGCACTGTCAGTGCTCCCCACACACAGCCAGCACTGTTAGTGCTCCCCACACAGCCAGCACTGTCAGTGCTCCCCACACAGCCAGCACTGTTAGTGATACCACCACACTGCCAGCACTGTCAGTGCTCCCCCACACAGCCAGCACTGTCAGTGCTCCCCACACACAGCCAGCACTGTCAGTGCTGCCCCACATAGCCAGCAATGTCAGTGCTCCCCACACACAGCCAGCACTGCCAGTGCTCCCCACACAGCCAGCACTGTCAGTGCTCCACCCACACAGTCAGCACTGTCAGTGCTCCCCACACACAGCCAGCACTGTTGTGCTCCCCCACACAGCCAGCACTGTCAGTGCTCCCCACACAGCCAGCACTGTTAGTGATCCCACCACACTGGCAGCACTGTCAGTGCTCCCCCACACAGCCATCACTGTCAGTGCTCCCCGAAACAGCCAGCACTGTCAGTGCTCCCCCACACAGCCAGCACTCTCAGTGCTCGCACCACACAGCCTGCACTGCCAGTGCTCCACCCCGACAGCCAGCACTTCCAGTGCTCCCGCTTGCAGCCAGAACTGCCATTGCTCCCCATAGCCAGCAGTGCCACTGCTCCCCACAGCCAGCACTGCCAGTGGGTCCCCCACAAGCAGCACTGCTAGTGCTCCCCACAGCCAGTACTGCCAGTGCTCCTCCATTGCCAGCACTGCCAGTGTTCGCACTCAAGGGCAGTAGTGGCTGTGTTCCCCTCCACAGGCAGCACTGCCAGTGCTCCCTTCCACACAGCCAGCACTGCCAGTGCTACCCCACAGCCAGCTCTTCTTGTGATCCCCCCATTGCCAGCACTGCCAGTGTTCCCACCCAAGTGCAGTAGTGGCAGTGTTCCCCTCCACAGGGAGCACTGCCAGTGCTCCCTTCCACACAGCCAGCACTGTCAGTGCTCCCCCCAC
Source organism: Scyliorhinus torazame (assembly GCF_047496885.1). NCBI lineage: Eukaryota > Metazoa > Chordata > Chondrichthyes > Carcharhiniformes > Scyliorhinidae > Scyliorhinus > Scyliorhinus torazame. The sequence continues at coordinate 91,859,877 of NC_092726.1, read as the reverse complement.
ACTGCCAGCACTGTCAGTGCTCCCACCACACAGCCAGCACTGTCAGTGATCCCCCCACACAGATGGCACTGTCAGTGCTCCCCCACACAGCCAGCACTGTCAGTGCTCCCCACACAGCCCGTACTGTCAGTGCTCCCACCACACAGCCAGCACTGTCAGTGATCCCCCCACAGAGCTGGAACTGTCAGGGCTCCCACACACAGCCAGCACAGTCAGTTCTCCCAACACACAGCCAGCACTGTCGTGATCCCCCCACACAGCTGGCACTGTCAGTGCTCCCCCACACAGCCAGCACTGTCAGTGCTCCCCACACAGCCAGCATTGTCAGTGCTCCCCCACACAGCCAGCACTGTCAGTGCTCCAACCACACAGCCAGCACTGCCAGTGCTCCCCACACAACCAGCACTGTCAGTGCTCCCACCACACAGCCAGCACTGCCAGTGCTCCCACCACACAGGCAGCACTGTCAGTGCTCCCCACACACATACAGCATTGTCAGTGCTCCCTCACACAGCCATCACTGTCAGTGCTCCCACCGCACAGCCAGCACTGTCAGTGCTCCCACCACACAGCCAGCACTGCCAGTGCTCCCACCACACAGCCAGCACTGCCAGTGCACCCCCACAGCCAGGACTGCCAGTACTCCCCACAGCCAGCACTGCCACAGCTCCCCACAGCCAGCACAGCCAGTGCTCCCCCCATTGCCAGCACTGTCAGTGCTCCCCCCACACTTCCAGCACTGTCAGTGCTCCCTCCACACAGCTAACACCGTGAGTGCTCCCCGCCCCCACACAGCCTGCACTGCCAGTGCTCCACCCCGACAGCAAGCACTTCCAGTGCTCCCGCTTGCAGCCAGGACTGCCATTGCTCCCCATAGCCACCAGTGCCACTGCTCCCCACAGCCAGCACTGCCAGTGGGTCCCCCACAAGCAGCACTGCCAGTGCTCCCCACAGCCAGTACTGCCAGTGCTCCTCCATTGCCAGCACTGCCAGTGTTCCCACTCAAGGGCAGTAGTGGCTGTGTTCCCCTCCACAGGCAGCACTGCCAGTGCTCCCTTCCACACAGCCAGCACTGCCAGTGCTACCCCACAGCCAGCTCTTCTTGTGATCCCTCCATTGCCAGCACTGCCAGTGTTCCCACCCAAGTGCAGTAGTGGCAGTGTTCCCCTCCACAGGGAGCACTGCCAGTGCTCCCTTCCACACAGCCAGCACTGTCAGTGCTCCCCCCACACTGCCAGCACTGTCAGTGCTCCCACCACACAGCCAGCACTGTCAGTGATCCCCCCACACAGCTGGCACTGTCAGTGCTCCCCCACACAGCCAGCACTGTCAGTTCTCCCCACACAGCCCGCACTGTCAGTGCTCCCACCACACAGCCAGCACTGTCAGTGATCCCCCCACACAGCTGGAACTGTCAGGGCTCCCACACACAGCCAGCACAGTCAGTTCTCCCAACACACAGCCCGCACTGTCAGTGCTCCCCCACACAGCTGGCACTGTCAGTGCTCCCCCCACACTTCCAGCACTGTCAGTGCTCCCCCACACAGCCAGTACTGTCAGTGCCCCCGCACACAGCCAGCACTGTCAGTGCTCCCCCACCAGCCAGCACTGTCAGTGCTACCCCACAGCAAGCAATTCCTTTGCTCCCCCCAATGCCAGCACTGCCAGTGTTCCCACCCAAGTGCAGTAGTGGTAGTGTTCCCCTCCAGAAGCAGCACTACCAGCGCTCCCTTCAACACAGCCAGCACTGTCAGTGCTCCCCCCAAAGAGCTAGCACTGTCAGTGCTCCCACCACACAGCCAGCACTGTCAGTGATCCCCCAAAGATCCAGCACTGTCAGTGCCACCACCACACAGACTGCACTGTCAGTGCTCCCACCACACAGCCAGCACTGTCAGTGCTTCCTCCACACAGCTGGCACTGTCAGTGCGCCCACCGCACTGCCAGCACTGTCAGTGCTCCCACCACACAGCCAGCACTGTCAGTGATCCCCCCACACAGCTGGAACTGTCAGGGCTCCCACACACAGCCAGCACTGCCAGTTCTCCCAACACACAGCCAGCACTGTCAGTGATCCCCCCACACAGCTGGAACTGTCAGTGCTCCCCACACAGCCAGCATTGTCAGTGCTCCACCACACAGCCAGCACTGTCAGTGCTCCCACCACACAGTCAGCACTGCCAGTGATCCCCACACAGCCAGCACTGTCAGTGCTCCCACCACACAGCCAGCACTGCCAGTGCTCCCACCACACAGGCAGCACTCTCAGTGCTCCCCACACACAGACAGCATTGTCAGTGGTCCCTCACACAGCCATCACTGTCAGTGCTCCCACCGCACTGCCAGCACTGTCAGTGCTCCCACCACACAGCCAGCACTGCCAGTGCTCCCACCACACAGCCAGCACTGTCAGTGCTCCCACCACACAGCCAGCAGTGTCAGTGCTCCCCCACACAGCCAGCACTGTCAGTGCTCCCCACACAGCCAGCATTGTCAGTGCTCCCCCACACAGCCAGCACTGTCAGTGCTCCCACCACACAGCCAGCACTGCCAGTGCTCCCCACACAACCAGCACTGTCAGTGCTCCCACCAAACAGCCAGCACTGCCATTGCTCCCACCACACAGGCAGCACTGTCAGTGCTCCCCACACACAGACAGCATTGTCAGTGCTCCCTCACACAGCCATCACTGTCAGTGCTCCCACCGCACAGCCAGCACTGTCAGTGCTCCCACCACACAGCCAGCACTGCCAGTGCTCCCACCACACAGCCAGCACTGCCAGTGCACCCCCACAGCCAGGACTGCCAGTACTCCCCACAGCCAGCACTGCCACTGCTCCCCACAGCCAGCACAGCCAGTGCTCCCCCCATTGCCAGCACTGTCAGTGCTCCCCCCACACTTCCAGCACTGTCAGTGCTCCCTCCACACAGCTAACACCGTGAGTGCTCCCCGCCCCCACACAGCCTGCACTGCCAGTGCTCCACCCCGACAGCCAGCACTTCCAGTGCTCCCGCTTGCAGCCAGGACTGCCATTGCTCCCCATAGCCACCAGTGCCACTGCTCCCCACAGCCAGCACTGCCAGTGGGTCCCCCACAAGCAGCACTGCCAGTGCTCCCCACAGCCAGTACTGCCAGTGCTCCTCCATTGCCAGCACTGCCAGTGTTCCCACTCAAGGGCAGTAGTGGCTGTGTTCCCCTCCACAGGCAGCACTGCCAGTGCTCCCTTCCACACAGCCAGCACTGCCAGTGCTACCCCACAGCCAGCTCTTCTTGTGATCCCTCCATTGCCAGCACTGCCAGTGTTCCCACCCAAGTGCAGTAGTGGCAGTGTTCCCCTCCACAGGGAGCACTGCCAGTGCTCCCTTCCACACAGCCAGCACTGTCAGTGCTCCCCCCACACTGCCAGCACTGTCAGTGCTCCCACCACACAGCCAGCACTGTCAGTGATCCCCCCACACAGCTGGCACTGTCAGTGCTCCCCCACACAGCCAGCACTGTCAGTTCTCCCCACACAGCCCGCACTGTCAGTGCTCCCACCACACAGCCAGCACTGTCAGTGATCCCCCCACACAGCTGGAACTGTCAGGGCTCCCACACACAGCCAGCACAGTCAGTTCTCCCAACACACAGCCAGCACTGTCGTGATCCCCCCACACAGCTGGCACTGTCAGTGCTCCCCCCACACTTCCAGCACTGTCAGTGCTCCCTCCACACAACCAGCACTGTCAGTGCCCCCGCACACAGCCAGCACTGTCAGTGCTCCCCCACCAGCCAGCACTGTCAGTGCTACCCCACAGCAAGCAATTCCTTTGCTCCCCCCAATGCCAGCACTGCCAGTGTTCCCACCCAAGTGCAGTAGTGGTAGTGTTCCCCTCCAGAAGCAGCACTACCAGCGCTCCCTTCAACACAGCCAGCACTGTCAGTGCTCCCCCCAAAGAGCTAGCACTGTCAGTGCTCCCACCACACAGCCAGCACTGTCAGTGATCCCCCAAAGATCCAGCACTGTCAGTGCCACCACCACACAGACTGCACTGTCAGTGCTCCCACCACACAGCCAGCACTGTCAGTGCTTCCTCCACACAGCTGGCACTGTCAGTGCGCCCACCGCACTGCCAGCACTGTCAGTGCTCCCACCACACAGCCAGCACTGTCAGTGATCCCCCCACACAGCTGGAACTGTCAGGGCTCCCACACACAGCCAGCACTGCCAGTTCTCCCAACACACAGCCAGCACTGTCAGTGATCCCCCCACACAGCTGGAACTGTCAGTGCTCCCCACACAGCCAGCATTGTCAGTGCTCCACCACACAGCCAGCACTGTCAGTGCTCCCACCACACAGTCAGCACTGCCAGTGATCCCCACACAGCCAGCACTGTCAGTGCTCCCACCACACAGCCAGCACTGCCAGTGCTCCCACCACACAGGCAGCACTCTCAGTGCTCCCCACACACAGACAGCATTGTCAGTGGTCCCTCACACAGCCATCACTGTCAGTGCTCCCACCGCACTGCCAGCACTGTCAGTGCTCCCACCACACAGCCAGCACTGCCAGTGCTCCCACCACACAGCCAGCACTGTCAGTGCTCCCACCACACAGCCAGCAGTGTCAGTGCTCCCCCACACAGCCAGCACTGTCAGTGCTCCCCACACAGCCAGCATTGTCAGTGCTCCCCCACACAGCCAGCACTGTCAGTGCTCCCACCACACAGCCAGCACTGCCAGTGCTCCCCACACAACCAGCACTGTCAGTGCTCCCACCAAACAGCCAGCACTGCCATTGCTCCCACCACACAGGCAGCACTGTCAGTGCTCCCCACACACAGACAGCATTGTCAGTGCTCCCTCACACAGCCATCACTGTCAGTGCTCCCACCGCACAGCCAGCACTGTCAGTGCTCCCACCACACAGCCAGCACTGCCAGTGCTCCCACCACACAGCCAGCACTGCCAGTGCACCCCCACAGCCAGGACTGCCAGTGCTCCCCACAGCCAGCACTGCCGCTGCTCCCCACAGCCAGCACAGCCAGTGCTCCCCCCATTGCCAGCACTGCTAGTGTTCCACACAAGTGAAGTAGTGGCAGTGTTTCCCTCCACAGGCAGCACTGCCAGTGCTCCCTTTCACACAGCCAGCACTGCCAGTGCACACACCACACAGCCAGCACTGTCCGTGCTCCCTCACACAGCCAGCACTGTCAGTGCTCCCACCACACAGCCAGACCTGTCAGTGCTCCCACCACACAGCCAGCATTGTCAGTGCTCCCCCACACAGCCAGCACTGCCAGTGCTCCCCACACAGCACGCACTGACAGTGCTCACCCACACAGCCAGCACTGTCAGTGCTCCCCCCACACTTCCAGCACTGTCAGTGCTCCCCCACACAGCCAGCACTGTTAGTGCTCTCCCCACACAGCCAGCACTGTCAGTGCTCCCCACACAGCCAGCACCGTCAGTGCTCCCCCACCAGCCAGCACGGTCGGTGCTCCCCCCACACAGCCAGCACTGTCAGTGATCCCACCACACAGACAGCACTGCCAGTGCTCCCACAGCCAGCACTGTCAGTGCTCCCACCGCACAGCCAGCACTGTCAGTGCTCCCCCACACAGCCAGCTCTGTCAGTGCTCCCCCACACCAGCACTGCCAGTGCACCCACCACACAGCCAGCACTGTCCGTGCTCCCTCACACAGCCAGCACTGTCAGTGCTCCCACCACACAGCCAGATCTGTCAGTGCTCCCACCACACAGCCAGCATTGTCAGTGCTCCCCCACACAGCCAGCACTGCCAGTGCTCCCCACACAGCACGCACTGTCAGTGCTCACCCACACATCCAGCACTCTCAGTGCTCCCCCCACACTTCCAGCTCTGTCAGTGCTCCCTCCACACAGCCAGCACTGTCAGTGATCCCCCACACAGCCAGCACTGTCAGTGCTCCCCCACACGGCCAGCACTGTCAGTGCTCCCACTAAACAGCCAGCACTGTCAGTGCTCCCCACACACAGCCAGCATTGTCAGTGCTCCCCCACACAGCCAGCACTGTCAGTGCTCCCCCCACACAGCCAGCACTGTCAGTGCTCCCACCACACAGCCAGCACTGTCAGTGCTCCCACCACACAGCCAGCAGTGTCAGTGCTCCCACCACACAGCCAGCACTGCCAGTGGGTCCCCCACAAGCAGCACTGCCAGTGCTCCCCACAGCCAGGACTGCCAGTGCTCCCTTCTCAGACAGCACTGCCAGTGCTCCCCATCAGCACTCCTAGTGCTCCCCCCTCCCCCCCACAGCCAGCACTTCCATTGCTCCCCCATTGCCAGCACTGCCAGTGTTCCACCAAAGTGCAGTAGTGGCAGCGTTCCCCTCCACATGCAGCACTGCCAGTGCTCCCTTCCACACAGCCAACACTGCCAGTGCTCCCCTACAGCCAGCACTGCCAGTGCGCACCCAATAACCAGCACTGCTAGTTCTCACACACACAGCCAGCAATGCCAGTGCTCCTCACATCCAGCACTGCCACTGCTCCCCCACACAGCCAGCATTGCCACTGCTCCCCCCACACAGCCAGCACTGTCAGTGCTCTCCCCACACAGCCAGCACTGTCAGTGCTCTCCCCACACAGCCAGCACTGTCAGTGCTCTCCCCACACAGCCACACTGTCAGTGCTCTCCCCACACAGCCAGCACTGTCAGTGCTCCCCCCACACTGCTAGCACTGTCAGTGCTCCCCCACACTGCCAGCACTGTCAGTGCTCCCACAACACAGACAACACTTTCAGTGCTCCCACCACACAGCCAGCACTGTCAGTGCTCCCCCACACAGACAGCACTGTCAGTGATCCCACCACACAGACAGCACTGCCAGTGCTCCCCCACAGCCAGCACTGTCAGTGCTCCCACCGCACAGAGCCAGCACAGTCAGTTCTCACCCACACAGCCAGCACTATCAGGGCTCCCCCCACACAGCCAGCACTATCAGGGCTCCCCCCACACAGCCAACACTGTCAGAGCTCCCCCACAGCCAGCACTGTCAGTGCTCCCACCGCACAGCCAGCACTGTCAGTGCTCCCCCCCACAAAGCCAGCACTGTCAGTGCTCCCACCACACAGCCAACACCGTGAGTGCTCCCTGCCCCGACACAGCCAGCACTGCCAGTGCTCCACCCCAACAGCCAGCACTTCCAGTGCTCCCGCTTACAGCCAGGGCTGCCAGTGCTCCACCATAGCCAGCACTGCCACTGCTCCCCCACAGCCAGCACTGCCAGTGGGTCCCCCAAAAGCAGCACTGCCAGTGCTCCCCACAGCCAGTACTGCCAGTGCTCCCAATTGCCAGCACTGCCAGTGCCCACACAAGTGCAGTAGTGGCTGTCCTCCCCTCCACAGGCAGAACTGCCAGTGCTCCATTCCACACAGCCAGCACTGCCAGTGCTACCCCACAGCAAGCAATTCCTTTGCTCCCCCCAATGCCAGCACTGCCAGTGTTCCCACCCAAGTGCAGTAGTGGTAGTGTTCCCCTCCAGAAGCAGCACTACCAGCGCTCCCTTCAACACAGCCAGCACTGTCAGTGCTCCCCCCAAAGAGCTAGCACTGTCAGTGCTCCCACCACACAGCCAGCACTGTCAGTGATCCCCCCAAAGATCCAGCACTGTCAGTGCCACCACCACACAGACTGCACTGTCAGTGCTCCCACCACACAGCCAGCATTGTCAGTGCTCCCCCCCACAGCCAGCACTGTCAGTGCTCCCCCACACAGCCAGCACTGTCAGTGCTCCCACCACACAGCCAGCACTGTCAGTGCTCTCCCCACACTGCCAGTACTGTCAGTGCTCCCACCACACAGCCAGCACTGTCAGTGCTCCCCACACAGCCAAGACTGTTAGTGCTCCCACCACACAGCCCGCACTGTCAGTGCTCTCCCACACAGCCAGAACTGTCAGTGCTCCCACCACACAGACAGCACTGTCAATGCTCCCACCACACAGACAATGCTGTCAGTGCTCTCCCCACACAGCCACACTGTCAGTGCTCTCCCCACACAGCCAGCACTGTCAGTGCTCCCCCCACACTGCTAGCACTGTCAGTGCTCCCCCACACTGCCAGCACTGTCAGTGCTCCCACAACACAGACAACACTTTCAGTGCTCCCACCACACAGCCAGCACTGTCAGTGCTCCCCCACACAGACAGCACTGTCAGTGATCCTACCACACAGACAGCACTGCCAGTGCTCCCCCACAGCCAGCACTGTCAGTGCTCCCACCGCACAGAGCCAGCACAGTCAGTTCTCACCCACACAGCCAGCACTATCAGGGCTCCCCCCACACAGCCAGCACTATCAGGGCTCCCCCCACACAGCCAACACTGTCAGTGCTCCCCCACAGCCAGCACTGTCAGTGCTCCCACCGCACAGCCAGCACTGTCAGTGCTCCCCCCCACAAAGCCAGCACTGTCAGTGCTCCCACCACACAGCCAACACCGTGAGTGCTCCCTGCCCCGACACAGCCAGCACTGCCAGTGCTCCACCCCAACAGCCAGCACTTCCAGTGCTCCCGCTTACAGCCAGGGCTGCCAGTGCTCCACCATAGCCAGCACTGCCACTGCTCCCCCACAGCCAGCACTGCCAGTGGGTCCCCCAAAAGCAGCACTGCCAGTGCTCCCCACAGCCAGTACTGCCAGTGCTCCCCATTGCCAGCACTGCCAGTGCCCACACAAGTGCAGTAGTGGCTGTCCTCCCCTCCACAGGCAGAACTGCCAGTGCTCCATTCCACACAGCCAGCACTGCCAGTGCTACCCCACAGCAAGCAATTCCTTTGCTCCCCCCAATGCCAGCACTGCCAGTGTTCCCACCCAAGTGCAGTAGTGGTAGTGTTCCCCTCCAGAAGCAGCACTACCAGCGCTCCCTTCAACACAGCCAGCACTGTCAGTGCTCCCCCCAAAGAGCTAGCACTGTCAGTGCTCCCACCACACAGCCAGCACTGTCAGTGATCCCCCCAAAGATCCAGCACTGTCAGTGCCACCACCACACAGACTGCACTGTCAGTGCTCCCACCACACAGCCAGCATTGTCAGTGCTCCCCCCCACAGCCAGCACTGTCAGTGCTCCCCCACACAGCCAGCACTGTCAGTGCTCCCACCACACAGCCAGCACTGTCAGTGCTCTCCCCACACTGCCAGCACTGTCAGTGCTCCCACCACACAGCCAGCACTGTCAGTGCTCCCCACACAGCCAAGACTGTTAGTGCTCCCACCACACAGCCCGCACTGTCAGTGCTCTCCCACACAGCCAGAACTGTCAGTGCTCCCACCACACAGACAGCACTGTCAATGCTCCAACCACACAGACAATGCTGTCAGTGCTCCCCACACAGCCAGCACTGTCTGTGCTCCCCCCACGTAGCCAGCACTGTCAGTGGTCCCACCACACAGCCAGCACTGTCAGTGCTCCCACCACACAGCCAGCACTGTCAGTGCCCCCGCACACAGCCAGCACTGCCAGTGCTCCGCCACACAACCATCACTGTCTGTGCTCCTACCACACAACCAGCACTGTCCGTGCTCCCCCCACACAGCCAGCACTGTCAGTGCTCCACCCACACAGCCAGCTCTGTCAGTGCTCCCCTACACAGCCAGCACTGTCAGTGCTCCACCCACACAGCCAGCTCTGTCAGTGCTCCCCCACACAGCCAGCACTGTCAGTGCTCCCCCGCACACAGCCTGCACTGTCAGTGCTCCCCCACACAGCCAGCACTGTCAGTGCTCCTACCACACAACCAGCACTGTCAGTGCTCCCCCCACACATTCAGCACTGTCAGTGCTCCATCCACACAGCCAGCAATGCCAGTCCCCCCAACACAGCCAGCACTGCCAGTGCCCCCCCCCACAGCCAGCAATGCCAGTGCTCTCACCACCCCCCACAACTGTCAGCAGCGCCTGGAGTTGCTGATTGGCTGAGGGGCTGTCACAGCGGCTGGAGATGCTGATTGGACAGGAGGTTGTCAGTCAGGCACTGGAGCTGCTGATTGGCTGAGAGGCTGTCAGTCAGGCTCTGGACATGCTGATTGGTTGAGAGGCAGTGAGTCAACGGCTGGAGCTTTTGATTGGCTGAGATGCTGACAGTCAGGAGCTGGAGCTGCTGCTTGGCTGAAAGGCTGTGAGTCAGTTTTATTTTCTCATTAATTTAATAATTGATGTAACCGGATATTTCACCGCGATTTTGATCTGCTCCCTGAACCTGGACTGAGTCACCACATAAATAAATGTGTTTGTGCAACAATTTAAATCCTGCAGCATAAATCCGACTTGTTGTAAATTATATTGAGATAGGTTGATGTAAACTAATCCTCTCACATCGATATAGAAAAATTTAATAACGGACACAGTCCAGAGGAGGATGAAAGTTCCAGAGATGCTGAAGAGTAAAATCATTGACTTCCTTCTGCTCTCCATCTCTGGGTCGGTGCGATTGTCTCCCTGACTCTGAGACTTCAGTGCCTTCCGGACCCGACTGGTGAGTAAAATGTGCCTGACTGTCAGAGCGTTGGTCAACAGGATTGAGAAGAACGGCATCAATGGGGTTAAAACCTGATCAAACCAGGAATATCCAACCCATCCAGGGTCAGTGAAATAGCTGATCTTTGTGACGCAGCTCAACTGGACATTGTCGATTATCTCCCTAGGTTCATATGTAAAGTACTGGGGGATGTTTTTCACACAGAGCAGCAGGCCGCTTGTGGACAGAACCACAGCCGCAGTTTTCCCGGTGCAATATTTAGTTTTCAGTTTCTGGCAGCAAATGGCCACAAATCGATCAAAGGAGAAAGTGAGGGTGAACCAGACAGAACAGTCCCTGGCTGCAGAGATCAGGGCACCCTTAACACTACACACAGAGGTGAGGGACAGGAAATTCCCGGGAAAATAATAACCATTGATCCTGTTCAGTATGGGTTTAGTGATAATAAACAGCAGATCCGCCGTTGCCATGGCCACCAGGTAGCGAGTGGTGCAGGTAGAGAGGCCACACTTCCCCCGACGCAGAATTACAATTCCCAGTATATTAACTGTCAGAGAGAGAAAGGAGAGACACGGGAAATTACTGGGTAATGAATCTCCCTGTCTGAACCAGGACACAATTTCAGCATCAATATAATGGACAGTGGGCGGGTGGGGTTGTTGGGAGAGGAGTGGGCACAGAGATTAGCATTGCAGAGAGGGAAGTAGGAAATGTAACTCCAGTGTTAAAGGTGGGGAATGGGGGGAAAGTGTGAATTGCAGCCCTGTCAGTTTGATGGCAGTGGTAGGAAAATGTTTATAATTCAGAGACCTTTGGGAGAGGTTACATTTCTCATTTAGTCTGATTTACAGGATTCACTCAGGCCGGCCAGGTTTCCCAAACCGGATACAAACATACCAGAGATTGTCATCCCAGCTCAATTATTGGAACACCCCCCGGATTGGACCGTTCCCTGGACTGGATTTCTGATGGGGTTGGACACCACTCCTGGTATATTTGAATACTCCACGATCAATAGAAAAAATAAAACAAACGCAGGACCTTCCCACTTCATAATCATGGGAGCAATAGAAATATAGAATGTACAGTACAAAAGGAGGTCATTCGGCCCATCGAGTCTGCACCGGCTTTTGGAAAGAGAAAACCAGTTCAGCCCACCCCATCCTCATAACCCAGTGACCCCATCGAAATTGTTTGGAAACTAAACAGAATTTATCTTGGCCAATACACCTAAACTGCACATCTTTGGACTGTGGGAGGAAACCGGATCACCCGGAGGAAACCCACGCACACACGGGGGAGAAAATGCAGACTCCGCACAGACAGTGACCCAAACAGGGAATCGAACCTGGGACCCTGGAGCTGTGAATCAACTTTGCCAACCACTGTGCTACCGTGCAGCCCAGCCTGTCCAGAATAGGGTCTGTCCAGTCTCCAGAACACCCCGAAGGATCACCCCTCCCAGGTTTAGTCATTCGTACAGCTCCCGCTCCCAGGAATCCCCCATTGCCATGTATGGAACATCCCAACATCACTGTTCCCAGGAATCCATTCTCTCCCTGTTTGAAAACAATCCCTGCCAAGCTTTTCTCATGATGTGCAGATGCCGGCGTTGGACTGGGGTGAGCACAGTACGAAGTCTTACAACACCAGGTTAAAGTCCAACAGGTTTGTTTCGATATCACTAGCTTTCGGAGCGCTGCTCCTTCCTCAGTTGAATGAAGAGGTATGTTCCAGAAACACATATATAGACAAATTCAAAGATGCCAAACAATGCTAGGAATGAGACCATTAGCAGGTGATTAAATCTTTACAGATCCAGAGATGGGGTAACCCCAGGTTAAAGAGGTGTGAATTGTATCAAGCCAGGACAGTTGGTAGGATTTCGCAGGCCAGATGGTGGGGGATGAATGTAATGCGACATGAATCCCAGGTCCCGGTTGAGGCCGCACTCATGTGTGCGGAACTTGGCTATAAGTTTCTGCTCGGCGATTCTGCGTTGTCGCGCGTCCTGAAGGCCGCCTTGGAGAACGCTTACCCGGAGATCAGAGGCTGAATGCCCTTGACTGCTGAAGTGTTCCCCGACTGGAAGGGAACATTCCTGCCTGGTGATTGTTGCACGATGGCCGTGCATTCGTTGTCGCAGCGTCTGCATGGTCTCGCCAATGTACCACGCTTCGGGACATCCTTTCCTGCAGCGTATGAGGTAGACAACATTGGCCGAGTCGCACGAGTATGTACCGCGTACCTGGTGGGTGGTGTTCTCACGTGTAATAGTGGTATCCATGTCGATGATCTGGCATGTCTTGCAGAGATTGCCATGACAGTGTTTAGTGGTGTTGTGGTCACTGTTCTGAAGACTGGGTAGTTTGCTGCAAACAATGGTTCGTTTGAGGTTGCGCGGTTGTTTGAAGGCAAGTAGTGGGGGTGTGGGGATGACCTTGGCAAGATGTTCATCGTCATCAATGACGTGTTGAAGGCTGTGAAGAAGATGACGTAGTTTCTCCGCTCCGGGGAAGTACTGGACGACGAAGGGTATTCTGTCGGTTGTGTTCCATGTTTTTCTTCTGAGGAGGTTGGTGCGGTTTTTCGCTGTGGCGTGTTGGAACTGTCGATCGATGAGTCGAGTGCCATACCCCGTTCGTACGAGGGCATCTTTAAACGTCTGTAGATGTCTGTTACGCTCCTCCTCGTCTGAGCAGATCCTGTGTATACGGAGCGCTTGTCCATAGGGGATGGCTTCTTTAATGTGTTTAGGGTGGAAGCTGGAGAAGTGGAGCATCATGAGGTTATCCGTGGGTTTGCGGTAAAGCGAAGTGCTGAGGTGACCGTCCTTGATGGAGACGAGTGTGTCCAAGAATGCAACTGATTTTGGAGAGTAGTCCATGGTGAGTCTGATGGTTGGATGGAACTTATTAATGTCATCGTGTAGTCGTTTCAGTGATTCTTCACCGTGGGTCCAAAGGCAAAAAAATGTCATCGATGTATCTGGTGTATAACGGCGGTTAAAGGTCCTGTGCGGTGAGTAGGTCCTGTTCAAACTTGTGCATGAAGATGTTGGCGTATTGGGGTGCGAATTTGGTCCCCATGGCTGTTTCATGCATCTGGATGAAGAACTTCACAGCCTTCAACACGTCATTGATGACGATGAACATCTTGCCAAGGTCATTCCCACACCCCCACTACTTGCCTTCAAACAACCGCGCAACCTCAAACAAACCATTGTTTGCAGTAAACTACCCAGTCTTCAGAACAGTGACCACGACACCACACAACCCTGCCATGGCAATCTCTGCAAGACGTGCCAGATCATCAACATGGATACCACTATTACACGTGAGAACACCACCCACCAGGTACGTGGTACATACTTGTGCGACTCGGCCAATGTTGTCTCCCTCATACGCTGCAGGAAAGGATGTCCCGAAGCGTGGTACATTGGCGAGACCATGCAGACGCTGCGACAACGAATGAACGGCCACCGTGCAACAATCACCAGGCAGGAATGTTCCCTTCCTGTCGGGGAACACTTCAGCAGTCAAGGGCATTCAGCCTCTGATCTCCGGGTAAGCGTTCTCCAAGGCGGCCTTCAGGACGCGCGACAACGCAGAATCGCCGAGCAGAAACTTATAGCCAAGTTCCGCACACATGAGTGCGGCCTCAACCGGGACCTGGGATTCATGTCGCATTACATTCATCCCCCACCATCTGGCCTGCGAAATCCTACCAACTGTCCTGGCTTGATACAATTCACACCTCTTTAACCTGGAGTTACCCCATCTCTGGATCTGTAAAGATTTAATCACCTGCTAATGGTCGCATTCCGAGCATTGTTTGGCATCTTTGAATTTGTCTATATATATGTTTCTGGAACATACCTCTTCATTCACCTGAGGAAGGAGCAGCGCTCTGAAAGCTAGTGACATCGAAACAAACCTGTTGGACTTTAACCTGGTGTTGTAAGCTTTTCTCAGGAATATTCCCTCTCCGGCATTGGACATTCCTCAGGGTTCATTTGGCCGGAATAGACTCTCTCCAGATTCGGATCATTGCATTCGACACAAAAGTAGGGAAATGCCAAAACAAGAGCATTAAGATGGAGGAGAAAGTTCCCAGACTAAAGTTGTTGAAATTAAAGTTACGTCCTGCGGGATGTAACATCCTAATTGGACGATGAGCTGTTGCTCCTCCAGCTTGCGTTGGGCTTCACTGCATTCTTGCACCAGGCCAAGGATAGATATGTGGGCCTGAGAGCAAGGTGCTGAGTTAACATGGCCACAACAGGAAGGCTGGGGCCATGCTGTGGGCTGAGTGAAGGTGTTCCACAAAGCAGTCTCCCAGTCTGCGTTTAGTCTCCCCAATGTAGAGGAGACGGTATTGGCTCCAGCGAATACAGTGGAACAAATTGAAGGCACAGAAGTGAAACGCTGCTTCCCCAGAAAGGAGAGTTTGCTGCTGAGAACCATGAGACGGGAGCAGGTAAAGGGACAGTTGTTGCACCGTCTGTGATTGCAGGGGAAGGTGCTGGGGGAAGGGAAAGGGGTGTGGGGTGCGAGGGGGAAGTGGACAAGGGGGAGGGAGCGGTACCTGAGGAATACAGAAATTGAGGGGGGTGGTTGGAGAGAGGTGAAGTTGTGTTTGGTGGTGACATCATGCTGGAGTTGGCAGAAATGGAGGAGGATTCTCCTTTCAATGGGAAGGCTGATGGTGTGGAAAGTGAGGAGAGGGAGACACTATCATGTTTCCGGGAGGGAGGGGGATGTGTGCGGACAGAGGTGTGAGAAGTGAATTGAAGACGATTGAGAGGCCTGTTAACAAAGGAAGGTGGTGGGGACAGCCCGGTTAAGGAAAAGACAGACATGCCAGACGGGCTATGTTCGAATACGTCACCATCAGAACAGAGGCGATGGAGGCGGAGAAAGTGGGAGAATGAGATGCAGTCTTTACAGGAAGCAGGGAATGAGGATCTGTACACAACCCTCGTGTTGGGGAACGGAGGTGCAGAGGGATTGGACAGCCATTGTGAAGATTGGGCGGTTAGGGCCAGGGAAATGGACATTGATTATATGACATACGGCACCAGAGGAATCAGGAATTATAGAATCCCCACAGTGCAGAAGGAGGTCATTCGGCCCATTAAGTCTGTGCCAAACCTCTGAAAGAGTACCTCAACCAAGCTCACTCCCCCGCCTATCTCATTAACCCCTTAATCTAACCTACACATCTTTTTGGACACTGTGGAGTAATTTAGCATGACCAATCCACCTAACCTGGACTGTGGGAGGTAACCGGAGCACCCGGAGGAAACCCACGCCAGACACGGAGAAAAAGTGCAGTCTCCACACAGACAGTCACCCAAGGTGGTAATTGATTTTGGGATCATGGTGCTGTGAGGCAGCCGTGCAAACCACTGTGTCACTGTGACACCAATGTCTTTGGGTAGGGGCAGAACAGGGTAAAGCGGATGGAATTAAGATCGGAAGAAATGATCTTGGTGGGGCTGGAACAGGCCGAAATAAGGGTGTACTGGGACTTTCCTGTCTGTGGATTTTGGGAAGGAGGTTGATGCAGGATGTGTGGGGTTGTGGGGTTATGGTGTCCGAGGCTGTGGACAGAAGATATCCAGAGTCAATGCGGTCAGTGAAAGTCCAGGAAACAATATCATGATGTTTGGTGGAGTGCTGCTGGTCCAGGGGGAGGTAGCAGGATGGGTCTGAGAGTTGACGGTCAGCCTCTGTGAGGAAGAGGTCAGGACACCAGACAATAATGGCACCACCCTTGTGAGCAACTTAGATCATCAGGCCAGGGTTGGATGTTAGAGAGAGGATTGGAGCAAGTTTAGAGTGAGTCAGGATAGAGTTGGTGAGAGGCACCGAGAAATTGTGACGGTCGATGTCGCACTGACAGATCTCAATGAAAAGATCAAGAGCTGATAGGAGGCCAGAGGGTGGGGTCCAGGTAGAGGGAGATTACTGGAGGCGGATGGATTTCAAGAACAGATTTTCATAAAATAGACAGTGAGAAACAGCAGAGACAATATTATCTATTCACTGATCACCATCAGAATAATTACCAAAGAATTGAAAAGCAGAAATCGGTCTCTGTTATTCTTGAATTTAGAACAGAATATAATCAAATCTTCCAGTCACAATGTCAACAGTTGGAAAAATGGAATTAGAAGTCTGAGTTAAAAGAAATCCAGTAACACAGAGTATACTAAATAGTCGGCACATATTCCAAAGTCAACATTATTCCTGACACATTTCATCCAACAATTTCAATAACTACCAGAAATAATATATCTGAGTAGTCTGATAGATGTTAAACAGTTTCATTTTCTAAAGGCCGTCAGTAAGATCCGACATAACAGACTGATGGGTAATCTCAGAGCCAGTGGAGTTAGGGGACACAGCAGCAGAATGGACACATGCTGGCGACACACACAGTAAACAGGGAGAGGAGTTAAAGGGATTTAGGCTGATTGGTGGAAGGTGGTAAGTGGTGTTCCACAAGGATCAGCACTGGGATCACTCTCCTTCACCATTCCCATCAACAGTATGGGATCGGGAAGCAGAATGATAATTACACAATTTACAGACAAAATCACATTGAGACTGACAGTGAATACAGAGGAAGAATACAACTAATTACATTCACACATTCATCATTAATCATGAATTTGCAAACTGGGTATTTCAATGGGAGATTAATGTTCTGACAGATCAGTATCCGCTGCTGCATTTTGATCAGAACAATAAATCCCCCAATCACTCCTTTGAAAACAAGTGTGTGAATGGACTGGAGCGGTTTCTGGGTTCAGTTGAATAGATTCACAAATCGTGTGAAGCAGAAAACAGTATACAAACACCCATAAAGATTGATCAAACATGTGAGTTCATTTCAGGATGAATAGAAATGAGAAAATATCACAAAACCTATTGGAATACTGCACTGCTGTGGGTTTTATGAAATATTAGAGTATGGATGATATCTGTTCCTGTTAGAGTAGATCAATAGTAAACAGAGATAGAGACATTTCACTTCATACAATAAATATAAACATCTTCATAACACAGCCAAACTCTTTCTGTTTTCAACCTATTCCAAAGTTAAAACACACAGCGAGAACTCCACAGAATGGAGCGACCACTCCCCAATAAAATACATCATTTCAAAACAGAACCAACTAATTTCAGTCCAGTTACTGACCCACACACAATACAATTCCAGACGGACAGATTGTTCCAGTAATAGATAGATAATTGGATCAGATAATTCACTCTGGTAAGAGACCCACATTCAGTACAATTCTAAACTGACAGATACTCCCAGTAATCCTTGTTCATTGCTGTCAGATATTTCAATCTGATTAGCGATCCACCGTCAGTGTGATTTCATTCTTACTCCCACTAAACCTTCCTTCAGAGAGATTGCGTTCACTGAGATCCAATCTAACATTATACAAGATTCCACTCAATATGACAACTTTATTGATCAGCGATCCCGTGAGGTACAAACAGGTATATTGTTAGTTGATGAAATGGATTCAAACCATATACATTATTAACGGGATTTGTATTAAGTGAATTATATCGTTGTCCAGGTGTCTATATAACAGTGAGCACGAGATCATGATCAGATATTTTCAGTCGCAGTTTAAAATCAGAGAGCCGCTCACACACAGATTTACACAACTTCAATGGTGACAGACACTTACCAGGAACACCAACAATAGCCAGGATTGGGTAGACTATTTTCTCAGCAATTTCAATTGGATAAAGCATTTTCACTGTGAGGTGATGTGTCCCTTCCTGCGATTGGCAATCTCTCTGTCTGAAACTCTGAGGTTATATATTCTCCAAGCTTTTAATTAATACCCTGAGGAACCACCTCAGGGATATTGTGGTTGTGATATCGTTTAACTTATTTTTCAAAGATGTGAACAAACAGATTACGATATTTGGTTCAGTGAAATAAAATATTATTTTTGTGAGTGAGTGACCTCTTTCCAAACACAGGACTGTGTTGGTCACACTGTTCAGCTAACGTTAACAGAAAGGTTGCTGTCCACTCAGACACCATCAGTCCCATCTCTACATCTCAGATTGTTTCAGTGATATCCCTCACTCCACTGTGACCATTCAGAGATTCAGTTCCAATTGTCAGTGTGTTTCTCTGGGTGGGTTCTCTGCACTCTGGTTTGTAGCTGCCTCTGTAACTGTGACCATTCAGTGATTCAGTTCCAATTGTCAGTGTGTTTCTCTGGGTGGGTTCTCTGCACTCTGGGGTGTAGCTGCCTCTGTAACTGTGACCATTCAGTGATTCAGTTCCAATTGTCAGTGTGTTTCGCTGGGTGGTTCCACTGAACTCTGGGGTGTAGCTGTCTCTGTAACTGAGACCATTCAGTGATTCAGTTCCAATTGTCAGTGTGTTTCTCTGGGTGGGTCCACTGCACTCTGGGGTGTAGCTGCCTCTGTAACTGTGACCATTCAGTGATTCAGTTTCAATTGTCAGTGTGTTTCTCTGGGTGGTGCCACTGCACTCTGGTTTGTAGCTGTCTCTGTAACTGTGACCATACAGTGATGCAGTTCCAATTGTCAGTGTGTTTCGCTGGGTGGTTCCACTGAACTATGGGGTGTAGCTGTCTCTGTAACTGAGACTATTCAGTGATTCAGTTCAAATTGTCAATGTGTTTCTCTGGGTGGTTCCACTGCACTCTGGGGTGTAGCTGCCTCTCTAACTGTGACCATTCAGTGATTCAGTTCCAATTGTGTTTATCTGGGTGGTTCCACTGCACTCTGGGGTGTAGCTGCCTCTGTAACTGACAATTCAGTGATTCAGCTCCAATTGTCAGTGTGTTTCTCTGGGTTGTTGCACTGCACTCTGGGGTGTACCTGTCTCTGTAACTGTGACCATTCAGTGACTCAGATCCAAATGTCAGTGTGTTCCTCTGGGTGGTTCCACTGCACTCTGGGGTGTAGCTGCCTCTGTAACTCAGACCATGTGGTACTTTGCATTAGGGGTCATGTGGGACTGTGAAGCCGTGATGTCATTGGCTGACAGATCCCGGGTCCTGGTTGGCCGTTGACCTCTAGCTCCGCCCTCAAGGCGGAGTATAAGAACCAGGAGTCCTCCCCCGCAGGCAGTCTACTACTGAACTGCGGGGGAACAGTCACGCTTAATAAAGCCTCATCAACTTCACTCTATTCGTCTCTCGGAGTCTTTGTGAGCGACAATGACCATTCAGTGATTCAGTTGCAATTGTCAGTGTGTTTGTCTGGGTGGTTCCACTGCGCTCTGGGGTGTAGCTGTCTCTGTAACTGTGCCCATTCAGTGATTCAGTTGCAATTGTCAGTGTGTTACACTGCGTGGTTCCACTGCACTCTGGGGTGTAGCTGCCCCTGTAACTGTGACCATTCTGTGATTCAGTTCCAAATGTCAGTGTGTTTCTCTGCCTGGTTCCACTTCACTCTGGGTTGTAGCTGTCTCTAACTGTGACCATTCTGTGATTCAGTTCCAATTGTCAGTGTGTTTCTCTGAGTGGGTCCACTGCACTCTGGGGTGTAGCTGCCTCTGTAACTGTGACCATTCAGTGATTCAGTTCCAATTGTCAGTGTGTTTCTCTGGGTGTTTCCACTGCACTCTGGTTTGTAGCTCTCTCTGTAACTGTGACCATTCAGTGATTCAGTTCCAATTGTCAGTGTGTTTCGCTGGGTGGTTCCACTGAACTCTGGGGTTTAGCTGTCTCTGTAACTGAGACCATTCAGTGATTCCGTTCCGATTGTCAGTGTGTTTCTCTGAGTGGGTCCACTGCACTCTGGGGTGTAGCTGCCTCTGTAACTGTGACCATTCAGTGATTCAGTTCCAATTGTCAGTGTGTTTCTCTGGGTGTTTCCACTGCACTCTGGTTTGTAGCTGTCTCTGTAACTGTGACCATTCAGTGATTCAGTTCCAATTGTCAGTGTGTTTCTCTGGGTGGTTCCACTGCACTCTGGGATGTAGCTGCCTCTGTAACTGTGACCATTCAGTGATTCAGTTCCAATTGTCAGTGTGTTTCGCTGGGTGGTTCCACTGCACTAGGGGTGTAGCTGTCTCTGTAACTGTGATAATTCAGTGATTCAGATCCAATTGTCAGTGTGTTTCTCTGTGTGGTTCCACTGCACTCTAGGGTGTAGCTGTCTCTGTAACTGTGACCATTCAGTGATTCAGTTCCAATGGTCAGTGTGTTTCGCTGGGTGGTTCCACTGAACTCTGGGGTGTAGCTGTCTCTGTAACTGAGACCATTCAGTGATTCAGTTCCAATTGTCAGTGTGTTTCTCTGGGTGGTTCCACTGCACTCTGGTTTGTAGCTGCCTCTGTAACTGTGACCATTCAGTGATTCAGTTCCAATTGTCAGTGTGTTTCCCTGGGTGGTTCCACTGAACTCTGGGGTGTAGCTGTCTCTGTAACTGACACTATTCAGTGATTCAGTTCCAATTGTCAGTGTGTTTCCCTGGACGGTCCATTGCACTCTGGGGTGTAGCTGTCTGTAACTGTGACCATTCAGTGATACAGATGCAATTGTCAGTAAGTTTCTGTGGGTGGTTCCACTGCACTCTGGGGTGTAGCTTTCTCTAACTGTGACCATTCAGTTATTCAGTTCCAGTTGTCAGTGTGTTTCTCTGGGTGGTTCCACTGCACTCTGGGATGTAGCTGCCTTTGTAACTGTGACCATTCAGTGGTTCAGTTCCAATTGTAAGTGTGTTTCTCTGTGTGGTTCCACTGCACTCTGGGGTGGAGCTGCCTCTCTACCTGTGACCATTCAGTGATTCAGTTCCAATTGTGTTCATCTGAGTGGTTCCACTGCACTCTGGGGTGTAGCTGCCTCTGTAACTGACAATTCAGTGATTCAGCTCCAATTGTCAGTGTGTTTCTCTGGGTGGTTCCACTGCACTCTGGGGTGTAGCTGTCTCTGACTGTGACCATTCAGTGATTTAGTTCCAATTGTCAGTGAGTTTCTCTGTGGTTCCACTGCACTCTGGGGTGTTGCTGCCTCTGTAACTGTGACCATTCAGTGATTCAGTTCAAATTGTCAATGTTTTTCCCTTGCTGGGTTCGCTGCACTCAGGGGTGTAGCTGTCTCTGTAAATGTGACCATTCAGGGATTCAGTTCCAATTGTCAGTGTCTTTCTCTGGATGGTTCCACTGCACCCTGGAGTGTAGCTCTAACTGTGACCATCAGTGATTCTGTTCCAATTGTCAGTGTGTTTCTCTCATTGGTTCCACTGCACTCTGGGGTGGAGCTGTCTCTACCTGTGACCATTCAGTGCCAATTCTCAATATGTTTCTGTGGGTGGTTCCACTGCACTCTGGGATGTAGCTGTCTCTGTAACTGAGACCATTCAGTGACTCAGTTCCAATTGTCAGTGTGTTTCTCTGGGTGGTTCCACTGCACTCTGGGGTGTGGCTGTCTCTGTAACTGAGACCATTCAGTGATTCTGTTCCAATTGTCAGTGTGTTTCTCTGGGTGGTTTCACTGCAATCTGGGGTGTGGCTGTCTCTGTAACAGTGACCATTCAGTTATTCCGTTCCAATTGTCAGTGTGTTTCTCTGGGTGGTTACACTGCACTCTGGGGTGTGGCTGCCTCTGTAACTGTGTCCATTCACTGATTCAGTTCCAATAGTCATTGCGTTACTCTGTGTGGTTCCTGTGCCCACTGGGGTGTAGCAGCCTCTGTAACTGTGACCATTCAGTGATTCAGATCCAATTGTCAGTGTGTTTCTCTGGGTGGGTTCACTGCACTCTGGGATGTAGCTGTCTCTGTAACTGAGACGATTCAGTGATTCAGTTCCAATTATCAATGTGTTTCTCTGTATGGTTCCACTGCACTCTGGGATGTAGCTGTCTCTGTAACTGAGACCATTCAGTGATTCAGTTCCAATTACCAATGTGTTTCTCTGTATAGTTCCACTGCACTCTGGGGTGTAGCTGTCTCTAACTGTGACCATTCAGTGATTCAGTTCCAATTGTCAGTGTATTTCTCTGTGTGGTTCCACTGTACTCTGGGGTGTAGCTGTCTCTAGCGGTGCGCAGGGGCCTTCTTGGAGGTGAGTAGTGTATTTAAAAAGCCTTACCTTTACAGGAGCAGCCCTTTGGATTTCAGCCGCAGCGGTGCGCAGGGGCCTTCTTGGAGGTGAGTAGTGTATTTAAAAAGCCTTACCTTTACAGGAGCAGCCCTTTGGATTTCGGCGGCAGCGGTGCGCAGGGGCCTTCTTGGAGGTGAGTAGTGTATTTAAAAAGCCTTACCTTTACAGGAGCAGCCCTTTGGATTTCGGCGGCAGCGGTGCGCAGGGGCCTTCTTGGAGGTGAGTAGTATATTTAAAAAGCCTTACCTTTACAGGAGCAGCCCTTTGGATTTCGGCGGCAGCGGTGCGCAGGGGCCTTCTTGGAGGTGAGTAGTGTATTTAAAAAGCCTTACCTTTACAGGAGCAGCCCTTTGGATTTCGGCGGCAGCGGTGCGCAGGGGCCTTCTTGGAGGTGAGTAGTGTATTTAAATAGCCTTACCTTTACAGGAGCAGCCCTTTGGATTTCGGCGGCAGCGGTGCGCAGGGGCCTTCTTGGAGGTGAGTAGTGTATTTAAAAAGCCTTACCTTTACAGGAGCAGCCCTTTGGATTTCGGCGGCAGCGGTGCGCAGGGGCCTTCTTGGAGGTGAGTAGTGAATTTAAAAAGCCTTACCTTTACAGGAGCAGCCCTTTGGATTTCTGCGGCAGCGGTGCGCAGGGGCCTTCTTGGAGGTGAGTAGTGTATTTAAAAACCTTACCTTTACAGGAGCAGCACTTTGGATTTCGGCGGCAGCGGTGCGCAGGGGCCTTCTTGGAGGTGAGTAGTGAATTTAAAAAGCCTTACCTTTACAGGAGCAGCCCTTTGGATTTCGGCGGCAGCGGTGCGCAGGGGCCTTCTTGGAGGTGAGTAGTGTATTTAAAAAGCCTTACCTTTACAGGAGCAGCCCTTTGGATTTCGGTGGCAGCGGTGCACAGCGGCCTTCTTGGAGGTGAGAAGTGTATTTAAAAAGCCTTACCTTTACAGGAGCAGCCCTTTGGATTTCGGTGGCAGCGGTGCGCAGGGGCCTTCTTGGAGGTGAGAAGTGTATTTAAAAAGCCTTACCTTTACAGGAGCAGCCCTTTGGATTTCGGCGGCAGCGGTGCGCAGGAGCCTTCTTGGAGGTGAGGAGTGAATATAAAAAGCCTTACCTTTACAGGAGCAGCCCTTTGGATTTCGGTGGCAGTGGTGCGCAGGGGCCTTCTTGGAAGTGAGTAATGTATTTAAAAAGCCTTACCTTTACAGGAGCAGCCCTTTGGATTTCGGCGGCAGCGGTGCGCAGGGGCCTTCTTGGAGGTGAGTAGTGAATTTAAAAAGCCTTACCTTTACAGGAGCAGCCCTTTGGATTTCGGCGGCAGCGGTGCGCAGGGGCCTTCTTGGAGGTGAGTAGTGAATTTAAAAAGCCTTACCTTTACAGGAGCAGCCCTTTGGATTTCGGCGGCAGCGGTGCGCAGGGGCCTTCTTGGAGGTGAGTAGTGTATTTAAAAAGCCTTACCTTTACAGGAGCAGCCCTTTGGATTTCGGGGGCAGCGGTGCGCAGGGGCCTTCTTGGAGGTGAGTAGTGTATTTAAAAAGCCTTACCTTTACTGGAGCAGCCCTTTGGATTTCGGCGGCAGCGGTGCGCAGGGGCGTTCTTGGAGGTGAGTAGTGTATTTAAAAAGCCTTACCTTTACAGGAGCTGCCCTTTGGATTTCGGCGGCAGCGGTGCGCAGGGGCCTTCTTGGAGGTGAGTAGTGTATTTAAAAAGCCTTACCTTTACAGGAGCAGCCCTTTGGATTTCGGCGGCAGCGGTGCGCAGGGGCCTTCTTGGAGGTGAGTAGTGTATTTAAAAAGCCTTACCTTTACAGGAGCAGCCCTTTGGATTTCGGCGGCAGCGGTGCGCAGGGGCCTTCTTGGAGGTGAGTAGTGTATTTAAAAAGCCTTACCTTTACCGGAGCAGCCCTTTGGATTTCGGCGGCAGCGGTGCGCAGGGGCCTTCTTGGTGGTGAGTAGTGAATTTAAAAAGCCTTACCTTTACAGGAGCAGCCCTTTGGATTTCGGCGGCAGCGGTGCGCAGGGGCCTTCTTGGAGGTGAGTAGCATATTTAAAAAGCCTTACCTTTACAGGAGCAGCCCTTTGGATTTCGGCGGCAGCAGTGCGCAGGGGCCTTCTTGGAGGTGAGTAGTGTATTTAAAAAGCCTTACCTTTACAGGAGCAGCCCTTTGGATTTCGGCGGCAGCGGTGCGCAGGGGCCTTCTTGGAGGTGAGTAGTGTATTTAAAAAGCCTTACCTTTACAGGAGCAGCCCTTTGGATTTCGGCGGCAGCGGTGCGCAGGGGCCTTCTTGGAGGTGAGTAGTGTATTTAAAAAGCCTTACCTTTACAGGAGCAGCCCTTTGGATTTCGGCGGCAGCGGTGCGCAGGGGCCTTCTTGGAGGTGAGTAGTGTATTTAAAAAGTCTTACCTTTACCGGAGCAGCCCTTTGGATTTCGGCGGCAGCGGTGCGCAGGGGCCTTCTTGGTGGTGAGTAGTGAATTTAAAAAGCCTTACCTTTACAGGAGCAGCCCTTTGGATTTCGGCGGCAGCGGTGCGCAGGGGCCTTCTTGGAGGTGAGTAGCATATTTAAAAAGCCTTACCTTTACAGGAGCAGCCCTTTGGATTTCGGCGGCAGCGGTGCGCAGGGTCCTTCTTGGAGGTGAGTAGTGAATTTAAAAAGCCTTACCTTTACAGGAGCAGCCCTTTGGATTTCGGCGGCAGCAGTGCGCATGGGCCTTCTGGGAGGTGAGTAGTGTATTTAAAAAGCCTTACCTTTACAGGAGCAGCCCTTTGGATTTCGTCGGCAGCGGTGCGCAGGGGCTTCTTGGAGGTGAGTAGTGTATTTAAAAAGCCTTACCTTTACAGAAGCAGCCCTTTGGATTTCGGCGGCAGCGGTGCGCAGGGGCCTTCTGGGAGGTGAGTAGTGTATTTAAAAAGCCTTGCCTTTACAGGAGCAGCCCTTTGGATTTCGGCGGCAGCGGTGCGCAGGGGCTTCTTGGAGGTGAGTAGTGTATTTAAAAAGCCTTACCTTTACAGGAGCAGCCCTTTGGATTTTGGCGGCAACGGTGCACAGGGGCCTTCTTGGAGGTGAGTAATGAATTTAAAAACTCTTACCTTTACAGGAGCAGCCCTTTGGATTTCGGCGGCAGCGGTGCGCAGGGGCCTTCTTGGAGGTGAGTAGTGAATTTAAAAAGACTTACCTTTACAGGAGCAGCCCTTTGGATTTCGGCGGCAGCGGTGCGCAGGGGCCTTCTTGGAGGTGAGTAGTGAATTTAAAAAGCCTTACCTTTACAGGAGCAGCCCTTTGGATTTCGGCGGCAGCGGTGCGCAGGGGCCTTCTTGGAGGTGAGTAGTGTATTTAAAAAGCTTTACCTTTACAGGAGCAGCCCTTTGGATTTCGGCGGCAGCGGTGCGCAGGGGCCTTCTTGGAGGTGAGTAGTGTATTTAAAAAGCCTTACCTTTACAGGAGCAGCCCTTTGGTTTTCGGCGGCAGCGGTGCGCAGGGGCCTTCTTGGAGGTGAGTAGTGAATTTAAAAAGCTTAACCTTTACAGGAGCAGCCCTTTGGATTTCGGCGGCAGCGGTGCGCAGGGGCCTTCTTGGAGGTGAGTAGTGAATTTAAAAAGCCTTACCTTTACAGGAGCAGCCCTTTGGATTTCGGCGGCAGCGGTGCGCAGGGGCCTTCTTGGAGGTGAGTAGTGTATTTAAAAAGCCTTACCTTTACAGGAGCAGCCCTTTGGATTTCGGCGGCAGCGGTGCGCAGGGGCCTTCTTGGAGGTGAGTAGTGTATTTAAAAAGCCTTACCTTTACAGGAGCAGCCCTTGGGATTTCGGCGGCAGCGGTGCGCTGGGGCCTTCTTGGAGGTGAGTAGTGTATTTAAAAAGCCTTACCTTTACAGGAGCAGCCTTTTGGATTTCGGCGGCAGCGGTGCGCAGGGGCCTTCTTGGAGGTGAGTAGTGTATTTAAAAAGCCTTACCTTTACAGGAGCAGCCTTTTGGATTTCGGCGGCAGCGGTGCGCAGGAGCCTTCTTGGAGGTGAGTAGTGAATATAAAAAGCCTTCCCTTTACAGGAGCAGCCCTTTGGATTTCGGCGGCAGCGGTGCGCAGGGGCCTTCTTGGAGGTGAGTAGTGAATTTTAAAAGCCATACCTTTATAGCGGCAGCCCTTTGGATTTCGGCGGCAGCGGTGCGCAGGGGCCTTCTTGGAGGAGAGTAGTGAATTTAAAAAGCCTTACCTTTACAGGAGCAGCCCTTTGGATTTCGGCGGCAGCGGTGCGCAGGGGCCTTCTTGGAGGTGAGTAGTGTATTTAAAAAGCCTTACCTTTACAGGAGCAGCCCTTTGGATTTCGGCGGCATCGGTGCGCAGGGGCCTTCTTGGAGGTGAGTAGTGAATTTTAAAAGCTTTACGTTTACAGGAGCAGCCCTTTGGATTTCGGCGGCAGCGGTGTGCAGGGGCCTTCATGGAGGTGAGTAGTGAATTTTAAAAGCCTTACCTTTACAGGAGCAGCCCTTTGGATTTCGGCGGCATCGCTGCGCAGGGGCCTTCTTGGAGGTGAGTAGTGAATTTAAAAAGCCTTACCTTTACAGGAGCAGCCCTTTGGATTTCGGCGGCAGCGGTGTGCAGGGGCCTTCTTGGAGATGAGTAGTGTATTTAAAAAGCATTACCTTTACAGGAGCAGCCCTTTGGATTTCGGCGCAAGCGGTGCGCCGGGGCATTCTTGGAGGTGAGTAGTGAATTTAAAAAGCCTTACCTTTACAGGAGCAGCCCTTTGGATTTCGGCGGCAGCGATGCGCAGGGGCCTTCTTGGAGGTGAGTAGTGTATTTAAAAAGCCTTACCTTTACAGGAGCAGCCCTTTGGATTTCGGCGGCAGCGGTGCGCAGGAGCCTTCTTAGAGGTGAGTAGTGAATATAAAAAGCCTTCCCTTTACAGGAGCAGCCCTTGGGATTTCGGCGCAGCGGTGCGCAGGGGCCTTCTTGGAGGTGAGTAGTGTGTTTAAAACCTCTTACCTTTACAGGAGCAGCCCTTTGGATTTCGGCGCCAGCGGTGCGCAGGGGCCTTCTTGGAGGTGAGTAGTGTATTTAAAAAGCCTTACCTTTACAGGAGCAGCCCTTTGGATTTCGGCGGCAGCGGTGCGCAGGGGCCTTCTTGGAGGTGAGTAGTGTATTTAAAAAGCCTTACCTTTACAGGAGCAGCCCTTTGGATTTCGGCGGCAGCGGTGCGCAGGGGCCTTCTGGGAGGTGAGTAGTGTATTTAAAAAGCCTTACCTTTACAGGAGCAGCCCTTTGGATTTCGGCAGCAGCGGTGCGCAGGGGCATTCTTGGAGGTGAGTAGTGTATTTAAGAAGCCTTACCTTTACAGGAGCAGCCCTTTGGATTTCGGCGGCAGCGGTGCGCAGGGGCCTTCTTGGAGGTGAGTAGTGAATTTAAAAAGCCTTACCTTTACAGGAGCAGCCCTTTGGATTTCGGCGGCAGCGGTGCGCAGGGGCCTTCTTGGAGCTGAGTAGTGTATTTAAAAAGCCTTACCTTTACAGGAGCAGCCCTTTGGATTTCGGCGGCAGCGGTGCGCAGGGGCCTTCTTGGAGGTGAGCATTGTATTTAAAAAGCCTTACCTTTACAGGAGCAGCCCTTTGGATTTCGGCGGCAGCGGTGCGCAGGGGCCTTCTTGGAGGTGAGTAGTGTATTTAAAAAGCCTTACCTTTACAGGAGCAGCCCTTTGGATTTCGGCGGCAGCGGTGCGCAGGGGCCTTCTTGGAGGTGAGTAGTGTATTTAAAAAGCCTTACCTTTACAGGAGCAGCCCTTTGGATTTCGGCGGCAGCGGTGCGCAGGGGCCTTCTTGGAGGTGAGTAGTGTATTTAAAAAGCCTTACCTTTACAGGAGCAGCCCTTTGGATTTCGGCGGCAGCGGTGCGCAGGGGCCTTCTTGGAGGTGAGTAGTGTATTTAAAAAGCCTTACCTTTACAGGAGCAGCCCTTTGGATTTCGGGGGCAGCGGTGCGCAGGGGCCTTCTTGGAGGTGAGTAGTGTATTTAAAGAGCCTTACCTTTACAGGAGCAGCCCTTTGGATTTCGGCGGCAGCGGTGCACAGGGGCCTTCTTGGAGGTGAGTAGTGTATATAAAAAGCCTTACCTTTACAGGAGCAGCCCTTTGGATTTCGGCGGCAGCGGTGCGCAGGGGCCTTCTTGGAGGTGAGTAGTGTATTTAAAAAGCCTTACCTTTACACGACCAGCCCTTTGGATTTCGGCGGCAGCTGTGCGCAGGGGCCTTCTTGGAGGTGAGTAGTGTATTTAAAAAGCCTTACCTTTACAGGAGCAGCCATTTGGATTTCAGCGGCAGCGGTGCGCAGGGGCCTTCTTGGAGGTGAGTAGTGTATTTAAAAAGCCTTACCCTTACAGGAGCAGCCCTTTGGAATTCGGCAGAAGCGGTGCGCTGGGGCCTTCTTGGAGGTGAGTAGTGTATTTAAAAAGCCTTACCTTTACAGGAGCAGCCCTTTGGAATTCGGCGGCAGCGGTGCGCAGGGGCCTTCTTGGAGGTGAGTAGTGTATTTAAAAAGCATTACCTTTACAGGAGCAGCCCTTTGGATTTCGGCGGCAGCGGTGCGCAGGGGCCTTCTTGGAGGTGAGTAGTCTATTTAAAATGCCTTACCTTTACAGGAGCAGCCCTTTGGATTTCGGCGGCAACGGTGCGCAGGGGCGTTCTTGGAGTTGAGTAGTGAATATAAAAAGCCTTACCTTTACAGGAGCAGCCCTTTGGATTTCGGCGGCAGCGGTGCGCATGGGCCTTCTGGGAGGTGAGTAGTGTGTTTAAAAGCTCTTACCTTTACAGGAGCAGCCCTTTGGATTTCAGCGACAGCGGTGCGCAGGGGCCTTCTTGGAGGTGAGTAGTGTGTTTAAAAGCTCTTACCTTTACAGGAGCAGCCCTTTGGATTTCGGCGCCAGCGGTGCGCAGGTGCCTTCTTGGAGGTGAGTAGTGTATTTAAAAAGCCTTACCTTTACAGGAGCAGCCCTTTGGATTTCGGCGGCAGCGGTGCGCAGGGGCCTTCTTGGAGGTGAGTAGTGTATTTAAAAAGCCTTACCTTTACAGGAGCAGCCCTTTGGATTTCGGCGGCAGCGGTGCGCAGGGGCCTTCTGGGAGGTGAGTAGTGTATTTAAAAAGCCTTACCTTTACAGGAGCAGCCCTTTGGATTTCGGCGGCAGCGGTGCGCAGGGGCCTTCTGGGAGGTGAGTAGTGTATTTAAAAAGCCTTACCTTTACAGGAGCAGCCCTTTGGATTTTGGCGGCAGCGGTGCGCAGGAGCCTTCTTGGAGGTGAGTAGTGAATATAAAAAGCCTTCCCTTTACAGGAGCAGCCCTTTGGATTTCGGCGGCAGCGGTGCGCAGGGGCCTTCTTGGAGGTGAGTAGTGAATTTAAAAAGCCTTACCTTTACAGGAGCAGCCCTTTGGATTTCGGCTGCAGCGGTGCGCAGGGGCCTTCTTGGAGGTGAGTAGTGTATTTAAAAAGCCTTACCTTTACAGGAGCAGCCCTTTGGATTTCGGCGGCAGCGGTGCGCAGTGGCCTTCTTGGAGGTGAGTAGTGAATTTTAAAAGCCTTACCTTTATAGGGGCAGCCCTTTGGATTTCGGCGGCAGCAGTGAGCAGGGGCCTTCTTGGAGGTGAGTAGTGAATTTAAAAAGCCTTACCTTTACAGGAGCAGCCCTTTGGATTTCGGCGGCAGCGGTGTGCAGGGGCCTTCATGGAGGTGAGTAGTGAATTTTAAAAGCCTCACCTTTACAGGAGCAGCCCTTTGGATTTCGGCGGCATCGGTGCGCAGGGGCCTTCTTGGAGGTGAGTAGTGAATTTAAAAAGCCTTACCTTTACAGGAGCAGCCCTTTGGATTTCGGCGGCAGCGATGCGCAGGGGCCTTCTTGGAGATGAGTAGTGTATTGAAAAAGCCTTACCTTTACAGGAGCAGCCCTTTGGATTTCGGCGCAAGCGGTGCGCCGGGGCCTTCTTGGAGGTGAGTAGTGAATTTAAAAAGCCTTACCTTTACAGGAGCAGCCCTTTGGATTTCGGCGGGAGCGGTGCGCAGGGGCCTTCTTGGAGGTGAGTAGTGTATTTAAAAAGCCTTACCTTTACAGGAGCAGCCCTTTGGATTTCGGCGCCAGCGGTGCGCAGGGGCCTTCTTGGAGGTGAGTAGTGTATTTAAAAAGCCTTACCTTTACAGGAGCAGCCCTTTGGATTTCGGCGGCAGCGGTGCGCAGGGGCCTTCTGGGAGGTGAGTAGTGTATTTAAAAAGCCTTACCTTTACAGGAGCAGCCCTTTGGATTTCGGCAGCAGCGGTGCGCAGGGGCCTTCTTGGAGGTGAGTAGTGTATTTAAGAAGCCTTACCTTTACAGGAGCAGCCCTTTGGATTTCGCCGGCAGCGGTGCGCAGGGGCCTTCTTGGAGGTGAGTATTGAATTTAAAAAGCCTTACCTTTACAGGAGCAGCCCTTTGGATTTCGGCGGCAGCGGTGCGCAGGGGCCTTCTTGGAGGTGAGTAGTGTATTTAAAAAGCCTTACCTTTACAGGAGCAGCCCTTTGGATTTCGGCGGCAGCGGTGCGCAGGGGCCTTCTTGGAGGTGAGTAGTGTATTTAAAAAGCCTTACCTTTACAGGAGCAGCCCTTTGGATTTCGGCGGCAGCGGTGCGCAGGGGCCTTCTTGGAGGTGAGTAGTGTATTTAAAAAGCCTTACCTTTACAGGAGCAGCCCTTGGGATTTCGGCGGCAGCGGTGCGCTGGGGCCTTCTTGGAGGTGAGTAGTGTATTTAAAAAGCCTTACCTTTACAGGAGCAGCCTTTTGGATTTCGGCGGCAGCGGTGCGCAGGGGCCTTCTTGGAGGTGAGTAGTGTATTTAAAAAGCCTTACCTTTACAGGAGCAGCCTTTTGGATTTCGGCGGCAGCGGTGCGCAGGAGCCTTCTTGGAGGTGAGTAGTGAATATAAAAAGCCTTCCCTTTACAGGAGCAGCCCTTTGGATTTCGGCGGCAGCGGTGCGCAGGGGCCTTCTTGGAGGTGAGTAGTGAATTTTAAAAGCCATACCTTTATAGCGGCAGCCCTTTGGATTTCGGCGGCAGCGGTGCGCAGGGGCCTTCTTGGAGGAGAGTAGTGAATTTAAAAAGCCTTACCTTTACAGGAGCAGCCCTTTGGATTTCGGCGGCAGCGGTGCGCAGGGGCCTTCTTGGAGGTGAGTAGTGTATTTAAAAAGCCTTACCTTTACAGGAGCAGCCCTTTGGATTTCGGCGGCATCGGTGCGCAGGGGCCTTCTTGGAGGTGAGTAGTGAATTTTAAAAGCCTTACGTTTACAGGAGCAGCCCTTTGGATTTCGGCGGCAGCGGTGTGCAGGGGCCTTCATGGAGGTGAGTAGTGAATTTTAAAAGCCTTACCTTTACAGGAGCAGCCCTTTGGATTTCGGCGGCATCGGTGCGCAGGGGCCTTCTTGGAGGTGAGTAGTGAATTTAAAAAGCCTTACCTTTACAGGAGCAGCCCTTTGGATTTCGGCGGCAGCGGTGTGCAGGGGCCTTCTTGGAGATGAGTAGTGTATTTAAAAAGCATTAC
This sequence comes from Scyliorhinus torazame, assembly GCF_047496885.1. Classification (NCBI taxonomy): domain Eukaryota; kingdom Metazoa; phylum Chordata; class Chondrichthyes; order Carcharhiniformes; family Scyliorhinidae; genus Scyliorhinus; species Scyliorhinus torazame. Next base: position 91,827,724 of record NC_092726.1, on the reverse strand, counting down.
CTTTACAGGAGCAGCCCTTTGGATTTCGGCGCAAGCGGTGCGCCGGGGCATTCTTGGAGGTGAGTAGTGAATTTAAAAAGCCTTACCTTTACAGGAGCAGCCCTTTGGATTTCGGCGGCAGCGATGCGCAGGGGCCTTCTTGGAGGTGAGTAGTGTATTTAAAAAGCCTTACCTTTACAGGAGCAGCCCTTTGGATTTCGGCGGCAGCGGTGCGCAGGAGCCTTCTTAGAGGTGAGTAGTGAATATAAAAAGCCTTCCCTTTACAGGAGCAGCCCTTGGGATTTCGGCGCAGCGGTGCGCAGGGGCCTTCTTGGAGGTGAGTAGTGTGTTTAAAACCTCTTACCTTTACAGGAGCAGCCCTTTGGATTTCGGCGCCAGCGGTGCGCAGGGGCCTTCTTGGAGGTGAGTAGTGTATTTAAAAAGCCTTACCTTTACAGGAGCAGCCCTTTGGATTTCGGCGGCAGCGGTGCGCAGGAGCCTTCTTGGAGGTGAGTAGTGTATTTAAAAAGCCTTACCTTTACAGGAGCAGCCCTTTGGATTTCGGCGGCAGCGGTGCGCAGGGGCCTTCTGGGAGGTGAGTAGTGTATTTAAAAAGCCTTACCTTTACAGGAGCAGCCCTTTGGATTTCGGCAGCAGCGGAGCGCAGGGGCCTTCTTGGAGGTGAGTAGTGTATTTAAGAAGCCTTACCTTTACAGGAGCAGCCCTTTGGATTTCGGCGGCAGCGGTGCGCAGGGGCCTTCTTGGAGGTGAGTAGTGAATTTAAAAAGCCTTACCTTTACAGGAGCAGCCCTTTGGATTTCGGAGGCAGCGGTGCGCAGGGGCCTTCTTGGAGGTGAGTAGTGTATTTAAAAAGCCTTACCTTTACAGGAGCAGCCCTTTGGATTTCGGCGGCAGCGGTGCGCAGGGGCCTTCTTGGAGGTGAGCATTGTATTTAAAAAGCCTTACCTTTACAGGAGCAGCCCTTTGGATTTCGGCGGCAGCGGTGCGCAGGGGCCTTCTTGGAGGTGAGTAGTGTATTTAAAAAGCCTTACCTTTACAGGAGCAGCCCTTTGGATTTCGGCGGCAGCGGTGCGCAGGGGCCTTCTTGGAGGTGAGTAGTGTATTTAAAAAGCCTTACCTTTACAGGAGCAGCCCTTTGGATTTCGGCGGCAGCGGTGCGCAGGGGCCTTCTTGGAGGTGAGTAGTGTATTTAAAAAGCCTTACCTTTACAGGAGCAGCCCTTTGGATTTCGGCGGCAGCGGTGCGCAGGGGCCTTCTTGGAGGTGAGTAGTGTATTTAAAAAGCCTTACCTTTACAGGAGCAGCCCTTTGGATTTCGGGGGCAGCGGTGCGCAGGGGCCTTCTTGGAGGTGAGTAGTGTATTTAAAGAGCCTTACCTTTACAGGAGCAGCCCTTTGGATTTCGGCGGCAGCGGTGCACAGGGGCCTTCTTGGAGGTGAGTAGTGTATTTTAAAAGCCTTACCTTTACAGGAGCAGCCCTTTGGATTTCGGCGGCAGCGGTGCGCAGGGGCCTTCTTGGAGGTGAGTAGGTTATTTAAAAAGCATTACCTTTACAGGAGCAGCCCTTTGGATTTCGGCGGCAGCGGTGCGCAGGGGCCTTCTTGGAGGTGAGTAGTCTATTTAAAAAGCCTTACCTTTACAGGAGCAGCCCTTTGGATTTCGGCGGCAACGGTGCGCAGGGGCGTTCTTGGAGTTGAGTAGTGAATATAAAAAGCCTTACCTTTACAGGAGCAGCCCTTTGGATTTCGGCGGCAGCGGTGCGCATGGGCCTTCTGGGAGGTGAGTAGTGTGTTTAAAAGCTCTTACCTTTACAGGAGCAGCCCTTTGGATTTCAGCGCCAGCGGTGCGCAGGGGCCTTCTTGGAGGTGAGTAGTGTGTTTAAAAGCTCTTACCTTTACAGGAGCAGCCCTTTGGATTTCGGCGCCAGCGGTGCGCAGGGGCCTTCTTGGAGGTGAGTAGTGTATTTAAAAAGCCTTACCTTTACAGGAGCAGCCCTTTGGATTTCGGCGGCAGCGGTGCGCAGGGGCCTTCTTGGAGGTGAGTAGTGTATTTAAAAAGCCTTACCTTTACAGGAGCAGCCCTTTGGATTTCGGCGGCAGCGGTGCGCAGGGGCCTTCTGGGAGGTGAGTAGTGTATTTAAAAAGCCTTACCTTTACAGGAGCAGCCCTTTGGATTTCGGCGGCAGCGGTGCGCAGGGGCCTTCTGGGAGGTGAGTAGTGTATTTAAAAAGCCTTACCTTTACAGGAGCAGCCCTTTGGATTTTGGCGGCAGCGGTGCGCAGGAGCCTTCTTGGAGGTGAGTAGTGAATATAAAAAGCCTTCCCTTTACAGGAGCAGCCCTTTGGATTTCGGCGCCAGCGGTGCGCAGGGGCCTTCTTGGAGGTGAGTAGTGTATTTAAAAACCTTACCTTTACAGGAGCAGCCCTTTGGATTTCGGCGGCAGCGGTGCGCAGGGGCCTTCTTGGAGGTGAGTAGTGAATTTAAAAAGCCTTACCTTTACAGGAGCAGCCCTTTGGATTTCGGCTGCAGCGGTGCGCAGGGGCCTTCTTGGAGGTGAGTAGTGTATTTAAAAAGCCTTACCTTTACAGGAGCAGCCCTTTGGATTTCGGCGGCAGCGGTGCGCAGTGGCCTTCTTGGAGGTGAGTAGTGAATTTTAAAAGCCTTACCTTTATAGGGGCAGCCCTTTGGATTTCGGCGGCAGCAGTGAGCAGGGGCCTTCTTGGAGGTGAGTAGTGAATTTAAAAAGCCTTACCTTTACAGGAGCAGCCCTTTGGATTTCGGCGGCAGCGGTGCGCAGGAGCCTTCTTGGAGGTGAGTAGTGAATATAAAAAGCCTTCCCTTTACAGGAGCAGCCCTTTGGATTTCGGCGGCAGCGGTGCGCAGGGGCCTTCTTGGAGGTGAGTAGTGAATTTTAAAAGCCGTACCTTTTATAGGGGCAGACCTTTGGATTTCGGCGGCAGCGGTGCGCAGGGGCCTTCTTGGAGGTGAGTAGTGAATTTATAAAACCTTACCTTTACAGGAGCAGCCCTTTGGATTTCGGTGGCAGCGGTGCGCAGGGGCCTTCTTGGAGATGAGTAGTGTATTTAAAAAGCCTTACCTTTACAGGAGCAGCCCTTTGGATTTCGGCTGCAGCGGTGCGCAGGGGCGTTCTTGGAGGTGAGTAGTGAATATAAAAAGCCTTCCCTTTACAGGAGCAGCCCTTGGGATTTCGGCGCCAGCGGTGCGCAGGGGCCTTCTTGGAGGTGATGAGTGAATTTAAAAAGCCTTACCTTTACAGGAGCAGCCCTTTGGATTTCGGCGGCAGCGGTGCGCAGGAGCCTTCTTGGAGGTGAGTAGTGTATTTAAAAAGCCTTACCTTTACAGGAGCAGCCCTTTGGATTTCGGCGGCAGCGGTGCGCAGGGGCCTTCTTGGAGGTGAGCAGTGTATTTAAAAAGCCTTACCTTTACAGGAGCAGCCCTTTGGATTTCGGCGGCAGCGGTGCGCAGGGGCCTTCTTGGAGGTGAGTAGTGCATTTAAAAAGCCTTACCTTTACAGGAGCAGCCCTTTGGATTTCGGCGGCAGCGGTGCGCAGGGGCCTTCTTGGAGGTGAGTAGTGTATTTAAAAAGCCTTACCTTTACAGGAGCAGCCCTTTGGATTTCGGCGGCAGCGGTGCGCAGGGGCCTTCTTGGAGGTGAGTAGTGTATTTAAAAAGCCTTACCTTTACAGGAGCAGCCCTTTGGATTTCGGCGGCAGCGGTGCGCAGGGGCCTTCTTGGAGGTGAGTAGTGTATTTAAAAAGCCTTACCTTTACAGGAGCAGCCCTTTGGATTTCGGCGGCAGCGGTGCGCAGGGGCCTTCTTGGAGGTGAGTAGTGTATTTAAAGAGCCTTACCTTTACAGGAGCAGCCCTTTGGATTTCGGCGGCAGCGGTGCACAGGGGCCTTCTTGGAGGTGAGTAGTGTATATAAAAAGCCTTACCTTTACAGGAGCAGCCCTTTGGATTTCGGCGGCAGCGGTGCGCAGGGGCCTTCTTGGAGGTGAGTAGTGTATTTAAAATGCCTTACCTTTACAGGAGCAGCCCTTTGATTTCGGCGGCAGCGGTGCGCAGGGGCCTTCTTGGAGGTGAGTAGTGTATTTAAAATGCCTTACCTTTACAGGAGCAGCCCTTTGGATTTCGGCAGCAGCGGTGCGCTGGGGCCTTCTTGGAGGTGAGTAGTGTATTTAAAAAGCCTTACCTTTACAGGAGCAGCCCTTTGGATTTCGGCGGCAGCGGTGCGCAGGGGCCTTCTTGGAGGTGAGTAGTGTATTTAAAAAGCCTTACCTTTACAGGAGCAGCCCTTTGGATTTCGGCGCAAGCGGTGCGCAGGGGCCTTCTTGGAGGTGAGTCGTGTATTTAAAAAGCCTTACCTTTACAGGAGCAGCCCTTTGGATTTCGGTAGCAGCGGTGCGCAGGGGCCTTCTTGGAGGTGAGTAGTGTATTTAAAAAGCATTACCTTTACAGGAGCAGCCCTTTGGATTTCGGCGGCAGCGGTGCGCAGGAGCCTTCTTGGAGGTGAGTAATGAATATAAAAAGCCTTCCCTTTACAGGAGCAGCCCTTTGGATTTCGGCGGCAGCGGTGCGCAGGGGCCTTCTTGGAGGTGAGTAGTGAATTTTAAAAGTCTTACCTTTACAGGAGCAGCCCTTTGGATTTCGCCGGCAGCGGTGCGCAGTGGCCTTCTTGGAGGTGAGTAGTGAATTTTAAAAGCCTTACCTTTATAGGGGCAGCCCTTTGGATTTCGGCGGCAGCGGTGCGCAGGGGCCTTCTTGGAGATGAGTAGTGTATTTAAAAAGCCTTACCTTTACAGGAGCAGCCCTTTGGATTTCAGCGGCAACGGTGCGCAGGGGCCTTCTTGGAGTTGAGTAGTGAATATAAAAAGCCTTCCCTTTACAGGAGCAGCCCTTGGGATTTCGGCGCCAGCGGTGCGCAGGGGCCTTCTTGGAGGTGAGTAGTGTATTTAAAAAGCCTTACCTTTACAGGAGCAGCCCTTTGGATTTCGGCGGCAGCGGTGCGCAGGGGCCTTCTTGGAGGTGAGTAGTGTATTTAAAAAGCCTTACCTTTACAGGAGCAGCCCTTTGGATTTTGGCGGCAGCGGTGCGCAGGAGCCTTCTTGGAGGTGAGTAGTGAATATAAAAAGCCTTACCTTTACAGGAGCAGCCCTTTGGATTTCGGCGGCAGCGGTGCGCAGGGGCCTTCTTGGAGGTGAGTAGTGAATTTTAAAAGCCTTACCTTTATAGCGGCAGCCCTTTGGATTTCGGCGGCAGCGGTGCGCAGGGGCCTTCTTGGAGGTGAGTAGTGAATTTTAAAAGTCTTACCTTTATAGGAGCAGCCCTTTGGATTTCGGCGGCAGCGGTGCGCAGGGGCCTTCTTGGAGGTGAGTAGTGTATTTAAAAAGCCTTACCTTTACAGGAGCAGCCCTTTGGATTTCGGCGGCAGCGGTGCGCAGTGGCCTTCTTGGAGGTGAGTAGTGAATTTTAAAAGCCTTACCTTTATAGGGGCAGCCCTTTGGATTTCGGCGGCTGCGGTGCGCAGGGGCCTTCTTGGAGGTGAGTCGTGTATTTAAAAAGCCTTACCTTTACAGGAGCAGCCCTTTGGATTTCGGTAGCAGCGGTGCGCAGGGGCCTTCTTGGAGGTGAGTCGTGTATTTAAAAAGCCTTACCTTTACAGGAGCAGCCCTTTGGATTTCGGTAGCAGCGGTGCGCAGGGGCCTTCTTGGAGGTGAGTAGTGTATTTAAAATGCATTACCTTTACAGGAGCAGCCCTTTGGATTTCGGCGGCAGCGGTGCGCAGGAGCCTTCTTGGAGGTGAGTAATGAATATAAAAAGCCTTCCCTTTACAGGAGCAGCCCTTTGGATTTCGGCGGCTGCGGTGCGCAGGGGCCTTCTTGGAGGTGAGTAGTGAATTTAAAAAGCCTTACCTTTACAGGAGCAGCCCTTTGGATTTCGGCGGCAGCGGTGCGCAGGAGCCTTCTTGGAGGTGAGTAGTGAATATAAAAAGCCTTCCCTTTACAGGAGCAGCCCTTTGGATTTCGGCGGCAGCGATGCGCAGGGGCCTTCTTGGAGGTGAGTAGTGAATTTTAAAAGCCTTACCTTTACAGGAGCAGCCCTTTGGATTTCGGTGGCAGCGGTGCGCAGGGGCGTTCTTGGAGGTGAGTAGTGAATATAAAAAGCCTTCCCTTTACAGGAGCAGCCCTTGGGATTTCGGCGCCAGCGGTGCGCAGGGGCCTTCTTGGAGGTGAGGAGTGAATTTAAAAAGCCTTCCCTTTACAGGAGCAGCCCTTGGGATTTCGGCGCCAGCGGTGCGCAGGGTCCTTCTTGGAGGTGAGTAGTGAGTTTAAAACCACTTACCTTTACAGGAGCAGCCCTTTGGATTTCGGCGGCAGCGGTGCGCAGGGGCCTTCTTGGAGATGAGTAGTGTATTTAAAAAGCCTTACCTTTACAGGAGCAGCCCTTTGGATTTCGGCGGCAGCGGTGCGCAGGAGCCTTCTTGGAGGTGAGTAGTGTATTTAAAAAGCCTTACCTGGTCCCGTGTCTGTTTCTTTTCTGTTTTATTTGTTTTTATATAAGGCGGGAACCGGAAGTTCGACCTCTGGCAAGTCCCCCCGCCCCGCCCCAACCAATAAATTCTGTTGGAGAGGAAACCCGATACACTACACGTGTAGTGTCTCCCACCCGCCCTCCTCTTCTAACCTAATAATAAGACCCATTGGTGTAAGGTAAGTGCCATATTATATTATTATTATATTAGCATTGTGCAGGTCAAGGATTGGAGGTGGAGGAGCAGTCTCTGTCAGCGAGAGAACCTCAGAACATCTCAGACACTCAGAGGTAAGAAGGTAAGTAAGTGATTTTTACTTTTATACCTTTTTTCAAATTGTGTGTGTCGGGGGGAAACTGAAGTGACATCACAGAAAAGCTGTGGCCAGAGTGGCTGGTTTGGATTCTAACCTAAATTTTTTAAAAAACGTGAGTATTTAGGAACTAATTAAACATAATAACTTAATTATAATTTGGAGGATATCTAAGCCAGAGATCGGAGAGTATTATAGTTAGCTATCGCATTTCTATTAGAAATCTAGTGCTAGGAAACAGATAGTTGACAGTAACTTTGCAATTTTAAAAAAAGTATTAAAAAAAAAGACAAATAATAATTTTAATTAATTGACGCAATGTCAGTTAGAGGGGTGCTGTGCTCTGACTGAGATGTGGCAGGTCCGGGAGGCTTCCAGCGTCCCGGATGGCTTCATCTGCAGAAAGTGCACCCAACTGAAGCTCCTCACAGACCGCATGGTTCGGTTGGAGCAGCAATTGGATGCACTTAGGAGTATGCAGGTGGCGGAAAGCGTCATAGATCGCAGTTATGTAAATGTGGTCACACCCAAGGTGCAGGCAGAGAAATGGGTGACCACCAGAAAGGGCAGGCAGTCAGTGCAGGAATCCCCTGTGGTTGTCCCCCTCTCGAACAGATATACCCCTTTGGATACTGTCGGGGGGGATAGCCTATCAGGGGAAAACAGCAGCAGCCAGAGCAGTGGCACCACGGCTGGCTCTGATGTTCAGAAGGGAGGGTCAAAGCGCAGAAGAGTAATAGTAATAGGGGACTCTATAGTCAGGGGCACAGATAGGCGCTTCTGTGGACGTGAAAGAGACTCCAGGATGGTATGTTGCCTCCCTGGTGCCAGGGTCCAGGATGTCTCCGAATGGGTAGAGGGAATCCTGAAGGGGGAGGGCAAACAGGCAGAGGTCGTTGTACATATTGGTACTAACGACATAGGCAGGAAGGGGCATGAGGTCCTGCAGCAGGAGTTCAGGGAGCTAGGCAGAAAGTTAAAAGACAGGACCTCTAGGGTTGTAATCTCGGGATTACTCCCTGTGCCACGTGCCAGTGAGGCTAGAAATAGGAAGATAGAGCAGACAAACACGTGGCTAAACAGCTGGTGTAGAAGGGAGGGTTTCCGTTATCTGGACCACTGGGAGCTCTTCTGGGGCAGATGTGACCTGTAAAAGATGGACGGGTTGCATCTAAACCGGAGAGGCATAAATATCCTGGCCGCAAGGTTTGCTACTGTCACACGGGAGGGTTTAAACTAGTATAGCAGGGGGGTGGGCACGGGAGCAATAGGTCAGAAGGTGAGAGCATTGAGGGAGAACGAGGGAATAGGGACAGTGTGGCTCTGAGGCAGAGCAGACGGGGAGAAGTTGCTGAACACAGCGGGTCTGGTGGCCTGAAGTGCATATGTTTTAATGCAAGGAGCATTACGGGTAAGGCAGATGAACTTAGAGCTTGGATTACTACTTGGAACTATGATGTTGTTGCCATTACAGAGACCTGGTTGAGGGAAGGGCAGGATTGGCAGCTAAACGTTCCAGGATTCAGATGTTTCAGGCGGGATAGAGGGGATGTAAAAGGGGAGGCGGAGTTGCGCTACTTGTTCGGGAGAATATCACAGCTATACTGCGAGAGGGCAGTGAGGCTATATGGGTAGAGATCAGGAATAAGAAGGGTGCAGTCACAATGTTGGGGGTATACTACAGGCCTCCCAACAGCCAGCGGGAGATAGAGGAGCAGATAGGTAGACAGATTTTGGAAAAGAGTAAAAACAACAGGGTTGTGGTGATGGGAGACTTCAACTTCCCCATATATTGACTGGGACTCACTTAGTGCCAGGGGCTTAGATGGGGCGGAGTTTGTAAGGAGCATCCAGGAGGGCTTCTTAAAACAATATGTAAACAGTCCAACTAGGGAAGGGGCGGTACTGGACCTGGTATTGGGGAATGAGCCCGGCCAGGTGGTAGATGTTTCAGCAGGGGAGCATTTCGGTAACAGTGACCACAATTCAGTAAGTTTTAATGTACTGGTGGACAAGGATAAGAGTGGTCCGAGGATGAATGTGCTAAATTGGGGGAAGGCGAATTATAACAATATTAGGCGGGAACTGAAGAACATAGATTGGGGGCGGATGTTTGAGGGCAAATCAACATCTGACATGTGGGAGGCTTTCAAGTGTCAGTTGAAAGGAATACAGGACAGGCATGTTCCTGTGAGGAAGAAAGATAAATACGGCAATTTTCGGGAACCTTGGATGACGAGTGATATTGTAGGCCTCGTCAAAAAGAAAAAGGAGGCATTTGTCAGGGCTAAAAGGCTGGGAACAGACGAAGCCTGTGTGGCATATAAGGAAAGTAGGAAGGAACTTAAGCAAGGAGTCAGGAGGGCTAGAAGGGGTCATGAAAAGTCATTTGCAAATAGGGTTAAGGAAAATCCCAAGGCTTTTTACACGTACATAAAAAGCAAGAGGGGAGCCAGGGAAAGGGTTGGCCCACTGAAGGATAGGCAAGGGAATCTATGTGTGGAGCCAGAGGAAATGGGCGAGGTACTAAATGAATACTTTGCATCAGTATTCACCAAAGAGAAGGAATTGGTAGATGTTGAGTCTGGAGAAGGGGGTGTAGATAGCCTGGGTCACATTGTGATCCAAAAAGACGAGGTGTTGGGTGTCTTAAAACATATTAAGGTAGATAAGTCCCCAGGGCCTGATGGGATCTACCCCAGAATACTGAAGGAGGCTGGAGAGGAAATTGCTGAGGCCTTGACAGAAATATTTGGATCCTCGCTGTCTTCAGGGGATGTCCCGTAGGACTGGAGCATAGCTAATGTTGTTCCTCTGGTTAAGAAGGGTAGCAAGGATAATCCTGGGAACTACAGGCCGGTGAGCCTTACTTCAGTGGTAGGGAAATTACTGGAGAGAATTCTTCGAGACAGGATCTACTCCCATTTGGAAGCAAATGGACGTATTAGTGAGAGGCAGCACGGTTTTGTGAAGGGGAGGTCGTGTCTCACTAACTTGATAGAGTTTTTCGAGGAGGTCACTAAGATGATTGATGCAGGTAGGGCAGTAGATGTTGTCTATATGGAATTCAGTAAGGCCTTTGACAAGGTCCCTCATGGTCGACTGGTACAAAAGGTGAAGTCACACGGGATCAGGGGTGAGCTGGCAAGGTGGATACAGAACTGGCTAGGCCATAGAAGGCAGAGGGTAGCAATGGAGGGATGCTTTTCTAATTGGAGGGCTGTGACCAGTGGTGTTCCACAGGGATCAGTGCTGGGACCTTTGCTCTTTGTAGTATATATAAATGATTTGGAGGAAAATGTAACTGGTCTGATTAGTAAGTTTGCAGACGACACAAAGGTTGGTGGAATTGTGGATAGCGATGAGGGCTGTCTGAGGATACAGCAGGATTTAGATTGTCTGGAGACTTAGGCGGAGAGATGGCAGATGGAGTTTAATCCGGACAAATGTGAGGTAATGCATTTTGGAAGGGCTAATGCAGGTAGGGAATATACAGTGAATGGTAGAACCCTCAAGAGCATTGAAAGTCAAAGAGATCTAGGAGTACAGGTCCACAGGTCATTGAAAGGGGCAACACAGGTGGAGAAGGTAGTCAAGAAGGCATACGGCATTCTTGCCTTCATTGGTCGGGGCACTGAGTATAAGAATTGGCAGGTCATGTTGCAGCTGTATAGAACCTTAGTTAGGCCACATTTGGAGTATAGTGTTCAATTCTGGTCGCCACACTACCAGAAGGATGTGGATGCTTTAGAGGGTGCAGAAGAGATTTACCAGAATGTTGCCTGGTATGGAGGGCATAAGCTATGAGGAGCGATTGAATAAACTCGGTTTGTTCTCACTGGAACGAAGGAGGTTCAGGGGCGACCTGATAGAGGTATACAAAATTATGAGGGGCATAGACAGAGTGGATAGTCAGAGGCTTTTCCCCAGAGTAGAGGGGTCAATTACTAGGGGGCATAGGTTTAAGGTGAGAGGGGCAAGGTTTAGAGTAGATGTACGAGGCAAGTTTTTTACGCAGAGGGTAGTGGGTGCCTGGAACTCACTTCCGGAGGAGGTAGTGGAAGCAGGGACGATAGGGACATTTAAGGGGCATCTTGACAAATATATGAATAGGATGGGAATAGAAGGATACGGACCCAGGAAGTGTAGAAGATTGTAGTTTAGTCGGGCAGTATGGTCGGCACGGGCTTGGAGGGCCAAAGGTCCTGTTCCTGTGCTGTACATTTCTTTGTTCTTTGTTCTTTGTTCTAACTGTGGCCATTCAGTGATTCAGTTCCAATTGTCAGTGTGTTTCTCTGTGTGGTTCCACTGCATTCTGGGGTGTAGCTGCCTCTGTAACTGTGACCATTCAGTGATTCAGTTCCAATTGTCATTGCGTTACTCTGAGTTGTTCCACTGCACTCTGGGATGTAGCTGCCTTTGTAACTGTGACCATTCAGCGATTCAGTTCCAATTGTCAGTATGTTACTGTGGCTGGGTCCACTGTACTCTGGGGTGTAGCTGTCTCTAACTGTGACCATTCAGTGATTCAGTTCCAGTTGTCAGTGTGTTTATCTGTTTGATTCCACTGCACTCTGGTGTGTAGCAGCCTCTCTAACTATGCCATTTAGTGATTCAGTTCCTATTGACATTGAGTTTCTCTGGGTGGTTCCACTGCACTCTGGGATGTAGCTGTCTCTATTACTGTGACCATTCAGTGATTCAGTTCCAATTGTCAGTGTGTTTCTCTGGGTGGTTCTACTGCACTAGTGGTGTAGCTGTCTCTGTAACTGAGAGCATTCAGTGATTCAGTTCCAATTGTCATTGCGTTACTCTGAGTTGTTCCACTGCACTCTGGGATGTAGCTGCCTTTGTAACTGTGACCATTCAGCGATTCAGTTCCAATTGTCAGTATGTTACTGTGGCTGGATCCACTGTACTCTGGGGTGTAGCTGTCTCTAACTGTGACAATTCAGTGATTCAGTTCCAATTGTCAGGTGTGTTTCTCTGTGTGGTTCCACTGCACTCTGGGGTGTAGCTGTCTCTAACTGTGACTATTCAGTGATTCAGTTCCAGTTGTCAGTGTCTTTCGCTGGGTGGTTCCACTGCACTCTGGGATGTAGCTGCCTTTGTAACTGTGACCATTCAGTGGTTCAGTTCCAATTGTCAGTGTGTTTCTCTGTGTGGTTCCACTGCACTCTGGGGTTTAGCTGCCTCTGTAACTATGATCATTTCAGTGATTCAGTTCATATTGTCAGTGTGTTTATCTGTTTGATTCCACTGCACTCTGGTGTGTAGCAGCCTCTCTAACTATGCCATTTAGTGATTCAGTTCCAGTTGTCAGTGTGTTTCTCTGGGTGATTCCACTGCACCCTGGGGTGTAGCTGCCTCTGTAACTGTGACCATTCAGTGATTCAGTTCCAATTGTCAGTGTGTTTCTCTGGGTGGTTCCACTGCACTAGCGGTGTAGCTGTCTCTGTAACTGAGAGCATTCAGTGATTCAGTTCCAATTGTCAGTTTGTTTCTCTGTGTGGTTCAACTGCACTCTGGGGTGTAGCTGCCTCTAACTGTGACCATTCAGTGATTCAGTTCCAATTGTCAGTGTGTTTCTCTTTGTGCTTCCACTGCACTCTGGGGTGTAGCTGCCTCTGTAACTGTGACCATTTAGTGATTCAAGAACAAGAACAAAGAACAAAGAAATGTACAGCACAGGAACAGGCCCTTCGGCCCTCCAAGCCCGTGCCGACCATGCTGCCCGACTAAACTACAATCTTCTACACTTCCTGGGTCCGTATCCTTCTATTCCCATCCTATTCATATGTTTGTCAAGATGCCCCGTAAATGACCCTATCGTCCCTGCTTCCACTACCTCCTCCGGTAGCGAGTTCCAGGCACCCACTACCCTCTGCGTAAAAAACTTGTCTCGTACACCTAATCTAAAACTTGCCCCTCTCACCTTAAACCTATGCCCCCTAGTAATTGACCCCTCTACCCTGGGGAAAAGCCTCTGACTATCCACTCCGTCTATGCCCCTCATAATTGTGTATACCTCTATCGGGTCGCCCCTCAACCTCCTTCGTTCCAGTGAGAACAAACCGAGTTTATTCAACCGCTCCTCATAGCTAATGCCCTCCATACCAGGCAACATTCTGGTAAATCTCTTCTGCACCCTCTCTAAAGCCTCCACATCCTTCTGGTAGTGTGGCGACCAGAATTGAAAACTATACTCCAAGTGTGGCCTAACAAAGGTTCTATACAGCTGCAACATGACTTGCCAATTCTTATACTCAATGCCCCGGCCAATGAAGGCAAGCATGCCGTATGACCTCTTGACTACCTTCTCCACCTGTGTTGCCCCTTTCAATTACCTGTGGACCTGTACTCCTAGATCTCTTTGACTTTCAATACTCTTGAGGATTCTACCATTCACTGTATATTCCCTACCTGCATTAGACCTTCCAAAATGCATTACCTCACATTTGTCCGGATTAAACTCCATCTGCCATCTCTCCGCCCAAGTCTCCAGACAATCTGAATCCTGCTCTAACCTCCGACAGTCCTCATCGCTATCCGCAATTCCACCAACCTTTGTGTCGCCTGCAAACTTACTAATCAGACAAGTTACATTTTCCTCCAAATCATTTATATATACTACAAAGAGCAAAGGTCCCAGCACTGATCCCTGTGGAACACCACTGGTCACAGCCCTCCAATTAGAAAAGCATCCCTCCATTGCTACTCTCTGCCTTCTATGGCCTAGCCAGTTCTGTATCCACCTTGCCAGCTCACCCCTGATCCCGTGTGACTTCACCTTTTGTACTAGTCTACCATGAGGGACCTTGTCAAAGGCCTTACTGAAGTCCATATAGACAACATCTACTGCCCTACCTGCATCAATCATCTCAGTGACCTCCTCGAAAAGCTCTATCAAGTTAGTGAGACACGAACTCCCCTTCACAAAACCGTGCTGCCTCTCACTAATACGTCCATTTGCTTCCAAATGGGAGTAGATCCTGTCTCGAAGAATTCTCTCCAGTAATTTCCCTACCACTGAAGTAAGGCTCACCGGCCTGTAGTTCCCGGGATTATCCTTGCTACCCTTCTTAAACAGAGGAACAACATTGGCTATTCTCCAGTCCTACGGAACATCCCCTGAAGACAGCGAGGATCCAAAGATTTCTGTCAATGCCTCAGCAATTTCCTCTCCAGCCTCCTTCAGTATTCTGGGGTAGATGCCATCAGGCCCTGGGGACTTATCAACCTTAATATTTTTTAAGACACCCAACAGCTCGTCTTTTTGGATCACAATGTGACCCAGGCTATCTACACCCCGTTCTCCAGACTCAACATCCACCAATTCCTTCTCTTTGGTGAATACTGATGCAAAGGGGTGAATACTGATAGAAATTAGTAAGTTTGCAAATACTGATTCAGTTCAAATTGTCAATGTGTTTCTCTGTGTGGTTCCACTGCACTCTGGGGTGTAGCTGCCTCTGCAACTGTGACATTTCAGTGATTCAGTTTCAATTGACAGTGTGTTTCTCTGGGTGGTTCCACTGCAATCTGGGGTGTGGCTGCCTCTGTAACTGTGTCCATTCACTGATTCAGTTCCAATAGTCATTGCGTTACTCTGTGTGGTTCCAGTGCCCTCTGGTGTGTATCTGTCTCTAAAAGTGCCCATTCAGTGGTTCAGTTCCAATTGTCAGTATGTTTCTCTGTGTGGTTCCACTGCACTCTGGTGTGTAGCTGCCTCTCTAACTATGCCATTTAGTGATTCAGTTCCAATTGACAGTGAGTTTCTCTGGGTGGTTCCACTGCACTCTGGGATGTAGCTGTCTCTATTACTGTGACCATTCAGTGATTCAGTTCCAATTGTCAGTGTGTATCTCTGGGTAGTTCCACTGCACCAGGGGTGTAGCTGTCTCTGTAACTGAGAGCATTCAGTGATTCAGTTCCAATTGTCAGTGTGTTTCTCTGGGTGGTTCCACTGCACTCTGGGGTGTGGCTGCCTCTGTAACTGTGTCCATTCACTGATTCAGTTCCAATAGTCATTGCGTTCGTCTGTATGGTTCCACTGCACTCTGGGGTGTATCTGTCTATAACGGTGACCATTCGGTGATTCAGTTCCAATTGTCAGTGTGTTTCTCTGTGTGGTTCCACTGCACTCTGGGGTTTAGCTGCCTCTGTAACTGTGACCATTCAGTGAATCAGATCCAATTGTCAGTGTGTTTCTCTGGGTGGGTTCACTGCACTCTGGGGTGTAGCTGCCTCTGTAACTGTGACCATTCAGTGATTCAGTTCCAATTGTCAGTGTGTTTCTCTGGGTGGGTTCACTGCACTCTGGGGTGTAGCTGCCTCTGTAACTGTGACCATTCAGTGATTCAGGTCATATTGTCAGTGTGTTTATCTGTTTGGTTCCACTGCACTCTGGGGTGTAGCAGCCTCTCTAACTGTGACCATTCACTGATTCAGTTCCAATTGTCATTGCGTTACTCTGTGTGGTTCCAGTGCCCTCTGGGGTGCAGCAGCCTCTCTTGTTTGCCATTACGTGTTTAGGTTCCAGTTGACAGTGTGTTTCTCTGGGTGCTTCCACTGCACTCTGCGGTGTAGCTGTCTCTGTAACTGTGACCATTTAGTGACTCAGATCCAATAGTCAGTGTGTTTCTCTGGGTTGGTTCAGTGCACTCTGGGGTGTAGCTGTCTCTGTAATTGAGACCATTCAGTGATTCAGTTCCAATTATCAGTGTGTTTCTCTGTATGGTTCCACTGCACTCTGGGTTGTAGCTGTCTCTTACTGTGACCATTCAGTGATTCAGTTCCAGTTGTCAGTGTGTTTCTCTGTATTTTTCCACTGCACTCTGGGGTGTAGCTGTCTCTAACTGTGACCATTCAGTGATTCAGTTCCAGTTGTCAGTGTGTTTCTCTGTGTGGTTCCACTGCACTCTGGGGTGTAGCTGTCTCTAACTGTGTCCATTCAGTGATTCAGTTCCAATTGTCATTGCGTTACTCTGTGTGGTTCCAGTGCCCTCTGGGGTGTAGCTGTCTCTGTAACTGTGACCATTCAGTGATTCAGTTCCAATTGTCAGTGTGTTTCTCTGGGTGCTTCCACTGCACTCTGGGGTGTAGCTGCCTCTGTAACTGTGACTATTCACTGATTCAGTTCCAATAGTCATTGTGTTTCTCTGGGTGGGTCCACTGCACTCCTGGGTGAAGCTGCCTCTGTAACTGTGACCATTCAGTGATTCAGTTCCTCATGTCAGTGTGTTTCTCTGGGTGCTTCCACTGCACTTTGGGGTGTAGCTGCCTCTGTAACTTTGACCATTCAGTGATTCTGTTCCAATTGTCATTGAGTTACTCTGTGTGGTTCCAGTGCACTCTGGGGTGTAGCAGCCTCTGTAACTGACCATTCAGTGATTCAGTTCCAATTGTCAGTGTGTTTCTCTGGGTGGTTCCACTGCACTCTGGGGTGGAGCTGCCTCTGTAACTGAGACAATTGAGTGATTCAGTTCCAATTATCAGTGTGTTTCGCTGCATGGCTCCACTGCACTCCGGGGTGTCGCTGTCTCTAACTGTGACCATTCAGTGATTCAATTCCAATTGTCAGTGTGTTTCTCTGTGTGGTTCCACTGCACTTTGGGGTGTAGCTGCCTCTGTAACTTTGACCATTCAGTGATTCTGTTCCAATTGTCATTGAGTTACTCTGTGTGGTTCCAGTGCACTCTGGGATGTAGCAGCCTCTCTTGTGTGACATTAAGTGATTAAGTTCCAGTTGTCAGTCTGTTTCTCTGGGTGCTTCGACTGCACTCTGGGGTGTAGCTGCCTCTGTAACTGAGACAATTGAGTGATTCAGTTCCAATTATCAGTGTGTTTCTCTGTATGGTTCCACTGCACTCTGGGGTGCAGCTGTCTCAAACTGTGACCATTCAGTGATTCAGTTCCTGATGTCAGTGTGTTTCCCTGTGTGCTTCCACTGCACTCTGGGGTGTAGCTGCCTCTGTAACTGTGACCATTCAGTGATTCAGTTCCAATTGTCATTGCGTTACTCATTGTGGTTCCAGTGCCCTCTGGGGTGTAGCAGCCTCTGTAACTGTGACCATTCAGTGATTCAGTTCCAGTTGTCAATTTGTTTCTCTTAGTGGTTACACTGCACTCTGGGGTGTGGCAGCCTCTGTAACTGTGACCATTCACTGATTCAGTTCCAATTGTCAGTGTATTTCTCTGGGTGGTTCCACTGCACTCTGGGGTGTAGCTGTCCCTGTAACTGTGACCATTCGGTGATTCAGTTCCAATTGTCAGTGTGTTACTCTGTGTGGTTCCAGTGCCCTCTGGGGTGTAGCAGTCTCTGTAACTGTGACCATTCAGTGATTCAGTTCCAATTGTCAGTGTGTTACTCTGTGTGGTTCCAGTGCCCTCTGGGGTGTAGCAGCCTCTGTAACTGTGACCATTCAGTGATTCAGTTCCAATTGTCATTGAGTTACTCTATGTGGTTCCAGTGCCCTCTGGGGTGTAGCAGCCTCTGTAACTGTGACCATTCAGTGATTCAGTTCCAATTGTCATTGAGTTACTCTGTGTGGTTCCAGTGCACTCTGGGATGTAGCAGCCTCTCTTGTGTGCCATTCAGTGATTAAGTTCCAGTTGTCTGTGTTTCTCTGGTTGCTTCCACTGCACTCTGGGGTGTAGCTGCCTCTGTAACTGTGACCATTTAGTGATTCAGTTTCAATTGTCAGTGTGTTTCTCTGGGTGGTTCCACTGCACTCTGGGGTGTAGCTGTCTCTGTAACTGTGACCATTCACTGATTCAGTTCCAATAGTCATTGTGTTTCTCTGGGTGGGTCCACTGCACTCTGGGGTGTAGCTGTCTCTGTAACTGAGACCATTCAGTGATTCAGTTCCTCATGACAGTGTGTTTCTCTGGGTGGTTCCACTGCACTCTGGGGTGGAGCTGTCTCTAACTGTGACCTTTCAGTGATTCAGTTCCAGTTGCCAGTGTGTTTCTCTGGGTGGTTCAACTGCACTAGGGGTGTAGCTGCCTCTGTAACTGTGACCATTCAGTGATTCAGTTGCAATTGTCAGTGTGTTTCTCTGGGTGGTTCCGCTGTACTCTGCTGTGTAGCTGTCTCTGTAACTGTGACCATACAGTGATTCAATTCCAATTGTCCTGGCGTTACTGTGTGGTTCCAGTGCCCTCTGTGGTGTAGCTGCCTCTCTTGTGTGCCATTAAGTGATTAAATTCCAGTTGTCAGTGTGTTTCTCTGGGTGGTTCCACTGCACTCTGGGATGTAGCTGACTCTGTAACTGTGACCATTCAGTGATTCAGATCCAATTTTCAGTTTGTTTCTCTGGATGGTTCCACTGCACTCTGGGGTGTGGCTGCCTCTATAACTGTATCCATTCAGTGATTCAGAGCCAATTGTCAGTGTGTTTCTCTGGGTTGGTTCAGTGCACTCTGGGGTGTAGCTGTCTCTGTAACTGAGACCATTAAGTGATTCAGTTCCAGTTGTCAGTGTGTTTCTCTGTGTGGTTCCACTGCACTCTGGGGTGTAGCTGTCTCTGTAACTGAGACCATTAAGTGATTCAGTTCCAGATGTCAGCGTGTTTCTCTGGGTGGTTACACTGCACTCTGGGGTGTGGCTGCCTCCATAATTGTGTCCATTCACTGATTCAGTTCCAATAGTCATTGCGTTACTCTGTGTGGTTCCTGTGTCCTCTGGGGTGTAGCAGCCTCTATAACTGTGACCTTTCAGTGATTCAGATCTAATTGTCAGTGTGTTTCTCTGGGTTGGTTCAGTGCACTCTGGGGTGTAGCTGTCTCTGTAACTGAGACCATTCAGTGATTCAGTTCCAATTATCAGTGTGTTTCTCTGTATGGTTCCACTGCACTCTGGGGTGTAGCTATCTCTAACTGTGACCATTCAGAGATTCAGTTCCAGTTGTCAGTGTGTTTCTCTGTGTGGTTCCACTGCACTCTGGGGTGTAGCTGTCTCTAACTGTGACCATTCTGTGATTCATAGAACATAGAACAATACAGCGCAGTACAGGCCCTTCGGCCCACGATGTTGCACCGAAACAAAAGCCATCTAACCTACACTATGCCATTATCATCCATATGTTTTTCCAATAAACTTTTAAATGCCCTCAATGTTGGCGAGTTCACTACTGTAGCAGGCAGGGCATTACACGGCCTCACTACTCTTTGCGTAAAGAACCTACCTCTGACCTCTGTCCTATATCTATTACCCCTCAGTTTACAGTTATGTCCCCTCGTGCCAGCCATATCCATCCGCGGGAGAAGGTTCTCACTGTCCACCCTATCCAACCCCCTGATCATTTTGTATGCCTCTATTAAGTTTCCTCTTAACCTTCTTCTCTCCAACGATAACAACCTCAAGTCCATCAGCCTTTCCTCATAAGATTTTCCCTCCATACCAGGCAACATCCTGGTAAATCTCCTCTGCACCCGCTCCAAAGCTTCCACGTCCTTCCTATAATGCGGTGACCAGAACTGTACGTAATACTCCAAATGCGGCCGTACCAGAGTTCTGTACAGCTGCAACATGACCTCCCGACTCCGGAACTCAATCCCTCTACCAATAAAGGCCAACACTCCATAGGCCTTCCTCACAACCCTATCAACTTGGGAAGCAACTTTCAGGGATCTATGTACATGGACACCTAGATCCCTCTGCTCATCCACACTTTCAAGAACTTTACCATTAGCCAAATATTCCGCATTACTGTTATTCCTTCCAAAGTGAATCACCTCACACTTCTCTACATTAAACTCCATTTGCCACCTCTCAGCCCAGCGCTGCAGCTTATCTATATCCCTCTGTAACCTGCTACATCCTTTCACACTATCGACAACACCACCGACTTTAGTGTCGTCTGCAAATTTACTCACCCACCCTTCTGCGCCGTCCTCTAGGTCATTGATAAAAATGACAAACAGCAACGGCCCCAGAACAGATCCTTGTGGTACTCCACTTGTGACTGTACTCCATTCTGAACATTTCCCATCAACCACCACCCTCTGTCTTCTTTCAGCTAGCCAATTTCTGATCCACATCTCTAAATCACCCTCAATCCCCAGCCTCCGTATTTTTTGCATTAGCCTACCGTGGGGAACCTTATCAAACGCTTTGCTGAAATCAATATACACCACATCAACTGCTCTACCCTCGTCTACCTGTTCAGTCACCTTCTCAAAGAACTCAATAAGGTTTGTGAGGCATGACCTACCCTTTACAAAGCCATGCTGACTATCCCTGATATTATTCCTATCTAGATGATTATAAATCTTGTCTCTTATAATCCCCTCCAAGACTTTACCCACTACAGACGTGAGGCTCACCGGTCTATAGTTGCCAGGGTTGTCTCTGCTCCCCTTTTTGAACAAAGGGACCACATTTGCTGTCCTCCAGTCCTCTGGCACTATTCCTGTATCCAATGATGACATAAAAATCAAAGCCAAAGGTCCAGCAATCTCTTCCCTGGCCTCCCAGAGAATCCTAGGATAAATCCCATCAGGTCCCGGGGACTTATCTATTTTCAGCCTGTCCAGAATTGCCAACACCTCTTCCCTACGTACCTCAATGCCATCTATTCTATTAGCCTGGGGCTCAGCATTCTCCTCCACAACATTATCTTTTTCCTGAGTGAATACTGACGAAAAATATTCATTTCGTATCTCGCCTATCTCTTCAGACTCCACACACAATTTCCCATCCCTGTCCTTGACTGGTCCTACTCTTTCCCTAGTCATTCGCTTATTCCTGACATACCTATAGAAAGCTTTTGGGTTTTCCTTGATCCTTCCAGCCAAATACTTCTCATGTCCCCTCCTTGCTCGTCTTAGCTCTCTCTTTAGATCCTTCCTCGCTACCTTGTAACTATCCATCGCCCCAACCGAAACTTCACACTTCATCTTCACATAGGCCTCCTTCTTCCTCTTAACAAGAGATTCCACTTCCTTGGTAAACCACGGTTCCCTCGCTCGACGCCTTCCTCCCTGTCTGACCAGTACATACTTATCAAGAACACGCAGTAGCTGATCCTTGAACAAGCCCCACTTATCCAGTGTGCCCAACACTTGCAGCCTACTTCTCCACCTTATCCCCCCCAAGTCACGTCTAATGGCATCATAATTGCCCTTCCCCCAGCTATAACTCTTGCCCTGCGGTGTATACTTATCCCTTTCCATCATTAACGTAAACGTCACCGAATTGTGGTCACTTTCCCCAAAGTGCTCTCCTACCTCCAAATCCAACATCTGGCCTGGTTCATTACCCAAAACCAAATCTAACGTGGCCTCGCCTCTTGTTGGCCTGTCAACATATTGTTTCAGGAAACCCTCCTGCACACACTGTACAAAAAACGACCCATCTATTGTACTCGAACTATATCTTTTCCAGTCAATATTTGGAAAGTTAAAGTCTCCCATAATAACTACCCTGTTACTTTCGCTCATATCGCGAATCATCTTCGCCATCCTTTCCTCTACATCCCTAGAACTATTAGGAGGCCTATAAAAAACTCCCAACAGGGTGATCTCTCCTTTCCTGTTTCTAACTTCAGCCCATACTACCTCGGAAGAAGAGTCCCCATCTAGCATCCTCTCCGCCACCGTAATACTGCTCTTGACTAGCAGCGCCACACCTCCCCCTCTTTTGCCTCCTTCTCTGAGCTTAATAAAACAACTAAACCCCGGAACCAGCAACATCCATTCCTGTCCCTGCTCTATCCATGTCTCCGAAATGGCCACAACATCGAAGTCCCAGGTACCAACCCATGCTGCCAGTTCCCCTACCTTGTTTCGTATACTCCTGGCATTGAAGTAGACACACTTCAAACCACCTACCTGAACACTGGCCCCCTCCTGCGATGTCAAATCTGTGCTCCTGACCTCTATACTCTCATTCTCCCTTACCCTAAAACTACAATTCAGGTTCCCAGGCCCCTGCTGCATTAGTTTAAACCCCCCCCCAAAGAGCACTAACAAATCTCCCCCCCAGGATATTTGTGCCCCTCATGTTCAGATGTAGACCATCCTGTCTGTAGAGGTCCCACCTTCCCCAGAAAGAGCCCCAGTTATCCAGAAATCTGAATCCCTCCCACCTGCACCATCCCTGTAGCCACGTGTTTAAATGCTCTCTCTCCCTATTCCTCATCTCACTATCACGTGGCACGGGCAACAACCCAGAGATAACAACTCTGTTCTAGTTCTGAGCTTCCATCCTAGCTCCCTGAAAGCCTGCCTGACATCCTTGTCCCCTTTCCTACCTATGTCGTTAGTGCCAATGTGGACCACGACTTGGGGCTGCTCCCCCTCCCCCCTAAGTACCCGGAAAACACGATCCGAGACATCACGTACCCTTGCACCTGGGAGGCAACATACCAAACGTGAGTCTCTCACGCTCCCACAAAATCTCCTATCTGTGCCCCTGACTATAGAGTCCCCAATTACTAATGCTCTGCTCCTCTCCCCCTTCCCTTCTGAGCAACAGGGACAGACTCCGTGCCAGAGGCCCGTACCCCATGGCTTACCCCTGGTAAGTTTCGCCCCCCCCCCCCACAAGTATCCAAAGTGGGATACTTGTTTCTCAGGGGAACGACCGCAGGTGACCCCTGCACTGACTGCTTTTTCCCAGTCCCTCTTACAGTTACCCACCTATCTCCAATCTTTGGTGTAACTAATTCCCTGAAGCTGCTATCGATGACCCCTTCTGCCTCCCGAATGATCCGAAGTTCTTCCAACTCCAGCTCCAGTTCCCTAACTCGGTCTTGGAGGAGCTGGAGATGGCAGCACTTCCTGCAGGTAAAATCAGCAGGGACACTAACTGCATCCCTCACCTCAAACATCCTGCAGGAGGAACATTGCACTCCCTTCCCTGCCATTCCTCTTACTTTCTACCAAGATCTGGCTGACAACTAAATTAAATTTTTATAAAAAATAATAATAATATAATAAAATATGGTACTTATCTCAGACCAATGGGTCTTATTATTAGGTTAGAGGAGGAGGGCGGGTGGGAGACACTACACGTGTAGTGTCTCGGGTTTTCTCTCCACCAGAATTTATTGGTGAGGGTCTTCCCAGACGTCCGCGGGTCGACTTCCTGTTCCCGCCTAAAAAACTAATTAAAAAAAAAAAAAGAAAAAAAAATTCTCAGCTCCTGCTGAAATTGACTAACCAGCTCCACTCCCGCCGAAATCGACTGGCCTGCCCCTGCAAAGACAAGTGCTTTTAAAGGTTGACTTACCTCCCAGCAGCCACTTCCGCAATGCTCCCGCTGAAACTGACTCACCAGCTGTTCTCCCATCGAAATCTACTGGCCTGCCCCTGCAAAGACAAGTGCTTTTAAAGGACAGACTTACCTCCCAGCAACCACTTCCGCACTGCTCCCGCTGAAACTGACTCACCAGCTGTTCTCCCTCCGAAATCGACTGGCCTGCCCCTGCAAAGACAAGTGCTTTTAAAGGTTGACTTACCTCCCAGCAGCCACTTCCGCACTGCTCCCGCTGAAACTGACTCACCAGCTGTTCTCACGCCGAAATCGACTGGCCTGCCCCTGCAAAGACAAGTGCTTTTAAAGGTTGACTTACCTCCCAGCAACCTCCTTCCGCATTGCTCCCGCTGAAACTGACTCACCAGCTGTTCTCATGCCGAAATCGACTGATGCCATGCTTTGCCTCTAAGAAGTTCAAATTTTAGACATGCTCGGCCTCTAAGATGTTTGAAATGTAGCCAAGAAGATGTTTAAAATTGAACCATGCTCTGCCTCGAAGATGTTTACATTTTAGCCATCTTCAGCTTGAGAGACGTTTATAATTGAGCCATGCTGGGCCTCTGAGATGTTTAATATTTAACCATGCACGGACTCTAAAAGGTTTAAAAGTTAATCATACTCGACTTTGAAGTTGGTTAAAATTTATCCATGCGCGGACACCAAACTGTTTAAATTTAGGCATTCCCGGCCTCTAGGATGTTAAAATTTAGCCATTCTCGGACACTAAGACATTTAAATTTAGCCAAGCTCAGCCTGAAAGATGTTAAAATTTAGTTATTCTCAGCCCTAAGAGGTTTTAAATTTAGCCATGCTTGGCCTTGAAGGTGGTTAAAATACAGCCATGCTCGTCCGAGAGGTTGTTGAGAATTTCGCCATGCTCTGCCTCATATATGTCTACATTTTAGCCATGCTTGGCCTGGAAGACGTTTATAGTTAACTGTGCTCCATCTTTGTGCTGTTTAAAATTGAGCATGATCGGCCTAAAAGGTTTTTAAAATTCAGCGATCTTTGGCCTCTGAGACATTTAATATTTAGCCATAATTGGCCTTGAAGGATGTTAAAATTTAGACAGCCTCGGCATCTAAGATGTTTAAAATGTAGCCGTGCCCGGCCTCTGAACTGTTTAAAATTTTTCCATGTTCTGCCCGAAGATGTTTAAACTTGAGCGACGCTTGGCCTCTAAGACGTCCAATATTTAGCCATGCTCGGACACGAAGATGCTCAAAATTTAGCTATTCTCAGCCTCCAAGCTGCTTCAAGATTTGCATGAACAGCCATGATGATGGTTAAAATTCAGCTATGCTTGGTCTGCAAGAAGTTTAATATTTAGCCATCATTGGTCTTGAAGAAGGTTAAAATTTAGCCATCCTCGACCTCTAAGACATTTAATATTTAGCCATTCTCTGCTTCGAAGATGTTTAAAATTTAGCGACGCTTGGCCTCTGTAGAGGGTGCCATCTCTGCTACTCCACTACTGGGCCGATATCTGGGGTTTGAGTATCTGTGTGTGTCTCTCTCCAGCTGGCACTGAAACTTCAGAGGCCAGGGGATGCCGCACTGGGACACTTCCACTGAAGAGAGCACTGAATCAAGCCTGCCGTTTATCCCTAACCGGCAGCCTGAGGCTTATATCACACAGATCTCCAGACCCCTACCAATACCCAGGTGATTCTCTCTCTTGCCGGTGGTGCAACACCCACCCGGTTCCTACTTCGCTAGAGTAGCTTTCCCAAGAGAGAGAATAGGACACTGCTGTTTATTACCTAACCAGCAGTCTGTCCTGAGTGAATCGCTCAAGATGACCCTTGATTCTTGAACCCGGAATTAAGGTGAGGAATATTTTGACAATGACTTGGTCAGAGATCGCTGGTGAAAGATTGAAGAATTTAAACGACTCCAATTATCAGCAAATCAAGGTTTATTGCAAAACCCAGGTCAAAATCATCAACAGAAGAAAATATAATAAAATCTTAAACTCTAACACAAACTAAGTCTATTCAAAAAGTACTATAACGGACACAACGAAAAATCTTATGGTTACACAGTTTTAGCAATAGCACAAAACACACATCAAGTTCCCTTCCCCAAAGCCTCAACCACTATTAAAGTCAAGGGAGTTTCGCAAGCTGCTGCAGGGTACTTACGGTCACAGGCTGCAGAGGTCAAGTCAGAGGTGCAGAGGTCGAGCCAAGAGCCAAGAGACCCTCAATCGAAACACAGCCCCTTTTATATTGTTTTACCTGGCTTTGTCCTGTGTTCGGCCAGCCCCTTTTGCATTGAAAAAGGTAAGGTTTAAAGTTCCCGCTGGTCCTGCCCCCTTTGAGCTGGTCAGAGCTGTTTGTTTCCGGGTATTCCTCGCAGGTCCGCTCCTTCCAGCTAGGCAGACCTGCGCGATTTGAATTTGGCGCCGACTCCGCCCCCTCCTTCCAGTGAGTTCCTGCCGGTAGCTTCTGTCAAGATTGGAGTACCTCCCCCAGGTCCGCCTCCAACTTGGTTTTTTCTACCGCTTATCTTCAAGGGGCTTTTCCAGCGCAATGTACTGAGCCCAGACAGTCTGTTTTTTAGGATAACGAGGTTAAGCTCTCTTGTGAAGAATTTCAGTGTCTTCCAGCTGCTCCGGAGATGGCTGCTATTCTCACCTCGCTATGTTGATGGGGTGTTAATTGGATTCTGCTCTGGTGGAGGCCAGGTCATTTACATTTGCATGGGGCTATGACCATCCCATTGTCCTGCTTGCAGGCAGGCCCCCTGTGTATTCCCGTGCCCCTTTGTCTGTGTTTTGATCTTATCTCGTTGTCTGGCTCCTTCTTCCTTGTAGCTCCTAGGGGGGGGGGTTTGTAAATACTTATGTCCCTACTCAGCTCAGCGGACCAAGCCTGCTGGGAAAACTGGTTACGTTCTCTTGGCTGAAAAGTCAGTTTACAGTCTCTGAGCTTTATTCTTGGGCAGCTCCAAAAAAAAGGCCGAATTGCCCGAAAACCTTACACCTCTGAGTCGTTTAAAATCGAGCGATGCTCGGCCACGAAGATGCTCAATCGTTAGCTATTCTCAGCCTCCAAGCTGCATCAAAATTAGCATGAGCAGCCACGAAGATGGTTAAAATTTAGGCATGCTTGGGCTAGAAGATTTTGAAAATCTAGCCATGCAGGGCCTCAAAGATGTATAAAATTTCTCACGCTTGGCCTCAAAGTTGTTGAAAGTTTAGCCATGCTCAGGTTCGAAGATGTTTAAAATTTAGCCATGCTTGGAGTCAAAGACATTTAAAATTTAGTCATACTCGGCCTCTAAAATGTTTAAAATTTAGCCATGCTCAGCCCGGAAGATGTTTAAAATTGGCCTCTAAACCATTTAAAATTTAGCCATTCTCGGCCTCTAAGGCGTTTACAATTTAGCCATGCTCGGCCTTGAAGATGTTGAAAATGTAGCCACGCTCTGCCTTCAAGACGCTTATGAATTAGGCACACTCGGCATTGAAGATGGTTAAAATTTAGCCATCCTCGGACTGTACGAAGTTTAAATTCAGCCATCCAAGACTCGAAGATGTTGGAAATTTAGCCACGCTCAGCCTCTAAGATGTTAAAATCTTAGCCATGCTCGGCCTGGAAGACGTTTTAAATTTAGCCATGCTTTGCCGAGAAGATTTTGACCATTTAGCCATGCTGGGCCTGAAAGATGTTTAAAATGTATCCAAGCTTGGCCTGGAAGACGTTGCAAGTTTAGCCATGCTCGGCCTCGACGATGTTTCAAAGTTAGCCATGCTCGGTCTGGATGACATTTATAATTTAGTCATGCTTTGCCTCTAAGACGTTTAAAATTTGGCCATGCTCGGCCTCTAAGATGTTCAGAATTTAGCCAAGTTCGGCCTGGAAGATGTTTCAAATTTAGCCATGCTCGGCCTCGAAGATGCTGAACAATTACTCATGCTCTGGCTCGAAGATGTTTACAGTTTAGCCATCTTCTGCCTTTAAGACGTTTATTATTGCACCATGCTCGGCCTCTCAATGTTTTAAAATTTAACTATGCTCGGCCTTGAAGTTGTTTAAAATTTAGCCATTCTAGATCTGTAAGATATTAAAATTTTCGCCATGCTCGGCCTCTGACACATTTTAAATTTATCCATGCTTGTTCTTTAAGATGTGTAACATTTTGCCACGCTCTGCCTTTGAGGCGTTTATGAATTAGCCAGACTCGGCCTTGAACGTGGTTAAAGTTTAGCCATCCTCGGACTGAAAGTCGTTTAAAATCAGCCATTCAAGCCTCGAAGATGTTTAAAATGTATCCACGCTCGGTTGTAAGTTTAGCCATTCTCGGTCTCGATGATGTTTCAAATTTAGCCATGCTCGGCCTGGAAGACGTTTATAATTTCGTCATGCTTTGCCCCTACGACCTGTAAAATTTGGCCATGCTCGGCCTCGAAGATGTTTACATTTTAACCACCTTCTGTCTTTAAGACATTTATTATTGAGCCATGCTCGGCCTTGAAGTTGGTTCAAATTTAGCCATTCTTGGACACTAAGACGTTTAAAATGTATCCATGCTCGGCCTCTGTTATAACCTGCCTGATTACCATTGGCTGGGAACTAATGACAATCCCACAATCCTGTGGGAGTATGAGCTTCCCAATGAGGGGGGCGGAGAAACAATTAGTAAACCCCATGTATAAATAAAGCTGGCCAGTTTGGAACCAGCAGGAAGGAGTGTGCAGCAAGGGAAGTTGCTGCTAGTGTTATATATATATATATGTTATGGGAAATACATGTTATTACTTTGTATCCTTAAAACTTGTGCTGGATTCTTCATGGCCCTTACAAAACTGGCGACGTGGGTTAAAGTGAATAGCTGTCTACACTGCTGAAGCCACCTCCCTGGATTTTTGTTGGATACAGTTTGGAAGTTGTTTTCTATTATGCCATGCCTCTGTATGGACGTTTAGATGTTTTTGATGCTGCGCTGGAAAGCTGGAACCAGCACTCACAACGGATGCGTTACTATTTCCGGGCAAACAATATCACCGAAAACGAGTGCCAGGTGGTCATATTGCTCACCGCCTGCGGGCCGCATACGTTTGGGGTGATTCGGAGCCTTACGTACCCAGCTGCGCCGGACACCAAAAAGTTTGATGAACTTGTGAATATAGTGGGGCAACATTTTAACCCAACCCCGTCCACGATAGTCCAGCGTAACGGGTTTAATACCGCTGAGAGGACCCCTGGAGAATCCCTTGCCGATTTTCTATCCAGGCTACGCAGGATTGCGGAGTACTGTGACTATGGTGAGACCTTGTCAGAAATATTACGCAACCGTTTGGTTTGCGGTATTAACAATGCGGCCACCCAGAAAAAATTGTTAGCTGAGCCAACATTGACTTTTCAACAGGCTATTCAAATAGTATTGTCCCGAGAGAGCCCAGAACGAGGAGTGCAGGAGCTTCAGAGAATGGAAGTGCATGCCTTGGGGCGCAACCCCTTCTGTCCGAAAACGTCCCCCCCCCGCAATCCTGCGGTACCTTGGGCGAGGCGACGTCTGGACCGACGCCAGTGGCCGTCGGACATTTCTCCCCGAAGGGAGCCTTCTCCAGAACCAATGGATGAGGAGTCATGTCCGTGTCAGACTTGTAGGCGCCGATCCCGTCGCGGACGCTTGTCCTGGGGGCGCCAGAGGCGCCGTCGTTCCGTCCGAAACTGGGACCAGCCCAGGGGCCGTACCTTCCATGTGGATGAACCTGCGGCGACTACTCCTGAGGACGTGGAGACGGAGGATGACTGCCTGCAGCTGCATTGTGTGGCAGCTCCCCGTGTGGCCCCCATTAAGGTGATAGTACGGGTCAATTGTAACCCGCTTGAGATGGAGTTGGACACTGGCGCAGCGGTCTCTGTGGTCGCCCAGAGGACATTCGACCGCATCAAGCAGGGTATACAGACCCTTACATTAACCGACTCACAGGCCAGGATGGCCACCTACACGGGGAAACCACTGGACATTGCAGGAACTACAATGACCCCTGTTGTTTATGGACGCCAGGAGGTGCATTTCCCACTTATCGTGGTGCGCGGCCATGGGCCCAGCCTGTTGGGTCGGGACTGGTTGCGCCATTTGCGGTTGCAATGGCAGCACATCCTCCAAACAGTCCCTGAAGGGTTGACTGAGGTGCTAGGACGATACCCAGATGTATTCCAGCCTGGTTTGGGCAAAATAAAAGGGGCCGTAGTCCATATCCAAGTCGAACCAGGAGCCACGCCGCACTATTTCTGGGCACGCCCAGTGCCTTACGCCTTGCTCGAGAAGGTAGAAGGGGAGCTCACTCGTTTGGAGAATTTGGGTATTATCAGACCCGTCCGTTTTGCTGACTGGGCAGCACCAATTGTACCTGTAATGAAGCCAGATGCCACAGTTTGCTTGTGTGGCGACTATAAGCTTAGTGAATACGGTTTCCCGACTCGACCGATATCCAATGCCTCGCATAGAGGATCTCTACGCGAAACTTGCAGGTGGACTATCGTTCACAAAATTAGAAATGAGTCACGCCTACCTGCAGTTGGAGATGGACCCTGCCTCCCGACCATATGTAACGATTAATACACACCGGAGCCAGTATGAATATACACGGTTGCCCTTTGGAGTATCCTCTGCCTGCGCTATTTTTCAACGTGTTATGGAGGGCATTTTGAGAGGTTTACCACGTGTGGCTGTCTACGTAGACAACGTTTTGATTACAGGGAGGTCGGAGCAGGAACATTTGGAAAATCTGGAGGCTGTCCTTAGACGCCTTTCGGAGGCTGGAGTCCGTATACGTTGCACAAAGTGCGTACTTCAGGCAAAGGAAGTCGTCTACCTAGGTTATCGCGTGGACCGCGAAGGTTTGCACCCCGTCGCAGAGAAGGTGCGTGCAATTCAACAGGCCCCCGCCCCGACTGACACTTCGCATCTTCGTTCTTTTCTCGGTCTCGTAAACTATTACGGGAAATTCCTCCCCAATCTGGCAACTACACTGGCCCCTTTGCACCTTCTGCAAAAGAAAAATCACACCTGGGTTTGGGGTCAGCCGCAAGAAACCGCTTTCCGGCGGGTAAAGCAACAATTGTCGTCATCTGGGTTACTAACCCACTATGATCCTGGAAAGACTTTGCTCGTCACATGTGATGCATCCCCGTATGGTATTGGTGCCATCCTGTCCCACAAGATGGAGAATGGGGCCGAGCGGCCGATAGCTTTCGCCTCCCGCACATTGACTGCAGCGGAGAATAAGAACGCGCAGATCGAGAAGGAGGGCCTGGCAGTGGTTTTGCGGTGAAACGCTTCCACCAGTATGTGCATGGCCGCCATTTCACTATCGTGACTGATCATAAGCCTCTGCTGGGACTTTTCAGGGAGGATAAGCCAATACCGCCCATTGCTTCTGCACGGATCCAGCGCTGGGCTTTGTTGCTTGCTGCATACGAGTATTCTCTGGAGCACAAACCAGGTATGCAGATAGCAAATGCCGACACACTGAGCCGATTGCCTTTATCGACCGGCCCCATGTCGACCCCCACGACCGGTGAGGTGGCTGCAACCCTAAACTTTATGGACACCTTGCCTGTCACGGCATCACAGATCCGTGAGTGGACCCAGACGGAGCCAGTCCTGTCAAAGGTTCGGCACATAGTCCTGTATGGTGGGCAGCATAGACAGCTCCCAGGCCAGTTGCGGGCATTTTCCTCCAAGCTGTCAGAATTCAGCGTGGAAGACGGAATCCTCTTGTGGAGGATGTGTGTGAGTGTCCCGGAAAAGGCCAGGCGCTGATACTAACAGACTTGCACAATGGGCATCCAGGTGTGACCAAAATGAAAATGTTGGCCCGGAGTTATGACTGGTGGCCAGGCCTCGACACCGCCATTGAGAAGGTGGCCCAAAACTGCTCCATTTGCCAGGAGCATCAGAAGCTTCCGCTGGCCGCGCCCCTACATCACTGGGAATGGCCAGGGCGGCCTTGGGCACGCTTGCATGCAGATTTTGCAGACCCTTTTCAAGGTTCCATGTTCCTTCTACTAATTGACGCCCAGTCTAAATGGCTAGAGGTGCATAAGATGCAGGGGACAACGTCCTGCGCAACAATTAAAAAGATGCGTTTATCATTTAGTACGCATGGCCTCCCCAAGGTGCTGGTCACGGATAACGGCACTCCATTCACGAGTGAGGAATTTGCGAGGTTCACGAAGTTGAACGGCATCCTCCATATCCGCACTGCTCCTTACCACCCTGCTTCAAATGGGTTGGCAGAGCGCGCAGTGGACATTCAAAAGAGGCCTAAAGAAGCAGTCTTCCAGATCAATGGACACGAGACTGGCTCGCTTTTTGTTTACGTATAGGACCACCCCCCATGCAGTGACTGGGGTAGCTCCCGCAGAACTGGTGGTGTTGTAACAAACGCATTGGCCAGACGCCTGAGTGATATGACACCTCCTGTCCGTACAGGTGGGGAACAGACATGTTATATTCGTTTCCACCTCTACCAGCCGTATCCTTCACTGCTGAAACAATTCTCGTACGACCGGGAATCCCTATTGGGAGTGAAGTGGCTAGGTATATATGCCCTCCACCGTTGCAGCCTATCATACTGTGAGTGGGAATTATCCTGATAACCTACGTTCTAGCTGTACTTCCCTTCCCACACGCCCCGTCCTCTCTCTAGTCCCTCTCTCTCTCACAGTCTCTTCCTACGCTCCCCTGACGGCCTGATGTTACCTTTATCGCACCAATCTTAACACATCCAAAATCAAATTTACATGTACTCCAAAAACAAGGCAATGTCCATATAATGTTCCCTTCCCATTGCCGGGACCGGTGCAATTGCTTCATGATTCCTGCATTTTCCGTTATCCTGATGACCTTCCATAAGTCGATACCATGTCCTCGTATATGGGGGCATAGAAGAACATCACCTCTGCATAAACGAAATGTCCTTTTAGTTTGGTTGGGGTTACAAATGTAGATAATATGTCCCTTTTCCATGTCCGTCCCCGATGTCACTCCAAGCGAGGTGAGGCCGTAGATCACACACGCGGTGCGTAGCCACCCCATCATATTCCACACCTGTAAAATAGCACTGGGGAAGGGAGGCATTAATCTGTCCAAGAAAATGAGGCCCGTTATCAGAACTCAACTGAGCTGGTATACTGTACCGGGGAATAATTTCCCGCATCAAAACTTTAACCACATTAGCAGCTTTATTATCGATAGTCGGATACGCCTCAACCCATCTGCTGAACACATCCACAATGACCAAAACATATTTATAACATTGACACCTTTCCAACTCAATGTAATCCATTTGGAGCGTCTCAAAGGGACCACTGGGCAACGGGGTTTGCCCCATACCACAAGGGACACCTTTGCCGGTGTTATATTGCTGACAAATCAAACACCGATTACTGATACTCTGGGCCAACTCCTGAATTTTAGGGTGCCATCAAGTGTCCAGCAACAAATCACTAGTCCCCCGAGCCCCACAATGAGTTGCAAAGTGTACACATTCGATGACCCATAAAGCCAGTACATCAGACATACAAGTCTGATGTGCTGGCGTGGTCCATAAAGAGGAAACAGAATCATATGTACAACCTAAACGTTTCCACATTTGTTTATCACTCTCAGGAGCGTCCTCTTGTAACCTGATGACGTCTTGGATGGTTGGCATTGACTTGTCAGAAGCAGAGATATTGATAGTAGATCGTTTAGTCTGACTTAACATTTTAGGCACCATCACTTGCTGAATTTGCGCGGCTGTCCGCGCTGCACAATCTGCTTGTTCATTACCAACGTCGACTGGGGTCTTACCATTTGTGTGGGCAGCGCATTTAATAACGGAAATCTGCACGAGCATAAATCTGCAGTAAGTCATTAACTGAACCCCGGTGGGATATTTGACCACACAGAATCATGTCAGTTGGTTCTGACGAAATATCACTCAAATCGTCCCATTTTGTAGTAGTTTCCTGAATCAAGGCTAAACAGTCGTGGCCAGGTGCGTCTTCATGGACAGGGGGACCACGAAGAAAACAGGCTGGATTGATAGTGGTGCAGTGCTTAAATGTCAGACGTGGATTGTTCAAAAGGTATACCTCATACCTATTCTGGCGAGCTGCGGTAAGATGATGAGTCAGCAGTTGCCTCAGTAGTGCGATGACCGAGTGGGAGCTATACACCGTAATGTCCTGTTGGAGGGTGAGAGCATGTAACGGCTGTGCGGTGGCATTGATTGAACCTAAATCCTGTACTAATCAGTACTGGTCTGGCTTGGCTGGTTTAGGCACAGCACGTATGGGGGTGTTACATTCTGATTGGCAAGAGACCAAAATACCCTGTTGCAACAGCTCTCGGATTAATTTGTCTATAGTCGGGGCTGCAGTCGAGTGTTAATCGTTTCACGGCCCTCAAAATGTGTTATGGAAGTGCCGTCTGACGTGACTTGAAGTGCGTACTCTGTTGGATCTGAATGATCCACTGCCTTCCTTACCATAGGTCCCAGATCCCTGGCATGGTACTGGTCGTGGATCTGACGTGT